>NC_079326.1:52366971-52984471 GCF_029931775.1 Euleptes europaea
TGGTTTGACCATCGTTCGGATTGAATCTAGCCACAAAATCCAGATTCAGAGCAAATAAATTTATCTTCAGTGAACGCGACTGGAATGAATCAGAGTATGCAGAATGCACATGTGGGAGGATTTTTAAAAAAATATATTTTGGCATGGAAATTATCTTCTGCAGCCTCTCCCTATAAAGGACTGGGAAGTGGCAGGAAGGATAAAGGCGGTCGGGCTCTGGGTGCGTTCTAGAGAAATTAAATGGGTCACATCAAAATATGTATTACAAATATTTAATGTTCTAGATATTTCCTACATGCTTCATAGCACTTAAGTGACTGCCATAAACTGTATCAAGTTAGATGGACCCACCCAATTTTGCAAATCAGCTCTGCTGCATGAATCACATCTAAATTTCCCCCACACAAAACAGCACTGAACTAGTTCCAGACTGGCTGAACTGGCTACCCAGCTTTTACTGGGTAGAACCAGAACCGAATCAGAACAACCTAAGTCACAGCAGACCCTGAACTGCAAGCAAACCAAACTATATCATTGTTTGATTTCTTGCACAACATTTCCCGAGGCTCCTTTCCTGGCACATCTGATTTTCTCTGTGTTGGTGAGGAACACACAAGAGGAAGGGCTGTGGCTCAGTGGCAGAGCATCTGCTTGGCATGCAGAAGGTGCCAGGTTCAATCCCCGGCATCTCCAGTTAAAGGGACTAGGCAGGTAGATGATGTGAAAGACCCCTGCCTGGGACCCTGGAGAGCCGCTGCCGGTCTGAGTAGACAGTACTGACTTTGATGGACCAAGGGTCTGATTCAGTGCAAGGCAGCTTCATGTCATCATGTGTACACCACAGGAAGCTGCCTAGGGTTGCCAGGTCCCCCACTTCACCGGCGGGAGCTTTTTGGGGCGGGGCTGGAGGTGGCAATACCAAGTGTACAGTGGAATGATGTCACTTCTGGGCATACCCCCGGAAGTGCCGGCATTGTGTGGGACACGCTTACACGCTCCCCCAAAACTCTGGAAACCATAGCATTTTGGGGGAGTATGCCAGAGCATTCCCGTCACTATGCCAGCATGGTGTAGTGGTTATGAGCAGTGGTTTGGAGTGGTGGACTCTCATCTGGAGAACCGGGTTTGATTCCCCACTCCTCCACATAAGCGGTGGAGGCTAATCTGGTGAACTGGATTTGTTTCCCCACTCCTCCACATGAAGCCAGCTGGGTGACCTTGGGCAAGTTACAGCTCTGTTAGAGCTCTCTCAACCCCACCTACCTCACAGGATGTCTGTTGTGGGGAGGGGAAGGGAAGGTGAGCCTGTTTGATTCTTCCTCAAGTGGTAGAGAAAGTTGGCATATAAAAACCAACTCCTTCTTCTTGTTCTTCTTCTTCTGCTGCTGCTGCTGACACTTCCGGGGTTAAACCCAGAAGTGACATCATCACACCACGCATATAGGGTTGCCAACCTCCAGAAGGTGGTTGGAGATCTCCTGCTATTACAATTGTTCCCCAGCCTATAGAGATCAGTTTGCCTGGAGAAAATGGCTGCTTTGGTCATTGGACTCTATGGCATTGAAGTCCCTCCCCTCTCCAAACCCTGCCCTCCTCAGGCTCTACCTTCAAAATCTTCAGGTATTTCCTAACCCAGAGCTGGCAACTTTAAATGCATAGCTGCACGCACACGGAATCACTGCAGAATCAAAGCTGGTCTACTTCTGCGTTTGGCCTGGTTAATTGGCGGGCAATTTCCATCCAGAACCAGGCATATGGTAAGGCTACATCCAGCAGCGGTAGGGAGACCTAGGCCACCATTTCTGGCCATGTGGCATCACCGCTTCCGGCATGCACTGGAAGTAATGTCAGCGTGTCACCAGTGCCGGAGGATGCTCTGGTATTTGGACAAAAACTTTATGGTAGAAACCACAGCGTTTTGGGCCAGATACCAGAGAGTTGTCACATCTCCAGCGACTTCAACCTAAGCCTCCCTCTGCTGCCATTAAGTCCCCCTGCTGGCCGGCTGATTGGCTCCAGGGGGCAGGAGGGGGACTGGAAACCCTAAATCTGTCTTATACTGAATCAGACCCTTGTCCATCAAGGTGAATATTGTCTACTCAGATTGGTGGAGGTTTTCCAGGGTCTCAGGCGGAGATCTTTCACATCACCTCCTAACTGATCCTTTTAACTGGAGATGCTGGTGATTGAACCCAGGGCCTTCTGCACGCCAAGAGCTGAGCCATGGCCCCTCCCCAAGTATTGTTACATCCAGTTTTTCACTTCAACCTGTGTCTGAAAATATAGCTTTGTTGGAACTGTTGGTTGAAAGCTTGCAGAAGTCCCTTGAGGACCAGTGTGTTCACAGCAGACCAGAAGGATGGTCCAAGATTTCTGTGCAAAACCAATTTTATTCTCTCATGACCCTGTTCCTCATTTGTGGAAATGTATTTGTGGAGGGCTCAAATTCACTTTTGGTGTGATGTTGCAATTAGCTGTGCATTAGGTTGTTATCATGAATAGTTTTACGGGCAAGGTTGCCAGGATTTTGTAAGGGAAGGCAGGCCCTCTCTGCTGGGATATAGATGCAAAAACGATCCTCTCTCGGCACAGTAGGTGAGGGGGAACCTGTGGCTTGCCGTGAGGTTGGTTGCAGCTGCAGAAATTCTGACTCATTATCTTTGTGCACTGGAACAGAGAAAGCGGGCCTGCGATCAGCTGGGAGGCGTTTGAACTGTCTGCAAAGTGACATCCCCATAGAATTTCACGCAGGTGACGATGGTGGAGGAACAACGGGGGAGAATTCTGACTGGAATTCATGCCTCACTGCCAACCAACTCTGCCCTTTTTGTTTTGTAAACTTATGTAAGACAAACTGTGCAAATCAGAGTGGGACCGGGAACCGGTGGAGTAATTATACTCCCCTACAAACCTCTTTGATGAACAGGTGCCTACGGTTCTGCATTTTTTAAAAAACGCTCTTCCCATCACCGTCCCATATTTTTTTTTAAAAAAAATGGTGTGCTGCATTATTAAGAACATAAGACCATACGAAGAGCCATGCTGGATCAGACCATCTTGTCCAGCATACTGTTCACACAGTGACCAACCATCTACCTCTAGGGAGGCTGCAACAGCCTATGCTTCCCATTGAATTATAGGGTTGTGCACATCGATAAACACGAACGGAAAATAAACCCGAAATTAGCCGTTTCGGGAATTTTTCGGAAAACCCGGTAATAAGCCGAATGCCGATATTTACTGGTATGGGTATTCGGCTTATTCCAGGCTTACAAAAAAAATAATAACCAGGCCCAATAAACCCGAACCTGAAAATTACTGAAATTTATTATTAATAAAGTCTCCATGGTTAGGAGCCCTGGAGGGGTGAGGTGGCTCCTTAGTGCGTGGTCTTATATTTCACTTTTCTTGTCCTTTTGACCCAAGAGTCCTGCTTGCCAGATGGTAATTCTTCAGAGGTACATTGCAGTTGTTTGCAATAGCGGAAAAAGGGAAACTGAGCCAGATGTGTGCTGCAGGTAGCCAGAAAGAGTCTTGTAAATCACATAATGGAATGGAAGTAGGAGAGCTGTGTTGTGAAGTCCAGGGGTTCTTTCCATTGTCTGGGTAGAAAACTGTTAGGAGATAGTGTAGCCAACCTCCAGGTATCAGCTGGAGATATCCTGTTACTACAACTGACCTCCAGCTGATAGAGATCAGTTCACCTGCAGAAAATGACCGATTTGGCAATTGGACTCTATGGCATTGAAGTCCCTCCCCTCCCCAAACCCCGACCTCCTCAGGCTTTACACCAAAAACCTCCCACTGGTAGAGAAGAGGGACCTGGGAACCCTAATGGGAGACCACCAAGGAAGTCCAGGGTTGCTATGTAGAGGGAAGGCAATGGCAAACCATCTCTGTTTACTTCTTGCCTTGAAAACTGTACGGGGTCACCATAAGTTGACTGCCACTTGACAGCTCTTTCCACCACCATGGCTGCCTGCAACAACTATAACTTGTTTAAAAACTAATGCTGGGAGCATCGTCTGAGTATTTTTTTGTTCACTGGGATTCCTGAATTCTGGTGATCTTTGCTGAGCACAGGGTGGCTACTGCATGTTTTCCAGTAATGAAGAAAGAGGACTATACAAGCAAGAATAGGTTTCGTGACAACCTAAGCAGCTATGAAAAACATCAGTCTCATGTCTCGAGGGATATTACTTTTATTAAGTTGCTCAGATCTTATACTAAAAGATATTAACTAGAAAAAAAAGAAACTGCTAACAGTACACATGTCTGAAATAAAAGGCATGTTCAGCAAACTAAAAAAAAATTCAAGAATGCAATCCAAAATCTCTGATGCCACTCTGATGTGGGATTTATTTTATTCCCCCCTCCCCTTCTTATTATATTAAATGCCGCAAAATCCAATGTCTTATCCAGAGGATTGTTTGTTCGGTATTTTCTTGCAAAACTGAAGAAAAGAGAAAAGAATCTAAACTGTTGAAATTGGAACACTTTAAAAAAAACATAAGTGATTTAAGCTGCCTTGACAGATGACTTCCAGTACTTTTGATTTTTTTTTTAATATAATGGAGCAGTTTTCCTTCTTCTTGTGCTTTCTTGAAAACTGTATAACCCAAACTATGGTACCCTGTTTTTTTAGTGGGAGTAAGAGGGAAAGCAGAGATGCTTACAAACAGAATACATGTCTCTAATCCTCTCTTCAGCTGGTGGCTTGGCATGTATCATTCAAGTATCTCACTCCTTGCCAATGCTAAAGTGAAGTCTCTCCCCAAAAAGTTTTCCAACAACTACAGCTATCTCATCAATAATACCGTCAAGTGTGAAAAAGAAAAACTCGGAAGTATGTGTAACTCCACAACTGTTTGGACAAGACTGCTTTTTATTTTATATTTTTCAATGCAGAGCTTGAACCGTTTATACGGAAAACGATTTCATCTGTTTGTGAAAGACGTTTTTGTACACCAAGCGACAATTAAATTCTTCTCCTGTTGACGAACTCAGTGGAACTAAAAAAAGAAGAAAAAACCACGTGTAAATCCCACTCTTTACAAGAAATCTGCTGTGCACTCAATGACAGAGAAGCCAGACTAGGAACACTCTGTAAAAATTAATGGGATGCAGCTTAATCGAGACACCCGTTTTGGGTGTAAACACTTGGAGAATGATGGGTGTGCATACCTACTGCACTGGCAATGGAGGAGGGATCTGAGCTCTGTTGGACCAGAATCAGAGGGGCAGGAAATGTTCTGATTTCCTTTTTTAAAAAAAATTTTATTATTATTTTTCAAACTTATTCACATTCAATTGTATCATAGTATATAATCCAATCATAGTATATAATATGAACAATTTCTATCTTATCCCTATTTTTTTTTATAATTAACTTCCCCTCTCCCCTCCTCTATCCATTTAATATCTTTATTTCTCTCTTTGTGATTAAAGTCTAATTCATTATAATAACCCACATTTATCATTATCTTAAAATCTAATCTTTAACTTTGATATCTTAGTTACTTCAAACAATTTGAAATAGATCAAAGCATATCCCTTAATATTTCCCAAGTTAAGTTCATTTACACAGTATGTTGTCCATGCATCCCATTCTCCCACAAATTCCGTGTTTTCCTTTTGATTGATTAATGCAGTAAGTGAAATGTTCTGATTTCCATCCCTATCCGTACAAAATTTCCAGGCAACAAACGATCCTAAAGTTATTGGAGAGCCAGCGTGGTGTAGTGGTTAAGACTGGTGCTTTGGAGCGGTGGACTCTGATCTGGAAAAATGGATTTGATTCCCCCTCTCCTCCACATGAGCGGCGGACGTTAATTTTGTGAACTGGATTTGTTTCCCCACTTCTCCACATGAAGCCAGCTGGGTGACCTTGGGCTAGTCACACTCTGTCAGCCCCACCTCCCTCACAGGGTGCCTGTTGTGAGGAGGGGAAAGGAAGGTGATTGTAAGCCGGTTTGATTCTTCCTTAAGTGGTAGAGAGAGTCGGCATATAAAAACCAACTCCTCTTCCTCCTCCTCCTCCTCCTCTTCTTCTTCTTCTTCTTCTTCTCCAGCTCCAGCTCCATGCCTGCAGCCAGGAAAGTGGGAAAGGAACCGGGAAGATCTTGTAAGGCAGGTTGCAGTTTCTGGGATAGACTGGAAGTTCATAAAGTGGGGCAGGAATCTGGGCCCTGTTGTGTTCCCGAAGGATGTCATGGGGAACCCAACAAGATTCAAATGTCAGAACTGGCTTCTGAAACAAAAAAATATTAAAAACAGCCCGGTTTACCGAGCTTAGTTCCCAATCTAGTGTGGGATGTTCGCCCATTAATACTGAAAAGTATTGTCACTTTTTAAATAACTTCTTTCTGATTCTCCATGCAATCTAAAAGGGAATCTTGAAAAGAAGTCTCCAACAGTCCGAGTCCAACTCCAAACTAAAGCATGTTTATATGTGAAGGTATCTCTCAAAATAATTTCTTTCCCACCATTTAGTTAGTGTGGAAGGCCTGGTGGTTCCATTTTCCTGTGTAGCTTATGCACAGTTGCACAGTATAGACTTTACACTAAACTAAAAATGATAAATGCTCGGTCATGGGAGAAAGCTACTGAAGTGTTAAAGAAAATCCTCCTCAGCTTCAAGGGAAAGTCTGTTATTCTGAAGTTACAGTAACTAGGTCACATTGTACATTGTGAAAATTTTATCGTATATGATAAAAATAATACATAAGTGTTTACAATTAACAAGAAAACATCAAGACAAAAGGCCATCACAGAATAAGACGAGATTTGTTTCACCATAGTCGACTCATGGCACAATGCAAAGAAATATATTGTGAAGCGATTAATAGCTGAGGGCCAAACTACACATTACGTTGTTAATGACTTGAGTCTGGGTTCTGAGCACATGCCAAAGTTAGGCAAATAGCTCACCTCTGGGGCCATTTTGGCTCCAGAAAATGGCATGGGGGGGAGGCAGGAGAGCCTCCTCCCCCCATGCTGTAGTCTCAAGCTGAACTGGGCTCCTGCAGGCTTTAAAAATGTCGTTCCTTGTAGCTACTGTGTGGCTTCAGAGAAAGCAAGCCAGGTTAGGAGAACATAGTTGGAGGGTATATCCTTCCGGATGGGACTGGGTGAGCCCCGTCTTTTAAATGACTGTTGAACACATGAACACATGAAGCTGCCTTATACTGAATCAGACCCTTGGTCCATCAAAGTCAGTATTGTCTACTCAGACCAGCAGCAGCTCTCCAGGGTTTCAGGCTGAGGTCTTTCACATCACCTACTTGCCTAGTCCGTTTAACTGGAGATGACAGGGATTGAACCTGGGACCTTCTGCATGCCAAGCAGATGCTCTACAAACAGAGCCACAGCCCCTCCCCAGACTGTTCTGCCTCCAGACTATCCTGATCCAGATTACTCCACTGAATGGTGATGGATAGTTTGGTCAGACCAAGTTGGCTGTGCTTACACATCACCTACCTCAAAAGGGCCCCAACTATGAGACCCTAACAAAACCAGTCAAAGATTTCGTTCTAGAATTTACAATCTTGGGGAGAGGAAAACCTGTACGTAGTCAGACATGTAGGTTGGACTTCAAAAGAGCAAATTTTAACAAACTTAAACTTATACTAGGTAGAATCCCATGGTCAGAAATACTTCAGGAGAAGGGATTTCAAGAAGGGTGGGCATTTCTTAAAAATAAAATACTGAAGGCGCAATCCCAAACCATTCCTATGAGAAGGAAAAATGGGAAGAGCCTAAAGAGGCCAGGGTGGCTCCATAAACAGCTTTTTAAAGAGTTGAAAAATAAAAAAAGACTCATTTAGAAAGTGGAAGGAGGGCCTTATAACAAAAGAGGAATATAAGCAAATAACTAGTGCTTGTAGGGAGAGTGTTAGGAAAGCTAAAGCTCAGTATGAACAGGCTAGTGAGAGATGCTAAACACAACAAAAAAGGGTTCTTTTCCTATGTACAGAGTAAGAATTAGAACAAGGACAAGATAAGCCCATTGTGTGGACCGGAAAGTGAAATTGTAACAGGAGATGAAGAGAGGGCAGAACTCCTCAATTCCTACTTTTCCTCAGTTTTTTCTCGTGAGGGAAGTGGTGCTTAACATGGCATAAACAGAACATGTGATGAGGAAAGGGATTTGCAGCCTAGAATTGGCATTGGGGTAGTGCACAAACACCTGGTTTCTTTAAATGAAACAAAATCCTCTGGGCCAGATGAATTGCACCCAAGGGTACTCAAAGAACTTGCAGATGTAATTTCGGAACCTCTGTCCTTTATTTTTGAAAAGTCTTGGCAAACAGGTGAGGTGCCAGAAGATTGGAGGCAGGCAAATGTTGTCCCCATCTTCAAGAAGGGGAAAAAGGAGGATCTGGGTAACTACCGACCCATCAGCTTGACTTCTATACCAGGAAAAGTGTTCGAACAAATCATCAAACAGTCAGTCCTTGAGCATTTAGAAAGGATGGATCTGATCACCAAGAGCCAGCACGGGTTTCTCAAGAATAAGTCATATCAGACTAATCTTATCTCCTTTTTTGAGAAAGTTACTACCTTGCTGGATCAGGGGAATGCTGTAGACATAGTTTATCTAGATTTCAGTAAGGCTTTTGATAAGGTTCCACATAGTATTCTAGTTGACAAATTGGGAAAATGTGGGTTAGCTCCTATTATTGTTAGGTGGATCTGCAACTGGTTGACCGTACCCAAAAAGTGCTAGTTAATGGTTCCTCATCCACTTGGAGAGAAGTGACTAGTGGAGTTCCTCAGGGATCTGTGCTGGGCCCTATGTTGTTCAACCTCTTTATAAATGATTTGGATGAATGAATAGAGGGGATGCTTATTAAATTTGCAGATGATACTAAATTGGGAGGGGTAGCAAATACTGTAGAAGACAGAGCCAAGATGCAGGATGATCTTGACAGGGTGGAGAAATGGGCTAGAACTAATAAAATGCACTTCAACAAAGACAAATGTAAAGTTCTGCATTTAGGTAGGAAAAATCAAATGCATAATTATAGGATGGGGGAGACTTGTTTGAGCAGTAGTGTGTGTGAAAAGGATCTTGGGGTCTTAGTAGACCAAACACTGAACATGAATCAGCAGTGTGATGCTGTAACTAAAAAGGCAAATGCAGTCTTGGGCTGCATCAACAGAAGTATAGTGTCCAGATCACGCGAAGTGATGGTATTGCTTTACTCTGCTCTGGTTAGACCTCAACTAGAGTACTGTGTTCAGTTTGGGGCATTACAATTTAAGAAAGATGTAGACAAGCTGGAACGTTTCCAGAGGAGGGCAATAAATATGGTGAGGAGTCTGGAGACCAAGTCCTATTGAGGAAAGGTTGAAGGAGCTGGGTATGTTTAGCCTGAAGAGGAGAAGACTGAGAGGGGATAAGATAACCATCTTCAAGGACTTGAAGGGCTGTCATATAGAAGAGGGTGCCAAGTTGTTTTCTGTTGCCCAAGAAGGTCGGACCAGAACCAACGGGTTGAAATTAAATCAAAAGAGTTTCCGTCTAGACATTAGGAAGAATTTTCTAACAGTTAGAGCGGTTCCTCAGTGGAACAGGCTTCCTCGGGAGGTGGTAAGCTTTCTTCCCTGGAGGATTTTAAGAAGAGGTTAGATGGCCATCTGTCAGCAATGCTGATTCTGTGATCTTAGGCAGACGATGAGAGGGAGGGCTTCTTGGCCATCTTCTGGTCACTAGGGGTGTGGGGGGGGAGGTGTGAATTTCCTGCATTGTGCAGGGGGTTGGACTTGATGGCCCTTGTGGTCCCTTCCAACTCTATGATTCTATAGAAAAATGGGAGAAAGCACAGAGCTGCGCATCTGAGCGAAAGTGAATAGCTGAAACCCGAATATTCGGCTTTTTGGGGAATTGCCTAATCGGCTTTGGGCAGATTCCCAGGTTTTGGTATTTGGTCGACCTGATACCCGAATATTGCCGAAACAATTAATTTTTGGTTTATTTTCAGTTCGGGTATATCGATATGCACAACCCTAGAGACCACCAAGGAAGCAAAGGAATGGTAAACCACCTCTGCATCTCGCTTGTCTTGAAATCCTCTTGCTGGGGTCACCATAAGTTGATTGTGACTTGATGGGACTTACGTACATATGTAAGGCAGCTTCCAAGGCAAAATCCCAGGAGCACTTTGGGGGTTCCCAAGTTTCTCACATACACATGCAGCAAGTCCTTTTCTTCTTCCACTTCAGATGCAAATGTGATTTGGGAAAGCTGCACCTATAGGTCTTTAAAAAGTCATGGGAAGCATAGCCCGGATTCTTTCTTCGGAAGCAAATCAAGTTGCATTTGGAGAAGAGACTGATGCTGAGCCAGTCGGAGAGCCCGCCCCGTCACAGCCAAGCGCTAAAACATCCTTGCCGTCACACACGATTAAAGACGAGAGAAAGGAGGCTTGAACATCTGGTCATTTCATTCTTGCATTTCTTAATTTATAAGGATATAAAATTTTGAACATGATATTTGAGCAAGTTACCAATCTGATAAGACTCTCGTTCCCCTTGAGTGAACATCGTTCTTGTGAACACGGGAGGGAACTCATATTGTATCAGCTGTGCCTGCAACTCATTAGCAATGTGCATTTTCTAAACTGAAAATCTAGACATTCGACTTCGTGTCACGGTCAAGAAACAGACCCCCCCCCCAAAAAAAAGAAGAAGAAGACGATGTTGCTTTGTTCAAAAAGTAGTGCGCTGACACAGAAGTGCTATGCCTCTTAGGCAAACGTAGTCTGACTTTTTGAAAGAACCAATTGGTTTAAAAATAAAGTTGCATTTATTTCCATGGTAACCTAAAACAACTCTACACATTTGATATTGTCTTGATGGTAAGGGTGCAGCTGTGTTTGTGTGACAATTGAACGCAAATGTTATGTCTAGAGAGAAGAGGAGAAGAGGAGAAGAAGAAGAAGAAAAGTTGGATTTTTATATGCCAACTTTTTCTACCACTTAATGAAGAATCAAACCGGCTTACAATCATCTTCCCTTTCCCTCCCCACAACAGACACCCTCCGAGGTAGGTGGGGCTGAGAGAGTTCAGAGAACTGTGACTAGCCCAAGGTCACCCAGCTGGCTTCACGTGGAGGAGTGGGGAAACCAACCCTGGTTCACCAGATTAGCGTCGGCTGCTCATGTGGAGGAGTGGGGAATCTAACCCGATTCGCCAGATCAGAGTCCACCACTCCAAACTACTGCTCTTAACCACTACACCACGCTGCTTTTAACCTCTACACCACACAGTGCTGTGAGAGAAAGTAAAAAGGAACACTTAGGGGTACTTTGGGCCTCCTGTCCTGCCTGATTTCAGATCCCCAGTGACATGTTTTATCCTGTCCCCAGCTGACCACTCCCTTTTAACGGGGACCAGGAGGACATTGATTCATTGGTTCGCCATTGGAAGCAACTTGATGGCATGCAAGAATAGAGCACACTTTGAACTCCTCCTCTTCATCTGCATAGCCCCCCAATCCCCCCTTTTGGTAACGCTGGCATGTGTCTTAGGGTTGCCAACCTGCAGGTACTAGCTGGAGATCTCCTGCTATTACAGCTGACCTCCAGCCGATAGAGATCAGGTCATCTGGAGAAAATGGCTGCTTTGGCCATTGGACTCTATGGTATTGAAATCCCTCCCCTCCCAAACCCCGCTCTCCTCAGGCTCTGCCCCCAAATCCTCCCGCCAGTGGCGAAGAGGGACCTGGCAACCCTACCTGTGTCTAAGGTTCAATTGTGAAGGTGTAAAGAACATGTCTGTTCCTGAACCTTAAGAAAAGGCCAAATGATTACATAACACTTGCTGGTAGTCATTCCTGTGTTTTGGTGGTTTTGGAATGGCTCCTTGATTCAATGAAAATGCATACCTGTGGTTGCCATCCTCCAGGTACTGTAGTTTAAACTTCACTAGTTATATTGTACTTCTTTAACTATATTAACTAGGTAACATCCAACATGAAGCATAGCCTCAGTACAGCACAGGTGATTTTTTTTTTTTTGAAGAAAACCTCCAGGTACCAGCTGGAGATCTGCTGTTACAACTGATCTCCAGCTGATAGAGATCAGTTCACCTAGAGAAAATTGCCACTTTGGTAATTGGAGACTATGGCATTGAAGTCCCTCCCCTCCCCAAATCCTGCCCTCTTCAGGCTCTGCCCAAAAACCTCCCGCCAGTGGTGAAGAGGGACCTGGCAACCCTAATGTGACTAAGCAATGGAATCCAGGGAGTAACTTTTGAATATATATTTTCTGCAATTTGTGTTGCTGGATGCTGCTTTGGTGTCTTATCCAGCTCTGGAAAGAATGGCATTTGTCACATATTAGATGATGAAGTAGCCATGCTTTTGGCTTGGTAACATGCTGGCGATGGCAGACCTAACAGTCGTGAGACGGGGAAAGATCTCCATTGTCCTTACCCTTCTATTGCAATGAAATCATAATCGAAAAGAGAGGAACGCTCCTAATTCAAATAGTCAGTTGGGGAATGGCTGGCTCCCGTTCTGAACAGCGTAATTTGCTTTAGGGTCTGTAGCCTAATTCTTTCCTTTGAGTTAATTAAAATACGTTTGAGTGTGACAGGCATTTCAAAACCTCTCTGTTCCCCACCAGGAAGTTATCCCCCCCCCCTCCTCTCCCAGCCGAAATGCCTTCCCATCTAGAACAAGGCCTCTCTCTACGCTCAGAAGAATTTCACTACAATACTGCAAGGTTGTTTACCTTACCTCCTTCACAAAAGATAATCCAACAAATTACATTAATTATAAACCAATATGTTCTGTTCAATTCCCTCATGAGCCAAACCTGGGCATGAGCATCTGCTCTTATTTTCTAAGCTGGGTTTTGAGGACAAGATTCACAACAATACTCAATCCATAATTAACAGAAAAATTAAAGATGCAACATCCCTTCCGTCCGCCTTTGGAGGCAGTTATGTTTCAAAATATGCACCGTGTACCATCCTGGCAGGTTTTAATTCAACTTCAAGAAAGACTCCTTTGTCACTTCTGCCGGGGCTCTGGATGTTTAAAAGATTTACATTTGTGTTGAGCTTCGAACGCACACGGAAATATTTTCCATGGTGGGGCGTTCATAAATTTCCCTCTGTGATGCTCCCCTCTCCTTCATCTTCAGTTGTGGTTCCTTCTCTCCTTTCCCACAATCTCTTGATTCCAAAACATGGTTTCTGCCATTATTAAACATACCGTTTGCTTTTTTTGAACAAATGGACTCTTTGGAATTTTTTTTTTTTAATGAAGCTGTTTATTTGTGGGGGGGTTTGAGGGCTTTTAGTAATCAGATCTTCTTCCATCCGGCTCTCATCTGACCCTGCGCCCAAAGAATATTTATAAGAAAATCCATTAGCAAATTGCCAATAGTTGTTTACACCAAGTGTATCTGTACGTTGCAATAATAGGAAGCAGAGGAGCCTAGCGCCATGGCTAGCAGCAAAATCTCTCCTTTTTTGTGTGGCCTTGGGCAATGGACCTATTTCCTCCTCCATTCTGTGGGGGAAAGGTCACAAAGAGGTCAAGCCATGGCTGCAGAGGTTGAAGGCACGACATGGGATGAAGGTAAGTAAAAAAAGGTCTTCCAACTCACACCGGATTGGTTTGGGTTGCCAGCCTCCAGGAACTAGCTGGAGATCTCCTGCTATTACAACTGATCTCCAGCCGATAGAGATCAGTTCCCCTGGAGAAAAATGGCCACTTTGGCAATTGGACTCTATGGCATTCAAGTCCCTCCCCTCCCCAAATCCCGCCCTCCTCAGGCCCCGCCCCTGAAACCTCCCGCCGGTGGTGAAGAGGGACCTGGCAACTCTAGGATTGGTCCACAAACTCACACGCCTGAGGTTTGTCATTCTGTGGCATGGGTTCATCTTCCCATCATGTGTGGGAGAATTTGTGTAAGACAGGAACCAAAGGTAAAGAAGAAGAAGAAGAAGAAAAAGAAGAGTTGGTTTTTATATGACGACTTTCTCTACCTTTTGAGGAGAATCAAATCATCTTACAATCTCCTTCTCTTCCTCTCCCCCCGACAGACACCTTGTGAGGTAGGTGGGGCTGAGAGATTTCAGAGAGAACTGTGACTAGCCCAAGGTCACCCAGCGGGCTTCATGTGGAGGATTGGGAAATCGAGCCCGGTCCTCCAGATTAGGGTCTACTGCTTTTAACCACTACACCACCCTAGAGTCGTGACTATAGCTCTCTCCTTATAGTTACTGAATTCCTGTCCTCCTATGATGAACTACACTGTCTCTGAACTTAAGGCACAGCTCCGAGGAAAGAATATAAAACAATGAAGGGAAATGTATATTAAGGAAAATGCATATTATTTAATCTGTCCAATAATGTACAAACTGAAGTTGCTTCAGCACTGTGGAAGAGAAATCAGCATCAGGTATGGTTATATTACTAGATTTTAAAGTTGTTTTGGTGTATTGGGATATTAGATCTCTCCATATTTACAGTTAGCTTAGGGCTGCCTGAGATTTGATGTTTTGTCCTTAGGTATCAGTTGCGTTCTTCTGATTAGATTTTTTAAAAAAAAATTCAGTAAAGCAATGGATTCATTATAAGTGAGGGTTTTTTTTGTTTTGCTTTATAGTGAGCTTGGTTTCTGGAGGATTGAATGGCACTTCTACATATGTAAGGCATTCATATGAATCTAAGCGGCACTTATGGTACGATTTTGTTTTTACTTATTTGCAAAGTGCAGCAGTGTATTCATCATGGAGACTGGAGCGAGGGTCTGATCCACATGAAAGATCAAATGGATCAAAAGCTAAACAGGAGCAAATTAAAATTAAAAGCAGAAACACCCCCCCAAAATATAGTTGTTGCTTTTTAAAAGGAAATCTTTTTCAGGGGACGTCTTCCTTGCCCTCAATGTCTTGTCCGTGCATGGCCTTGACTGAGAAAGCCACTGACCTAGGGTTGCCAGGTGGCTTTTAGGGTTGTGCAAAAAAAAAAAAAAGGTAAATTTTGGGTTTATTGGGCCCGATTGTTTTCAGTAAACCCGGAATAAGCTGAAAACCCACGCTGGTAAAGGAGTATTTCAGCTTTATTTCTGGGTTTACCCAAAAATTCAGGTCCACTGTAGTTGATAGGGATTTTTTTGGAAGCTCCTGTGGGTAGGGTTGCCAATTTCCAGGTACTAGCTGGAGATCTCCTTCTGTTACAACTGATCTCCAGCCGATAGAGATCAGATTCCCTGGTGAAAATGGTTGCTTTGGCAATTGGACTCTATGGCATTGAAGTCCCTCCCCTCCCCAAACCCTCCCCTCCTCAGGCTCCGCCCGAAAAACCTCCCAGCAGTGGAGAGGAGGGACCTGGCAACCCTACCTATGGGGGCATTTTTGGAGGTAGAGTCACCATATTTGCAGCATGGCTGCAAGGGACTCTCCTTAGACGGTCCCCTCATGCCATTTTTGTGACTCCAGATGGCCCTGGGACTTGCTATTGCCCCACTGGGGGACACTAATATTTAGCCCATTAGTACAGGTAAGTTTCTCCAATGGCGCAAACATAGGGTGTCAACCTCCAGGTGGTGACTGGAGATCACCCGCAATTATAACTGATCTCCAGGTGACAGAGATCAGTTCACCTGGAGAAAATGGCTACGTTGGCAATTAGACTCTATGGCATTGAAGTCCCTTCCCTCCCCAAACCCTGCCTTCCTGAGGCTCCATACCCAAAATCTCCAGGTATTTCCCAACTCAGAGCTGGCAACCCTATGCAAACAGCAGCAGTCCAGAGCTGTTTTAGGTCAGGAAAAGGGTGATGGGAGGGAAGGCTTAAACCTCTTCTGTCGATTCACTACAATTTTGGTTTGAATCAGGTCCCTGCATAACTGGGAATTACATTCCTAGCTCAGCATGCCAAACATACCTCTGACCCAAAGTCCTTGTGATTGCCATCTGTTGGCCACGTGGTCTTTGAATTGTGTGAATAGGCTCCTAGTCGTGCAGCAGGGAGGGTGTACTCCAGACTGAAGGGTAGATCTTGTTCCTGCAAAGTAGGAAGGCTCTTTCCCTATTCAGAAATGTGGCAGGAGAGGAATTTTGTGTTGTGAGTGTGATGAATTTCATGCAGCCAGTTAAGGTAAATGCCACCCAATAATTCCAACAGCACAAAACACATGACAACTAGGGCTGTTGGAAAAAAAATTCGGTATAGTTCAGATTCGGCAGAATTCAGCCTGTTTTAATTCAAGAAATGCCGAAGTCTGAACTCCCCCACGGATTCGGATCCGTGGAATTCGGCGCCTAGTTCAAGTTCGGGGGGAAATTCGGCCGAATAAAGTCATTAAAAATGCACTCGCGCCTTTCCACGGCTCCGAGGGGCATTTTTGGGGGTAGAGGTCTCAAACTTTTAGGGTAGCTTGAAGGGACGCTTCTTGCAAGAACCCCCAGGTTTTGTAAAGATTGGGTCAGGGGGTCCCGAGATATGGGGCCCGGAAGAGGTTGCCCCCCCAAACAAATTGCACACAGTGACAGGAATAAAGCCACTTAAAGCACATTGGCATTTTCCGCGGCTCCGGGGAGGCATTTTTTGGGGTAGAGGTCTCAAAGTTTCAGGGTAGCTTCAGATGAGACTTCTTGCAAGAACCCCCATGTTTTATAAAGATTGGGTCAGGGGGTCCCGAGATATGCGGCCCGAAAGGGGCCCCCCTTAATGTGCATTTTTATTCCATTTACAGCACACATTCGAGCCATTCCGTGGCTGCAGGGGGCACATTTTTGGGGGTGCAGCCCTCAAACATTCAGTGTAGTTTCAGATGAGCCTTCTTGCAAGAACCCCTATGTTTTGTAAAGATTGGGTCAGGGGGTCCCGAGATATGGGACCCGACGGGGGTCCCCCCTTAATGTGCATTTTTATTCCATTTACAGCACACATTTGAGCCACTCTGTGGCTGCAGGGAGTTCATTTTTGGGGGTGCAGCCCCCAAACTTTCAATGTAGTTTCAGATGAGCCTTCTTGCAAGAACCCCCACGTTTTGTAAAGATGGGATCAGGGGGTCCAGAGATATGGGTTCCCCCCTTTTCCCTATTGGGATGAATGGGATCAGCCGATCCTATGCATCTAGAGCACGGCAAATCCAAGGCAAAACCTCCCGTGCTAACCATTGCAATGCAAAGCAACACGCAAGCGACCATGGAAAGGAACAGAGGCACACTAGGCTAGCTATAGCAAAAAGAAAAAAAGGAGCAGGTGACTTGGACTGTGAAAATGTATTGTGAAAGTCAGATTTTGCAAAAACATTTTTGAGTGAGCAGCAAAACAGACCGTGCAAAAAAAACCCCCAGAGTTTGTATTTTCTGCCCTGCTCCTTCTTCTCATGGTGGAGGGATGCTCCCCCCTTATGCAAACAACGCCACCAAACTCAAGCAAGTCTCACCAGCACCACCCCCCACCTCTCCAGCCAATACGGCACCACGGTGCACCCCCCAAATGGGGAAAAAATCCAAGATGCAGGGGATCTCACGCAAGCTGCCCCGTTGCACTCAACCCCAGGCTAGAGGCAAAAACAGTGAAAAACACCAAGGAGGAGGCTCGACACCAAGGGTGCCGAGCGGAGAGAGACTCGCTAGCCGCCGCACAGACTCAACTTTAAACTTAACTTTAAAAGCAGTACACAACTCCCACAGAGGTGAGCAGTCATACACCCCTCGGCAGAATGGGCGAAAGCCTCCTTTGGCTTCCCCCCCCCACAGAAACTGACCCCCCCACAGACTCTGCTCCCCCCCCACATACACATGGGGGAAAATTATAGATTAAAGCCCCAAAAGGGGTCTTACTGTGGATGTATTCTGTTCCATCAGGAGGGACTGGGTAATCCAATACGATTCCATTTAAGCATGGGAGGTTTTGCCTTGGATTTGCCGCTCTCTAGATGCATAGGATCTGCTGATCCCATTCATCCCAATAGGGAAAAGGGAGGAACCCATATCTCTGGACCCCCTGATCCCATCTTTAAAAAACTTGGGGGTTCTTGCAAGAAGGCTCATCTGGAGCTACACTGAAAGTTTGGAGGCTGCACCCCCAAAAATGCACCCCCTGCAGCCACGGAATGGCTCGAATGTGTGCTGTAAATGGAATAAAAATGCACATTAAGGGGGGACCCCTTTCGGGTCCCATATCTCGGGGGGCCCTGACCCAATCTTTACAAAACTCGGGGGTTCTTGCAAAAAGGCTCATCTGAAGCTATTCTGAAGGTTTGGGGACTGCAGCCCCAAAATGTGCCCCCTGCAGGCACGGAATGGCTTGACTGTGTGCTGTAAATGGAATAAAAATGCACATTAAGGGGGGCCCCTTTCGGGCCCCATATCTCGGGACCCCCTGACCCAATCTTTACAAAACTTGGGGGTTCTTGCAAGACGGCTCATCTGAAGCTATTCTGAAGGTTTGGGGGTTGCACCCCCAAAAATGCGCCCCCTGCAGCCATGGAAAGGAGCAAATGTGCACACGCACCCCCCACGGGGATTTCTCTCTCACACAAACAGATACTCTCTCTTTCTCTCCCCGGGCCACGCAGCAGCTGGGCTCACGTGCTCAATCGTGACTGATTGGCCAGAAGAAGACCCTGCTTGGCCACCGATTGGCAGCGGGAGAATGCTGCTTACTAACTGACGGATATGCTGCTGTGCCGAACCCCGAATTTGCTGAATTTATTCGCCAAACACCCCGAACTCGCCGAATTCGGCTCCCCGGTTTCCAGCCTTTTTTGAGTTCGGTTCCATCCGAACTAAAAACCGCTGAATCGGGGGAAATTCGGCTGTTTTTTGGTTCGGGCTGAACCGAATTGACAGCCCTACTAGGAGCGTACGTCATCATTGTTTTTCAAAATGAGACTGTTCCTCATACATCAGAAGGCATTTGTCCTTGTTTATTTGTTAATGTTAGAAGAAAGTCAGTCTGCAGTGCCAGAAAAGTAGGTGGATACAACAGCATTAATCTAAGTTGGCCAGTTTTCCTTGCGAGGTCCTTATGAGGATTGAATCACATGATTCATCCATTGATATTAATGGGAGATGCCCCTCCCTATTTTTGAATCACTGATTAAACACACTTCTAAAATCAGCAACTATCCCTGTGATCTGGGCAGCAAAGGTATGATGCAGAAATGGGGGTGGAACAGTTAGAGAAGCAAGATCGCCTGCAATGGTGTTTCTTAGGCCTTTTATGCATGGCTGTTTCCCTTGCAGTCACCCCTCTGATGACTTCGGGTCTTTGTTTTGATTATGCATGCCCTTTCCGACCGTCAGAGGTCACCTCGCTCTCCTCCTGTGTTTCCCCATGTTTTGCCTGCGTTTTCAAATTTAAGATAAAACAGGTCCCTGAAAATGCGGGCAGATGAAAGGGTTAAGGTAGAGTGAGGATGCAAGTTCCCCACCCCACCCTGCTCCAGCGTGGTGAATGCCAGCACGGTGTAGTGGTTAAGAGCGGTGGTTTGGAGTGGTGGACTCTGACCAGGAGAACAGGGTCTGATTCCCCAATCCTCCACATGAGCGGCGGACTCTAATCTGGTGAACTGGATTTGTTTCCCTGCTCCTCCACATGAAGCCAGCTTGGGCTAGTCACAGCTCTCTCAGCCTCACCTACCTCACAGGGTGTCTGTTGTGGGGAGGGGAAGAGAAGGTGATTGTAAGACGGTTTGATTCTTCCTTAAGTGGCAGAGAAAGTTGGCATATAAAAACCAACTACTACTCCTCTTTCTCTTCTTCATCTTCATTTTCATCTTCGTCCACATAAAATGTTCATCCGAATACAGCTTATTGTTTAAATCTTTAATACCCAACAAGACATTTCATAAATGAAAGCAGCTATGTAAACTATCAGCTACATAGACACCCCACTGAAAACTGGTATAGGATCAAAAGTTCACAGAAGACAAAGCAAAACACTGTATTGTTTTTAAAACCAGCTTTGTGGGAGAGCACCCCCTCTCCCTGAAAGATAAGCATAGCTGTATATTAGGAGCTACCTGTGGTCATCAGAGTTCATGAGCAGCTGCTCATTAAAGTATGGAACGCCCAGAAAATAATGTAAAACCGTATGAAGGTTCAGCATTGAATAATCCCTTTAAATATTTTATTTACCTTTAACATTACCGAGTAGAAAGAAAACGGCAAGTGTGTTTATGTTAGCCTTCAACTTTTCACACCTGTATGATATATCATTCTTAAGTGTGACATCTTCCGTTGCTATGGAAACCATTTTGACATTAAAAAAAATACAGTTTGTTGCCGGGCTATCAAGAAAGAGATTCGAAAAGCAATAGAAAAGGTCAAAACATCAGAGTAATTCACGTTGTGCCATGCGTTTAATCTGATTCCTTCGAAGGTGGAATGAAATGAGCTACTGTTGTTTGAAAGGGAGAGCTTAAGATCAGTCCAATCACAGGCTGACAATGGCTGGATAAAGGAATGCGGGACTTAAAACATATGTACTTGGAGGACAAAGCTGCCATCTTATTTATGTGATTGATGTATTTCTTTTCTTTTATTCCTGGAGTGCTCCTGAGAGTTTCCACTAAAATAGGTAATTCATGTCCTTCATCTTTTACATACACGCATGCACATGAAGCTGCCTTCTACTGAATCAGACCCTTGGTCCATCAAAGTCAGTATTGTCTATTCAGACCAGCAGCGGCTCTCCAGGGTCTCAGGCAGATGTCTTCCACATCACCTACTTGCCTAGTCCCTTTAACTGGAGATGCCGGGGATTGAACCTGGGACCTTCTGCGTGCCAAGCAGGTGCTCTGACACTGAGCTACAGCTCCTCCCCAGGAGCCACAAGTTGCTGTCGATTTTAATGTGGCTATGGGGTCCTGCCAATATTCACAATGGGATTCAACTTGGGGTTGCTTTTCAGAGGGATGCTAGCCCCCAGGTGGGACCTGGAGATCCCCTGGAATTACAGCTTATCTTCAGAGATAGGGTTGCCAGCTCTGAGTTGGTTGGAGCCTGAGGAGGGCGGGATTTGGGGAGGGGAGGGACTTCCATGCCATAGAGTTCACCTTCCAAAGTGGCCATTTCCTCCAGGGGAACTGATCTCTGTCACCTGGAGATGAGTTGTAATAGTGGGAGATCTCCAGATCACCTGGAGGTTGGCAACCCTACACAGAGATCAGTTTTCATGGAGAAAATGGCTGCTTTGGAAGGTGGACTTTAGGACATTACGCCCCACTGAGGTCTCTGCCCTCCCCAGGCTCCATCCCCAAACCTCCAGAAGTTTCCCAACCTAGATCGGGCGAGCCTATCCCCCATCCTCTGCTGATGGCCAGGGGGACCTGGCAACCCTAGTACACACTAGGGTTGCCATGTCCTTTTTCGCCACCGGTGGGAGATCTCCTGCTATTATAACTGATCTCCAGCCGACAGAAATCAGTACCCCTGGAGAAAATGGCCGCCTTGGCAATTGGACTCTATGGCATTGAAGTCCCTCCCCTCCCCAAACCCTGCCCTTCTCAGGCTCCACCCAAAAAACCTCCCGCCGGTGGCGAAGAGGGACCTGGAACCCCTAAGCCAGTACCTCTCCACAATTTAAACCCATTATCTCCACAGAAAGGGAAAGTTTGCCAAAGAGAAAGTTGCTCAAGGAAGACTTCAGGGTTGGAAATGGCAAACCAGCTCCAATCTGGAGCTTTGATTATGTCGTCAAAGGTCTGGAGAGCATCCCACAACTTAAGCCAGTTCCCAGAAGTTATTTTGACAGTGGATGGGGAATGGGTTGAACATCACTAGACTAACCATTCATGATGGAATTGCCACTAAAGGCCGCAAATATCATATGCTGGCCTCCCTATTACCCCTCCTTCCTGTTATACTATCAATGTCAACGAAGAGGTAACCTGCTGCAAATAGCCAGCAATACGAGTGTGGTTAGGCGCCATTTAAAATTTTGTAATTTTGTGTTCTAAGTTTTAATTGGGATTTTATTATTTTAAATTTAGATTTTTATATTGATGTTGTAATGCTTTTATATGATGTTACCTGCTCTGAGCCGGCTTTGGCCGGGGAGGGCAGGTTATAAATCACAAAATAAAATAAAAATAAAATAAATAAAATAAAAACAGCCAAAGATGCCAAAGCAGCAAGCCATATGGTGCCACTATAATGAACTTCCTGTCGCACAAAGGACAATGGTTAGAAACCACAACGGAAACCATTTTATTTTTGTTTAATTAATAGAAAATGTATACATAATTTATTTTTATAGACTTGATAGAAAGGACTGTCAACATTGACTCTGCGGGATAATTTTAATGTCATGTCGAATCTTCATAGGCTTACTTCATTTCTTTGAATGCCTTGCCTGGAATGCCTAGAACGTTTGGTTCCAAAGAATCGAGCAACATCTGCTGAACAGAACACAGCCTGGTAGTTTCCACAATCGCTTCTCGGCATGGAAATAGATTGACAAGCTCTCTGCCAGCAGGTGGTGGAGAGAAAAGTTAGGTAGCAGATCATTTCAGATATGGTTAGGGTTGCCAAACTCCAGGTACTAGCTGGAGATCTCCAGCTATTACAACTGACCTCCAGCCAATAGAAATCAGTTCACCTGGAGAAAATGGCCACTTTGGCAACTGGACTCTATGGCATTGAAGTCCCTCCCCTCCCCAAGCCCCACCCTTCTCAGTCTCCACCCCAAAAATCCCCAGATATTTCCCAACCCAGAGCTGGCAAGCCTAGATATGGTGCTTTCCTATGAAAACATGGGGGAAAGAGGGGGAAAGTCACCAAAGAGGGCCCAGTGAAGCCCCAGTTGGAGCTGTGTCCATCATGACCTGTAGTCCTGTACTTTGTGAGGAGCTTGCATTGGGGAGGGGCCGTGTCTCAGGGGTAGAGCCTCTGCTTGGCATGCAGAAGGTCCCAGGTTCAATCCCCAGCATCTCCAGTTAAGGGACTAGGCAGGTAGGTGATGTGAAAGACCTCTCTGCCTGAGACCCTGGAGAGCCGCTGCCGGTCTGAGTAGACAATACTGACTTTGATGGACCTTGAAGGTCTGATTCAGTATAAGGCAGCTTCATGTGTTCATCCTTACAAGAGGGTAAGCACTGAGCCAGAAGGCCTGTCTCGTGGTGGTATCATGCTGGTGACCTAACAGTACCATGTCCTGTGAGAAGAGACCATTCTGCTTTGGTGGCTCACAGCTCCAAAGCCGTTTTTAAGGTAAAAACATGATAAATGGTTTCCCGTGCTTATAAATAATATAATACACGAGCAATTAAGTTGCTCTTCAGCGAGGCAGCATTAAATATTTATCCATTCTTATTTTTCATAAATTTTACAATTTACAAGGTGTCGCCTTTTTAACGTCGTGTTAACAAGGAGTCAGACTTCATGAGCGACACCGACAGGCTTTGTCGTGGAGACGTTCAGGTCAGTTTTAGCATGTCGCCCAAGTGTGCATTATCTAGTGTAATGACAAATGACTACACTTTTATTGTCTAGTGTGCACAATTGTTAGGGTTGCCAACCCCCAGGTACTAGCTGGAGATCTCCTGCTATTACAACTGATTTCCAGCCGATAGAGATTAGCTCACCTGGAGAAAACGGTTGCTTTGGCCATTGGACTCTATGGTATTGAAGTCCCTCCCCCCAAACCCTGCCCTCCTCAGGCTCCGCCCTCAAAATCTCCCACCAGTGGCAAAGAGGGACCTGGCAACCCTAATGGTTTTTTTTTTTAAAAAACACAGAAACTAAAATACAGGCTTCCTAAAAAGCACAAAGAATAATTGGTCACAAATATTACAGACCCATATACGGTTGCCAGGTCCCCCGTCTCCTCCGGCGGGAGGCTTTTGGGGTGGAGCTGAGGCAAGGATCGTGTGTGCGCAGCCTCACCAATGCGATTGTGTCACTTCCAGTTTACACTGGGAGTTTGAGTGGTAAAAGGCCCGTTGTGATGCGGCGCTTCCTGGTGTAAACTGGAAGTGACATGAAAGTGTCGGTGCTGCCGCATGCACAAGCAATCCCCGCTTCCGAGCCGGGCAATGGATTGGGGGCAATTGCCCGCTAATCTAAGCAACCTGGCAACCCTACTTGATAGGGCTGTCGATTCGGTTCGGCCCGAACCGAAAAACAGCTGAATTTCCCCCGATTCGGCGGTTTTTAGTTCGGATGGAACCGAACTCAAAAAAGGCTGGAAACCTGGGAGCCGAATTCGGCGAGTTCGGGGTGTTTGGCGAATAAATTCAGCAAATTCGGGGTTCGGCACAGCAGCATATCCGTCAGTTAGTAAGCAGCATTCTCCCGCGGCCAATCGGTGGCCAAGCAGGGTCTTCTTCTGGCTAATCAGTCACGATTGAGCACGTGAGCCCAGCTGCTGTGTGGCCCGGGGAGAGAAAGAGAGAGTATCTGTTTGTGTGAGAGAGAAATCCCTGTGGGGGTGTGTGCGTGTCCACATTCGCTCCTTTCCGTGACTGCAGGGGGTGCATTTTTGGGGGTGCAGCCCCCAAACTTTCAGCGTAGCTTCAGATGAGGCTTCTTGCAAGAACCCCCAAGTTGTATAAAGATGGGATCGGGGGTCCAGAGATATGGGTCCCCCCTTTTCCCTATTGGGATGAATGGGATCAGCCGATCCTATGCATCTAGAGAAGCCTCATCTGAAGCTACGCTGAAAGTTTGGGGGCTGCACCCCCAAAAATACCCCCCCCCGGAGCCGCGGAAAAGCACCAATGTGCTTTAAGTGGCTTTATTCCTGTCACTGTGGGCGATTTTTTGGGGGGGCAACCTCTTCTGGGCCCCATATCTCAGGACCCACTGACCCAATCTTTACAAAACTTGGGGGTTATTGCAAGAAGGGTCCCCTCAAGCTACCCTGAAAGTTTGTGACCTCTACCCCCAAAAATGCTCTCCCCGGAGCCGCAGAAAGGCGCGAGTGCATTTTTAATGACTTTATTCGACCGAATTTCCCCCCGAACTCGAACTAGGCGCTGAATTCCACGGATCCGAATTGGAGGAGTTCGCACTTCAGCATATCCCGAATCGAGACGGGCCGAATTCTGCTGAATCCGAACTATACCGAATTTTTTTTTCAACAGCCCTAGCTCCTGTCATTCCATAAACTATGCAAAACGGAATTATTCAGGAGGGCATTGTTACACTGGAAAAGTTGAAGGCAGCAGGAAAAGAGTAAGACCCAACATGAGATGGATGACTCTATAAAGGAAGCCATGTAGGGTTGCCAACCGCCAGGTACTAGCTGGAGATCTCCTGCTATTACAGCTGATCTCCAGCTGATAGAGATCAGTTCACCTGGTATTTGCTTTTGTACATTTTATTTTTTATGCCAGCAAAGGCTTTGTTGTTGTTGTTCACCTGGAGAAAATGGCCACTTTGGCAATAGGACTCTATGGCATTGAAGTCCCTCCCCTCCCCAAACCCCGCCCTCCTCTGGCTCTTCCCCAGAAACCTCCTGCCGATGGTGAAGAGGGACCTGGCAACCCTAAAGCAACGGCCCTTTGCTTGCAAGACCTGAGCAAGGCTGTTAACGATAGGACGTTTTGGAGGACTTTGATTCATAGGGTCGCCATGAGTCAGAAGGGACTTGAAAGTACTCAACACACAATCAGGCTGTAATATAATGGAACTGTTCAGTAAGATGCTTCAATAAAGGGAAAGGGACAGTGGACTGTATATACTGTATACTATGTGTACTGTGTATACTGTATTTTATATACTGTCTGTTGCTGCAAGTATTATCCTACTATATGCTATCTGCAAGGTTTAACATAGAATTATAGAATCATAGAATCACAGAGTTGGAAGGGACCACCAGGGTTATCTAGTCCAACTCCCTGCACAATGCAGGAAATTCACAACTACTTTCCCCGCACACCCCCAATGACCCCTACTGCATGCCCAGAAGATGGCAAAAAAACCCTCCGGGATCCCTGGCCAATCTGGCCTGGGGGAAAATTGCTTCCAAACCCCAAAGTGGCAATCGGTACTACCCTGGACATGCAAGAAAGGGCCATGAGAACCAAACATTGACACAACCCTTCCTGCTCTCCCTTTCATGATCTGCCTAAGTTCACAGAATCAGTATTAACAAGTCATGTTGATACTTATGCCTTGTTTCAGCTTTTTTTCAGATTTCTGCAATACTAAAACATTGTTTATTGGATTTCCTATCCTGTTGATTGCATTGGCTTACAGGGCTCTCCTACGTGGTGCCTACAGGCACCAGGGTGCCCGCCAACACCTTTTCTGGCTCCCACCAATTATTTTTAGGAAGTCAGCAGGGCCATGTAGGGCTTTTGCCCAGCAAGGCTTCTGGAGATTTGATTGGGTGTGCAGAGTTTTTTAAAAAATATTACTTTGGCAGCAACTGCCACCACAGCACTAGGATCTTCACTGTATGATTGAAGTTAAGCTGTGGCAGCCATTTTGTGGTTGGTTCTGCCTCCTGAAGGAGTCATTATGGGGCAGCCATTTTGTGGCTGGTTCTGCTTCCTGAGGGAGCCATGATGAGGCAGCCATTTTGTGTCTGGTTCACCCTCCTGAGTGAGCCATGATGGGGCAGTCATGTCTGGTTCTGTCTCCTGAGGGAACCATGATGGGGCAGCCATTTTGTGGCTGGTTCTGCCTCCTGAGGGAGCCATTATGGGGCAGCCATTTTGTGTCTGGTTCACCCTCCTGAGGGAGCCATGATGGGGCAGCCATTTTGTGGCTGGTTCTGCCTCCTGAGGGAACCATGATGGGGCAGCCATTTTGTGTCTGGTTCACCCTCCTGAGGGAACCATGATGGGGCAGCCATTTTGTGGCGGGTTCTGCCTCCTGAGGGAGCCAATTCCTTGGCTATCAAATACGTGCAGCGCAAAACCGAAACAGCCTTACACTGGACCAGTTAGGTTGGTTGTACGAAATGCTCCAAGGGCACTGGAAGCAATTCTGGCTCCTAGGACACAATTCACGATAATGTCTTGCCAGCGTGTCCCAGGATTCTTATGGGCCCGTTGCTTCCTGTCGCGAAAGCAAGGAGTGAAACGTCGGTCAGGGACTTGCTTCCTTGGCAAACACTGTAACTCCGCCTGAGCGAGGCAGTCGCGTAACCTTGGACATTTGAATCTCTTTTATGGAGCGAGAATGTTGACCGGGACGGCTGGGGTTATCTCCAGCCTTTTCAGTGGGCAATATAGGACTGCAAGTCCGCATTCTGGATGAGGAGAGAGACCTTGGTTCAAACACCTGCTCACAAACAGAATTAATGTAAAAAGAGGTAAAGAGATTGTTATCTTTATGGTGCGGAACAAAGCCAAATCCTTGAAGCTAAGGACACTAGTTAATATTTCAAATAAAACCTATGCAGAATGCATTCCTTTTCTTTTCTTTTTTGCTTAGAAAGACTGGTACAAATTCATCCCAGCCACTCCAGTAGAGTTAAATCAATTATTTGGGGTGGCTTTCCTGCTCTGTTCCATAAGCGCCGATCGGGATGTAATGCATCCTTCGCTTATTTAGCTTCCCAATACATTTTAACGCACGATTAGCTGATGGAAGCGATTATATATCCCTATAAATATATTATATAATTAGAAATAAAAGGCAGGCCTGGGTTTTCCAGATGAGCATGAAAGCAGTGAGCGATTGCAATACGAATGACTCTTGAGTGAATATAGAAAAGAGCAAGAGTCCAGCAGCATCTTAAAGACTAACAAAATTTCTGGCAGGGTATGAGTTTTTGCAAGTCACAGCTCCCTTCTTCAGATAGCTGTGACTCACAAAAGCTCATACCCTGCCAGAAATTTTGTTAGTCTTTAAGGTTGCTACTGGACTCTTGCTCTTTTCTACTGCTACAGGCACTGGACTACTGGACTCTTGCTCTTTTCTACTGCTACATGGCTACCCATTGTGATCTATCTTGAGTGAATGATCACTGTGGCTTAGTCCGCTTGGCATGTAGAAGGTCCCAGGTTCAATCCCCACCATCTCCAGTTAATGAAGAAGAAGAGTTGGTTTTTATATGCTGACTTTCTCTACCACTTAAGGGAGACTCAAACCAGCTTACAATCACCTTAACTTCCCCTCCCCTGTGAGGTAGGTGGGGCTGTGAGAGCTCTAAGAGCTGTAACTTGCCCAAGGAGGGAAGCAGGGAAACAAATCCAGTTCATCAGATTAGCATCTGCCGCTCAAGTAAAGGAGTGGGGAATCAAACCCGGTTCTGCCCATCAGAGTCCACCGCTCCAAACCACTGCTCTTAACCACTACACCGTGCTGGCTCTTAAAAGAATTCAGATAGTAGGTTATGTGAAAGACCTCTGCTTAAGACTCTGGAGAGCCGCTGCCAGTCTGAGCAGGCAATGCTGACCTTGATGGACCAAGTGCAAAGCTTTCTCTTCTTTTGATATGCCAAACGTTAGAAAGAAGGCCTTGGAATCACTGAAGAGATTAGAGCAGGAGGTTATGAATGTAGATGCTAGTTAGGGTTGCCAGCTCTAGGTTGGGAAATACCTGGAGATTTTGGGGGTGGAGGGCGGGGTTTGGGGAGAGGAGGGACTTCAATGCCAGAAAGTCCAATCGGCTGGAGATCAGTTGTAATAGCGGGAGATCTCCAGCCACCTCCAGGATTATGTTTCTTGGCTGCATCAGTAGGGCTGCCAGGTCCCTCTTTGCCACCAATGGGAGGCTTTTGGCGTGGAGCCTGAGGAGGGCGGGGTTTGGGGAGGGGAGGGATTTTAATGCCAAAGAGTCCAATTGCCAAAGTGGCCATTTTCTCCAGGTGAATTTATCTCTGTCGGCTGGAGAGCAGTTGTAATAGCAGGACATCTCCAGCTAGTACCTGGAGGTTGGCAACCCTATGCATCAGAGGATTACAACATGTTGGGAGAATGGCTCAGGATTTTGGAACTATATGAAGCATCAACGGTTTGTTTTTTTTAATGTATTTGATATCATGCATCAGGAAAAAGTCGTATTTGATATGGTGGTTCATATTGTTGGGGAACATTATCTTTAATGTTAAATTAATCTGATAATGTAGTGATCTGTCTGCAGCCTTCGTAAAGAATGAAGAGCAGGTCATTATAAGACAGTAGAAAAATACAATAATATTAAATTTTACAGGCCTAATTGTTTAGTTTTAATCTGATTTCATTTGATTATCTGTCCATAAGTAGGGCAAATATGTCTCAAGCCATTATATTGTGAATCATCGAGCTAATACCATTTAGCATTTACTGAACAGGGAATAAATGATCAGCGGTCTCTCATTTGAATGAAAGCTTCCATGGAAAACTAAGGAGACACTTTATCCCAAGCAAAGCATGTTAAATTCCGTGTGTTTGTTTCAACTATGGAATGAAGCTTAATTTCTCAAGCTCAGATATATGGGACTTGAAGAACACTTAGCTTTACCTGAACGATTGATTCCCAGATTGTTTGTGGCTTTGACTCAGAAATCCTCAAGTTATTTTGCTTATTCAGAGACTGCTCTTCCCTTCCTAAGCAGGGCTGCTAGTTAGGGTGATATTCATCAAGAAGAAGAAGAAGAAGAAGAAGAAGAAGAAGAAGAAGAAGAAGAAGAAGAAGAAGAAGAAGAAGAAGAAGAAGAAGAGTTGGTTTTTATATGCCGACTATCTCTACCTTTTAAGGAGAATCAAATGGGCTTACAATCTCCTTCCCTTCCTCTCCCCACAACAGACACCTTGTGAGGTAGGTGAGGCTGAAAGAGTTGGGAGGGAACTGTGACTGGCCCAAGGTCACCCAGCAGGCTTCATGCGGAGGAGTAGGGAATCAAACGCAGTTCACCAGATTAGAGTCCACCGCTCATCTGGAGGAGTGGGGAATCAGAAGAAGAAGAAGAGCTGGTTTTTATATGCCGGTTCACCATATTAGAGTCTGCCACTAAATGGGATGGCAGTCTATGAATGCCAACACCATTTTAGAAGCAGTTGTAGTTTTTAAAACATTGCCGCTAGATAGGGTTGCCAATTTCCCTAGCTGGAGATCTCCTGCTATTACAACCAATCTCCAACCGATAGAGATCAGTTCCCCTGGAGAAAATGGCCGCTTTGGCAATTGGACTCTATGGCATTGAAGTCCTTTCCCTCCTCCAACCCCACCCTCCTCAGGCTTCACCCCAAAAACCTCCCACCGCTGGCGAAGAGGGACCTGGAAACCCTACCCGTGTCTAAAGTTCAATTGTGAGGGTATGAAGAACATGACTGTTCCTGAACCTTAAGAAAAGGCCAGATGATTACATACCATTTCTCCCTTGTGCACTGTTGTGTCGACTAGCTAGATTTTCCTTTTATCTTGAAACCTGTCATTAAATATGTAGGTTCAGTTGTTAGTTAATCCATGGTGGGCAGTGAAAATATTAAAATTTAACTTCTCCATGCTTCATTTCCTTTTTACTAGGACAATTAAAAAAAAACAGAAGTCCCAGAGTGACTCAGTTGCTGCTTCGTATATCCCCCAAGTAGAGCTGTGCTTTGCTGACTTGTGTTGTAGATCCTCAGCAGAGACACAACGCCTCCTGTTTATCTTCTTCAATGGGAAGTGATTGGCGTAGAGCTTTATCTGCTGGTTATGTTGTCAGTGTGGTGTAATGCCAGCATGGCGTAGTGAGTAAGAGCGGTGGTTTCGAGTGGTGGACTCTGATCTGGAGAACCGGGTTTGATTCCCCACTCCTCCACATGAGTGGTGGACGCTAATGTGGTGAACTGGATTTGTTTCTCCACTCCTACATAGGAAGCCAGCTGGGTCACCTTGGGCCAGTCACACTCTCTCAGCCCCACCTACCTCACAGGGTGTCTGTTGTGGGGAGGGGAAGGGAAGGTGATTGTAAGCCAGTTTGATTCTTCCTTAAGTAGCAGAGAAAGTTGGCATATAAAAACCAATTATTTTTCTTCTTCTTTTCTTACATCCCTCATGTAATCGGCTTCAATCGCTATAAGCCCTCCACCTTATAATGTCCCTCTGTTAATTGGATGGCTTCCTTTTCCACTATTTTGGGCTACAGTTTGCAGTGCCAGCAGATGGGGGGAAATGAACAGCCTCCTGGGTCTCAGGCAGAGGTCTTTCACATCACTTACTTGCCCGGTCTTCTTAACTGGAGATGCCGGGGATTGAACCTGGGACCTTCTGCATGCCCAGCAGATGCTCTGCCACTGAGCCTTGGCCCTTCCACTGGGAATGCTTCCCATTTTTAACCTACAAGTGATATCTCTGATTGTCCCTGCATCCATTGTAAAATCCTGGAGCTTGCCTGCCTGCTTTCCTTCCCACTCTGCAGACAGCCGAGGAGAGTCGCCTGGAGGGAAAGGAACCCCAAGCAAAGGTCCCCTGGAGTAGGGCCTGTTTGATGACTAATGAGCCCGACCCCGGTGCTTGGAAGGGCTGCTGGGAATTTCTTTTGAAACCCGTTGTGTGCCGTGGTGGAGGGGCATGCACGTGCCTTGCCATTAACCTTAAACACACATACCAGCCCCTCAGCCTTGACCTCTTAATGGCTTCTTTAGAGAAAAACACTGTCTGTAGGCATCAATAGACTTGACAGTTCCCCTTACGCCTGGCAATTTAACCTCCATGAAGGATTTAGTTTCCTGTGATGAAAGGCGATAAGGACCCTGTAACATAAACATTTTTTAAAAAGACTTCAAGGAAAAACAGATTTTCCAATAAATGATAATAAGAGTATTGCAAATGAAACAATTGGTTTGCTCACTTCATAATCTCTGGAAAAGCCCCCCCACCCAAATCCTACATTTTGTTCACTTTTCTTCATAGGATCCCACAGGTTCTCATCTCTTTTTGTCTTCTCTTTGGGGTTATATTCTTGGACAAAAAGGCAGGAAATGATTTGCTGGCATAGGATAGAACTTGGGTTGCCAAACTCCAAATGGTGGTTGGAGATCTATTATTACAACTGATCTCCAGCCGATAGAGATCAGTTCACCTGCAGAAAAGGACCGCTTTGGCAATTACCTCTATGGCATTGAAGTCCCTCCCCTCTCCAAACCCCGCCCTCCTCAGGCTCCACCCCAAAAACCTCCCGCTGGTAATGGAGAGGGACCTGGCAACCCTACTTAGAACATAAGAAAAGCCATGCTGGATTAGAGAAAGGCCCATCAAGTCCAGCAGTCTGTTCACACAGTGGCAAACCAGGTGCCCCTAAGAAGCCCAAAAACCAACTCTTCTTCTTCGTCAGCTATCAGACCATGGTGGACAGACAGTGGCCCAGAGTAGAGATGGATAGGTCTGAGCTTGACCTAAAGTTGTCCACAGCCTATTCATGGAGCAATACCTTTTTAACGACAGTATGATGGCATCTTGGCCATCTTCTGGGCATGGAGTATGGGTCACTGGGGGTGTGGGAGGGGGAGGTAGTTGTGAATTTCCTGCATTGTGCAGGGGATTGGACTAGATTATCCAGGTGGTCCCTTCCAACTCTATGATTGGTTTGGAGAGAGTGGTCAGGGAGACGTTTTTCTCCCTCTCCCATAATACTAGAACACGAGGTCATCTGTTGAAGCTGGAGGGTGACAGATTCAAAACAGATAAAAGGAAGTATTTTTTCACACAGCACATAGTTAAATTGTGGAACTCCCTACCCCAGGAAGTGGAGATGGCTGCCAGCTTGGAAGGCTTGAAGAGGGAAGTGGACATATTCATGGAGGAAAGGGGTATTCATGGTTATTAGTTAAAATGGATACTAGTCATGCTGCATACCTATTCTCTCTAGTATCAGAGGAGCATGCCTATTATTTTGGGTGTGGTGGAACACAGGCAGGATGGTGCTGCTGCAGTCGTCTTGTTTGTGGCTTCCTAGAGGCCCCTGGTTGGCCACTGTGTGAACAGACTGCTGGACTTGATAGGCCTTGGTTTGATCCAACATGGCCTTTCTTATGTTCTTATGTTCTTATGATTCTATGATTCTATGAATGGTAGCTTCTTTGGGTGGGTGGGGGAAACCTGAGGAGAGAAGTATTTACAGTTTTCATCAGTGTCTCCTTCACTTTATCCTGCCAATGTTTTATGTGCCAGGATGGGCAGGGGGCCAAACCACCTGGGGTGGCCATCACAACAACCAGAATCCTGCCAACCTTCCCTAAGTCAATATCAAGGTTTTCCGCATAAACCCATTGTATTTTTAGTCATATCTATTTCAGTACACGAATGTTCTGAATCCAGCAATTTGTAATTTTTGGAAACCTGTTACGTTTCGAAGTTGGTGCCATGTGTTACTTCGGTTCTTACATCCCATGCCTATAAAAAAAAAATGCTCCAAACCCAATTGTTTTTCTACAGAAAGTAAGCCTGAACTACGAGTGGGTCTATTGGGCACGTCTGTAGACCCTACACAAATTTCAACCCATCAAAGCCATGCATAGCAGCCCATTGAGGAACCAAGAAACCCCTCAGTTTCATTAATTAATTAATTAATTAATATATTTTCATACTTCTAGCTCGCCCTCCCCCAGCCAAGGCCAGGCTCAGGGTGGGTTACAACATTAAATGTAATAATATAACTGTAAAACATATAAAACCATTAAAACCATTCTATTAATTATAAAATGATGGCCGCTGTATATATAAAGTGCCCACTGTCGCAGATGATGCCAACCATGAATTAATAATTAAAACCAGGTTGGGTACCCCCCCCATAAGTTGATTGTAGACTAGGAAGAGGGGGAAGGGGAGTAGGGAGGTAGGGTTGCCAGGTCCCTCTTCACCATTGGTGGGAGATTTTTGGGGCGGTGCCTGAGGAGGGCGGGATTTGGGGAGGGGAGGAACTTCAATGCCATAGATTCCAATTGCCAAAGCAGCCATTTTCTCCAGGTGAACTGATTTATATCGGCTGGAGATCAATTGTAATAGCAGGAGATCTTCTGCTATTACCTGGAGGATGGCAACCCTATAGGGAGGCCAGCACTGATGTTACTTGATGTCACCTGTGGCTGTCCTCAACCATAGGCCTGGCAGAATAGGTCTGTCTTACAGGCTCTGTGGAACTCTTTCAGGGCCCTAATGTTACTAGGCAGAGTATTCCACCTGGCCCTGGTCGAGGACAGCCACATACTCCTTGGGCCAGGGACCACCAACAGATTATTATCAGCAGAGTGTAATGCTCTTTGGGGGGTATGCCAAGAGAGGCGGTCCTGAAGATACGAGGGTCCCAGACCATGTAAGGCTTTAAAGGTTAAAACCAGCACCTTAAACCTGATCCTATACTCCCACAGGCAACAGTCAGGCTGGTGGTCTCTGTTTGGTTTTGCCGATCACATTGTGCCGCTCTGTTTTAAACACAATTAGGTCCCACTCACAGATCCTTTCATAGAGGTAGTTTCAGATGGAGCCATGCTGGTTTACAGTAGAACAGCTTGATTCAAGTCTGGTAGCATCTTAGGCCGAAAACGCACGGGCACTTACTCCGGTCTCCGCCCAGTCTCCTCCCATTTTATTTCCAGTTCCAACCAGGACCAAATTCTTGCAAACGAACGACACCTCAGATGCTGCTGGCTGAGCGTTGTCTCGACCCAAAATGAACCCGGCTTTGTGAATGAAGACCCCAACCGTTACCCCTGGCTCACCTCAGATTAACAGGAGCCTATTCTTCTGGCGTCATGACGTCCCGCACGCCTCCAAACCCCTCCCTGCGCAACCTCACCCCCATTCGTTTCCAAATTTTTTGAAAAGGGGGAGAGCAGGGCTGTCATTGGTCAGTGAGTCGGCCAATCACCACCGGGAGCGTGCTTTGCTGAATGGCCAGGAAGTGCGTGTCTCCAGCGTTTTCTGTTTTGACGGACAGATCAGCACGCTGACTCGCCACGGATCAAGAGAGGTTCTGCGCACAGATTGTCCCCCTGCCCGGTTTGAACTGATCCTGGCTGGAACGGGGAGGACACTGGGAAGAAACAGGAGTAAGTGCCCGTGCGTTTTTGGCCTTATTTAGAGACCAGCAAGATTTTGGAAGTATGAGTTTTTGAGAGTCAAAGCTGTATCTGAGGAAGGGAGTGTTGACTTCCTCAGGGGAGGGGCCATGGCTCAGTGGTAGAGCATCTGCTTGGCGTGCAGAAGGTCCCAGGTACAATCCCCAGCATCTCCAGTTCAAAGGACTAGGCAAGTAGGTGATGTGAAAGACCTCTAACTGAGACCCTGGAGAGCTGCTGCTGCTCTGAGTAGACAATAATAACTTGATGGACCAAGGGTCTGATTCAGTATACGGCAGCTTCATGTGTTCATGTGTGACTCTCAAAAGGTCATACCTCCAAAATCTTGTTGGTCTTGAACCTAACAATCATTTCAGTAACTGTGACCAAGGAACAAAACTGAACTCCAGCACTGGCATGTATGTGAAGAAGAAGAAGAAGAGTTGGTTTTTATACTCTGACTTTCTCTACCTTTTAAGGAGAATCAAACTGGCTTACCATCTCCTTCCCTTCCTCTCCCCACGACAGACACCTCGTGAAGTAGGAGGGGGAGAGAGAGTTCAGGGAACTGTGACTAGCCCAAGGTCACCTAGCTGGCTTCATGTGCAGTAGCGGGGAAACCAACCCAGTTCTCCAGATTAGAGTCTGCCACTCATGTGGAGGAGTGGGGAATCAAACCTGGTTCTCCAGATTAGAGTCCTCCGCTCTGAACCATTACACCCCGCTGGCTCACAATTGATCTCATGACAATCTGACTTAAGACTGATGTGAACCAAAATGGTGAGTGACTAAAAATCTTGGTTGCCACCGACAGCTCAGGAAGAGAAGAGAGAGCCAGTGAGGTGTAGTGGTTATGAGCAGTGGTTTGGAGCGGTGGAGTCTGATCTGGAAAACGGGGTTGATTCCCCACTCCTCCACATGAGCGGGAGAGACTAATCTGGTGAACTGGATTTATCTCTCTGCTCCTTCACACGAAGCCAGCTGGGTGACCTTGGGCTAGTCACAGCTCTCTCAGCCCCACCTCCCTCACAGGGTTTCTGTTGTGGGGAGGGGAAGGGAATTGTAAGCCGGTTTGATTCTGCCTTAAGTGGTAGAGAAAGTCGGCATATAAAGAAACCAACAATAGCAACTCTTCCGCAGCAAGTCAGATCAGTTCCATTTCTCTTGAGCAAGAATGAAAAACACACACCCTTTCTCCTGTCAGGAATGAATAATGGCACCTTTAAAGGCCTTGCTGGTGTTACTGGACAGCAAAAAAAAAATGTATGCCAGGTGAAAAGACACGGATGCAGGCACCGATCAATCCGGCAAAGAAAGAACAGTCTCTGCTGCCCCCTTGCCCACAGGCAGAATCACAAATCCATCATTGTCCTGAAACACTCTCCCGTTCACACAGCCCCACGTGCGCTTGGAAGACGAAGTATTTATTAACCCCCTGGCTGGGTTTCTCTTTAATAAATGTGGTTTTGCTTTGGGAGAGGGTTCCCCCCCCTTTCATCTGCGTCTATCCGAAAAACGAAATAACAAAGCTGCGCAGAACGAGCTGAAAGTGTCGGAGCGAAGAAACCCCCGGCAGAGTGCAGCGAACACAGTGTTTTCGATCCGAACACCGACGGTCATGTCGCGTTGGCTCGGGAAGGTAAATCAACTTTTGCGTGGGCGGGAATCGGATAGGAAATGGGTGTGCCTTCCTTGCACGGCGAGGCCTCTCATGTGGTTGTAACGTTGCGTTCCTCCAAAGCCACACTTGCCACGAGCGCCAACTTCTACGTGGCGCTCCTGGCTGAGGTCGGTTTGAAAGAGCCCCCCGAAATTGTCTTCCTGCTGTAACTAGAGAGGCGACCAGGGGCTGCTTCGGCTTCTATTTTTTTCCAGCATGACAAGCCGGGGGGCGGCGGGGGGGGGGAAAGCTGGCCACATGCCACCGTAACAGCCCCATCCATCAAAGGCATTTATTAATGGCGAACGAGAGGGTTTGCGCCATCTCAGCGTCACGGCTCTCGCTGTTTTCTGACGAGGGCCCTTCTGTGGTTGAAAAATGGCACGGCCTCATATGGAACTGCTTAGCAGAAAACCCTAAATGATTTTGAAGAGAGGTCTTCCAAGCCCCCCTCCCCTTCCCCGTTTTCTCATAAAGATTTGGCGTCTCTAACTGTCGTGCTGACTTCTCAGCGCTTGTTTAGTTTTCCAGAAGAACATTTCTGAATCGTTTTACCTGTCTACCTGCGGATGAGACTGGAGGACCGATTGAGCCGGCAGCTAGACAGTCGGGATTGAAGTCTGCATGGAAATAATTCCCTTCCCTGATACTTTGCAGACATTCTCCAATCTGCTGTGGTTAAGAACTGACTCTCATACCTCGAAGGAACGGTGCCCTTTTCCTTATTGCTGCCTTCAGGGATGGGCTCTGACACTGGAGATTGCTTCTGCCATAAAAAGGCCTGGCTGAAATGCATCTGCCTCTGTTAGGGCAGAGGTGTCAAACATAAGGCCCGTGGGCTGGATCCACCTCCTCTTATCTGGCCCGCGAGCCAGCTGAGGCAGCCACCCCTCCCCCACTCTCAATCTGGGCTGGCGAGGCTTGGCCTGGCCCCACCGAGTGACATTTATGGCATATCTGGCCACTTTGGCAATTGGACCCTATGGCATTGAGTCCCTCCCCTCCCCAAACCCCACCCTCCTCAGGCTCCTCCCCAAAAACCTCCCGCCGGTGGCAAAGAGGGCCCTGGCAACCCTTTGCTGCCCTCGTAACAAGTGAGTTCAACACTCCTGTGTTAGGGAGACCCTGGATCTTACCTTTACCGGCCCTTTTTATACATCTGCACTGGAGGGAGAGCTCCCGCCAGTAGCGAAAAGGACCTGGCCACCCTACTCAGAAGGGACATTATTGTGCCACCCCATGCCACATGCATGTGGGGATTGTCCCCCCTTGTAGCTGGCCTGTTCCCTCCACCGGCCAGCTGAGGGGCGGCGGACAGGTAGGGTTGCCAGGTCTCTCTTCGCCACCAGTGGGAGGTTTTTGGGGTGGAGCCTGAGGAGGGAGGGGTTTGGAGAGGGGAGGGACCTCAATGCCATAGAGTCCAGTTGCCAAAGCAGCCATTTTCTCCAGGCGAGCTGATCTTTATCGGCTGAAGATCAGTTGTAATAGCAGGAGATCTCCAGCTAGGACCTGGAGGTTGGCAACGCTACAGACCGGCCTGTTAATTGGTAGGCAATTGCCTGCCATTAACAGGCACCTGACAACCCTAGTTGCACACTCTGCATTGGTAAATTCCTGGAAATTTGAGGGTAGTGCCTGGGGTGGGTAGAGTCTGGGGAGGGGACTGATCTCAGGAGATCTCCAGCCACCCCTTGGAGGTTAGAAACCAAAAATAACCTATACTTCAACAGCGAAGCTACAAGCAAACAAAGCAGCACGGAGGCTCTCTCAAAAAACATACACTATATTAGTGGATAAATGCTAAAGTCCTATATATAAACATGAAGGTGCAGGTGGAGTATACGTGAAACCAACATACACACAAATAAGAACACAAGTATAAGAAATTATACATGTAACACAAAGCTGCAGACAGTGTCAAAATGCTCAGTTTAGTCCGGCTGTGTGAGAATGGCCCCAATCCGACACATGGATTCAGTTCAATGGAGCACAAGCTCAGTCCGACTCAGCGGACCTGTTCCAAAAGAGGGTGTGGATTCTAGATAATTCCAGTGTTTTGATGGTCTTCTTCAGCTGTCCATATGATTTAAAGTAAGGCAGTTCACAGACTGTCCCCTTGATAAATAAACCTTGGATCGAGACCTCTGAGGGTTCAAACTTCATTCTCCAAGATGGATGCAACCACTTGGAGGTGGCCAACCCTATTCCCACCTAGGGTTGCCATCCTCCAAGCACTAGCTGGAGATCTCCTGCTATTACAACTGATCTCCATGAGACAGAGATCAGTTCACCTGGAGAAAATGGCAATTGGACTCTAGGGCATTGAAGTCCCTCCCCTCCCCAAACCCCGCCCTCCTCAGACTCCACCCCAAAAACTTCCTGCTGGTGGCAGAGGGACCTGGCAACCCTAGGCACCAGAGGTAAGACTGGGCGAAGCTGGGGACACCGCACATGGATGCACATTCAGGATCTTCTGCTCATTTAGGGGTGGAGCCCATCCCCAACGGCATACTAACTTTGCCCCAGCAAAAGTGTGCATGTGCATGTGTGCGCGTGAACGCACGACGGAGTAAATTAAAACAATTCTACAAAGCCAGTGGAGGGCCTCATTACAGTGTTGTGGCATAAAGCATAATTTCAGTTGTCATTTGCTTTTGAGAGAGGGGGTAAAACCCTCTAATGAAAAGTTCACCCTATTGCTTAAATCACACATGTTGAATTATGACTGATGGCTGCATCTTATTTCCTTCGTTGAAACGGTTCGCTAGGACCCTAGCCAGCACCTATAAAAGTAACATTAGTAGAGTTGTAAGAGTCTAATGGTTGTGAGTTTAAACTCTGTGTATAATGTAGTAAATTTTACAATCCAGATTTTCAATGTAAAAATGGAAATGAGGCGGAATGAATGAGCGAGTCCCCCAGGGTAATAGCATAAAATCTACAGTAAATTCTTGTTGCGTTGAAATTCCTCGCTGTCTACTGACTACTGTAATAAGCAGGAGTTTCCTATATTTGGGGAGAAGAAGAAGAAGAAGAAGAAGAAGAAGAAGAAGAAGAAGAAGAAGAAGAAGAAGAAGAAAGAAGAGTTGGTTTTTATATGCCAAACTTTTTTTCCACTTAAGGCAGAATCAAACTGACTTACAATCGCCTTCCCTTCTCCTCCCCACAACAGAGACCCTGTGAGGTAGGTGGGGCTGAGAGAGTGTGATTAGCTCAAGTGTACCCAGCTGGCTTCATGTGGAGGAGTGAGAAAACAAATCCAGTTTACTAGAATAGCCTCCGCCGCTCATGTGGAGGAGTGGGGAATTATACCGGGTTCTCCAGATCAGACTCCACCGCTCCAAACCACTGCTCTTAACCACTACACCACGCTGGCTTCCCAGCAGTGTAAAGAGTTGCTTTATACTGACAAATAGGATGATGGGTGGCATTCACTGTTCCTAGATGTGGAGATGGTCAATGCAGTGGATTGCATTTAAAAGGGATCAATCAAATTCTCTGTGTCACTGGCAACCAAGATCAAGTTAATTCATGCCATCGTATTCCCTATTACTATGTATGGGTGTGAAAGCTGGACAATGAAGGAAGCTGATAGGAAGAAAGTAGATTTCTTTGAAATGTGGTGTTGGAGGAGAGTGTTATGGATACCCTGGACCGCCAAAAAAACAAATCAGTGGGTTATAGATCAAATCAAGCCTGAACTGACCCTAGAAGCTAAAATGACTAAACTCAGGCTGTCGTACTTTGGCCACATTATGAGAAGATAAAAGTCACTGGGAAAGACAATCATGCTGGGAAAAGTTGAAGGCAGCATGAAAAGAGGAAGACCCAACAAGAGATGGATTGACTCCATAAAGGCCGTCAATTTCCAAGACCTGAGCAAGGCTCTTAAAGATAGGACATTTTGGAGGACATTGATTCATAGGGTCGCCATGAGTCAGAAATGACTTGACAGCACAACACACACAATCAAATTCTGCCCTGACCTGGATGAACCAGGCTAGCCTGATCTCATCAGACCTTGGAAGCTAAACTGGACTAGACCATCCTTCCATCCTTCCAAGGTCAGTAAAATGAGAATCCAGCTTGCTGGGGGTAAAGTGTAGACAACTGAAGGAGGCACTGGCAAACCACCCCATAAACATAGTCTGCCTAGTAAACATTGGGATGTGACATCACCCCATGGGTCAGTAATGACCCAGTGCTTGCTCAGGGGACTACCTTTACCTTTTAAATCAAATTCCACCTTGACCTGGATGAACCAGGCTAGCCTGATCTCATCAGGTCTCGGAAGCTAAGCTGGGTTAGTAGTTGGATGGGAGACCTCCAAGGAATACCAGGGTCACGACGCACGGGCAGGCAATCATAAACCACCTCTGAACATCTCTTGCCTTGAAATGCTATGGGGTCACCATAAATTGGCTGACTTTATTGGACCTAGCTTTCTGTGAAAAGGCTCACTCCAGCAACAGGCGTCAGCCCTCATACTTAAAAGATGTGCCTGAGGAAGTCCTCTGTGATATTTGAAAGTGTCCAGCTCCTACAAGAAAAGCAGCTGGGTTTGCAGTATGTTATGTTCTCAGCCTTAGCTATCGTATTTTTACAAGTTCTGGTTGGGCCTTGTTTCCTAGACTGTGATAATCATCATTTTGAGTTTCTTCCTTACAGTAGAGACATTCCCTTATGACACCATTGTTTAATGCTATCTGTGGTTATGCTTCCACGAATTTAGTGCATGTTTGGAAATTCTGATCCATGCCTTGGTGGATGGCTCAGACTGGAGGAATGGGGCAGGCAGCTCCCAGAGGTTATTTCACAAAATACGTCATGCATCAAGGGAGGGGGAGCAGTTGGGACCATTTATGAATTGGGTTGCCAGGTCCCTCTTTGCCATCGGTGGGAGGTTTTGGGGGCAGAGCCTCCGGAAGGTGGGGCTTGGGGAAGGGGGACTTCAATACTGTAGAGTCCAATTGCCCTAGCGGCCATTTTCTCCAGGTGAGCTGATCTCTATTGGCTGGAGATCAGTTGTAATAGCAGGAGAGGACAAGAGAGGACCTTGGTTTGCAAAGTCACACTCATCTTCTAGCAGAGATCACGTAAAATTGTTGCCAGTGGGTACGTTTTCTGTGGTTTCCTCTCTTTTCCTGGACATCTTCCAATTTAACTTATGTCTTTTAAACAATTAAAAATTCTACATGTTAAAAATGTGTGTTGTGTGTGTATTAATAGTTTTGACATACTTTTTGGGAAGATGTATGTGTTATAAACTATGGTAGGTGGGAGTAGGAAAAAAACACGTTTTCCTAACTGTGCAATCCTAAACAGGGTTGCCCCTTTCTAAGTCCACAGGCATCAATAGGCATAAGAAGAATGTAATTCTGTTTAGGATTGCACTGTAAAACACTTTATGGACAATCCCCAGTGGAGGGCATTTAGATGAGAGAGGATAGGATAACCATCTTTAAGTAATTGAAGGCCTGTCATATAGAGGAGGGTTTAGAGTTGTTTTCTGTTGCCCCAGAAGGTCAGACCAGAACCAACAGCTTGAAATTAAATCAAAAGAGTTTCTGTCTAGACATTAGGAAGAACTTTCTCACAGAGCGGTTCCTCAGTGGAACAGGCTTCCTCGGGAGGTGGTGGGCTCTTCTTCTTTGGAGGTTTTTAAGCAGAGGCAAGAAGGCCATCTGAAAGCAAGGCTGAGTCTGTGAACTTAGGCAGATCATGAGACAGAGGTCAGGAAAGGTTGTGTCAGTGTTTGGCTCTTGTGCCCCTTTCTTACATGCCCGGGGTAATGCTGATCACCCCACTTTGGTGTCAGGAAGCAATTTTCCTCCAGGCCAGATTGGTCAGAGATCCTGGAGGATTCCCACCCCCCATCTTCTGGGCATGGAGTAGGGGGTTAATGGGGGGGGAGGTAGTTGTGAATTTCCTGCATTATGCAGGGGTTGGGCTAGAGGACCCTGGAAGTCTCTTCCAACTCTATGATTCTGTGATTCTGCATGGGTGATTAACTTTATTTTAACAACTGACTTTATTAGCATTTTGCGCGGCGTCATGTTTGTATTATGTTCTATGCAGTTCCTGGAAGTATGATTTTGTTATGATATTCTCAGGACAAAAAAAACTGAGTCAGTCTGGTATTTATAGCCATTTATTCTGGCAGTGAAATAATTGGCCTTTGCAACCTCTGATACTTTGCTTAGCAGGATGTACAGCCGGTCTTACTTGTTTTCTCTTTGTGATACATTCTAGCTATGATAATACAGATGAATTTGGTACATGTTTTGAGTTTTGTAGAACTCTTTTTTAGAAAGGAAGTTGAACCAGATTGTGTTCAGCAAATATACAATCTATACATCCATGATACCAGGCTAGGGGAGCCACGGTCTGTTTATATTTCTTCTCTTCCCTATTCTTGCTTTTTGGGAGGAGGGGTCTCCTTAGGGTTACCCCTCTTTGCCACTGGTGGGAGGTTTTTGGGGTGGAGCCTGAGGAGGGCAGGGTTTGGGGAGGGGAGGGACTTCAATGCCATAGAGTCCAATTGCCAAAGTGGTCATTTTCTCCAGGGGAACTGATCTCTATCAGCTTGGGATCAGTTGTAATAGCAGGAGATCTTCAGCTAGTACCTGGAGGTTGGCAGCCCTAGATCTCCTGATATTTCACTTCCCACCCAGCAGGAGATGCGAACTGAAACAAGATACTAAAAATCATATAACGAAGGACAAAGTTAAGCGTTGGGATGTTGGTTGAATTTAAGAAGGTAAAGTGAAAATAAGAATGACCCTATGAATTGACGTTGGCTCATGCTATCAAGAAATGTTCAGAGCTTTTTGAACAGATGAAGCTGCCTTATACTGAATCAGACCCTTGGTCCATCACAGTCAGTATTGTCTACTCAGACGGGCAGTGGCTCTGCAGGGTCTCAGGCAGAGGTCTTTCACATCACCTACTTGCCTATCCCTTTAACTGGAGATGCCGGGGATTGAACCTGGGACCTTCTGCATGCCAAGCAGAGGCTCTACCACTGAGCCATGTCCCCTTTTCTGCTTGCAGGTTCCCCATATTTTACCTTATGAATATAACTATGTTGTGTACTTCATATTATGTCGTGTCTGGCTGTCCACAGTTCTTCGTAGTCACTTTTCTAGCATGAGCAGACGTTCAGCATCGTCTTTCTCTGTCATAAAGATGTCCTTGTTTTTCCTTTTGGCACATTACTTTTCTTGGTGCAAATGACACGAAAAATCAACTTTACGGCCTGCGAAGAATTCCCAGCACTGACTGGTAAAGCATTAAGAGTTTTAAAGAGCAATAAGCATTATTCCAGATCAGCAGCTTTCAGCCATTCTCCGATGTGAAAACGAAAATATCGATTGTATTGTTTGAAGGAGGTCCGGTTCCCCGCCAGAGAAAAAAAGTTTATGCATGATCTGATCTTAGCAAAAACTGTTTGGAAAAAATATTGCCTAACAGTTGTTGTACCAGAGAGCCTTTACATTTTTGATAGTACTGTATTGATGCTCTGTTGGACAGTTGCATTGGAAACTGGCGGATGAAGGATGGAGTTGGAAGAAGACCGGTAGGGTATAGGTTGGGCCTTTATGACTTTTTGTTAAAAATGAACTTGTTTTTTGGGGGGGAATTAAAAAGAAAATTTCCAAATATCATATAAGTATTATATTTCCTACATAAAATGCACACAATGCTCTACAGCATATAATCATAAATTAGAATATAAGAACATAAGAAAGACCCTGCTGGATCAGACCGAGGCCCATCAAGTCCAGCAGTCTGTTCACACAGTGGCCAACCAAATGCCTCTAGGAAGCCCACAAACAAGACGACTGCAGCAGCACCATCCTGTCTGCCTTCCACAGCACCTAATATAATAGGCCTGCTCCTCTGATACTAGAGAGAATAGGTATGCAGCATGACTAGTATCCATTTTAACGAATACCCATGAATACTCTCCTTTCCTCCATGAATATGTCCACTCCCCTCTTAAAGCCTTCCAAATTGTCACCTGCATGACGGTCCTTGTAAAAACAACAACACAATTCTACCCTTGATTGATAAAATTAAATCTAGCCAAGAATTCTCTGTATGCCGGTTTATGCTGAATGATACTATTCCTGAAGTCACTTTAAAGATGGCGGAATTTTTGATGGATGTTGTCAATATAAGGACTAAAGTCTAAACCATATTCAAATCGAAAATGTATGGACAGTGAATTTTGTGTACTGCTTACATCATATTTCTGAGTATATGCCAATAAAGGTCGATTGATTGATTACATAAAATGCTCATTGCTAAGAAATGTTCATTGTTTAAGTGGTCCTTCTGCTAGCACAAGGCATCGCATAAGCTGTGTCCAGTCTTTTTGTGGAAACTTTCATGAAGTCTTGTCTTTGTGCCTTGGCAGGAGTTCACTGAACCGCAATAAGTGATGATTGTTCTGGCAGTGGTTGGAAGGATCCAACCCTATAAGCTTTGGCGTGACACCTTGTTGATCATTCACATTGGCTGATCAATGATAAAACCCGGGGCTGTAAACAGAATATGCTTAGTGCTTAGGAGAGGTCATACTAAAGTCATTTCGGCCTGTTGGTCCAACAGATTGAGATGTGAAATAGGTAAAAAGATATATTTTAGTAAGCCAATTGTATATTGCGGTTCTGCTACTGTTCTGGCAACGACACCCTGTTTGAATAAAAGGAGCAATTCATCTTTCTTAGTGGTGGTTTCGGGACTCGGGCAGGAGGCTCATACTTTGAAGATTATCTTTACAGCCAGACAAGGCGGGAATCTGCCTCTCCTGAAAGTGCCCAACAGTGCAATCCTAAGCAGAGACGCCTTCCAAGCCTGTTGACTTCAATGGGCTCAGAAGGGTGTAATTCCGCTTAGGATAACACTGAAATTAAACTGGTTTTATGGGAGCAATTGACATCCATCATATAGAAATACATTGGAGACATCAGGGCTATTGAAGTGTTTTGCAGCTCTGCCCACCTAATTTGCTACTGCAGTGCAGTCGCCGGCAGTGCAATCAGTCAGCGTGGTGGCTGCAATTCCAATGCCAGGATAACACCCCCGGCAAAGGTGTTCTGGGGGCTGAAGGCTTCTGCACTTGGCTCAAAGTGTTATCAATCTTGCCCCTCCATTCAGAATCGGGAACCTTCAGAGAACTGTATTTGCCCTAAAGGACAGGCTGACCTCTTCTGCCAACTTGCATTATGCCTCAAGGCTATCCCTGAATAAAAGGGGGTGAGAGAACACGTTCATTTCCTAAGTCTATCTTGGGTCACTGTTGGTGACCTCAGTTAACATCTGGGTCCTCACTAGATGCCCTGTCCTGGGTGACCCAGGCTAGCCCAATCTCGACAGATCTCAGAAGCTAAGCAGACCTCCAAGGAAGTCCAGGATTGCTACACAGAGACTGGTAATGGCAAACCACTCTGTCTGTATCTTGCCTTGAAAACCAAGATAGCCCGATCTCAACACATCTCAGAAGCTAAGCAGGGTCAGCCCTGGTTAGTACATGGATGGGGGACCTCCAAGGAAGTCCAGGATTGCTACACAGAGACAGGCAATGGCAAACCACTCTGGCATCTGTCCTGTGGGCCATTCATTATTCTTTCCTAGCGTTTTCCCTCCGAAAGATTAATCTGTTTCCCTGGGGCCCACGCACTGCACTGGGAAGGCAACAGAAGCAGATGGTCCTAATTGGTCTACTGGTGGCAAGAAGTGCCCTTGTTCTTCTATTCTGACATCATATTCTGTCCCAGTGTTGGGAAAAGCAATGTGTGAAGCAGCTCTGAGATGCTTCCCTCAGATGGCGAGAAGGCCCACCGTGTGACTTGACAATTCACTCATTTATCAAGAGCCCAGGAGGCACTCCTCAGAAATTAAAAATAAACCAGGTCCTGCCTGCAAGTTTAAAGTCTGAACAGCAGCAAGTTATGTTGTAGAGGAAAGAGATGGAATCAGTGAGTCAATCAGGAAAAAGCCAGGATGAAAAGACGTGTTGTAAGGAGGCCCTCCGAGGCCCTGTGCGCATATGCAGGGCAACCAAGAGCACCATGGTAAAATGGTGGAATGGATTGTCCTGCTTCAGAGAGCAGGCAGAGGATCCCATTTTAAAATGTGCCCCATATATTGAAAAGCCTCTGCACCAATGGTGGTGGTGGAAAGGACCGTCAAGTCAAAGCTAACTTAGGGCAACCTCATAGGTAGGGTTGCCAACCTCCAGGTACTCGCTGGAGATCTCCTGCTGTTACAACTGATCTCCAGGTGACATAGATCAGTCCCCCTGGAGAAAATAGCCACTTTGGCAATTGGACTCTCAACATTTGTGTAAGTGGCAAAGGAGTGAATGTCGTCTTGCTTCTTCTATGTGCTGAGAAGCTTTTATACTCATTTATCTGATTTCTTGGCACTGGGATATCTGGCTATTGGCTCAGCTGAGAAGTCCCATAAAACCAGGGCTTACCTCACAATGCTTCCTCCCGGCACCCTGACATAAAGGCATGAGGCACCAGTCTAGGTGGAACATGCTGCTGATCTGCATCTAGTTTAGGGTTGCCAGCCTTCAGGTACTAGCTGGAGATCTCCTGCTATTACAGCTGATCTCCAGCCAATAGGGATCAGTCCCCCTGGAGAAAATGGCTGCTTTGGCCATTGGACTCTATGGCATTGAAGTCCCTCCCCTCCCCAAACCCCACCCTCCTCAGGCTCCACCCCAAAAAACTCCCGCCGGTGGCGAAGAGGGACCTGGCAACCCTATGGTGGGGGCACGTCCATTAGTACTCACTTAAAAATGTGCCAGTACTGATTGGTAAACATTTTTCTTGGCTATTTCTTTTTAAATGGATTGGCAGGCTCTTGAGTCTAGATGTATTTCCACACCCGACTCGCTTCTGCTCTGCTCCAGGAAATTCTACATCCTGTATTTGATCTCCCGCCGAAGGAGGTTTCGTAACGATGGAGGCCAGAACAAGAACAGCTGCCAAGTATCATTATTATAAAGAGCAAAACACACAGAACGCGAGGATGGTGCCATGGGTGGGGTGTGAATCCAGCTCGATTTTATAGGATGCCGCGTGTGTTGATAACTCGGTCATAAAACTCTATTTGAAAACATTGCCCTCATTTTTTTGGGGGGGGACGACAAAAATAAAAGAGTCAAAGTAAACAGGGAAATGACACGAGAAAGATAGACAGGCGTTTTACTGAACGGGCGCTGGGGTATGCATGGAAGCGCCATGCTCTCTGCTGGCCATTCTTTCCCACATACCCTCCACAATTAAGTCTGACGTTTCATACCTTGCTTAGCTCGGTACCAGTGTTGGGGAAGTTATGAACACATGAACACATGAAGCTGCCTTATGCTGAATCAGACCCTTGATCCATCAAAGTCAGGATTGTCTACTCAGACTGGCAGCGGCTCTCCAGGGTCTTGGGCAGAGGTCTTTCACATCACCTACTTGCCTAGTCCCTTTAACTGGAGATGCCGGGGATTAAACCTAGGACCCTCTGCATGCCAAACAGAGGCTCTACCACTGAGCCACAGCCCCTCCCCAAACACATGAACACATGAAGCTGTTTTATACTACATCAGACCCTTGGCCCATCAAAGTCAGTATTGTCAACTCAGACCGGCAGTGGCTCTCCAGGGTCTCAGGCAGACAAAGGTCTTTCACATCACCTACTTGCCTGGTCCCTTTAACTGGAGATGCCGGGGATTGAACCTGGGACCTTCTGCATGCCAAGCAGATGCTCCACCACTGAGCCACGGCCCCTCCCATTATACTGACTTATTGTCCTTCCTTCTGTAATGTCCTGTCAGGTGATGCCGTGCCATATCTTTTTATGAGTAATATTTACAATGCAAGAACTAGGGTAAAAGAAATGGGGTAAAGGGTGTTTCCTCTAAGCAAGACTGCACCATTGGTGACCTATCAGGCTAAACGCCCACCGTGGACTTCCTGTTTGTGATACTTCCTGATACAGTAAAAAACAAAGAGGCTGATGATAACTCGGCAGGCCGAGGTTGCGTCATTGGCCTTGCGAGTTTTGTTTGTCTTGGTGGGTCCCCAAGTTGAGTAGATCTGCTTCTGTGATATAAAGAATTAGGACCATTTCCATTAAAGGAAGTAAGGTGTGGAACTAGGGTTGCCAGCTCTGGGTTGGGAAATCCCTGGAGATTTTGGGGGTTGGAGCCTGAGGAGGGCAGGGTTTGGAGAAGGGAGGGGCTTCAATGCCATAGAGTCCAAGTGCCAAAGCAGCAGTTTTCTCCAGGGGAACTGATCTCTATTGGTGGGAGATCAGTTGTAACAGCAGGAGACCTCCAGCTGGTACCTGGAGGTTGGCAACCCTAGACTTGAATGGGGTATAATTCATAGAGTCCACCTTCCAAAGCAGCCATTTTATCCTAGTTCTAGCTCTGTATTAGGGTTGCCAGGTCCCTCTTCGCCACCAGCGGGAGGTTTTGGGGGAAACCTGAGGAGGGTGGGGTCTTAGCATTATCAGGTTTTTATGGAGCATTTTATATGTCCTCAAGTTCTGCTTCTCTATCCTTCTGGTCTTCCACCCTCCCCTCAAGGATTTCTTATGTGGCATCTGCATGAGCTCCTTCTTTTTCAAAGGTCCCTTGTAGGAAATCGGCACATCACATTTGTTCCAGCTCATCCTCTTGATAGACACCACTTTGGCGAACCTACCAACCCATGAGCCCTATTCTAGGGGAGGTGCGGGATAAAAATCGAATTAATTAAGTAAATAAATAGAAATCCAAGATTATGAATGGTGTTTCAAGGCTGTAGGGATTTTTTTTAATAAAAAAAATTCTTCTGTGCAGTCACCAGTTTTTAGCATCAAAAGCATCTTAGTTGAACAGCAACGTTGAGAAAGACTGCAAAGTTCTTTTCAATGAAACCAATCAGGCGTCTTAAGACAATAGTTGGCGCGATGCGGTGGATGGGAATGATCTGGGCCTCCTTTACCTTGATGAAACAAACATGACAAAGGCTAACATTATTTCTCAACAACTTCCACAGTGACCCCCCCACCCCGCCTCCCTTGCCGAAGCTACAGTTCTTCCTACTTCTCGGTCTGGAAAATTGCCAGTTTTCTGTGGCATGCACGCAAACAATGCTGAGGTCTCCCTCTCCCTCTCTCTTTCACATGCTCACTCTCTCTCTCTTTTTAATTTTTATTTTATATAAGATGGATACAGAAAGGGAAAAAAAGGAGGGGGGGAAATAAGATAATAGATACGTCATCCTCCAAGCTTCCACACAGATTAAATTTTAAAGGAAAGAAAAGATATTACCAAATAGTATATCATTCAAAGCATTACTCCATCTCAAGATTCTCTAAAACGAACAGAAATATATTTCATCCACTAAGCCTCCATATCAGCTAAACTTAAAAAAATCTAATACCATATCTTCTATTAAATATCTTAAACATATGTACAGTATGTCTTATATACCTCTGTAAATTCTCTTTTAAGTTTCATTCAACTATATTGAATAATTTATATACCGCTTAAATGATAACTGAAGAACGGCTGCCATCTCCACACCAATTCATCTGTTGATTTAATATTAACCAGTTGCATTAATTTGGCCATCAGAGCAAAATCGGAGAGTTTATTATTCCATTCTTTGTTGTCGGGACTTGTATTCGATTTCCAGTATTTGGCATGTACAATTCTGGCGGCTGAAGTTGCGTAGAGCTCTTTGTATGTGGAGTTCAGTTGGGGGGGGGGTTCATACCCAACAACATATATTTGGGTTCTCTCTCTCTCTCTCTCTCTCTCTCTCTCTCTCTCTCTCTCTCTCTCTCTCTCTCTCTCTCACACACACACACACACACACACACACACACACACACACACAAAGCTTGAGTTTATTACTCAGAGGGAAAGCTACAGAAGGCTACTGGATTTTCCTGATTGCCTTGTATTGTGTTAAACAAGTACAGAAAGTGAAAAAGAGAGTTTCTTTGGGAGTTCTGACTTAAATACCCTCGAATTTTGCCAAAAGCAGAAAGATTTCCAAAATTTAGCATTTATTTATTTAATTTAGCATTTATTTTGAGGTCTCTCTTTCTCTCTCTTTTTCACATGCTCTCTCTCTCTCTCACACACACACACACCCACCCACCCACACACCACTTCAGTTTATTACTCTGAGGGAAAGCTAGAGAAGGCTACTGGGTTTTCCCAATTGCTTTGTATTCTGTTAAACAAGTACAGAAAGAGAAAAAGAGAGCTTCTTTGGGGGTTCTGACTTAAATACCCTCAAATTTTGCCATAAGTGGAAAGATTTCCATAATTTAGCATTTATTTTTCTTGGATTTCCTAAGGCCCCTACTTTGTGAAGGCACTTTGTTTATCTAAAGTCCCATTTTCCCATGTTTCAGTCACTGAAATGGTTCGTAATAATTCAATGAATATTTTATGCTAAATCACCTGAAATGCTTAATGGAATGTGGTTTGGGGTGTACACACTAGAACACCGACCTTGGGAGGGTTTTACTAAACCTGTTTTGACATTCTAAGGAGAGTTATATCCTTCTGAGCCCATTGAAACCAATGGGTTTAGAAGGGTGTTAACTCTCCTCAGAATATTACTATTTTATTGTTGACCGCTGAACATAGAGTTGCTAGGTCCCTCTTTGCCACTGGCGGGAGGGTTTTTTGGGCAAAGCCTGAGGAGGGTGGGGTTTGGGGAGGGGAGCGGCTTCAATGCCATAGAGTCCAATTGCCAAAGCGGACATTTTCTCAAGGTGAACTGATCTCTTATCAGCTGGAGATCAGTTGTAATAGCAGGAGATCTCCCCCCCCCCTCCTCAGACTCTGCCCCAAAAAACTCCAGGTTTTTCCCAACCCAGAGCTGGCAACCCTACACGTGGAAGAGCGGGGAATGAAAGTTCTTCTGTGATACAGGCAGTCATTATAATGCTCTCAAACATAAATAAATAAATAAAAATTATTTGAGATGTCACAGCTATAAGAACATAAGAATATAAGAAAGGCTATCAAGTCCAGAAGTCTGTTCACACAGTGGCCCAACCAAGTGCCTCTAGGAAGCCCACAAACAAGACTACTGCAGCAGCATTGTCCTCCCTGTGTTCCAAAGCACCTAATATAATAGACACGCTCCTCTGATGCTGGAGAGAATAGGTATGCATCATGACTAGTATCCATTTTTACTAGTAGTCATGAATAGCCCTCTCCTCCATGAACATGTCCACTCCCCTCTTAAAGCCTTCCAAGTTGGCAGCCATCACCACATCGTGGGGCAGGGAGTTCCACAATTTAACTATGTGTTGTGTGAAGAAAAACTTCCTTTAATCTGTGTTGAATCTCTCACCCTCCAGCTTCAGCAGATGACCCCGCATTCTAGTATTATGAGAGAGGGAGAAAAGCTTCTCCCCGTCCACTCTCTCCATACCATGCATAATTTTATAGACCTCTATCATGTCTCCCCTTAACCGTCTTTTTTCCAAGCTAAACAGCCCTAAACGTTTTAGCTGCTCCTCATAGCGCAGTTGCTCTAGTCCCCTGATCATTTTGGTTGCTCTTTTCTGCACCTTCTCAAACTCTCACCCTCCAGATTGAGCAGATGACCCCGTGTTCTAGTATGATGAGAGATGGAGAAAAGCTTCTCCCTGTCGTATCTGTGGCATGGCATATGCTTTTTTCATGTGTTCATCCCATGGGCTGCAATGTTGAAAGGCTTGCCTCCATATGGATGGGACCACTTATATGAGCCCAGGAATCTTTGGTAAGGTCACATGTGATCAGCCCCACTCATGTGTGGTGGACCTTGAGGGTGATATAGCTGCAGATGTGACAGTGATTCTGCTATTATCAAAATAAAACTTCATCAGAACACTTGCATGCATAGTTGATAACAGAGACCAAAAGATCCCAACTGAAACAGTACAATTTTTTTATGGTGACTTCAAATTAAAACACACACAAAGATGCAATAGAAGAAGGGTTGAAACGCCACAGAACAATCAACCTCCGCTGTGTAGGAGAATGTAGAGTGTGGCACCGTTTATTGGGGGAAATGTTTTTATGAGCCCCAAATGCATAGAAGTAATAATGTGGACCACTCCTGGAAATGGAATACTCCCCCCCCCCATTTTTGGTCAGCATGAGTTACCTATTGTGCTCCTATTATTGCTCAGTAAACACAATAAACCTCAATCAAAATGGAGGTTAAAGGGGGCTCTGTTTGTTGGGAAACATTTATTGTATCTATAAAGTGATGAAGCCCTAAAAGTTTATAAATAGTCCATTTTGATCGGAGGGAAAGATTACCAGAATTATAAGGACGTCAAGTGTAACAAAGGTTTTTGGGGGTGTAAAATGGGTAGTTAACTTGTACATAAATTAGGTACTAAGTCAGAGCATCTCTTGTATAGAAGTGTGACTTTACAAATGATACCGTGCTCAAGGTAATGTTCCAAAGATGGAGATAAATGTCCAAAGATGTAGATAAAGATGTAGGTACACACAAAACCAGGCTGTTCCCATTCACGGCTCTGGAATGTGAAAGTTAACCATTTATTGATTTTATCTACTTCTTTTATACCCCACCAAAGCAGCTTAAATCATTCTCCTCTGCTCCATTTTATCCTTACAACCCCAAGAGTGTCTGATTGGCTCAGAGTTACCCAGCAAGCTTCCATAACTGTGTGGGATTCATACCCAGGTCTCCCAGAACCTAGTGCATTACCCTAACCACTATGCCACACTGGCGGATATAACCATGAACCCATATAGATTTGCTGTTTCTACAGCAGATGATGGATAGACGGCTGTTATCAATTTTCTGGATTGGGACACAATCTACTGTTATTGATGTCATCCATAGGGTTGCCAGGTTGGACTGCTTGGAGTGCGATCTACTGTCCCAGGTAGGAAGAAGATCCTCCAGGATAATGCTGCCAAAGACGTCTTGTTTGTGGGCTTCCTAGAGACACCTGGTTGGCCACTGTGTGAACAGACTGCTGGATGATGCACCGTGGTCTGGTCCAGCATGGCCTTTCTTATGTACTTATGTTTTCCCCATCACCTCTTGATATGAGATCCATCAACTGGAGATGCCAGGCACCGACCCTGCATGCCAAGTATGCACTCTACCAATGAGTCATATCCCCTCATAATATTCTATTGAAATCCACACTAACAGATAATCAGTGTGGATTTTTAAAGAATATGAATATATTTCATATATATTTCTATATATTTCTATATTTACATGACACATTATAGCATAAGCGAAAAGCATGTCTCTTTCCCAAGGGATTTGCAGCCTAAAGTTTGACAGAGTGTGGCGAGGGAGAGACAAATGTAAAAATGGAGTGAACGCATTTGCGTAAATTGTATTATGGAAACAGCAGACACAATCTGAGAAACCGTGGTGCCTAGGAACTCTTTATTTACAAAAATTATCTGGAAGAGCTAAGGCGAAACTTAGACTGGTGCAATCAAATAACAAAACACTTTCTTCTTTTGGTTGGTTTGGGTCCTAGCTCTTTAGGGCTGCCAACTACATGTTGGGAAATTTGAGGGTGGAGGGCAGGGTTTGGGGAAAGAAGGGACCTCAGTAGGGTATAATGCCATAGAGACCAAACAATGCTATAGAGTCCAATGACTCTAGGGTTGCCAGGTCCCTCTTTGTCACTGGTGGGAGGTTTTTGGGGTGGAGCCTGAGGAGGGTGGGGTTTGGGGAGGAAACTTCAATTCCATAGCATTCAATTGCCAAAGTGGCCATTTTCTCCAGGTGAACTGATCTCTATTGGCTGGTGATTGGTTATAATAGCAGGAGATCTCCAACTACAACCTGGAGTTTGGCAACCCTAAATGGTTCCAAAGCAGTTACATCACTTTCAGTTCAGATGCCCTTCTCCCACACTTCCCCCCACTGCAAACATCAGAGGCAGCAGAAAAGCGAAGTAGGCAGGTGTTTATCCTATCCCTACAGCAGCCCTGACCTGGATAGCCTGGCCCAGCCCAATCTTTAGGGTTGCCAGTTCCCCTCCTTACCAGCGGGAGCTTAATTTGCCTGGTGCCAGAGAGGAAGATCTGTGTGTGCTTTGCGCGCTTGGTGTGATGACATCCCTTCTGGGTTTAACCCAGAAGTTCCATCATCACATGGGATGCTCTAGCGCATTCCTCCAAAAACTCTATGGAAACTCTTCTGACCCGGATATGACGCCACTCCTGGATGCCACTCTAGGAATTCTAAATTTTTATGGTAAAAACAACAGAGATTAGAGGCTTTCCATAGGCAAATGTGAAAACTCTATGGAAACCCCAGAGTTTTTTTTTTTGGGGGGGGGAGTGTTCTAGAGTGTCGCTGGCCAGCTATGGGGTGGTAAGCAACCTGGTGAGTTGGTGGGCAATTGCCTGCCACCACCAGTCAGTGGGAAACTCTACCAATCTTGTCAGATCTTGGAATAATCAGGGTCAGCCCTAATTAGTAGGGTTGCCAGGTCCCTCTTCACCACCAAGGGGAGGTTTTTCACCGAAGGGGAACCCTAAACTCTCATGAAATCTGACTAGCCGGTGGAAGGCAGATAAGATATAACTGTTACTACCCATGGGGAGGTCATGAAAATTAGATTATTAAGAAATAATACCAACGGAATTTTGAAGGTGTCAGAGGAGGAACTGAAGAAGAACTGAAACGATCGTCTTCCTCTTCTGCCTGACATCTGAAAGAAAACAAAAGACATACTTTGGACATATTTAAGATCATTACTTTGTTGAAATCTTGTATGTTACACTATACTTACCTGTTACAGGAAATAGTAGTCTCTCCTTATTGTTGGTGTTTTTTCTACATGTTTTTTCTACATATTGGAGATCGTAGCAATATAGCTGTTACCTTGTATATTGGGGTTTATATTTAAACCAGACACTGTGAGTTTTTTTGGGTTGTAACTTCATTGTACACAGAAGTGTCTATATTTGCTTAATACCTGGAGGTTGGCAACCCTACTAATTAAGAACAGGCTGATGGCCATCTGTCAGCAATGCTGATTCTATAACCTTAAACAGACCATGAGAGGGAGGGCACCTTGGCCATCTTCTGGGCATGAAGTATGGGTCACTGGGGGTGGGGAGGTAGTTCAGAATTTCCTGCATTGTGCAGGGGGTTGGACTAGATGGCCCTGGTGGTCTCTTCCAACTCTACAATTCTATGATTCTAATTAGTACTTGGATGGGAGACCAAGTCCAGGGCTGCTATGCAGAGGCAGGCAATGGCAAACCACCTTTGAGTGTCTTTTGCTTTACAAATCCTATGGGATCACCATAGGTTTTCTGTGACTTGACGGTGCTTTCCACCACCGCTATCTATGTAGCAGTCCTATGAGATAAAATACAGATCAGCTGAGTGCCAGGAAACTAGAAGTCCACTTGACAGGGAAATGGAAAATCTTCTTTTGCTTGTTGCAGTTCAGCAAAGAGGTCCCTTCTCGAATTGATGGTTGATAAACGTGGCAAACAAGTTGCCCTCTTTGCTATCAGCAAAGGCCTCCTTCCTTGAATTCTGTCCAAGGACTTAAGCTTGATTGCAACCCACAGCATCCTCACAACCCTAGACCACAGCCTAGGTCTTGTGTTGAAAGTGAAACAGTATTAAAAAAAAACCCACGAGAATTGTAAGGATATTTTTACAAGGTATTTGCTATCGTTCACCCTGTAACTATTCTTTTAGGCCCTATATTGTAATTGTGGTCAAATGGTTGATTACAGATTTATACTGACTCCTAGAGTCGACTCCTACATTATGCTCCTAAATTTGGACTGGTCCACTGTGCCCCTTGGAAGGGCACCGTTGGTTCGGCACTTAGAGGAGAAGTCGTGTCTTATTTTTTATGACTCTTTTTTTTTCATACCAGTGGACTTGCACTATTTATAGAAGGCTGAGAAAGTCAAACATGCCTCTTTTTAAAGTCTGTCTTTTGCCCTAGCCTGTAATTTCGGGTAATGTAATAAGTGATTTAGAATTAAAGATTTGAGATGACAGTTCAGCATTAGTGTTTTTAAGACAAAACATTCAAAATAAAGCTGAAGCCGCGAGAGCCAGCTCTATCATTAAATGCCTACTTTCAGCTAAATTTGTACCTATGACTCCTTCCATCTCAAGTGGTTTCGTTATGACCTCTTGAAAAATAATAATAATACAGATAGAATTATTCATTGCGGCTCAAGACCGATATAGCATTTCCCCCCCCAGTTTCTTTTTTTCTTTTGTTTGGAACATTTCTACATCAAGGACAGTACACAAAGGAAGATTTTAACAATGGAGATTAAATACAAACTTAAGCAATTAAAAAAACAACACATCCAAACAGTTTGTTAGAGGAGTTCCTGTTTGTTCAGGTCCCTTTACACTTTCACCTCGTTGTAAAGAAGTTAATTGAATGATCACAAACAATCCTTTCATTTTCTCTATCTATAAATGAAGACGGAGAAATGTATCCTGTGTCCAAAATGTAGCAAACATCATGCCAACCTGTATACTTTTTTTTTTTTAAAGAAATCCCTCTAGAGGTCTTAAGACACTGCGCTTTTAATTGTACTAATTAATTTACATTTCTGAATTATGAATTTATTGAATAAGGAAAAACCTTGGCCTGCTTCTCTTAGAACCAGACTGAACGCGTCTGAACGAAAGCATTCCTCTTGACTCTTCCACAGTCGAAATTATACTGTAGACGTGACCGGTGTAAGTAAAACACCCATCAGAAGTTTACTACCATTCCATTCGCCGTGAGCTGATACAGGTATACAGCTGGCAGCACAAAGCCTTTTAACTGCATAAATCCGATATCAATTTCTTTTCCTGCTCAGCATGTACAACTAGCTGCTGACAGCCAGCAATGCTAAATCGAAATGTTTGGAATGCCGAAAGTAATGCATGTTTCGCAGTTCAACAGAGTCCATTAACGGTGTTAAGACAACTCTTTCCCCAGTCACACCTTCTCGCAAAGCCCGTGTTTCCCTTCTAATGATATATTCATATTCATAACTCAAGGGAACACTACTTTACCGGCTGACAGCGGAGTCTGGAGGGCCTTCTGATAAATAACATCTCTGGGAATTCTAATCCTGACTATGCTGCTGTCTCGGTCCACAGCCTCTGTGGATTTCTTGGCCATGAAGGTACTCACCAACATACCCTTAAGGAAACCTTGAGCTCAATCACATTAACCTACTGCAGGACTGGCCAGAAACTGGACCTAGCTAGAGCTCGAATGGGAGAACTAAGAGCAGGCTCGCCCTATCTCGTCAGATCTTAGAAGCTAAGCAGGGTCAGCCTTGTTCAGTACTTGAATGGGAAACCACCAACGAAGTCTACGGTTGCTACTTCAAGGCAGGCAATGGCAAACTGCCCCATTTGTCTTTTGCCTTGAAAACCTTATGGGGTCACCATCGGCTTGCCAATTGTCCAGAATTGGAGGACAAATGCCTGCAAATTGACCAGGCTGCCCCCCAACCCTCAGCTGGTCGGCGGGTGGAAGAGGGCCAGCTGAAGGGGGTGAGCAATCATCACCTAGAAGTGAAACAGATACTCTAGCACTCTCCCCCCCAAACTCTATGGTTTTCATAGAGTTTTCAGCGGAGATTGCTAGAGTGTCCATTTCACTTCCAGGTCACATTGCCCCAGCCCCAGAAAGCTCCTGCTGGTTGCCAGGGAGGACCGGGCAACCCTAGGTCACCATAAGTAGTTGTGACTCGATGGCACTTCCGCCACCAACACAGGCCCTTAATTTGGTGCTGGTGGAATGAAGAGCTCTTCATGGTTGACTTAGGGTTGCCATTGCCAACCTCCAGGTAGTAGCTGGAGATCTCCTGCTATTACAACTGATCCCAGCCAATCAGTTTACCTGGAGAAAATGGCTGCTTTGGCAATTGGACTCTATGGCATTGAAACCCCTCCCCAGACTCCACCCTCCTTAGGCTCTGCCCCAAAAACCTCCTGCCGAAGGCGAAGAGGAACCTGGCAACCCTAGGTTGACTGGACTGTGTGTTGTGTATCTTATGCAGTCAGCTGCATGAAGATGAATCGGGCCCCTTGTTTTCAAAATCAATTTTAAACTCTCATTCTTGAGCAATAGGTAAGATTCAATAAATATGCCAATCTGCCAAGGTGGGTAGAGGTCTTTGATTATGGGTGAGGGCAGAGGCCTATGAAGAGTATTGGGGGTTGAGTCAGACCTACGAAAAATATTTGGGGTTGGGTGGGGCAAGAATGACTTCAGCTAGCCAGGTCTGCACTGTGCTGCTAAGTAGAGTTGAAGTACATGCCATCATGACTGAGCTAGATCTTTAGAGGTTCAAGCCAACCTTCCCGCTACTTTAAATATTTTGCTGGGGTACTGAAAGGGCCTGTGCTTCAAAGTTATTTTTAGAAATACCTGATGTGTAGGGTTGCCTTATGCCCACTTTTTTTTGGGGGGGGGAGATTTCTCACTCCCATGAGTGGCTGGAGGGAGAATTTTTTTTAAATTGCCATCAGCAATTGGATTCAATTGGATTCTATACGATAGCGTGATGAAACATTTGTGACATCATGCCTCTTCAGGAATCCCTGGAAACTCTATGGTAAGACCATAGAAGTTTTGGACAATTCTTAGAAAGGCATTGCATCACTTCCATGTTATCCTGGAAGTCAAGTCGCATCATTGATGAGCATGCCTATTATATTATGTGCTTTGGAACGCAGGCAGGATGGTGCTGCTGCAGTCGTCTTGTTTGTGGGCTTCCTAGAAGCACCTGGTTGTCCCCTGTATGAACTGGCTGCTGCACTTGATGGGCCTGGGTCTGATCCCGCAGGGCCTTTCTTATGTTCTTATGGCTGCTTTGGAAGGTGGACTGCATGTCATTATACCCTACCAAGATCCCTCCCCTTCTTAAACCCCACTCTCCCAGGCTCCGTTTTCAAATCTCCAAGTATTTCCGAACCCAGAGTTGGCAACACTACCCTCAGATCCTTCAGAACCTCTCCAAAAACTTTAAGACGTTGGGCGAAAACTCATGGTCACTTTAGCCTCCTTTATTCCCTGTTTCAGCCAGGATTCAGCCAGGATCGAATACATGCGTTTTCCCCGAACTGCGTTCAATCCTGGCTGAATCCTGGCTGAAACAGGGAATAAAGGCGGCTAAAGCGACCATGCGTTTTCGCCCATTGTCTCCCTTGTTTCCATGTCTAGCCAAGAAAATGTTCAGAGTACCATGCTGTGGGTGAGAGTGTAATCCCCCCTCCCCCAGGATCTTAGATACCTGCCCAGCTCTTTGTGAACTAAAAATTTACCCCATCAGATGCACAACGGCACCATTGACAACTACAGAGAATGCGTAAAACTCCTTTACCTCTTTGGATTTCACAGCATATATATCTTGAGGATAGCAGCAAATCTCACAATATAATTTTTTTTTTTGCCTCTCTCCGAACATTGCAAAAGTTTTCCTTCTAGAAGAGGTTTTTAATTCTGCCTTTCCCCCCCCCCCCTCAAACCTTATGTAAACAGACTAAATAAATCATGATATGAATTTTTGGAAATTAATAATTTATCTGTGCTACGGATTTTTATGCCTTGTACTCACTTGCAGTATTTGGGGTGTATTTTTAAATACTTCTTAACCTTGAGACCACTGGCATTGTCTGTATGGTCATTCTTTACTTGTGACGTTTCCCTAGGGTTGCCAACCTCCAAGTATTAGCCGGAGATCTCCTGCTATTACAACAGATCTCCAACCGATAGAGATCAGTTCACTTGGAGAAAATGGCCACTCTGGCAATTGGACTCTATGGCAGTGAAGTACCTCACCTCCCCAAACCACGCCCTCCTCAGGCTCCATCCCAAAAACCTCCCACCGGTGGCGAAGAGGGTCCTGGCAACCCTACTTTCCCCCCACACACAAACACAAGATTTGAACTCCAGTACTAAATGTCTTTACTCCAAAGTAACTGAATTCAGTGAGGTTTAATGCCTGGCATAGGGTTGCCAACCTCCAGGTACTGGCTGGAGATCTCCTGCGATTACAACTGATTATGAATTGAGGAATTTGAAACACCCATCATCATCCTTGGCTAGGGTTGCTAAGGTCCCTTTTTGCCACCGGTGGGAGGTTTCTGGGGCAGAGCCTGAAAAGGGTGGGGTTTGGAGTGGGGAGGTACTCCAATGCCATAGAGTCCAATTGCCAAAGTGGCCATTTTCTCCAGGTGAACTGATTTCTATCGGCTGGAGATCAGTTGTAATAGCAGATCTCCAGCTAGCACCTGGAGGTTGGCAACCATAATCTATAATTATGTTTGGGATAGTTTAAATTAGTCATTCTTTTGCATTTTTCAATGGATAAAGTGGACTTCTCCAACTTATTTTGGCCGGTTTTGACTTGTGCATCTTTAATTCTCATTGAGTCAAGTATGTTATACCCGAGAGTACTTGAACTTCATGTTCGCCTTTGAAAACTAGGCTTAAAGATCCTGGTTTTTATTACCACATGACCATCATGTGGGCAACTCCACTGAGAACTGACACTCCGTCAAACTTAAATATTTGCATATTTCTCTAAAGGAAGTTCTGTCTATCTGAAAGACACAGGTCGTCATAACAACTTGCTTGGATTTCCAAGTTTAATTCTTCATTCTCGTGAAGATCTGTGAGTTCCAAGCAGGGCCGCAATTTGAGCTCAGATGATTAGGAAAGCCAAAAGGCATTGTTTTAGTTTTTGCTGCATTTAAATCCAGTTTGTTTTCTTGGATCCAGTCTGTCAAAATCTTTTTGCAGTTCAGTCGTTATGTGAGAAACAGATTTGCCATTAAAATGCACAGTCGTGCCATCTGCATAAAAAAAAAGAAAGAAAAAAGGATGGAGTGGTAATGACATATCCAGGCAAAAATCATTAATAAAAAGGGAAAACAGGAATGAGTGACACCACTCAAGAGGGGGAGAGAGAAGATGTTACGTTGACACCTTTGACTGACAAAGAGGGGAAGGCGGGAGGGAGACAGATTGGAGTCGTTTGAGGAAGAGCTGGCCTCCTGACAGAACCGACACTGAAACACAGGGCACCTGATTTTTTCAGCGAAACATTGAAGTGCGTAGGATGAAAGCTTCAGCTAAGCTGCTAGAAATTGTTCGTAGTGGATCTCACTCCCTCAACACACCTGTAGCTTTTCTCCTAGCTTTTAACGGAGACAGCTGTCTACCGTTTTGTCCTGTGATTCTTCTGCGACTGTAGCAAATTTCCCTAGTCAACATGCATGCTCGTCTCCCACGTGCGGGATCAACCTACCTCCTTCCACAACTTCCCCGGGTTTTCAAAGTCATGTTTTGTCCCAATTTAATTTGAAGCCTCGCATCCGCCACAACTGTTTGCTAGTGCGTTTCAGCGCCCTGGTTGACTCCCCGCTGGGGAGAAGCCTCTGCCCTGCCTTGGTGGTAGCGGCGGCGGCAGCAGCACCAACTTTCCACCACCCAGAGCCCACGCCCCTCTCCCCTTGTTGTCAGCGCAATGGGTGGCTTTTGGAAGCCGTGGAGCAGGGAGGCTAGTGGGAAGCAGCTGGGAGAAGCCTCTGCCTGGCCCCAGTGGCAGCAGTGGCAGCAGCAGCAACTTTCCACCCTCAGACCTCATGCCTCTCTCTTCCCCCCCCCCACCCCGGACACCGCTCCGGGCTCCTAGGGCTGTATGCCTGGCCCTCCTGTGGGCTTGTGTGGGTCTCAGCATTTGGAGCCAAAGAGTGGCAGTCCAGGAGGCCTGGTGCTTTTTGAGTCCAGTATGTGGGGAATTCACCATGCGTTTGGGCGGGATAGAAAGGTGTGGGACATGAGAGGGAGAAACGCAGGACAAAACAGCCATGCGTTAACAGCCCATATCATGTAGGCCTATTTAGAAATGCAAAGCAGTCTGTCAGTTGTTCATGGTTTCTGCTGGATCAACTCGGTTTTTCGTTGGGGTTAGGCATCAGTTTTCCTTCCCTTAGAGATGACCTCGCACCGAGCCCACACAACGTCCAGGCCTTTCTGATCCTGTTGTAACACAATTCTTTGATCTCCCCTGAGATCACCTCAGGTCAAATTGTCCCCATTTCCATGCATAAGCCAAAGCATGGGAGAGGGGAGCTGGGGTGTAGGTGGGGGTGATGTTTTTCTCACAGTAAGCACTACCACCAATTCCAAACAGTGTTTTCAAGGGGCAGGGACTCAGACGCTTCCAGATTTCTGGGGGTGATTCCGCAGTACTGTGGAACCCCCAGGACTTTCTCCAGGGCAAACAACAATATGCATAGCATTTTTAGTACTCAGAACAGAAAAGTGTGGGTCAAGAGGGCCTCGAAGCCCAGGTAAAACTCCCATGCATCAAAGATCTATATTACAGTGTGCCATGGATATAATGGTAAGTAAGCCTGGACGTTGAAAAGAGTCAGAGATATAACCCAAGCTGATTCCTTGCTAGCGAAATAGCTCTGATCGCCTTTCCTCTGGTGTTCATTTTCAGTAGGGATGGCCAACTTCTGTATTCTCAATAAAGTTGAAGCCACAGTTATAGTTGCCAGGTCTGTGTTGGGAAATACATGGAGATTTTGGGTATGGAGCCTGGGGAGGGTGCAGTTTGGGGAGGAGAGGGACCTCAGCAGGATATAATGCCATTTTCTCCAGGGGAAGTCATCTTGGTCATCTAGAGATCAATTGTAATAGGGGGAGATTTCCAGGTGCCACCAGGGGGTTAGCAACTCTAAGCCATACAGTCTCTACTGTGATGGAGCACATGTGTCAGGCATACATAGTGCACTAAATGCATGCATGTACATTTACATCCCAAATCCAAAGGAGATATAACACTGATGTATAGAACATCCGATTCTTAAAAAGCATTTCCAGTAGGGCCATCTGGGGCCGCCACTGATTTACAGGAATCAGACACTGATGGATAGGGTTGCCAGGAGATCTCCAGCTAGTACCTGAAGGTTGGCAACCCTACCCAGTGCGCTAAGTGCCATGCAATGGGAGGAACCCAATTACATTGGAATCTATTCCAGCTGATTTTAAGAGAGAGATGGGTCACCCCCAGTCGCTGCTCTAACACCAGCCCCCTACAGATAATAGTATTTTTGCCATGCAACTTGGTTGCCTGTTTCCTTCTGTTGTTCTGGAAAGCTCTGTGGCCCTTCTTGGTGCGCCGGAGCAAAGCTTTGCAACAATTGGTGTTCTCCATGTTGGCTACTCTGTATGAATAGTAGCATTTTATGCTCAATGGCTTTGCTCAGAGGTTAATCATTTTCTGAGAAGCAGGGAAAGGAACTATTGAGATTATTGACTTTATACCAAGGCTTTTTGTAGGGTGGGATATAAATAGGCTTTGATGGCTGCAACGCAATGCCGTGAGGTTCAGATATCTGAGAGAAATTCTTGTCTCGTGTTCTTTATGTTTTCCCCCTCTCCCTTTGCAGCTTGATGTCAATAGCACATAATAATCGGAGAAGTCGCCGTCCTTGCCACCCAAGGATGCTGTTTAGGTTTTATGTGCGACCTTGAGGGAACTGGGGTGTGTTCAACTGTTCAGCATGTAATGGAGGGGGGAAGCCTGAAGACTGTTGGAGTGTTATTGACAGTGGGGGGTGGACTCATCAGGTTTCCTTTTCTCCTAATCGGCCATTCCCTTGAAAACAAATTGTTGAGCTGAGCAGAGGCTGACGGACAATTCTTTGCTACTCTATTCTCACAATGTGGATTTTCTTCCCCGTAACGATGCCGTTTAATGGCTCCCATTCTACTTTTCATGGGTAAACAAAATGGCCAAAGAGCATAGAAGTGTTTCCCTTTCAAAGAAGGAGATGTGGTGTGCCATGCCTCTTTCCTCTGTATCTGGTTTTTGTTTTTTAATCCCAAACCAGCTTTAGCTGGGCTGATGGTCTATAATAATAATTAATTTATTGCAGTCATAGACCAGAAAATATCATATTACATTTCTATGCTACATGTCGAAACCCGAAAACCTTGCATATCAAGAATTGCTAACAAAACAGATAAAGTACAGATGAAATACTAATTAAACCAAATATAACAGTGTAAAACTTGTATCAGTATTTCTAAACTTATTACAATTCGTTATCCTTTCCAGCAACCCCTTTCTTGCTCCGTGCTTTTACCACATGAGCACAAAATTCGGCCACTTGTTTCGAGATTGCGGGATATTCGCCAATTAATAACTTTTCCAGCCATACCAGCTCTGAACTTTCCGTGAATTTAGCTATTATAGGATAAAGAAGCTTAACCTTCAATCCACTTTAATATGGGCATTGGTAAAAAAAAACACGTATCATTGTCTCTATCTCACCCATAGTACATGGACAGAGTCTCTCTAGATATGGGTTTTTTTTGGGGGGGGAGTGATAAGGAGCTGGTGCCATGATATATATTGACTTCATACAGGACCTAAAACCTGGTGTCTTTAAGATCGTGTTGCCGCTGTATGTCCTCAATCCTTCGTTTAACTATGCTTTTTGCTTATTCATAATCTAATTTCAGGAGCACAGTCAAAGAAAGGCCCACTCTCCCTAAGTTGTTTCTAACCGCCTGTATCCATTTAGGCTGGAAAGATTCTTGGAGCTGATGGTCTGTGCCGAGGAAGAGGCAACAAAGAGAGGCTGCTTTTCCCTTGGGTCCTTTGGAAGCTTTGCTCATCTTGCCATGCAGCATTTCAAGGTGCGGGGACTTGATTAAAACTTGGAGACTGCTGGTGCATAGATTCCCAACAGGAAAGTGTGGGTCCAGCGAACAATGAACCTCAGGGAAAACTCCCATGCATAAACAGCCAGTGGGACTTAAAAAAAACAACTAGTGCGTGCTTATGTTTAGTTTACTGCTTACTTAAACAATTGGCTGGGGAGCCATGTGCTATTAGGACAGGTTTGGGACAGGAAAGCAATCCTAAGAGGATATACTCACAATTCTACACAGGTCTGTTAAATGGGACATTCCCTGGAAAGTATTCTTATGATTCTTATCATTACATCACAGGACCAGGGTTGCCAGGTCCCCCCTTGCCACCAGCGAGAGCTTTGGCGTATGTTGGGTGTGTGTGTGTGCAATTCGCACACGCTGTGTCCCTTCCGGGGTAAACCAGGAAGTGATGGGGATGTTCGAGCACATCTCTCAAAAACCCCATAGAGGTTTATGAGGGACATGCTAGAGTGTCCCTGTTGCTTCCTGGTTTACCCCAGAAGGGATATTATTGCAAAGATCATCCCCCCCTTCAGCTGGCCTGCTTCTACCTGCTGGCCAGCTGAGGGGCCGCAGGCAGGCCTATTGCTTTACAGACACTTGGCAACCCTACACAGGACTCCCATCGGCCTGTGTGAAAATGTGCATGCTTGAATGACTGCCGGCTGAGTTGTACTGTGCTGAATCCACAGAACATTTCCCCCAAAACAGGCTCAGTTGCTCACAATCAGCCAGCCTGCTTGATGAAAAATTGGCTGCTGCTCACAGCCAGCGAGCAGAACATGAGCCAACCTAGTGAGCATTGGAGCATCCCTACTGTGAATCAGCTATTTAGGTTTTTCTGTTCTTTAAATTCACCTCTCTGAGGCAAACTAGACAAAAGGGTATTCATCTGTCCTTTGAAACTTAGGTTGTTTATGCATGGGGTTTTTACCTGAAGTTCATTGCTCGCTGGACCCACACTTTCAAAGCTCCAATCAAGTCCCCACCCCTTGAAATGCTGCTTTGTAACTGGCTGTAGTGAGATAAAAGTTCCCTTCCCCCCCAACCTAACTGCCACATAAAAAAGCTTTTTAAGAACAAAAAAACAAAAAACTGAGCAATCTGAAAGAAGGGGGGAGAAATCCAAGCCTCGGTTTTAAAAAGCCTTTCTTCTGCTCAGAAAGAGCTCCAAGGAAGCAGAAAGTATTTCAATCCCTGCCTCTTTACATGCTGCTTTGTAATTGGCTGTGAGTGAAACTAAGCTTAAGTGTCCCGCACTCTGCCATATGCGCGGGGATTTCACCCTGGCTGGGCTCAGGGGAGAGGGAAGAATCGGGTTAACAGAGGAATGGGAAGTCCAGGGATTTGTGAGGGCTGGCAGCGAGGCCATCTCTAATGGAGGGAACACTCATGCATAACTCCAAGGAATAACTGAGACAGACGGGTACGAACGAGAGGGAAAGTACCCATGCATAAATGACCTTAATCTCCTGGTGAAATAGAGTTGCTCCCTACCCAGAAAGGATATGGCCTGTTGTTCTTTCTATTTTTCTTTCCTTTGAATCAACTTTGGCAACCCAGCCAATGGTTTGGCTCCTGTCTTGTATTTTCAGGGTATAAATGAATGTAATAACACAAGAACAATAATTCAGATGTCCTTGTATACCATTCTTGCATTATTAGTATTGTCTGTTCCATTCCTTTATTGTCATGGAATTTCACTCTATTCTGCATTCTGTTTCTCTTTAAATCTGATTGTACTAGGAGAATTAAAGCATGGTTTTATGAATCCCTCAGTTCATTTTATCTTTTGACCCTTCTGTATTGCCAACGTGTGCACTAAAGAAACCTCAAGATTAAGAACATAAAGCAAAGCCCTGCTGGATCAGACCAAGGTCCATCAAGTCCACTAGTCTGTTCACACAGTGGCCAACCAGGTACCCCTAAGAAGCCCACAAACAAAACAACTGCAGCAGCATTGTCCTGCCTGCGTTCCGCAGCCCCTAATGTAACAGGCATGCTCCTCTGATCCTGGAGATAATAGGTATGCATCATGACTAGTATCCATTTTTACTAGTAGCCATGAATAGCCCTCTTCTCCATGAACATGTCCAATCCCCTCTTCAAGCCTTGCAAATTGGCAGCCATCACCACATACTGGGGCAGGGAGTTCCACAATTAAACTATGTATTGTGTGAAGATTGTGTGTGTGTTTGTGCGTATGCGGTGTTACTGATGAACCCATGGGTCTGTGTCACAGGAAAAAACAGCATAGTTAGATTCTTGATACTCACATGCTCATATCAAGCATGCCTCTTTTACGGTGTTTGATTGATTTGCAGATGCACCCCACCAGGGTGGGGTGGGGGCAAAAAGAACAGAAGGAACTGAAAGCATGTGGCACACATTCAGGACTCTTTTTAAAAAATGCAAACGTAAAGCAGCACAATCAAGCCTTCTGAATCATGAGAACTTTGATGGGAACATGATTGCCTGCTAAGGTTGCCAGGTCCCTCTTCGCCACCAGCGGGAGGTTTTTGGTGCGGAGCCTGAGAAAAAGAAGAAGAGTTGGTTTTTATATGCTGATTTCTCTACCACTTAAGGCAGAATCAAACCAGCTTACAATCACCTTCTCTTTCCCTCCCCACAGCAGACACCCTGTGAGGTAGTTGGGGCTGAGAGAGTTCCTAATAGAACTGTGACTAGCCCAAGGTCACTCAGCTGGCTTCATGTGTAGGGGTGGGCTAGCTGAGTGACCTTGGGCTAGCCACAGTTCTATTAAGAACTCTCTCAGCCCCACCTACCTCACAGGGTGTCTGTTGTGGGGAGGGGAAGGGAAGGTGATTGTAAGCTGGTTTGATTCTGCCTTAAGTGGTAGAGAAAGTCGAAATATAAAAACCAACTCTTCTCCTCCTCCTCCTCCTCCTCTTCTTCTTCTTCGCACCAGCTAAATTGCCATGTTACTGGGGAACCTATTACCAATGGAGTCCAGGATGGAAGGAATGTGAGCATAGATGTTAAGGAACATGCAAACAAAACAAAACAAAAACTTGTTGGAAGAAGATAAAATTTTATTTTAACTTTTTTTTAAAGTGCATCTGGTTACAAACTATTTGCCAAGTTTCATGTGAATTTCAGCATTGATTTCCTTGGGAAGAAAAAGGAATAGAATTGGAGATGCTGGCAGACCCATGAACAACAGACGGGCTGGTGGGTGCAGCTACTGTATATATCTGTTGTTGTCATCTAGACTTTTGTGCAATAAAAATAAAGCTCTCTGTCCGAAGCCCCATGGAAATTTGATTGACTCTCCTCCGTAATTACTTATCATCCTTGAAGATAGTTCTTGGCATTTAGGAACCAGGGAATCTGTTTCACATTTCTACCGGCTTTATAAATACACCCTGTTTATATTAAAGGGATAGACAAATATATAGAGGACTGGAAAACATGACCACAGAGATTTTTTTTTTCTTCCCAGTTTGCAAGGGGGAGGGGAGAGAACAACCCTAAAGATTCCTGAAATTTAGATAAACTTTTTGTCCTTGCCTGGTAGAACTTCCTTCAAGTCTCAGAGGGCTGAAAGGTCTTTTCCATGTGGTCTTTGGATGTTATATAAGTAAACAATCACTTGCCGTTTCAACTTTTTCGGGAGGAAAAGTAGTCCTCCCTGAAAATATTGTAATACCCTTTTTAAAAGGCAAAAGGATTGTGATGTGAGAACAGAAGTACGTTTTCATATCGGATGCATAGATTTCATGTTAAGTGTTTGTGAATAAATGCCTTTCAAGTTACTATTGAAAATGGGGGAAACTTAGGGTTGTCAGGTCCCTCTTTGCTACCGGCAGGAGGTTTTTGGGGTAGAGACTGGGGAGGGTGGGGTTTGGAGAGGGGAGGGATCTCAGCGGAGTATAATGCCACAGAGTCCACCCTCCTGAGCAGCCATTTTCTCCAGGGGAGAGTCTTCAATGACATAGAGTCCAATTGACAAAGTGGCCATTTTCTCCAGGGGAACTTATCTCTATCGGCTGGAGATCAGTTATAATAGCAGGAGATCTCCAGATACTACCCCAGATACTACCTGGAGGTTGGCAACCCTACTCATTCTTGCCATTTCATTGTGAACCTATGGCTCCCCAGCACATCTCATTTTGCAAATTAGTGCAACTCATTCATCAATTGGAAGTGAAAGCAAACCAAAGCAGATGCAGGAGGAAATTCAGCACGTTGCTTCAACTGGACATTAAATATATTCTCTGGACAGAGGGGGAACTCGTTTCTGAAACCATTCGTTTATTTAGTATTGACATATTTAGACTTAAAAAAAATTCTTTCAGGACATAAAAAGCTATTCAGATGATAGACTAAAATGCATAAAAAATATGCAAGCAGTGAAAGAATGCAGGGGAGGCCCATTGGAGCAGAACAAGGAGGACTCTTGGAGCAGAACTGCTTCCCCAAGGTAGAGTAAAAGTCAACAGCTATGCTGCCTGTTGCAACTCCCTTGTTGCAAATGAGTAAAGTTATCCAAGTATCATGTGCTGTCCTTTCTAGGGAGCATTGCTTTTCTCCTCTCCTGTTAGCCCTTTGGTGCCAGGATGACAGCTTTCCCCTGATTGTCTTGATACATAATGAAACTCCTCCTTTCCTCCTTGTTCTGGCCCAAGGAGCAGGAATAGGACTGGGAGAGAGTTCTGCAACTTTAGGACCATTTGTCAACGCTATGGCACTTTGAAGAAAGCGGAAGTAGGAGTAGGGCATTAAGTAGAGGTCACTGGGGGTGTGGGGGGGAGGTATTTGTGAATTTCCTGCAGTGTGCAAGGGGTTGGACTAGATGACCCTGGTGGTCCCTTCCATCTCTATGATTCTATTATTCTAATCAGCACAGGCTGTTGCTTTGTCACTCAAGCACTGATATACCTAATTCTCAACATGACTCTGTCTTTAGATACTTAAAACCACATATTGGGGCCATGGACAAAGAAAGAGAAAGAGAGAGAGAGAGAGAGAGAGAGAGAGAGAGAGAGGCCATTAATGCATGGCTGGAGAGTTGTTGGTTTGCCCCTCTCATGTCTCACACTTTAGTAAACCATGATCAAAAAACTGAACATGTGAGAGGGACAAACCAACAACTCTCCAGCACCCAGGTGTCCACCTCTCTTGCCCCCTTTGCCTCCTTCTCCTGTGGCGGTGACACTCCATGTTGGCGTAATGCCATTCGAGAGAGTAACTGGTGAGTCTCACAGTGAAATGTATGATAAAGTGCGCCATTCACAAGTGTGTCTACTTCTCTGCACTTAACACGACAACTCGACAAACTGAAGATCTGGCTTAAAGCAGCACACCCACCTGACAAGACCGGCTATGTGTGAGAAGAAGAAGAGTTGGTTTTTATATGCCGACTTTCTCTACCACTTAAGGAAGAATCAAACTGGCTTACAATCACCTTCCCTTCCCCTCCCCACAACAGACACCCTGTGAGGTAGGTGGGGCTGAGAGAGTGAGACTAGCCCAAGGTCACACTGCTGGTTTCATGGGTAGGAGTGGGGAAACAAACCCAGTTCACCAGATTAGCCTCCGCCGCTCACATGGAGGAGTGGGGAATCAAACCCGGTTCCCCAGATCAGAGTCCACCGCTCCAAACCAACGCTCTTAACCACTACACCACACTGGCTCTCCAACTTTCCTTCAGAAGGGAAGAACGGCCAAGATGGCTCGTGTCATGTCAGCTCTAAAAGGTTTTTCGTTTGACCCATGCAGGGATGTTCTTTCCCTTTCTAGATTTTGCGAAGCTGAAACGAACAACAACAACAAAAAAAACCCAGTAACTCTTCCTGGCACTTTTATAAACAGAGGGAAGAATATTGCGAGTTTCTTGCTAGAAGACAACTAAGTATTTCCCTTGTGGAGCCTACAACTTCTCGGCTTGGAAAGCAGAGTTTGAATGATAACTCCAGGCAGTTGGAGTTAAATGTTTGGATTGAGTTCACTATACAGGGAAATTCATCCCCGCCGCCCCCTGTTAGCAGAAATAATTGTTCAGAAGCAGAAAGTAAAGTTGGAAAACTTGTCAACTCTTCTCATCACACCCTTTCCATGGGAAGTTGCGTGTTGGCTGTAGCGCCTTTTCTTTTTTTTAGCAGTGCAATTTGCGCTGGTTGTGGTGTGTCCTTTTATTTTCCCCGCGGCGACCTCTCGGTGGTAGCTCATGCCTTTGTAAACCACAAAAGATGGATTACTATAATTCCCTCCGAGTGGGAGTCACTAACCTGGAATCTAAATTGCCTGCCACTTAGCCCAATGGCCATAGCCCATTTCTTCTCTGATGAGGAGAGGATCAGCCATAATTATATTTCATCTTCCACTCAGAAATATAGATTTTTTTTAAAAAATAAAATAAATCGCATACCACTTGCATCTTTGGTGTGCCCCCATTTTTGCTGTCTGCAGACTGTCTCCTCTGATCAACTGTCAGTGTGACAAAAAAGAGCAACTGCATGGATTGCAACGGCAAGCCAATTAAATCTAACAGTTGAACAGCAAGGGAAGGCGGAATCCAAGTATTGGAGATTGGGCTGGTTACGCTCGGAGAATGCCAGAAACGAATGCTGTATTGTATCCAAGGCGAAGTAGGGAACCTAAGTGGGCCCTAACTGTGTTTGCAAATATCCTTCCCCTCTTCTTCTGTCGCTTAATTTTAGACTGACTTTCTTCCACGCGTCGTGTGTCGTTCTCCTTCTTAGCCTTAGCCTTACAGCAGTCCAGTGAAAGAGGTTAGGCTGCGAGTGGAATGGCTCGAGATGACTTAGTGGTAGGAGCCAGCTAGGTGTAGTGGTTAAGAGAAGGACTGTGTGCTGGAACTAAGCCAGAACTATCTTCTTATTCTTCTTCCTCCTCCTCCCCCTCTTCTCCTCCTCCTCCTCCTCCTCTTTCTTCATCATCGTTGTCATTGTCGTCATCATCTAAACTTTTCCACTAAACAGAATATTCCAAAATATCTGGAGTTTTCCTATCGAAGTTCTATTTTCTTATGGTTCTTGTTGAAATTGTGTAGTAACTAGGGGTGTGCATATTGATATACCGAAATTTTAAAACCCTGACAAATACGTTTTTGGTATTTTTCAGGTTTTTCTTTTTTTTACTGGTATGGAGAAAAGGCGGCAATAAAGGGGGCCAAAAACATGGATCCCAAATCATGTTGAATTTTTTGGCATTATTTGGGCCATTTTTGACCGCCACCTTTTCCCCCCTCTTTCCCCTCTACCCTCCCCCTTACTTACCTGCCTCTGACAGAAATCCACCCCCCACCACCACTTCTCCAGAGCTCAGAGAAGCAGTAGGGGTGGATTGCTTTCAGATCTGTCCCCCAGGCCTTTTCCGGACCCAAGGCCGACGGGGCAGATCTTAAAGATTCAGGGAGGTTCAGTATTTTTCGGCTTCAGGTTTATTAACCCAATTTTTTTCAAAAAATCCGGGTTTTCTGGATTTTTCAAAAATTTCCAGGTTTGATAAACCCGAAGCCGAAAAATACCAGAAAAAATTGGTGCACACCCCTAGTAGTAGCCTTTTCTCCCAGAGATTCTCAGTACTTTAGAGGCACTCCAACTTTGAAAAAAGATCCCACTAGTAGTTTAGCGAATGACGGAAGAATATTTCATCATTTAAGTGCCAATATAAACTTGTTCCTTGTTTCAACAACAAGCATCTGAAATTTTGAAGTAGCTGTAAGAGTTAGAAGAAGCCATTCAATGCCGTTTCTCCATTAACTTAAGAGTACAGTTGTTGAGGTGAGTAGGTAAGTAGATCTTTTGAAAGGTACTTAAGCTAGGCTTCAAAGCAATAGTCACTGAAGCTCGTGTTCATGTCAGACCAGCTTTGGGTTCACTTTTAGGGGAAGGACTGTGGCTCAGTGGTAGAGCGTCTGCTTGGCATGCAGAAGGTCTAGGCAAGTAGGTGATGTGAAAGACCTCTGCCTGAGATCTTGGAGAGCTGCTGCCGGTCTGAGTAGACAATACTGACTTTGATGGACCAAGGGTCTGGCTCCGTATAAGGCAGCTTCATGTGTTCATGTGTGTGTACCAGTTGGAAGCACTATGCAGGACCTGAAGAACACAAGTGGTATGGAAAGGACATGGGTAGAAGTGCAGTATTCCAGAAATTGAAGGCATAGATCCTCTTGTTTAGCACTAGGTATCTGTGGAGAGCTTCCAGTGAGGGAACTGGTCAGCAGAGCTAAGAAGTCTGAATTAGGAGCCAAAGCTTCTAATGGCCCCAGTAAGAAACAGAGCACAAGTGAATATAATGAGCGTCATCTTCACTGCTATCTTCTAGCTGAAGTGGTATTACCTTGAAGTAACACTCTGAGCTTCTGTTTTTGTACTTTGGCAGTGCAGGGCTCCATAGGATAATAAGGGCCCTGGGAAGTTGGCAGCCAGTCTGGGAAATGTAAGCTGTAGAAAGTGTAACTAGACACCCTACATTTAAAAAATAGAGTCCAAGACATATCACTAAATAAATAAGAACAAAATGATAGATTTGAGAAGCAGGGGTGGGGAACCTTTTTCCTGCCAAGGGCCATTTGCACATTTGTAACATCATTCGGGGGCCATACCAGGTGTAGATCTCCCAGTGGGGGGGAGAGGCTAGGGTTGCCAGGTCTCCAGCCACCACCTGGAGGTTGGCAACCCCAGGGGAGACCACGCAGAGAAGGCGTGGAGGGCAACCCCGCTCCCACGGTCCTCCCCCCTCCCGGGCGGGAGGGCAGCCAGTGGTGGGCCCGAGCAAACGAGGCACCAGGGGGGCGCAGCCCACGGTCGATTGGCAAGGGAGGAAGGAAGAAAGGAAAACAGAGAAAGAGGAAAAGGGAGAGAGGGAGAAAGAAATGGAAAGAGGGGGAGAAAAAAAGGACGGAGGGAGATAGACAAAGAAAGAGAAAGAGAAAAGCCTTCCCACACACACACACACCCGCCGGCCCCACGCGACCTGGCCCAAGGCTCCATGCCCTCCCCCCTACAGAGTCCACAAAAGGCCCCCCGAAGCCCAGTCGGCTCCTGCGCGCATGCTCTGCTGCCGGGAGCTGCGGGCCTCTCCCCCGCTCCCTCTCGCTACTCAACAGCCGACAGGCAGCGAGAGGGGCTTACAGAGTGCCCCGGCGTTCCTGCACGCTGCAGATATGGGGCAGCCTTGGGGGAAGCGTCCCTCCCCCTCCTCTCGCCGACCAACAGCTGTCAGTTGGCGAGAGGAGGTCCAAAGGGTGCCGCAGCACCCCTGCAAGCCGTGGCCCCAGGAACACCCTCAGGGAGGGCTGCCCTGCACCGAGCCTCCGTGGCAGGGCCCCGGAGCTCCCGAGGGCCACAAAAAATGTCCTCAGGGGCCGCATACGGCCCCCGGGCCTGAGGTTCCCCATCCCTGCTTTAAAGGAACTACTCTATCATCCATTGGTAGGGTTGCCAGGTCCCTCTTCACCACCAGCGGGAGGTTTTTGGGCCAGAGTCTAAGGAGGTCGGGGTCTGGGGATGGGAGGGACATCAAGCCATAGAGTCCAATTACCAAAGCGGCCATTTTCTCCAGGTGAACTGATCTCTATCGGCTAGAGATCAGTTGTAATAACAGGAGCTCTCCAGCTAGTACCTGGAGGTTGGCAACCCTATCCATTGGGGCCCCTCCCCTATTGACCAAACTACTTTTTCATGTATTTGTTTTGGTTTTGTTGCTGTTAAGAGTTGTTTTTTTTCTGAGCCCAGCTCTGGCCAGGGTATACAGTGGGGTATAAGGCTAATAAATAAAATAAATATTCATTCTTTTATTCTTGCTGCCGGTTTCCCGTCAAGTTTCGTAACCTAATTTTAATGCTGTTGTTTTACTGAGTTCGACTTTATTGACTGTTGTGATTTTATTGAGATCTGTAAACCCCCTCAAGAACTCTGTTTAAGGGTCATTGCATATATATCTTGAATAACTAGCAAAAGACTTTCACAGTGCTGGCAACCCCTTGCGTTACCTGGAGTCTACTGCCTGGTGCAAACAAGAGGTACTTGGGCCAAAAAAGACTGTTGACCACACCACAATAATTTGTCTCCAAACATTTTAAAAAACCTTTACAAATGTTCTTATTTGGCGATAGCCTTTCTCAACAGTGTCCTAGTAGAAGAACAGGAAGAACAGATTCTGTTCTCAGCAGCGCTCAGAGGGTGAAGTACAGCTCCCAGTCACCAATGTTTTCATGTTGGGCCCAGAACATTTATTTTTGTTTCTGTCAGCATGGAAGTTTTTGGCAGAAAAAAATTGTCTGAGATTTAAAAATTGAATCTGGAAAAAGAAAAGAAAAGATTTTCTAGCCATATATTTTTGGTCAGAAAATAATTCCTAACCAGCTCCAAACGGAATGTAAATATTCTTTATTCCAAGTAAGGGACTCTCAATCAGGTGTTTTGGGACTGAGAGCAATTTTCAAGTGCCCCGGATAACAACCTTTGGTTTCCTTTTATTTCATGGTTTTCAAATGGAATGGTGCAAAAGAAAATCCCAAATAACACACACACACACACACACACACACACACAGCATAAATTCTGGGGAAATTATTTTCCCCTTACTTTCCCAACACCACATTTCAGTACTTATATTTAAATAAATAAAAGTTGTCCCACCAGGACATGCCCTTTTGCCAGCAAACCTCTCATGGGAGAGAAGGGACTCTGGCTCTGAAGAAGCTCTCTTGGGGTGGGGTCTACTTGTCCTCTCCAATAACTCTTGCAGAGGTGAAGGGGGACTGATCCAGGGCAGTTGGGGGAATGAATAGGGTTGCCAGGTCCCTCTTCGGCTCCGGCGGGAGGTTTTTGGGGAGGAGGGTGGGATTGAAGTCCCTCCCCTCCCCAAACCCTGGCCTCCTCAGGCTCCACCCCCAAAATTTCCCCCCGGTGGCGAAGAGGGACCTGGCAAACCTTATCTATCTGCTAGAGATCAGTTGTAATAGCAGGAGATTTCCAGCTAGTACCTGGAGGTTGGTAGCTAGGGTTGCTTGGTCACTCTTTGCCATCGGCGAGAGGTTTTTTGGGAGGGGAGGGACTTCAATGCCATAGAGTCCAATTGCCCAAGTGGCCATTTTCTCCAGGGGGACTGATCTCTATCAACTGGAGATCAGTTGTAATAGCAGGAGATGTCCAGCCAGTACCTGGAGGCTGGCAACCCTAGAAATGAACCAATGGAATGAAAAGGGTGCCAGTTCTGGAACAACAAACCACATGTGGCTTATGTGTGTGAAGGTGTGCACTAAAGCCCCACAGATCAGGGCTCACTACTAAGCAGGGTTTCCAGGTTGGGAAATACCTGGAGATTTTTAGGGCGGAGCCTGAGGAGGGCCGGGTTTAGGGAGGGGAGGGACAATGCCATAGAGTCCAATTGCCAAAGCGGCCATTTTCTCCAGGGGAACTGAGCTCTATTGGCTGGAGTTCAGTCGTAATAGCAGGAGATCTCCAGCCACCACCTGGAGGTTGGCAACCCTACTACTCAGGTTGCTTCTTGTTCAGCATCATGGCAAAGCCGCCGCATTTGGTGTGTCTGTGTGTTTTAAAGAGGGCTTTGGTTTAAGCACGCCATTAATGAGCCTCTGGGGCCCCCAGCTTCCGCCTCATGACTGCCGGGATGCTTTGTCAAGCCTTAATAACTTTATAGCTCCTGGCACAGCCCAGGAACAGAAGCTTCGGTGCTGGAGACTTCTGCCTGCTCAGAGCAAATATAAATTTTTATCAGTACAGTAAATGTTTGTCATTTAGAATGTCAATAGCTACCTTTAAAAAGAGAGAGAGAGAGAGAGACTCTTTTTACAGGCTCCGGGTTGGCAAGATGTGGTTTCGCAGGCGGGCCGAAGGGCATTAACCCCATTTAGGTCACTTGCCCGGATCCTGCCCGATGACGTTCAGCCGTTCCTCTCTGTCGTGTGTCTTCAACTGGGGCAGGCACACAGCTTCCCCAGGCCCCTCCTATTGGGGTTGCCAACCTTCAGGTACAAGAATCATAGAATCACAGAGTTGGAAGGGACAACCAGGGTCATCTGGTCCAACCTCCTGCACAATGCTGAAGATCTCCTGCTATTACAACTGATCTCCAGCCAATAGAGATCAGTTCATCTGGAGAAAATGGCCACTTTGGCAATTGGAATCTCAGTTTGTGTAAGTAGCAAAGGAGTGAATGTCGTCTTGCTTCTTCTATGTGCTGAGCAGTTTTTATACTCATTTATCTGATTTTTTGGCACTGGGATGTCTGGCTATAATTTATTGGCTCAGCTGAGAAGTCCCATAAAACCAGGGCTTAGCTCACAATGCTTCCTCCCGGCACCCTGACATGAAGGCATGAGGCACCAGTCTAGGTGGAACATGCTGCTGATCTGCGTCTAGTTTAGGGTTGCCAGCCTTCAGGTACTAGCTGGATATCTCCTGCTATTACAACTGATCTCCAATAGGGATCAGTCCCCCTGGAGAAAATGGCTGCTTTGGCCATTGGACTCTATGACATTGAAGTCCTTCCCCTCCCTAAAACCGGCCCTCCTCAGGCTCCGCACTCCTAGTAATACTGTCCTCTTTTCTCTGGATCAAGACCGTAAGAACATAAGAAAAGCCATGTTGGATCAGATCACAGCCTATCATTAGGGTTGCCAGGTCCCTCTTCGCCACTGGCGGGAGGTTTTTGGGGAGGGGAGGTAATTCAATGCCATAGAGTCCAATTGCCGAAGCGGACATTTTCTCCAGGTGAACTGATCTCTATTGGCTGGAGATCAGTTGTAATAGCAGGCGATCTCTAGCTAGTACATGGAGGTTGGCAACCCTACCCATTTAGATTCAGCAACAGGAAGAACTTGTTGACTTTTTATGGCAGCTCTTCCTGGTTGAATTTTAACTCCCAAAGTCCAATTCATTTTGAAAATCAGCTGAAAAATACTAATCAGCTCCCTAAGCCCCACTTGGATTGCTTCAGAAGAACCCCCCCCCCGAGTGAAGCCAATTGTGAAGTTTCATAGTACTTATCAAGTACTCTAATAAAGTTCTCAGTAGCTAGGATTGTCCTAGTTTATTGAATTTCATATAAACACCAATGACCCAACCCCTTCCACCCTAGCTAGCTTTGCCAATTCCAGGCTGGACAATTCCTGGATATTTATGCCTGAAGCCTGGGTTTAGGGTGGGGATGGTTCTCTGCAGAGTATAACTCCATAACTGTATAGTTTTTACTGGTTGAATGTACCAATAAATATTATTATTATTATTATTATAACTCCATAAGCTCTACCCTCCAAAGCAGCCATTTTCTCCAGGGAAACAGATCTCCATAGTCTGGAGGTTAGTTGTAATTCTGGGAGATCTCCAAGCCCCACCAGTAGGTTTGGAGAGCAAATGAACAGCACACAGGCTCAAATATTAACATACAATATCATATATTCATCAAAATGCAGCAATAGCATTAACTCAATTAAGCAAAACCAATCACAAAATGAAACTTATTCCATTACATACGACCTATACACCGCCCAAACGACTGTTAATTCTCTAAAGTCCATCAATGAAAAATGTGCATCTTTAAATGGCTGTGTGGGCAGATGAGACAGACCACCGGAGAAAGCAACCTCGGAGATGGGTAGACTCCTGGCAGGAGGGAGGTCGTGCCAAGAGGGTCAGGCGAAGAGCCCGCAGAGCAGGCAAGAGCGCTGTGCAGCCTGCGTGCTGTTCATTTGCTCTCCAATCCTACACGATTTACAGCACAGGTGTTATTTGTTTGGTTTAACCCACCTGTAGGTTGGCAATCATATCCCTAGCACTTAGGGTTGCCAGCTCTGGGTTGGGAAATACCTGGAGATTGTGGGGATGGAGTCTGAGGAGGGTGGGGTTTGGAGAGGGGAGGGACTTCAATGCCATAGAGTTCAATTGCCAAAGCATCCCTTTTCTCCAGGGGAACTGATCTCTGTTGCCTGGAGATCAGTTGTAATAGCAGGAAATCTCCAGCTAGCAATCCTACTAGCACATCATCCCTTTTCAGGGTAGGCCCCTCAAAATTGTTGGATATTGGGACCAAAGAGGAAATGCATAGGGTTGCCAACCTCCAGGTACTAGCTGGCAATCTCCTGCTATTACAACTGATCTCCAACCGATAGAGATCAGTTCCCCTGGAGAAAATGGCCGCTTTGGCAATTGAACTCTATGGCATTGAAGTCCCTCCCCTCCCCAAACCCGCCCTCCTCAGGCTCCACCCCCAAAACCTCCCGCCAGTGGTGAAGAGGGACCTGGCAACCCTAGAAAACCCTAGAAAAACCCTAGAAACGGTGAAGTAACCAGGAATTGAGACGCTGTATTTTTGTAACCTATTGGACTATTATTATATATTTAGTACCTACCTTGGTTATCTCTTTATTTCTTTGTTATATGAGTATTTACAAATTATATTAAGTTTATGAGCCTTGGTGCTGCTCGTCTCGTTAATTACCTGGATGTTGGCAACCCTATAGATTAGGCTGAGAATGTGTGACTGGCCCAAGGTCACCCAGCAAGCTTCCATGGCAGAGCGGGGGTTTGAACCTGGGCATCCCCAGACACTGGTTGTCTACATGCATATGAAATGGTTTCAACTGACTTTTAATTAATTGGTGTGTTGGTATAAAATTATTAAAATATCCATTTTGAAAAAATGGATTTAGTTTCTTAGAGGAGCCCTGTCTTTTTTAAAAGAGCCCCCTCCAACAATCCCCCAGGCTCCTTTTTGTCAATTTGTGCCTGGACCCAGGGAACATAAATAGCTGCCCACCTATGCTGGCATCACACCAGTGCCAAAAAAACCATGGCATCTAGAGGTTAGGATGGAGCTGCCCAATCCCTGTTCCTGTATCAAAATCAGCGTGCCTACGTTCCCCAAAGCACCTTAACGAAACTAATAAAACCAACAACCTCCAGGTATTAGCTGGAGATCTCCTGCTGTTACAACTGACCTCCAGCCGATCGAGATCAGTTCCCCTGGAGAAAACGGCCGCTTTGGCAATTGGACTCTATGGCATTGAAGCCCCTCCCCAAACCCCGCCCTCCTCAGGCTCTGCCCCAAAAACCTCCTGCTGGTGGCGAAGAGGGACCTGGCAACCCGACTCCTACTTAACCCCAGGGATATTTTTAACACATGCCTGTCTAATTCGAAGGGCACGAAATATAAGCTTTACCGTAGACAAAGTAACTCACCTATCATTACTAGCCAAAAGATGAAAATCATGTGAACAGCAAGGGAACTCAAAGGCAATATATATTTAGCTGTTATAGGTGAATACAAAGAACAACTAAATACAAAATGAGGTAACGTTTCAATGATAGCTCTGTCACAAAGGCAGAGTCTCTGGGGGCGGCTAATATGCAGCGACCTGACAGTTCTGCAAGAGGTAAGGCATTTACTCTAGCCGAGGGGGGAAAAGTTGACAAAAAATTGGGACTGTTAGGAAAGTAAAATAACTCGGCAAAACAGGAAAAAGAAGATCTGGATAGCCCCCCAAAAGGGGGGCGAAACCACCTGTCCTAGTATCTAAATGAATAACCTCCTGGTCTCATTTAATCAATTAATTAAATTGTTTTTAATATTTAATAATTTGGGACTTGTTTTTTGATTCACCCAAGTGCTTTGACACAAAAGCACTCAAATTTCTGACCAGGAACAGGAAACTCCTGATCTAATTTTAGGGATGCCAGCCTCCAGGTGGGACCTAGGGGATCCCCCGGAATTACAGCTCATCTACAGACTACAGAGGTCAGTTCCCCTAGGCCTAGAGGAAATGGCTGCTATGGAGGGCGGACTCTATGACATTGTACCCCACTGAGGTCCCTGTTCTCCCTAGGCTCCACCCCCAAATATCCGGATGTTTTCTTACCTGGAGCTGGCAACTTATTTAATCTCCTCAGTGATTCCAAGGCCTTCTTTGTAACATTTGATATATCAATAGAAAAGAAGTACAAATTAAACCCTATACTCAACAACTCATCCTCCATTAACTTATCCCAGGATGATCTATGAGAGTCAGACTGAGTCCGTCTTAAGACCTCTGGTAGGGACTTACAATCTAACAAATCCTATTTCTTTCAGTGGTTCAGCCTGCACACTGAAAGGTCTTCCGTGGGAATCAACTGGGCTAAAAAGTGCATAACTTCACCTTTTATAAGCAGAAATCCATGTTAATGATGTGCGTTTGATATAAATGACAAAAATAAGCATCAACTCATTAGGCAGACCCCCTTCAATAATAACAGAAGTGTGGTGTCACACCACACCATGGTGGAAAGTGACATAAAAGGGGGACTTGATCACACTGAATTAGTCTTGTGAAACAATCCGGTCCCTTTCATAAAGAGTCCAAAGAGCAATTATTACGGGTGTTTCACTGGCACCGTAAAGTCGTTGGTTCAATCATCATTGACCAATTACTGCTTTTATTATATTTTCTTTTTATTTTTATGACCAGAGAATGGCATTTTTCCCACAACCAGTCCTTGAACACAAAGACAATAACAATTAAAAAGAAATATTTAAAATCTGGGCTTTATCTGCACAAAGGGACCCATCCGTCACTATAAAGATCAGTTTTGCGTGCAATTGCGATTCAATAAAAAAATATTCTCAATGTATTGTTTTGTTATGCAAAGTTTTGGGGACCAAAGGTGTGAGAGTTTTTTTGTTTTTTTGTTTAGTTCAGTTTTGTTTCTCAAGGGAAGATTGTGTTTTACTCAGCACAAAATATTCTAGCTCCTGGTGACCTTAAATGTGTTTAAACTGTGTGTTTACAGAAATGTGTGCGTGATAAGATTGCATATGACACTGATTATAGGCCAGATAAGAATTATTATGGTGGACCCGGTGGATGGACTTGGGTGTTATCCAATAGTAGCAGCCAAGAGAAATAAGATGCAAATAATATTATGTTCAATGATACTTATTTCGGGTCTTTCTGAATATCTTGATGGACTTTTTAAAGCACTTGAACGACTGCACCCTAACAAAGCTTTTGGGGCACAAGAAGAAGAAGAAGAAGAGTTGGTTTTTATATGCCAACTTCCTTTACCACTTAAGGAAGAATCAAACCAGCTTACAACCACGTTACCTTCCTCTACCCACAACAGACACCCTGTGAGGTTGGTGGTGCTGAGAAAACTCTAAGAGAACTGTGACTAGCCCAAGGTCACTCAGCAGGATTCATGTGAAGGAGTGGAGAATCAAACCCGGTTCTCCAGATCAGAGTTCACTGCTCCAAACTACCGCTCTTAACCACTGCACCATGCTGGCTCTTTGTTGAGAATTCCTTGTTACTAGGCAGATGAGGAACCTTGTATGCAAATGTGTGGTGTGCGCAGGATTCCTGCCTGATCCAGATGTACACATCTGTGCACACACATACTCCTTTCAGACAGACAGCAAGAGAACCAATGTCCTGGATCCGTTGTCTCTCGCCTGGTCTGAATGCATCAAAAAGTTGATCAACGCAGTTACTGTATTTTTCCGAGCACAGTCCCAGAACCGCCTGCATGCATACACACAAGACATTTTCATTTACATTGCAGCCTACCAGAAACATTGGGCACTGCCCTTCTCCTATTGTCTTGGTGCTAGAGAATGGTTATCAAATGAAGGGGGAGTGTGCCACTGAATCACAACTGACTCATGACAACCTAGGGTTGCCAACCTCCAGGTACTAGCTGGAGATCTATTCCAACTGATCTCCAGCCAATAGAGATCAGTTCCCCTGGAGAAAATGGCTGCTTTGGCAGTTGGACTGTGCGGCATTGAAGTTCCTCCCCTCCCCAAACCCCGCCCTTGTCAGGCTCTGCCCCCCAAACCTCCTGCCGGTGGCAAAGAGGGACTTGGCAACCCTAACTCTATGGCATTATACCCCACTGAAGTCTTCTTCTTCTTCTACCTCTTCTACCCGAGGACAAAAAGATTTACCTTTTATTCCTGTTTATAGGAGGAAAGAAAATTTATTCACTTTGTATTTATAGTGATTGTTGGCACAATTAGGTGAGCAATTGTATTCTTGATATTGTATTGCGTTGGGTATTTGTGCAGATTTATTCACTTCATTGCCAGAATATATATTCTAATTATATTTACTTGTTTGTCTTTCTGGGTGCCTTTGGGTTTAACGTCCAGGTACTAGCAGGAGATGCACTGCTATTGCAAGTGATCTCCAGCCGATACAGATCAGTTCACCTGGAGAAAATGGCCCCTTTGGCAATTGGACTCTAACTCCGGCTAGTACCTGGACGATGACAACCCTTACTTGGGAAGAGGCAGAACCCCTCAAATTCTCTGCTCTTTTTTAATGGTGTTATTTGCATATAGTCTGCCTACCATCAAGGAGACATTCCTTACATTAAACGACAATATGTTGATGCACACTGAGCCCCAACATATGTGGAAGAATATATGAGAGCAGATTGAAATCTCTCCTTGACATACTTGAACTGGTGCCATAGCTTATTTGATTTCAAATTCTATACTTCTGAAGAAAAGTTATAAAGTTGACACTCCTCGTGCGATAGTTTCAAAAAGAAACCTCAGAAATGGTTTGCCGCAATAATCTTTTCAGTCCTTTTGTCTTTGAAGCCATGGAGGCTAGGAAGAAATGAATCCGTCCAAACTTGAAATTCTCACTTTTTATTATGAGGTTTGAGATACCCAGAGACCACCAAAATGCTGGATTTTCAATAAAATCCTGGAGGTTCCCAACCTTCATGCGTTGGGAACAAATCAATATTTAAATGTAATCCCTTTGCCAGATCGTATGGTTTGATTCTTGCCCTGCATCCTTCTTTCTGATAAACACTTCACATTTTATATAGCTTTGGGAATAAATACGTACCCCCCCCTTTTTTTTTGCTTCTATTTATTTATTTTCATTTCTTCTAAGTCTGAGAATCTCTCTTGTTTCCACTGATGTATTCAGTTGGTCAGGTCTACTAAGCCCTCTTCACCCAAGTTTTATTTCCTTAAGTGACTTAATCAAAGGTAATTGGAGTTCGTATTTCTGTATCAATGGTGGCATTTAAAGAGAGTTTATCTGATTTCCCCCCCCACCGCCAATTAAAGGCTTACATTTCTTGTTTATATCCCTCTCCAATCTGACAAGGTTCTCATTTTGATTCTTATAGGAAATTAGGCCTTTGGATAATACTGAGGAGACTCTGTTTGCGCATTTATTTGGGTAAAATCATATTTCAGGAGGTCCTTTTTCATCTGACAAATGGCAGCTGAGGGAGGAGGGTGGTCCCGACCACTTTGGCTGGAGGAAATCAAGGCTGAAATCTTTGAGACAATATGGTGAGAAAGAGGGCAACGGATGGCGGAATGAGAAATGTGTGAGACGAATTACAGCAAATTTCACTGCCTAGAAGACAGAGCGGGATGTAACAAGAGTTAGTCCGGTCAGGAAAGGTCAAGAAATCAGGATTTATTATGTTTCCAAGTTGCCAGTTGACTTTTAACTGTTTGGGGCAAGATAAACCACCTTTGCCCTCTCTCTTTTGAGACTCAAAAGGACAAAGGTTAAGACCACCAGTTGTTCAAAGCAACAAGTTTGCATGAAAGAAGAACGTGTGCCTGTGGGGAAAGAAATCTATATCATTTAACGGTAATTACTTCCCTTGGATATTTAATTTTTTTGTATCCTCAATAGGGTTGCCAGGTGCCCGCTGGTGGTAGGCAACCCCCCGGCAATTTACCCCTCTGCCCGCTGACCACCTGAGGGTCGGTGGGCAAACATGCATGTGCGCATGCATACCTCGCGCGTCACTTCCGGTTTAGAACCGGAAGTTCCGCCTCGCGAGGGGACTTATACCTCTTAGTTTGAGTGGTAAAGAGCTGCTTTACCACTCAAACTAAGAGGTATAAGGCCCCTTGCAAGGTGGCACATCCGGTTCTAAACTGGAAGTGACACATGCATGCGCACACGCGCTTACACGGAAAAGCCTCCGGCTGGAGGAGAAGAGGGACCTGGCAACCCTAATCCACAATGTCCCGCAGGTTTCCACAAATAGAATAATAATCCTCTAGAGTAGATGGATTGACTCGATCAAGGAAGCCACGGCCCTCAGTTTGCAAGACCTGAGCAAGAATGATTGGATGTTTTGGAGGTCACAAATTCATAGAGTCGCCATAAGTCGGAAGCAACTTGATGACACAACACACACACACAGAGACTAGGGCTCCCTCACCGGCAGGGGATGGGGTAGCATTGCCAGATCATGGTTAGGAAACACCTGGAGATTTGGGGGTGGAGCCTGAGGAGCATAGGGACCTCAGTGGGGTACAATGTGATAGAGACCACCCTTCAAAGCAGCCATCTTCTCCAGGAGGAACTGATAAGGCTGCCAACCTCCATGTACTAGCTGGAGATCTCCTGCTATTACAACTGATCTCCAGTCGAGAGAGATCAGTTTCCCTGGAGAAAATGGCAATTGGACTCTATGGCACTGAAATCCCTCCCCTCCCCAAACCCCGCCCTTTTCGCCTCTGCCCCAAAAACCTCCCGCCGGTGGTAACCCTAGGAACTGATCTCTGTAGTCTGGAGATGAGCTGTAATTCCAGGGGAACCCCAGGTCCCATCTGGAAGATGGCACACCTATCAGTTCCCCCTAGAGAAAATGGATGCTTTGAAGGGTGGACTCTATGGCATTGTACCTCACTGAGTGTCCTCACAAAATCACACAAGGTTGGAAAAGACCACAAGGGCCATCCAGTCCAACCCCCTGCGATCCCACAATCAAAGCACTCTCGACAGATGGCCATCCAGCCTCTGCTTAAAGACCTCCAAAGACTGGGACTCCACCCCACCCCGAGGCAGTGCATTCCACTGTCGAACAGCCCTCACCGTCAGAAAGTTCTTCCTAATGTTTAGGTGGAATCGTTTTTCTCTTAGTTTAAATCCATTGCTCCGTGTCCTGGTCTCTGAAGCAACAGAGAACAAGCTAGTTCCCTCATCAACATGGCATCCCCTCAAATATTTAAACATGGCTATCATGTCACCCCTTAACCTTCTCTTCTCCAGACTAAACAAACCCAGCTCCTTAAGTCTCTCCTCATAGGGCATAGATTCTAGACCTTTGACCATTCTGATCGCTCTCCTCTGGACACGCTCCAACTTGTCAACATCCTTCTTAAATTGTGACAAGTGTTGTGTCATCAAGACACTTCCTGGCTCCAACCCCAAATCTCCAGGAATTTTCCAACCTGGATTTGGCAACCCTACCCCCCATCCCTCGCCTGTAGCCAGGGGGACCTGGCAACCCCAATAATGCCCCTCTGAGGTCCCTCCCTCCCCAAACCTTACCCTCCTTAGCTCTGCCCCCCAAATCTCCAGGAGTTTCATAACCCTATCTTTGACCTGTTTTGCAGTGTGCTATTTCAAATGGCTGCTTCCACTCCCGTTAATTGGAGAAAGTGTGTATGATAGACCAAGCAATGGTGGACTCCACATTAACTGAAATAATTTGAATCTTACTTTTTATGACTTCTAACCTGCTTCGAGGCTATATTTTTAAAGAATTGACTGAAAATAAATAAGCATAATTATCAATGATAATGCTAAAAAAGTGAAGATATGTTCATCTTACCTGCTGTTACGCTATCACCCCATAATCAATACAGCTTCAAAAAGGTTGTTATTGACAATTCTGTATGTTTCTTAGGTTTTAAAAACCTTTTGGGTTAATTTTGCTGTGTACTAGTAAATTGTGAGGTGGCACTCTGTTTGCTATTTCACTTTTTTATGTTTTAAAAGCTTTTGCTTTACAGGTTTTAGCTGCTGTTTGATACTTGTTTCGAAAGGTGACATTGAACTATAAATAAAAAATGTAAACAAAACTGTATGCATTTTACCAGCTTTTCACAAAAAGAATGTAATATTTTTATTTAAAAAACGGATAGCTCTGTGTTTTGTCTCTAATTGGATTTAGAGAGACTTTTCACTTTGTAGCCGCTAATAATATTTACAAAAGTGAGTGCTTGTATGTTTTTAACTGTATTGCTTTACATACATGCAGCCCAAAAGGTGCTTCAAGTAAGCAAGCAAATCATTATAAGTAAATTATATGTAAATTGTGAAGCAAATCTCAGAAACTATATAAGCTGCCTCTCCAGAGACCCTTTGGAGAAGCAATTCACACAACACTGAGGATATTGTCTTTTTCTGCCTGCAGGATATTCTGTAGCATCTCGAACTTAAATCAGTGGAACTAAGAACATAGGAAAAGCCATGCTGGATCAGACCAAGGCCCATCAAGTTAAAGAATCGGCTCACACAGTGGCTAACCAGATTACTCTAGGAAGCCCAGAAACAAAACGACTGCAGCAACATTTTCCTGCCTGTGTTCCACAGCACCTAAGATAACAGGCATGCTCCTCCGATCCTGGAGAGAATAGGTATGCATCATGACTAGTATCCATTTTGACTAGTAGCCATGGGTGGCCTATCCTCTATGAACATGTTCACTCCCTTCCTAAAGCCTTCCAAGTTGGCAGTGCTTAACTTTGCCTGAATCATGTCTATATCTATATCTATATTCTTCCCCTGAAAGCCCTTTTTTCTAGAATGTAGTATCCCAAAATACCCACAAGGAAAGCATCGAAGAAGACATAGTTATAACTATTTATGAAATCAAACCTACTGCAATATAGGCCAATTCAATTCCCCCCCTTTTATTGGGGCCCTATAAAATATACAAGAATGGACCCCTCCAGGAATAATAGATTAAGAAGCTTTGACATCAATGCCTTATTGAGTAATTACATCAGGCTTCTTGGCTTAATGAAGATAAGATTTTCAAGGCAAGTAACAAGCCGACGTTCTTTACGACAGGACACAAAACAGTTTTGTTCCGGATAAAAGTGGGGCTGGCAAAATCCTAATGTTCTATTGCTGTTGGGATAATATTTCAAAATGTGAATCATTCCGTTCTAAGGTACCTCGAGTTTACAATGATAAATCTTCGCGGCACTAAAAATCCCTACTCAATCAACTCTGGTTCTCGAAATGGCATCTGCCTTTGAGCTATAAAAATAACAGATGATTTTTTGATAGCTTATCAGTTAACAGACTGCTTGGTTAGGATAGTACATTTTTATGCTAATCTGTGGCAGGGGGGGGAGAATAGAGAGATGGAAAAATGTAAAGTGCTGAGATGTACTTGAAGTTCTGCTCAAATTTCTGCCTCCTCTTTTCGAGAATGCCACCTTTACAGACCATTCATAGCGTGGCAGTGTCAATAAGCAGAAGGCCGTGGAAATGCCTTATTGGACGATTCCTTTATTTGATAGCTGTCCAATTCATGTAAGGCACACACTAATATGCAAATGTCATCCTATGTGAAGCATACAGTAATATTAATTGCCTGAGGATTACGTCCATTGGCACATCATTCAAATGTCTCAGCTGAACTCAGCGCTACAGGGAATTTTGCATTGCGGGTGGATAGATGTTTCAACCAGGACTTCCTTTGTTCGGAGCAAATTGCACAGCCGAGAATCAAAATGTCCACATGACTCCTCCTCTGAGTGAACACATGAAGCTGCCTTATACTGAATCAGACCCTTAGTCCATCAAAGTCAGTATTGTCTACTCAGACCAGCAGCGGCTCTCCAGGGTCTCAGGTAGAGATCTTTCACATCACCTACTTGCCTAGTCCCTTTAACTGGAGATGCTGGGGATTGAACCTGGGACCTTCTGCATGCCAAGCAGATGCTCTATCACTGAGCCATGGCCCCATACAACAGATCCCATACAACAGCCTGTTGGCTCCTGCTGCATCTCTTCTCAGTACCAGGGTTAAATTCTGGAACATACGAAGGAAAGAGCATCAACACACATTCTTGGTGATGTACTGAATCATCACGTCCCGCACATGATTCAGTAGGACATCCAGGAAGATGTGCGTAGGTGTATATGGCTCTAAGATTCTCAGTCTGTTTTGTCTGCCAAAAAAGCAGTGCATTTATGTAAGATTTTTAATAAGCATTGCTGGTTTTCGAACACTTCCAGGGGATGGCCCTCGAGAAAACAGCACTGCAAACTGTGACTCTACTTTCAAGGAGGCAGAGGAAGTATATTCGGAGAATTACATATCTTGATTTCAGACACAATGCACTGCTTGTAGCAATCTCAAGCTAATGGGGTCTCATTTATGCAGATACCACACATTAAAGTGAATTGAATTCAGTTCTGCCAAAAGTTGGATCTTTTTTGTTGTTGTTGTAAATTGGGAGAGGGTTAAAAAAAATAACCCGGAGAGTTAAGATTTAGGATGCTGTTCACTGTTTCCTTCAAGATGAAACAGACAGGAAGTTATCCATGTTTTCGACACTTTGTGCATTTTATAATCACCTTGTTTTACAACGAAAATTGTATAATGTTCTGAAATTATGGCCAAAAAAAGGTCTGTTTCAAAAGATTGGAAGCACAAGATCAGTAAACATTCTTCTTTCTGTCAAACAATCCAAGAGGGGTCTGGAGACCAAGTCCTATGAGGATAGGTTGAAGGATCTGGGTATGTTTAGTCGGAAGAGGAGAAGACTGAGAGGTGATATGATAACCATCTTCAAGTACTTGAAGGGCTGTCACATAGAGGAGGGTGCCAAGTTGTTTTCTGTTGCCCCAGAAGGTCGGACCAGAACCAACGGGCTGAAAATAAATCTAAAAGAGTTTCCGTCTAGACATTAGGAAGAATTTTCTAACAGTTAGAGTGGTTCCTCAGTGGAACAGGCTTCCTTGGGAGGTGGTAAGTGCTCCTTCCCTGGAGGTTTGTAAGCAGAGGCTAGATGGCCATCTGTCAGCAATGCTGATTCTATGACCTTATGCAGATCATGAGAGGGAGAACATCTTGGCCATCTTCTGGGCATGGAGTAGGAGGTCACTGGGGGTTTGTTTGGGAGGTAGTTGTGAAATTCCTGCATTGTGCAGGGGGTTGGACTAGATGACCCTGGTGGTCCCTTCCAACTCTTTGATTCTATGATTTCACTAGCTTTTCCTATGATGGCGCTGCTAGATACACAAAAGGCACAGTTCTGTAGATGGTGTTCATTTTTTCCTGAGGAAGACTTTCCCATGCCCCCCCCCAAAAAAAGTTGGGTGTTGTTGTTGTTTTTTTTAAAAAAACTTTCTTGGGTTTAAAGGCATGCTAAAGAAGAAGAGCATGGGGAGGAATAAAAAGAAGCATGAAGGTAGGTATGTAGGTGAGAAAAGTGTATTACCTTGGTATTGGGTCCTTTCAGATAGTTATCTTACCATGATTTTTCTAACGCAGGAGTAGACTGAGAAGTGAAAATGGCCTTGGAGCCGGTCCAGCTGAGTTTCCCATGTGGTGCTACAAACCAGCATTTCAGGGGCCTCTGAATTCAGTGGCACCAACAATGGATAGGGTTGCCAACAGCCAGGTACTAGCTGGAGATCTCCTGCTATTACAACTGATCTCCAGCCATTAGAGATGAGTTCCCCTGGAGGAAAAGAATGCTTTGGCAATTGGACTCTATGGAATTGAAGTCCCTCCCCTCCCCAAACCTCGCCCTCCTGAGGCTCGGCCCAAAAAACCTCCCGCCAGTGGTGAAGAGGGAACTGGCAACCCTAACAATGGACATTGGCTGACCCTGGGCCTCCTCCCACAAAATGGCAGCAGTGCAGGAGAAGACAATTGCAAGCAAAGGGTCTGAACCAAGTGAGTTGCGGGAGAAGTTTCTGGCCTTGCCACCAGCAGCCCTCTAGGAAGGGTTGCCAACCTCCAGGTGGTGGCTGGAGATCTCCTGCTATTACAACGAATCTCCACGTGACAAATAGGTTGCCAACCTCCAGGTACTTAATTAAACATATACAGCCACTATGGCTCAAGAATTCTTTAAGAAAAAAAATATTAAACCAATAACACAAAAATATCAAGTGGTTAACAGTAGTACTGTATTAGTCATTTGTTATTTCACAATGACTTAATAATGTAATTGCTAATAATAAAAGAGAATATACGGCTGCAAATGTTTTTCAAGGACTGCAGCTATAGTATTTAAGTCATTTGTTGCTTCACAATGACTTTAGCAATTGTAATACAGTTTACAATACAGAAAAAAGAACCAAGCATATAGCAAACAAGACAGGATTCCGGTATATGCCCTGTTTCAAAACAAATTTCTTCAGTTGGTAAGTATAATAGTTCCATTAATAATAATTATTCTTCTTTTGCAGGTTGCTCTTTATAGGGTAGCACCTTGCTGTAGCCGTTTGACGATTTTCAAAGCTTTTGTAGCTTCTTTAAAATGGTATATTCCAATGGTGTTTCTGTTATAATTATTAAAGATATCCTTTATAAGCAAAGTGTCATTGGCAACCTCCGGGTACTGTCTAACTATCTTAATAATCTTATAACTACAATATACAAAACAAAAACAGAAACAGAACATAGAATTTCCACAGGTAGGCTCTATAAGACTCCAACACATATAGAGCCTACTTGTGGAAATTCTATGTTCTGTTTCTGTTTTTGTTTTGTATATTGTAGTTATAAGATTATTAAGGTAGTTAGACAGTTTAGGAGTTATGTCATGTGTATATATTGCTATGAACATTAATACATGATTATTTCTTGGAGCCAGCGTGCTGTTATTTTGTATAGCAATTTCGTAGTTTCAGCATAGGTTTTTGTTGTGTTCGATAATAACCTCCAGGTACTAGCTGGAGATCTCCCGCTATTACAACCGATCTCCAGCCGACAGAGATCAGTTCACCTGGAGACCATGGCTGCTTTGGCCATTGGACTCTATGGCACTGAAGCCCCTCCCCAAACCCCGCCCTCCTCAGGCTCCACCCCCAAAATCTCCCGCCAGTGGTGAAGAGGAACCTGGCAACCTTACTGGCAACCCTGTACATAACTGACGAGAGTGCGTGGCAGCCACCATAGCACATGGCTTGTTTCCTCCAGCTGTGGAAGGAAGGGCTGTGTTCTCACAGCCCAGAAGGATGCGGGAGCAGGAGCTACGTGGGGGCAAACAGAGCACTGGGTGGGCAAGCATCCCTGGCAATTCGTCTACAAATCTGGCATTGTTTAAAGGCAGCCCGCTTTGCCCATGATTCCTCGCCGCATTTTTCTACATGTCGGGCATCTTAATTTGCCGAGTCTGTTTAGTTCTCTTTTCCAATAATGGTTGGGCACCCTCTACCTCCTACTTCTTCTCAGACAGCTGCATCATGCAAACATCTTGTATTACATAAACAATACAGCCGCTCGGTGCAGAACAATACACCAGATATCTCTGACTTTCATCATCGAGGGCGCAGTCTTCGTCTTGTTGACTTAATGAAAGAAATGAATGTTGCGGTCTAAGTGTCACATAAATATTGGTTTCTCTTACCCAAAAAAAAAAAAAAATCATGTTACCACGCCCTGGCATTTTCTAAAAGCAACATTTAAGAGGTTTCCCACAAACAAATATATAAACGAGAGATGGTTGCCACGACGCTCAAACCTTCCGAAAGGCAGACAGTTTGTGTCTCCCTCTGTTTACTGTGACAAAGTCCAGTCCAGCTCTTGTGAGGTTTGGGGGGGAGAGAAAAAACTTACCCTGTGCGCAAATGTTTTTCGTTGGTCACTCAGGACTGTCATCAAGTGCACTCAAAACCAATATTGCAGGAATACCAGACTGCGGGCCTCTTGGGCCAACACTGTGGGCCTGGTGTAAGGTTCGCCACCTCCAGGTACTAGCTGGAGATCTCCTGCTATTACAACTGATCTCCAGCCGACAGAGATCAGTTCACCTGGATATAGGGTTGCCAAGTGCCCGGTGGTGGCGGGAAAACCCCCGCCAATCCACCTGGCTGCCCGCTGACCAGCTGAGGGTCAGCAGGCAACGCGTGCACATGCGCCTGCCCGCCGTGCCACGTCACTTCTGGTTTACCCTCGGAAGTAGGGTTGCCAGGTCCCTCTTCGCAACTGGCGGGAGATTTTGGGGGCGGAGCCTGAAGAGAGTGGGGTTTGGGGAGGGGAGGGACTTCAGGCCATAGAGTTCAATTGCCAAAGCGGCCATTTTCTCCAGGTGAACTGATCTCTATCGGCTGGAGATCAGTTGAATTAGCAGGAGATCTCCTGCTACTACCTGGCAGTTGGCAACCCTACCCAGAAGCACTGCATCACAACGAGCTGCATTGCAAGGGGCCTTTTACCACTCAAACTGGGTGGGGAGTCTGAGTGATAAAAGGCCCATTGCAATGTAGCACTTTTGGTCGTAAACGCATCACAAAGGGCCTTTACAACTCAAACTGGGAGTTTGAAATGGCCCCTTGCGATGCGTTTACACCTGGAAGTGCCACATCGCAACAGGCCTTTTATCACTCAAACTCCCAGTTTGAGTGGTAAACGGCCCCTTGCAATGCAGCACTTCTGGGGGGGGGGAACTGGAAGTGACATGATCGCATCAGCATGGCCGCGTGCACGATCTTTGCCTCACCTCCGCCCCAAAAACCTCCCGCTGGAGGAGAGGGGGTCCTGGTAACCCTACCTGGAGAAAATGGCCACTTTGGCAAGTGGACTCAATGGCATTGCAGTCCCTTCCCTCCCCAAACCACACCCTCCTCAGGCTCTGTCCCAAAAACCTCTCACCAGTGGGGAAGAGGGACCTGGCAACCCTAGCCTGCTGGCTGTAGGCTTCTTTGGCCTTTTCTTTAACCCAGCTCAATGATAGATATTCAGCTACATGGCTACCTTAAACTGAACACATGCATCTTTTAAAGGACAGGAGGGAGAGATTTCTCAATCTTCCCACCATTCCCTAGGGTTGCGAACTCCAATTTTGGGAATTCCTAGAGTAGGGATGCTAGCCTCGAGGAGGGACCTGGGGATCCCATGCATTTACAGCTCATCTCCAGAATGCAGAGATCAGTTCCCCTGGAGAAAATGGATGCTTTGTAGGGTGGACTCTATGGCATTGTACCATACTATGGTCCCTGACCTCCCCAAGCTCCACCAGCTAATGTCCAGGAGTTTCTCAACTTAGAGCTGGCTACTCTGGTGGTCTGAGAGAGCTCTAAGAGAGCTGTGACTAGCCCAAGGCCACCCAGAAGGCTTCATGTGGAGGAGTGGGGAATCCAACCCGGTTCACCAGATTAGAGTCCACCACTCCTAACGACTACTCTTAACCACTACACCATGCTGGCTTAACATAGAATGATTTATATTTGTGTTTTCAAGGTTATGATGCGGCTCTACTAAGTTGTCCAGCATAGTCGGTAAATCAGCTGCAGTAAAAGTCCTCTGGTTTTGTTCTGCTTATACTAACTTCGATTTTAGTATGGGGTACACTTAGTAATGAGTCCATCCCACAATTTGTCAGTTTTAGGGACAGGCTGTGGCTCAGTGGTAGAGCATCTGCTTGGCACGCAGAAGGTCCCAGTTTCAATCCCCGGCATCTCCAGTTAAAGGGACTAGGCAAGTAGGTGATGTGAAAGACCTCCGCCTGAGACCCTGGAGAGCAGCTGCCGGTCTGAGTAGACAATACTGACTTTGATGGACCAAAGGCCAGATTCAGTATAAGGCAGCTTCATGTGTTCATGTGTCAAGCCATGAAGGAACAGAAAATGGATAGGCGGTATTCCACTTTTTGGCCAACTCCATCAGGAACACAGAATGCAAAAGTAGGTTGGTAAAACACCACTCACAAAAGAAAGAATCTTGACACAACAGTACATTCTGTCATATCAATATTTCTTTTTCACAGAGTTTCATCAGTACATTGCACAAGTGGATTAGTAATACAGAGGAGGGGGAAAGGAGCAAATGAAATCAGAGCCATAGCAAACCTCACATGCGTTCCATTCATTTCAGAAATATAAAGAGAACATCTTTAATACATCGGTTTCCTGTTTAGAAACAAGACCAGGTAACTAAGAATTCCAAAATATTTGGAGAAATTCAGGCTAATGGCAATTACTGAAGCACCCCTGCTTCTTCTCATGGTCCCCTCTCGCGAAACCATCTTCCCGAAACCTCCAGTATTGGTAAGCCCGCCGCTGGGATCTGAGGATACAAACACCCATGCTGCAAAATGCCGTATTTCAATCGGCAGCACAAAACTCCCTATAGTAGCAGGGTGCTTTAAAAAAACAATGCTTGAGATACAGTAAACCCATATCTTTGACTCATATTACCCATCGTAAACTTTTTGAACCTGTGGCTCACTTTCAAAAAATAATAAACGTAACTATTCCATAAAAATATCTCAACACAGAAGAGCCAGCAAAGTGAAGGACATGAACAGATGGCACATCAATCTTCCGCATTTATACAATTTGTTTTTTAATGCAAATAGTGTGGGTTGCCTGCTCCTGCCTTGGATATTGTTCCAAAGATGAGCACATTTTCTTATCTTTCTGGATCAATGTGACATTTGCAGTTATCATAAAGTGGGAGCCCATTTAATGATGCTAATGCTTCCTTAATGTAAAAATAAAATCGCCTCCTTTATAAAAAGCAAACAGATTAAAAGTCCCAGAGAGACTATTGAAATCTGTGACATTTGCAGCTCCTGGTGGCTTCATTATACACAGGTAAAAAGTATCTTAAAAGCATTGTTTACACTCATTAATCAGAACATTAAGTAGAAACGCAAAGAGACTCTTCAGCTGGGGGGGGGGGAAAGAGCTACAATAAAATCATATTAATATAAAAGGACCGGTACTCCTGTAGAGTTGAACCAGTAAAATAGGTCATGGAAATTTTATGAAAGACAAGTGTTGTTGTGCATCTCTGTTATGGATTTTCAGACCTAGATGCGATATGAATTCAGGATTCTAATTTCCAACCATCCATAAGAATGTCATGGGAAAACCTAGGCTGAGTTTTAACCCCGCTTATGTGTATCTTTCAAGTAGCTTGGCTACCGACAGAGAGCAAAGGAAGCCCTCTGGGTCATCAAGAACTACAGACCTTGGTTGGTTGGAGGCTGCCAAGGACTACAATAGGTACATGTAGACCAGTGGGATCTAGGGTTGCCAGGTCAGGGTTGGGAGATACCTGGAGATTTTTGGGGTGAAGCCTGAGGGGGGTGGGATTTGGAGACGGGAGAAGAAGAAGAAGAGTTGGTTTTTAATGTCAATTTTCTCTACCTTTTAAGGAGAATCAAACCGGCTTACAATCACCTTCTCTTCCTCTCCGCACAGCAGACACCTTGTGAGGTAGGTGAGGCTGAGAGAGTTCTGAGAGAATTGTGACTAGCCCAAGGTCTCCCAGCTGGCTTCATGTGGAGGAAGCCAAACCCCACCTTGCTCAGGGCTTCACCCCCGAAATCGCCAGGTATTTCCCAACCTGGAGCTGGCAACTCTACTCACAACAACCCTGTGAGATAGGTTAATATGAGAAAGAGAGAGTGACTGTTGCCCAGGAAACGTCAGGGCAAAGTGAGGGTTTGAACTCGAGTTTCCTGGACCATAATCTGACATTGTAAGTAACCACTACACACCACAATTGGTGGACTGGGGCTGCCTACTGAGGATGGGGTGAAGTTTCCTTAACTTCCCCGTCCACAAACAGTCCAAGCCATTCCCCTGATTGGAAATGGCCCTCTTGAGGGCAGTGGGAGATCCCATCTGAGGGTAGGGTTGCCCGGTCCCTCTTCACTACCAGTGGGAGGTTTTTGGGACAGAGCCGAAGGAAGGCAGGGTTTGGGGAGGGGAGGGACTTCAATGCCCTAGAGTCTAATTGCTGAAGCAGCCATTTTCTCCAGGTGAACTGATCTTTCTTGGCTAGAGATCAGTTGTAATAGCAGGAGATCTCCAGCTAGTACCGGGAGGGTGGCAACCATAGTGAGAGGGGAGTGTTAATTCTTTCCTTCCCCAGCACCTTGACTACATCTCCTCTCCCCCAGGCAGCTTCTTGCAATTCAGTTACACATCTGGGAAGCCAGTGTGGTGTAGTGGTTAAGAGCGGTGGTTTGGCAGGGTGGAGTCTGATCTGGAGAACTGGGTTTGATTCCCCACTCCTCCACATGAGCAGCGGAGGCTAATCTGCTAAACTGGATTTGTTTTCCCACTCCTACATGTCAAGCCAGCTGGGTGACCTTGGGCCAGTCAAAGCTCTGTTAGAGCTCTCTCAGCCCCACCTATCTCACAGGGTGTCTGTTGTGGGGAGAGGAAGGGAAGGTGATTGTAAGCCAGTTTGAGTCTCCCTTAAGTGGTAGAGAAAGTCAGCATGTAAAAATCAACTCTTCTTCTTCTTCTTCTTCTTCTTCTTCTTCATCATCATCATCATCATCATCTTCTTCTTCTTCTTCTTCTTCTTCTTCTTCTTCTTCTTCTTCTTCTTCTTCTATCTTTGGCACAATGTATAATTTGGCCCTACCAAACGTCCCCCTAGATTCACACTACAGCGTATTTGGAGGGGTTGCATTGCCTTTCTTGAGTTAAGCGAGACAAATATGAGCACCGAGTTTACTGGAGGGAGGTTCCGTCGCAGAGAAATCATCTTGCACCACGATGACAACAACAACACCAAATTATCTGCTTTGTATCTCAGATGTCTCAATTTGCACTTAGCGAAATCTTGGCAAAAGGTTATCAGCTCCGATCCAAAATCCCAACAGAAATTGTTTGAATGTGTAAAGTTAAGTTTTGATTTATGGAGTGACAGAAATGTAAATTGGGAAGAATTTTCGTCTGTACAAAAGAATTAATGTACTGTATATCATCGTATCTGGCATGTGGAAATATATTTGGACTCTGAAGAGCTCAGAAGCAAAAGAAGTTCATTTTAGTAGGTGTCGTATAAGCTTCACACACAGATTTAACCCACAAAAAGACCTGGAAAATGTAGACATTTCAAAAAGGACGGAAGAGTTCAAGCTTAGGGCAGGAACCCCCAACTTTTTTGAGCCTATGGGCACCTTTGAAATTCTGACAAAGGGTGATGGGTTCAATTGCAAAATGGCTGCTGCAGGAGGCACAGCCAACTCCAACATGGCTGCCATGGGAGGCGGAGCCACAGACAAACACACAGAGGAAACCCACAAACACAGGGGGCAGCAGGAATCTTTTTTAAAAATACAGGGAAAAGAGGAGTGAGTGAGAGAGAATTATCCTTTGGTGGCAGCTGCTGCTGAAATAACATTTTTTAATCTGCATGGCCAATTAAATATCTGAGGGCAGATCAGGAGCTTTGCTGGGCAGAAGCCCTACTTGGCCCCACCCACTCTCTAAAAATACTTGGTGGGTTCCAGGAAAGGCATGTGCCAAAGTGCTAGGGCTGCCAGCTCCGGGTTGGGAAATACCTGGAGATTGTGTGTGTGTGTGTGTGTGTGTGTGTGGAGCATGAGAAGGGCGGGGTTTGGAGAGGGGAAGTACTTCAGTGCCATAGTGTCCAATGGCCAAAGCGGCCATTTTCTCCAGGGGAACTTATAGGGTTGCTAAACTTCAGGTACTAGCTAGAGATCTGCTATTACAACTAATCTCCAGCCGATAGAGATCAGTTCACCTGGAGAAAATGGCCACTTTGGCAACTGGGCTCTATGGCATTGAAATCCCTCCCCTCCCCAAACCCTGCCCTCCTCAGCCTTTCCTCCAAAAACCTCCCGGCGGTTGCGAAGAGGGACCTGGCAACCCTGTGAACAGATCTCTATCGGCTGGAGATGAGTTGTAATAGTGGGAGTTCTCCAGCCACTACCTAGAGGTTGGCAACCCTACATAGTGCCCACAATTGTCACATTGGCAACCCCCATCTTAGGGCAATATCATTTAGTTTAAATAGTGGGTAAGCCAGCCATGGGAGGGATGGTGGCATGCCAATAGCTTGATCTCATCAGATCTCAGAAGCTAAGCAGGGTCAATACTTGGAAGGGAGTCCACCAAGGAAGGCTCTGCAGAGGAAGGCAATGGCAAATCATCTCTTCTTCTCTTTTGTCTTGAAAGTCCCTTGCTGGATCCTATGGATGTGGGGTTGCCAGGTCCCTCTTCGCAACCAGTGGGAGGTTTTGGGGGTGGAGCCTGAGGAGGGTGGGGTATGGGGAGGGGAGGGGCTTCAATGCCATAGAGTCCACTTGCCAAAGCAGCCATTTTCTCCAGATGAACTGATCTCTGTCACCTGGATATCAGTTGTAATAGCGGGAGATCTCCAGCCACCACATGGAGGTTGGCAACCCTATATACCATGCTTTTTCCCAGTGGGCCAAATGGTGCTCACTGAGACTATTTCATGTTGGGGAAAGGGCGCAAGGATGAAGGCTGAAACCCCTTCTCCGCGTGAGCTGTGTTCACGATCAAAACCGGCCTCCGGAAAGGCCATTTCCCGTCTGAGAAGGTAAACCCAGGTCGAAGGGCCCTCCGGTGTAAGACTGCTTGGTCTATTCATGATTGACAATAACTTCAAACTCTTTCAGTTGTGGAAAGCCTGGTGATGAATAATTCTTCACATTGCTATATAAATAAAATGAAATGCGGCTTTTCAAGGAGATAAATTGGTAGGTTGCCTCTCCCTCTGTTTGTTTTAATTATAAGGGCAGGACATCCAAGTCCTGATATAACTTTATTGTACAGCAGATTTGAAGGAAAACAGTGTTTATTGTGAAGGATGATTGCAGTTTCAATAACGATTCCCTCTTATTACTTTAAAAAACATATATTTAGTCAGATAGGAGGAACACTAATTTTAGTACAGCTGGCAACCCTTCACCCGGCTCTTTATAATCTTTGTATTTAAACTCCCCAGATAAGCCATAATTCACTGGACGTGCTGAGCCCTGCCTTTACATATCCTGTGTTTTAGCACAAAAGTATAAAATTACGGAGATATGACCAATGATTTCTTTTAAAAATGTAAATGCACTGTTAACGGTTTCGAAAGGAGCCACGTTGGTCACTGTTGTATCCCGAGAGCAAAAAAATAGCTGCGTGCTAACCAGCGAAAAGATTGTTTCCCGGGCTGGTGGTAGAGATGGTTTTCTTACTCTGAAGGCGTTCTGAGGAAAGCGGCTAACCTACGTTTTTCAACTGCGACAGAGCTTCAAAGACGCTCCTTTGTAAAGCCGTTCGCTATAAATGACACGATCTTTCCTTTTATCAGAAGGGAATTTCTTGCCCGGTGCGAAATCATTGCTGCTGTCGGCAAATAACAAGCTCATAATAATACAAATTCTCACCGCTCATAATCTATGTTTTTTTTATTATTATTATTACAAGCTGGGAACCCTTTCCTGAAACTTGATCTGTTAATAACGAGAGGAATTTCCTCAATATCATTTGGAAATTTTAGCTAGAGGAGGAGAAGAAGAAGAAGAAGAAGAAGAAGAAGAAGAAGAAGAAGAAGAAGAAGAAGAAGAAGAGGAGGAGGAGGAGGAGGAGGAGGAGGAGGAGGAGGAGTTGGTTTTTATATGCCGATTTTCTCTACCACTTAAGGAAGAATCAAACTGGCTTACAATCACCTTCCCTTCCCCTCCCCACAACAGGTGAACCTGAGAGAGCTCTAAGAGAGCTGTGACTAGCCCAAGGTCACCCAGCTGGCTTCATGTGTAGGAGTGGGGAAACCAACGTTGTTCACCAGATTAGTGTCCACCGCTGAAGTGGAGGAGCGGGGAATCAAACCCAGTTCTCCAGATCAGAGTCTGCTGTTCATGTGGAGAAGGGGGGGTTTCATGTGGAGAAGGGGGGGTTCAAACCCGGTCCTCCAGATTAGAGTTTATCACTCTTAACCACCGCTCTTAACCACTACAACACACTGGCTCCGCTAGCCCTAAGGGAGCCATATTTTGGGAGATTTCGTGGGCTACAGCATGAGAAAGAAACAGGAAAGCGCCACTAGACAAACAGGAAAGACCCCACTTTTCTCTTAAGGAGTCGCAAGGCAGCTTTCAATTGCCTTCCCTCCCCCCTCACAACCGGCACATTGTGAGGTAGGTGAGGCCGAAAGAGTTCTGAGAAAACTGTGACTGGCCCAAGGTCACCCAGCAGGCTTCATATGGAGGAGTGGGGAATCAAACCCCGTTCTCCAGATTAGAGCTCGCCACTCAGAACCACTACACCACGCTGGCTAGTTCCTTGACCGGGGAGTTGTCTTCCTTCGTTGACCCCCCAACGATGCTTGATTTTCATCAACACTAGCCTTGGGAGAACCTAGGACTTGAATGACCCACTGGAGAACCTGACACAGTTTACAGAAAGCGCTTGCGGGAGGGGAGGACACCGACTTCTTGAAAGTCAGGCCAAACCTCCTCTCTTGACTGACTCGGGAATGCCTGCTTATTTCTCCGTGAGGGGTACATCGCGAAGTGACTGAAGTGCGCTCGCCTGGAGCACGGCTCCGTAAAGAGAACGGTCCTGGGCTCCCGTTACAAAACAGCTTTTCGGCTGATAGATATTTCCTGCCCTGCTTGTCAAGCAGTAGGTTCATGGCTTCGTCAGGGACAAAGTTATTAAGGACATAAAACGCCATCTGGATGATGCTAATAAGCATAAAATGTAACCTTCAGATGCACTACGGCAGTGACCAGGCTCTGGCAGACCACGCTGCCCTTTGTCTGTGCTGAGGTCTGAACTCTGCTCCAGTGTTCTTTTTTTTGGGGGGGGGGGCTACACTCCCTTGGCGTATTTTATTCTAAATGGCCCCAAAAAATTGCAGTTCTCAATAAGTCTGCATCCCAAACTGTTCTTTCAAGACTTCATCACTACTGACTTGCAAGGCGGAGCCCCGTCAACCGAGCTTGTTATTCTGTTGTGAAGCCGTAGGTCGGTGACTTAAATTTTCATTGAGGATCCCAGCTTGCGGCCCTAAGCGTCATGTTCCACTGGGAGGAGTGAATGGTCTTTTATGCATGGCTGTTTCACTCACCGTCACCCCTCTGATGACTTTGGGTCTTTGTTTGGATTGCGCATGCCATTCCCGACTGTCAGAGGTCACCTCGCTTTCCCCCTGCATTTCCCTGCATTTTGAGTGACCCGTTTTATCTCGAATTTGAACATGCAGGCAAACGCGGGGGGAGAGTGAGGTGACCTCTGATGGTCGGGAATGGCACACGTAATCCAAACAAAGACCTAAAGTCATCAGAGGGGTGACGGCGAGTGAAACAGCCATGAATAAAAAACACTGAACATGAGTCAGCAGTGTGATGGGGTAGCTAAAAAGGCAAATGCAGTCTTGGGCTGTATCAACAGAAGTATAGTGTCCAGATCACGTGAAGTGATGGTATCGCTTTACTCTGCTCTGGTTAGACCTCACCTAGAGTATTGTGTTCAGTTTTGGGCACCACAATTTAAGAAGGATGTAGACAAGCTGGAACGTGTCCAGAGGAGGGCAACGAAGATGGTGAGGGGTCTGGAGACCAAGTCCTGTAAGGAAAGGTTAAAGGAGCTGGGTATGTTTAGCCTGGAGAGGAGAAGACTGAGAGGTGATATGATAACCATCTTCAAGTACTTGAAGGGCTGTCAATATAGAGGATGGTGCTGAGTTGTTTTTTGTTTCCCCAGAAGGTTGAACCAGAACCAACGGGTTGAAATTAAATCAAGAGAGTTTCCATCTAAACATCAGGAAGAACTTCCTAACAGTTATAGTGGTTCCTCAGTGGAACAGGTTTCCTCGGGAGGTGGTGAGCTCTCCTTCCCTGGAGGTTTTTAAGCAGAGGCTAGATGGCCATCTGTCAGCAATGCTGTTTCTATGACTTCAAGCACATCTTCACAGGGAGGGCATCTTGGCCATCTTCTGGGCATGTAGGGGTCACTGGGGGTGTGGGAGGGGAGGTAGTTGTGAATTTCCTGCATTGTGAAGGGAGTTGGATTAGATTACCCTGGTGATCCCTTCCAACTCTATGATTCTATGTTTCTGTGATTCTGTGACCATTGAAGGAATACTCTGTGGTCGTGGATTTCCCCCAAAGTATATTTTTATTAGGTGAAAACATTTCCAACTGAAATAGTCCCTGCCCATCATAGTAATCATAGTAAACATAGTTTTAATTGTGGAGAGAAAGGTACCGGCTGAATATTAGAAATTATTATTTTTTACAGTGGGAGTTGTTCAACAGTAGAATCAGCTTCCTAGGGAGGTGGTGAGCCCCCCCTCACTGGAAGTCTTTAAGCAAAGGCAGGAGAAACACTTGTCAGGGATACTCCAGGCTGATCCTGCATTAAGCAGGGGGTTGTATGGCCTATATGGCCCCTTCCAACTCTATGATTCTATTGTAATCACATGAACACATGAGGCTGCCTTATGCTGAGTCAGACCATTTATCTATGATGGTCAATATAGTCTACTCGGACGGACAGTGGCTCTCTAGGGTCACAGGCAGAGATCTTTCATATCACCTGCTACCCAAACCTTCTGACAAGGGAGGCTGGAGACCTTCTGCAATGCAAAGCAGATGAGTCCAGATGTGCAAAGCAGATGTGATGCCACAGCGACTTCCCTGGTTCCAATGCAAGTGTAGTGCAGCACTGCATTTTCAAATGTTTTCTGGACCAAATGCAAATTTTCAAGGGGCACAAAGAGTTCCTTGAAATATCTCCGACCTTCACTGTTTTTAATGCTTATACTTCGGTAACAGGTAGTTGAGGGCACCAATGGCCTCCCTACCCCCCTTCTTTTTTCTTTTGTCAAATTACACTTGGGGGTTCTGACTGCTTCCCTGGCTACTATGGCCATATACATTGTTATAAGTGCCTCTTGTTTTCAACCACAAGTCCTCATGGTCCTTCCCGTTCTAGTCAACTGTGTGACTAGATTAGGGTGCGGGAATTTTGACCCAGTTGCCCTCACAAAAAGGAACCATTTTCTTTTTCTTCCCACACCTTTACCTTGTTAATGCTTGTGTTTGTGTGTGTGTGTAAAGTATACCTTCCACAGTCTCTCAGTCATCAAGATGTATAAAGTTAAAATGGGTATCAATTTCACACGGGGTTCAGATATGCACTCTCATTGAAACTCACCGGGTGACCTTGAAACTCTCAGCCTCAGCGATCTCAGCTTACCTGTTGTGAAGATAAAATGGGGGAAGGGAGAACAATATATGCTGTCCTGAGCTCCTTTGGGGAAAGGTGGGATGAAAATATGATAGGTAGGTAGGTAGGTAGGTAGGTAGGTAGGTAGATAGATTTCCAACTTTAGAGCCCCACAGTTTCTGAGCCCGTTTGTTACTAAGGCTCAAAATGTTGTGCATAAAACCACCTCAAATGCAATTTTTCTCCCAACCTGCTAACTGGGCAATTTTATCTTAGCAAAGGTGTCAGGTTCAGCACAAAACCTGAAGCACACAGAAATTCAATGCAATCGAGTTTTACCTCCGGTTTTGTTTATGGCTGTTGCTCATTTAATTTCTATAGCAATTAACTTCACAGTTAGGGCATCACCTCTTCTCTTGCACTTGTACACCAAGTTGGACATCTTTGTATCTTAGGTTCAAGAGAAGCTAAACCTTTTTGCGACTGTTTATCTCACAGTCTTTACTGACAGGTCCTGCTGGTTCAATGAGGGTTGCTAAAAACTAAACACATGGCAGAAATTCACTAAAAATAAGTCTTTTTTGAGAGCCCTTGACATATGTATACCTGTTTTTCCTGCCTTCTATGGCATTTTTTTAAATTTGCAAACTTCTTCCATAACAAGATAATGATAACAAATGGTTCATTGGTTCTTGTAGGTTATCCGGGCTGTGTAACCGTGGTCTTGGAATTTTCTTTCCTGACGTTTCGCCAGCAACTGTGGCAGGCATCTTCAGAGTAGTAACACTGAAGGACAGTGTCTCTCAGTGTCAAGGGTGTAGAAAGAGTAATATATAGTCAGAAAGGGGTTGGGTTTGAGCTGAGTATTGTCCTGCAAAAGTATTGTCCTGTAAGTATCAAGATAATGTGCTAATGAGGATATGGTATGTTAATATGGAACCATTGTATCCTGAAGTGATCTGTTAATGTGTGTAATCCAAAACTAATCTGTATGGCTATTGTTGAATGTTGTCTTTGTCTGGAGGTTTTTCAGGGCAGGAAGCCAAGCCTTATTCATTCTTAAACTCTCCTCTTTTCTGTTAAAGTTGTGCTGATGTTTGTGAATTTCAATGGCTTCTCTGTGCAATCTGACAAAATAGTTGGTAGAACTGTCCAGTCTTTCAGTGTCTTGGAATAAGATCCTGTGTCCTGTTTGTGTCAGTCCATGTTCAGCCACTGCTGATTTCTCAGGTTGGCCAAGTCTGCAGTATCTTTCATGTTCTTTTATCCTTGTTTGTATGCTGCGTTTTGTGGTCCCGATGTAAACTTCTCCACAGCTGCAAGGTATACGATATACTCCTGCAGAGGTGAGGGGGTCTCTTTTGTCTTTTGCTGATCGTAGCATTTGTTGTATTTTCTTGGTGGGTTTAAACACTGTTTGTAGGTTATGTTTTTTCAAAAGTTTCTCCATCCTATCAGTGACTCCTTTAATAAATTGCCATTTATTAAAGGAGTCACTGATAGGATGGAGAAACTTTTGAAAAAACATAACCTACAAACAGTGTTTAAACCCACCAAGAAAATACAACAAATGCTACGATCAGCAAAAGACAAAAGAGACCCCCTCACCTCTGCAGGAGTATATCGTATACCTTGCAGCTGTGGAGAAGTTTACATCGGGACCACAAAACGCAGCATACAAACAAGGATAAAAGAACATGAAAGATACTGCAGACTTGGCCAACCTGAGAAATCAGCAGTGGCTGAACATGGACTGACACAAACAGGACACAGGGTCTTATTCCAAGACACTGAAAGACTGGACAGTTCTACCAACTATTTTGTCAGATTGCACAGAGAAGCCATTGAAATTCACAAACATCAGCACAACTTTAACAGAAAAGAGGAGAGTTTAAGAATGAATAAGGCTTGGCTTCCTGCCCTGAAAAACCTCCAGACAAAGACAACATTCAACAATAGCCATACAGATTAGTTTTGGATTACACACATTAACAGATCACTTCAGGATACAATGGTTCCATATTAACATACCATATCCTCATTAGCACATTATCTTGATACTTACAGGACAATACTTTTGCAGGACAATACTCAGCTCAAACCCAACCCCTTTCTGACTATATATTACTCTTTCTACACCCTTGACACTGAGAGACACTGTCCTTCAGTGTTACTACTCTGAAGATGCCTGCCACAGTTGCTGGCGAAACGTCAGGAAAGAAAATTCCAAGACCACGGTTACACAGCCCGGATAACCTACAAGAACCAATGAACTCTGACCGTGAAAGCCTTCGACAACAAATGGTTCATTTCAACCATTCACTCATTTTAACCATTCACTCATTGTACTCCGAGATTCTACATCAATGAGGCAAATTATTCGAGATCTTTTAAAATAGATCTTGCTCCATTTATGAACCTCACATTTGTTAAATCTGAATTGACTCAGGCATTTGTATTTATTTAATAGTGTTCATGAACACTATATTATTTATTATTTTATATGCAGGCATTATATTGACATCCTAAGTAGAGTTACACCCTTCTAAGCCCATTGAAGTAAATGGGCTTAGAAGGGTGTAACTCTGCTTAGGAAGGCAGTGTTAGTCACTAACTTAGTTCTTAAATTGGCTACAAAATGAAAGGATGTATTGACATCGATTAACGTTATAGCTCCTAGCAACCTCTGACCTAAGGTTGCCAACCTCCAGGTACTAGCTGGAGCTCTCCTGCTGTTACAACTGATCTTCAGCCGATAGAGATCAGTTCACCTGGAGAAAATGGCAGCTTTGGCAATTGGACTCTATGGCATTGAAGTCCCTCCCCTCCCCAAACCCTGCCCTCCTCAGGCTCCGCCCCAAAAACCTCCTGCTGGTGGTGAAGAGGGACCCGGCAACCCTACTATGCCCTCTTGACTACTCTAGAACGTGGTAGAAGCCAAAGGAGTGAACTTCCATTTTCTCAGTAGCCTCAGATGGAGTCAATATTCTCATGTCATAAGGCATATTCTCTCTCTCTCTCTCTCTCTCTCTCTCTCTCTCTCTCTCTCTCTCTCTCTCTCTCTCTCTCTCTCTCTCTCTCACACACACACACACACACACACACACACACACACACACACACACACACAATTATCTCTTTCCTACTCCATAAAGAATAATTACATGCCTGCCATTTATGGACATGTGGTCCATAAGGAAATAACCTCGTATATGATAGTGGCCCATTCGTTTTAAAGATTCAAAAGCATTGAAGAGGGTGTAAGACTGTAAGACTTTGCTTCTCATTGGCAGGACCAGTTCAAGGTATTTTGTCATCACAAGCAAGCTACAGTTCGCATCATGATCTGATGAAATAGCCTATGAAGATTATGCTACAACAAATCCATAAACCTGTACGGTTTCCCTGTCACTCTCTGTAGCATCACTTGTATTTAGGGTTGCCAACCTCCAGGTACCAGCTGGAGATCTCCTGATATTACACCTGATCTCCAGCCGACAGAAATCAGTTCCCCTGGAGAAAATGGCGGCTTTGGCAATTGGACTCTATAGCATTGAAGTCCCTCCCCTCCCCAAACCTTGTCCTCCTCAGGCCCCACCCCAAAACCTCCTGCCAGAGGTAAAGAGGGACCTGGCAATCTTACTCGTATTACTTGTTCTATATAAGATCGGTGATTACCATGTTAAGAACATAAGAAGTGCCCTGCTGGATCAGACCAGTGGTCCATCTAGTCTAGGGTTGCCAACTGCCAGGTAGTAGCAGGAGATCTGCTAATTCAACTGATCTCCAGCCGATAGAGATCAGATCGCCTGGAGAAAAATGGCAACTTTGGCAATTGAACTCTATGGCACTGAAGTCCCTCCCCTCCCCAAACCCCACCCTCCTCAGGCTCCACCCCAAAAATCTCCTGCTGGTGGCGAAGAGGGACCTGGCAACCCTAATCTAGTCCAGCATCCTGTCTCACACAGTGGCCAAACTTTCCCCCTGGAGATCCTACTTCAGGACATAGAGGCTGAGGCCTTCCCCTGATAAGAACATAAGAAGAGCCCTGCTTGGATCAGATCACATAGGGTTGCCAGGTCCCTCCTGGCCACCAGCAGGGGATGAGAGGGGTTGGGTTGCCAGACGCAGGTTGGGGTATAAATATTTTGATAAATAATAAATTAATACACTTCCCTGCACCAAGCGATGTCCTAAACAGTCCAGCTCGAAATCCAACTTGGGTCCGTTTAATGGGGCTCACAGCCAGAAAAGCGTTCTTAGGAATGCACTATAACTGTACAAGAAGGCCATGCCTCAGTTTCTCTTCCAGCATATGCAATTGGCCTATTTTTGGGTGATAATATGGAGCAGGTTGTGCTATACAATTAAGAATGCCACGTTTCATCTTAACATGTGGAAATCCTAGGGCAAGAGCACTTGGCAATGTAAGCCAAGATCTTCTCATACAATTTTAATAATAAGAATCCTTTTAGTCAAATTCCTTAACTTTCTCAAGCATTAACGGACATGTGTCTGTACAGCAGAAAAGGAGGCATCGGTCCTAGCAAACATTTAAGGGTCCCCTTAGCCTTTTTGCCGTATGATCTTGTCCTGTATTAATATTTAGATAATATTCAAGAAGTAGACAATGAGATTTTGCAAGCAAAAAATATATCCTTGGGCATTATTGATTGCAGCTTAATAATTCATGGAGTATTATTTGCAAAAAGAAACATAAGTATGGAACTCAAATATTCACAGTTTGGGAATATCCATGTTTCTTGGCTGAGTTTTTTTTTTTTTTGCAAAAAGGGTTTTAAGTCTAGTCAAAAGAAATATATGCTATTATTTTTTTGTATACAAAGGTTTTCAGTTCTCAGGGGCTCCTACAAAAATCTGCACTCACGTAAATCACTGCACTGGAGGGTTTTTAAAAAATTCTTTGTGTTAATAAATATTTCATTACAGTGATGGAAAATAATTGTGGCTTTTTGATTCAAATCTATTTGGGGATTCTGAAGAACTTAAGCTCAAATGCTAGCTTAGCATTTAGAAATCCTCTACGCATGTATTTATTTATTTATTTTGTTTGTACCCCACCTTTCTCCCCAACGGGGACCCAAAGTAGCTTACACCTCCTCTCCTCCATTTTATCCTTACAACAGCCCTGCGAGGTATGTCTAGCTGAGAGTGTGATGCCCAGAGTCACCCAGCAAACTTTTGTGGCAGAGTTGGGACTCAAACCAGGGTCTCCCCAGTCTTTGTCACATGAACATATGAAGCTGCCTTATACTGTATGAGACCCTTGGTCCATCAGTCAGTATTATCTGCTCAGACTGGCAGCGGCTCTCCAAGGTCTCAGGCAGAGGTCTTTCACATCACCTACTTGCCTGGTCCCTTTAAATGGAGATGCCGGGGATTGACCCTGGGATCTTCTGCATGCCAAGCAGATGCTCTACCATTGAGCCATGGCCCCTCCCCATCCTACCACAGTAGGTAGGTACTTTCTCAGGTACTTTTCTCAGGTACTTTCACTGAGATGCAACTATTTGTCATGGACCCAAAGGTTCTGAAGCAAGAAACTTAAGAAGCCAGATAAGTAAGGTATTGTTTGTTTACGACAGTGCCTAGAGCAAGCCACTTTCCCCTGCTTCCTTCGGTCAAAAACAAAAAGTTGGTGTGCGTTTGGGAAGGCACAAGCCTCCCATTGTTCATGTATGACAATTTCCTCATGTTGTTCCCCAACAAACATTGGGGCTTAGCCATGTGTAGATGAACAGATTATGGCTGTCTTTGTGTTCCTAACAGGCCAATGTATGCAGTTTCATCTTGCACCAAATGAACTGTGGTTTGTTTGCTTGCTTGCTTGCCAGCCAACCAGTCAAATAATGTCTTTATTCCTTTATTTGCTGTCAAGTCACATCTGACTTATGGCCACCCCGAGGGGTTCTCAAGGACAGAGACATTCAGAGGTGGTGTTCGCCATTGCCTGCCTCAGCATCACGCCCCTGGTATTCCTTGGAAATCTCCCATTCAAATACTTGCCAGGGTCAGGGCTGAGAGTGGGCGACTGGCCCAACGTCACCCAGCAAGCTTCCATGTGGGGACTTGAGACTGGCTTTCCCAGGTCCTAGTCCAATATCTTAACCACTACACCATGCTGGCTCTCCAAGTGGTTAATAGGTAAAAGAATAAACCAAAGTTTGTCATTCAATCCAATTTGGGTGAAACAGCAAACTGGGGTTTCTTGGGACTGAGAAGTCTTCCATTCGCAAACCACAGGTGTGGGGAGGACATGAGCCCGGGGCTTTCCAGGGCTCCTCCCTGTAGTGTGAAAATTTAATCATGGGGATTTCCCCAAGACCACCTAGCGAGCGTCAAGACCGAGTGAGGATTTGAACACAGGGCATTACACCACACTTAAAAAAAAAAAACTATCCCCCCCCCCAATATAAAAGAGGAGCAAACCTTTGAGGGAAAAGGTTTATCTTGCAGTATTTGATGGAGACTAGAAACAAGAAACAGCGAGTGACATTGCTATCCTCATCAGAGTTACACCCTTCCAAGTCCATTCACTTCAGTGTACTTCAAAAGGTATAAATCTGTTTATAGGACTGCACTGTAAATATACTATCCTTTCACAAGATATAGGAGATGGCTAAAAGCCTCATTTGTGATGTAAATACTTAGTGTTGCCAAGTCCCTCTTCACCACCTGAGGAGTGTGGGGTTTGGGGAGGAGAGGGGCTTCAACGCCATAGAGTCCAATGGCCAAAGTGGCCATTTTCTCCTGGTGCATTTTAAAATCTCCCAGCTTTTCATTTTGTTTAATTTTTAGCCGGAGAGCTTTTGAGTGGCGGGGGTGGGGGAAGACAGAGGTTGATAAGATCACAATTTCTGTGAAGAGGGTGAATAAGGAGGGGAGGAAATCACCCTCCCCACCCCACCTCTATCAGCTGGAGAGCAGTTGTAATAGCAGGAGATCTCCAGTCAGTGCCTGGAGGTTGGCAACCCTACAAATACTTCAGGAGGAAGAAATGGAAGGAGACAGCCATCGGATTGCCCTGTCACCAGAATGAGAGAGAGAGGCAGAACCCAGGTAATTTTACTAATTTCGGTGGCAAGTTCCCAGCAATTTATGTTTTCACCTGGGGAAAACTCTACTCCACTGGAAATAGTTCGCAGGAGGGGGATTTTCCTTTCCACCCAGCCAAAGTTCCTTCTATTAAAGCCTTAACTATCGCGGTGAGACTCTTTTTCGTGCAAAAAGCATTCTCGGTAATGGATTTGTTGGCATCTGGCAGAGCCGAGGGACTGAGCGAAGTCGCCATTGTATAGATCTGTTTTCCTTCATTTTGACTTTGTCCGCTGATTCTTAATCATGCAACATGGCAGGCAGATCTGCTTTCTGGGATGTTAGCAAACTGGGATGTTAGCAAACTATGTATATTTAGCTGACTATAATCTTTTGTCTCATATTATAAAGGATTTTTTTCCCCTTTCAACAAACAATGAAGAGAAAGGTTTAGGCTATCCCCCCCCAATTTAATCATCTCTTTAGAAGTGTATTTTCTTGCTGAGTGTATTATTTTGCCATGGGTTTAAAACTATATTGACAGAATAATTTGCCTCTATAAATCGGATTTATAGCAGAGGGGAGCTGATAGGAACCCTTTCTTAATACTCTGCTATTAAACAAATGGGGAGGCGTATTATCCACTCAAAGATAAGTGCCTTTATTTTAAAAATTTTCACAACACAAACTGTGAGCTCATTTGTAACCTTTCCCCAATGAACTCGAAATGCTTAAATGTAGGGATGCTGCTGAAATTCTCCTTGTCACCGAAGAAGCAACAGTCAGTGGATTTGGGAGTGCTATTTACCTGATCTGTGATGGAACAAGCTCTATATTGGCACATATTAGAACACAGGTTCTAAGACATATTAGAACACAGGTTCCTTTAATCCCTGTTTCAGCCAGGATTCAGCCTGGATCAAACGCATGCATTTCACTTAATGTGCGTTTGATCCTGGCTAAAACAGGGATTAAAGGAGGATAAAATGACCATGCGTTTTCGCCCCATGGATTCGGAAGTTGGACAATGGAGAAAGCTGCCAGGAAGAAAATTGATTCACTGGAAGTGTGATGTTGCAGGAGGGTTTTACGGATACCGTGGAGCGCCCAAAAGACAAACCAATATGTTCTAGATCAGGGGCATCGAACTCATTTGTTACGAGGGTCGGGTAGGACATAAACGTCACTTGGTCAGGCCGGGCCAGGCCTCGCCCAGACCGAGAGTGGGGCGGGGGCTGCCTCAGCTGGCTGGATAAGAGCGCTCAAGGGTTCTTATGTTTGACACTCCTGTTCTAGATCAAATCAAGCCTGAATTCTCCCTAGAAGCTAAAGTGACTAAATGCAGGCTGTTGTCCTTTGGTCACAGGATGCTGGATTAGATGGACCACTAGTCTGATCCAGCAGAGATCTTCTACGTTCACATCATTAAGAAGGCAAGACTAATTGAAAAAGGAAATAATTCTAGGAAATTTTGAGGGCAGTAAAGCAAGGCCCCGGCCTTCCGTTTGCAAGACCTGAGCAAGGCTGTCCATGATAGGATATTTTGGAGATTATAAATTCATAGGGTCACCATAAGTGACTTGATGGCACTGACTATGTGTCAGTCTTAATATTTCTATAGTATGTGATGTATATTTGTTTATTGCTCTGTCTGAATATGTGCTATTGACATATACTTGGTGGTTGTAAAACTTTTGGATATATACATACATTGCACCTTTTGGGTTTATGATGTTTATTTGTAATTTGCTAGTTTTGTAGCATAAGGGTATTCCTGTTTTGTGCCATTCTTTCCGGTTTACCTGATCATTCGAATTGGTATCGACTTGCTATTTTTCTACATAAAACATTTAATAAATGAGTCACTTGAAATAAGCATTAAATGGCCAGGCCCTGTTTATTGCTGCTATGGCTGCTACTGGGTATGTTTAGGAATGAAAGAGGGAGAGCAGGAGAGAGAATGAATAGCAGGCAACAGCTGGAATTTAATTTAATAAGTGAATACACAGGATGGAGAGCTGACTTGGAGAAGTGAATTACGGACTTTTCATCGCTGAGCTCATGCTTCCTAACCAATCCTCCTCATCAGGAGAAGTGAAAATCCTTCTGATTAAATAATTTTTTAGGGCTCCTGGAGGGGAAATATTTAAGCCACTATTACCCAGAGCACAATCCACAAGTTAGCCGGGTCAGTTCTATTTCTGGATTGTTCTAGGAAGACGGCAGCATCTTCCAGTTCTATTTCCAGTGCACATAATAGACGAAATGAGTGAGAAATATAACAGAGGCCATGTATGCACTGGAGGTTTTGCCTTGGATTTGCCACTCTCTAGATGCACCTTTTCCCCCATCCGAATTCTCAAAACTCTGCATGGGGGCTTATTTTTGAGTTTTGAGCGTTCACATGGGGAAAATGTGCATCTAGAGAGTGGCAAATCCAAGGCAAAACCTCCCGTGCATAAATGGCCATAGTTTGCCTACCCGTTTTCAATTTCTGTGACACATAATTCCAATGCTATGTAGAATAGTATCCCCCCTCCCCCAGATACTGGTTCCTCCAACACAACTCTAAAGCCTCACCTAGAGTCTGATAAAAAGAGGCAGTTGTTTCTGTTTGATACAACTCGCTGACCTGGATGGCCCAGGCTAGCCTGATCGTGTCAAATCTTGGAATCTATACAGCGTTGGCCCTGTTTAGTATTTAGATGGGAGACCACCAAGGAAGTCCAGGATTTTACGCACAGGCAGGCAATGGCAAACTGCCTCTGAACATCTCTTGCCTTGAAAACCCTATGGGGTCATCAATGGTTTTCAAATTGCCTTCCAGGGAACCCTGGCATACCACTAAAGTTTATTAGGGATCACTCAATAAGAAGACCAGAAATAATTTCTTAAAGATGGCTCCTCTACCACTGCCAGTGGATCAACTTTTTCAACACAATTCCTTTGAGATGTAAGACCTTTAGTCTAGGGTTACCAGGTCCCTCTTCGCCACCAGGGGAGATTTTTTGGGGTGGAGCCTGGGGAGGGTGGGGTTTGGGGAGGGGAGGGACTTCAATGCCATAGAGTCCAATTGCCAAAGTAGCCATTTTCTCCAGGTGATCTCTATTGGCTGGAGATCAGTTGTAATAGTGGGAGATCTCCAGCTAGTACCTGGAGGTTGGCAACCCTACTTTAGAAGGAGGAGGAGGAGGAGAAGAAGAAGAGTTGGTTTTTATATGATGACTTTCTCTGCCACTTCAGGAAGAATCAAACCTGCTTACAATCACCTTCCCCTCCCCACAACAGACACCCTGTGAGGTAGGTGGGGCTGAGAGACCTCTAAAAGAGGTGTGACTAGCCCAGCGTCACCCAGCTGGCCTTATGTGTAAGAGTGGGGAAACCAACCCAGTTCACCAGATTAGCCTCTGCCGCTCATGCTTCACTTCCAAAATATCCAGGTATTTCTCAACCCAGAGCTGGCAGCCCAATGACATGGGAGATTGCCCCAAAGGCCCCTGCAATATTGCAACATTGAAAGGTTATGTGTAGGGTTGCCAGGTCCCTCTTTGCTACCAGCGGGAAGGTTTTGAGGTAGAGCCTGAGGAGGGCGGGGTTTGGGGAGGGGAAGGACTTCAATGCCATAGAGTCCAATTGCCACAGCATTTTCTCCAGGGAAACTGCTCTCTATTGGCTGGAGATCAGTTGTAATAGCGGGTGATCTCCAGCTCGTAACTGGAGGTTGGCAACCCTAGTTATGTACTGGGAAGAGCAAACTTTTATAAGGGCCTTTTATGCATGGACGTTCCCCAGCGGTTACCCCTGCTGACTGCTTCGGGGCTTCCTTTTGATTATGCATGCCTTTCTGGACCATCAGAGGTCGCCTCGCTCTTCCCAGGCATTTTGCCCGCATTTTCTAGATTCTAGTTAAAACAGCATCTGGAAGACATGGGCAAAACGTGCAGGGTGAGCGAGACCTCCTCTGTTGGGAAGAAAAGGCATGCATAATCAAAAGGAAGCCCCGAAGCGGGGTGACCGCGGGGAAACATCCCTGCATAAAAGGCCGAGGTCTCCATACATATTCTGTGTTGTACTGAGGCTGGCGTTACCTGCGCCCGAGCTTACATCTTCCCAAATTTTTGTCCCACTCTTTGTTCAGAGAGACAATTCTGGAATTGCGAAGGTCTGCTTCTTTCTTACAGCTAGATAAAAAGGTCCTTTTCATACGGTCTCGTGCAGCCGGAATCGTTCTCCGTTCTCTGTGATGTGCGTTCATTTGTCAGTAGCAAGGGAATTGGAACTGTATTCAATCAACAACCTTGAGGGCCTTTGCTGGCATATAAATGCTTGCTTCTGTTTATATAAGCTGTATGTTCCCATGCAGATCCATTCAAGGGCATACAAGAGACCTCACAACTGTAAACCAAGGGAATTCTACTGGGAGAAAACTGGAATTTATCACGCTATTACCGAGAGCACAGTTCTTAAGTTAGCCAGTCGTGGAAGTCAAAAGCCAGTTTGAGTCTTGGCCTGGCTTTCATTTAGAAGATCGAAATATTTAGCTCACTGTTGGGCAAGGCAGTCCCAGGAGGAAAACTTGTCGGGATGCATCTGTTTAGCGCCGTGGCAAAGTTCTGAACTTTGAAATGAGAAACAGCTTAACTTCAGCAACAAGATAGCTCCATATTACGTGCCAACGCGCCATAGGCTTTGTGGGGCAGGAGAACCAGCGGTGGGAATAGGGAAGGACCCAAAAAACTTTGTTTCTGACCCTTGAAAATGTCTAAAAACCCCATTCGGTTTCGATTTCCACCCCACCCCCCCAATCTACAGCATTATGCTGTCGCTGAGGAAAGCATATGGTCCTAATAGATATTCAGTCCAGATGTTAGTTGCCTATAATGTATCCTGAGCGGCTGTGCCTAGCAGTGTATCAGGAAAGACGGTGAAGCAGTCAAATAAGGACCATGCACATTCCAGTATTCTCACCCGTTTACTAAAGTTAAGAGTTCCAGATTGCGATACCTCCGGTTCTGTCACATTGAATTTCTGGAAAACATTAAGAGCATGAAATGCACCATACATGGTTTTTTATTTTAAAGACAGAGACGGGGGACCCTCTTGAGAGTCGAAAGAGCAGCAGACATACATGGTGCAATGTACTGATTTTTGGTATCCACACAGGACATTTTCCTCGAAGGGTTACACAGGTGTTTTTCCATTACTGGTATCATGTAGGATGTAGCAGCTCTTTCACAAGGCCTGAACAAAACCCACTGTCATAATTTTGATGAGTAAGGATCCCCCAAATTCTACTGGGACCAGAGTTACAGATTAGGCTGATCATTTGTTTGGCACAACAAACAAATACCCAGGCACAATCCCACCAAGGGAACTGTGAAAATATTGTCGAAGGCTTTCACGGTCAGAGTTCATTGGTTCTTGTAGGTTATCCGGGCTGTGTAACCGTGGTCTTGGAATTTTCTTTCCTGACGTTTCGCCAGCAACTGTGGCAGGCATCTTCAGAGTAGTAACACTGAAGGACAGTGTCTCTCAGTGTCAAGGGTGTAGGAAGAGTAATATATAGTCAGAAAGGGGTAAACATTCAGTTTACCATGGAAAAGGAAATTGAGGGTAAACTCCCATTTCTTGATACCCTTGTCATCCGTAAATCAAACCTTCAGTTAGGTCACAAGGTCTACCAGAAACCAACTCACACAGATCGCTACTTACACAAAAACTCCAACCACCACCCCCGACAGAAAAGAGGAATAATCAAAACATTAATGGACCGTGCAAGACGGATCTGTGAACCACAGTTTCTCAAGGAAGAAACTAACCATCTAAATCACGCACTGCTAGCAAACGGCTACTCCAAGAATGAAATCAGAAGGGCCATTGAACCAAACAAAAATCAGAAAACTCAAGAAAAACAGTCTCCCATAGGAAAGGTATTCTTGCCATTTATTAAAGGAGTCACTGATAGGATGGAGAAACTTTTGAAAAAACATAACCTACAAACAGTGTTTAAACCCACCAAGAAAATACAACAAATGCTACGATCAGCAAAAGACAAAAGAGACCCCCTCACCTCTGCAGGAGTATATCGTATACCTTGCAGCTGTGGAGAAGTTTACATCGGGACCACAAAACGCAGCATACAAACAAGGATAAAAGAACATGAAAGATACTGCAGACTTGGCCAACCTGAGAAATCAGCAGTGGCTGAACATGGACTGACACAAACAGGACACAGGGTCTTATTCCAAGACACTGAAAGACTGGACAATTCTACCAACTATTTTGTCAGATTGCACAGAGAAGCCATTGAAATTCATAAACATCAGCACAACTTTAACAGAAAAGAGGAGAGTTTAAGAATGAATAAGGCTTGGCTTCCTGCCCTGAAAAACCTCCAGACAAAGACAACATTCAACAATAGCCATACAGATTAGTTTTGGATTACACACATTAACAGATCACTTCAGGATACAATGGTTCCATATTAACATACCATACCCTCATTAGCACATTATCTTGATACTTACAGGACAATACTTTTGCAGGACAATACTCAGCTCAAACCCAACCCCTTTCTGACTATATATTACTCTTCCTACACCCTTGACACTGAGAGACACTGTCCTTCAGTGTTACTACTCTGAAGATGCCTGCCACAGTTGCTGGCGAAACGTCAGGAAAGAAAATTCCAAGACCACGGTTACACAGCCCGGATAACCTACAAGAACCAAGGAACTGTGAAAGTATCTTCAGATGCTGGATGTGGAGATCTGGCAAGGAGATATTCCTGTGACCAGACCAAAAAGGGAGCTAATAATTAAACAAATAATTAAATTGTAGGATTCTTTGCCATTTTATGTAGTAATAGATGGCGTTAAACTGGCTATTTTATGCAGCATGGATAGGGCTGTCAGATACCAGGTAACGGCAGGAAACTGCCCACCAATTAAGAGGGCTGCCCACCACTTCCAACTCATGGCGACCCTATGAATCAATGTCCTATCCTTAACAGCCTTGCTCAGATCTTGCAAACTGAGGGCCGTGCCTTCATAGTGTCAATCCATCTGTTGTTGGGTCTTCCTCTTTTCCTGCTGCCATCAACTTTTCCTAGCATGATTGTCTTTTCCAGTGACTCTTGTCTTCTCATCATGTGACCAAAGTACGACAGCCTCAGTGTAGTCATTTTAGCTTCTAGGGTCAGTTCAGGCTTGATTTGATCTATAATCCACTGACTTTTATTTTTGGCGGTCCACAGTACCCGTAACTCTCTCCTCCAACACCACATTTCAAAGGAATCTACTTTCTTCCTATCAACTTTCTTCAATGTCCAGCTTTCACACCCATACAGAGTAATAGGGAATATGATGGCATGAATTAACTTGACCTTGGTTGCCAGTGACACATCCTTACACTTAAGAATCTTTTCTAGCTCCTTCATGACTGTCCTTCCCAGTCTCAACCTCCTTCTGATTTCTTGGCTGCAGTCACCCTTTTGGTTGATGATGGAGCCAAGGAGTAGGAAGTCTTGAACAATTTCAATTTCCACATTGGTAATAAGTAGTCACAGAGAATTTCTACTGAGAAGAACCAACGATTGTCATGAGCAAGATCGGTTTCCCTTTGGGATGACGATTTAGTCTTGGGTGGAAGTTGTGGTTGTGACCATAGTCCAAGGTGAAGCCTACTGATCCCTACTCCTGTGGGGACCCTTACAAAAACTCATGTCAGCCTCTGAGGTGAACCCCTTCCTCCTGTTAAAATCAAACCCAAGTCAATCTCGTCGCTATCCCAGGACAACTCTTTGCTAAACAAGCCCTTTGTTACGCGGGCAATAAAAAACCTTCCCTGGTGCATGCAGAGCGATGAATGCTTAGAATTTACTGCCACTGAAATCGCTGCTGGGTAACAAAGCGTACCGTAAAAACACGGTACCGTAAAGGAAATATGGGTGCAAGGTGCCAGTCTGGTGAATTAGCCAGGAAATTGACCTCCCGCTCTCCGTCCCTTTCATTCCGACTCGATTTCCAGTCAGTTTGGAACTAACTCTCTTACGGCCATTGTTCAGTCAGAATAAAAACGTCTTGTCTTTCTTGGCGATGGCTTCCTTTCTTTCTCGACAAAAGGATTTCGAGACGCTGCAGCTGGAGGCATCCTTTCCTTCCCCTCCCGCCTTCCTCCCCCTCCCCGCTTTATTACAATGCGTGTTGTTCTGAAATACTCAATTCAGCTATAAACAATCTTCTCTATCAACAACATGCTTTTGCACTTTTTGAAATGGTGCTTTGAGGCAGATAAATGAAAATAAGTATGGCAGCTTGCCAGTAAAAATCCCTGCAAACTGGATCATCGCTGGGCCACGAGCTCCAGCCAGCATGCTATTTTGTTTACTGTAGGATCTAAAAAATCCATTTCTGCCCAGACAAAAGCTGTTTGTTTTCCCCTTTGGTCGATGTTTGTTCTAATCTTAGGTGACACTTTAAGATAGTAATGGTTCACAAGCTGTTCAGATCCATTCGGTAAGAACCGCATTACATAGGACTCCTTTCTGTTTTCAATTGTGTGTGACCATGACAGACTGGGAGGTATTATTCAGAGGGCACAGCCGAAGTACCATACTGGCCTAAAGGTCAAGACTGCTGGGGTGGGTCTGTGGTTCAGTAGGAGAGCATTTGCTTGGCATGCAGAAGGTCCCAGGTTCAATCCCAGTTCAATCCCCAGCATCTCCAGTAAAAAGGTCTGGTAGCAGGTGATGTGAAAGACCTCTGCTTAGGGTTGCCTCTTCTTCTTCTTCTTCTTCTTCTTCTTCTTCTTCTTCTTCTTCTTCTTCTTCTTCTTCTTCTTCTTCTTCTTCTTGAATCAGTAGAGCTAAAGTTGCAGTCCGGTGCAGAACCAACGGGTTGAAATTAAATCAAAAGAGTTTCTGGCTAGACATTAGGAAGAATTTTCTAACAGAGCCATTCCTCAGTGGAACAGGCTTCCTCGGGAGGTGGTGAGCTCTCCTTCCCTGGAGGTTTTTAAGAAGAGGTTAGATAGCCTTCTGTCAGCAATGCTGATTCTATGACCTTAGGCAGACCATGAGAGGGAGGGCATCTTGGCCATCTTCTGGGCATGGAGTAGGGGTCACTGGGGTGTGGGGGGGAGGTAGTTTTGAATTTCCTGCATTGTGCAGGGGGTTGGACTAGATGGCCCTGGTAGTCCCTTCCAACTCTATGATTCTATGATTTATTTATTTACTTCAACACTCTAAGTAGGGTTGCCAGATCCCTCTTCGCCACTGGTGGGAGTTTTGGGGGTGAAGCCTGAGGAGGACAAGGCTGAGGGAGGGGAGGGACTCCAATACCATAGAGTCCAATTGCCATAGTGGCCATTTTCTCCAGGTGAACTGATCTTCTATTGGCTAGAGATCAGTTGTAATAGCATGAGAGCTCCTGCTAGTACCTGGAGGTTGGCAACCCTTCCTCTGCTTAAGATCCTGGAGAGCCACTGCTGACCTCAATGGACCAGTAGTCTGATTCAGTATAAGTCAGATTTATGCGTTTATGTCTTGATATTATCAATAAGCATTCTGTCCATCCTACTTGGCAAGTGTGCCAGTTTTCCAAGCTAGCCGTGTTGCAAGAGTGGGAAGAGCCTTCCCCTGACACAGAGATTAAATTCCCCAAACTATTTATAGTTCCAAGTAAGTGACCTGAGCACAAGTGAGAGATCCCACATGTGTCGAAGGGTGCATGTGAAAGGGAGCATTTGAGGGAAGCATGCATAAACCATCTGCTAAAGGCATAAAAAACCCCGCATAAACTATCTGAAATTTGTCAGAACAGCCGAAATCAGAAGAATGAATGCAGGAATGTATCAGGTCTCCTTGGACCTTAAAGAACCCTCAAAGAATACACAATTAATATGTGTGTATGTGTGTGTGTAAAGTACTGTCCCTGCCAACTTGTGGCAATCCCGTAGAGTTTTCAAGGCAAGAGACAGATCAGGTTTGCCATTGCCATCCTCCGCAAAGCAACCCGGGATTTCCTTGGTGGTCTCCCATCCAAATACTAACCAGGGCCAACCCTGCCTAGCTGCTTAGATCTGACGATCCTGGGCCATCCAGTTCATGGCACACAGTTAACGGGTTCCTGAACTCCCTGCTGGTTCTTTCCATGCCTTGAGTACCCCAGCTGTGGTACCTGCATTCTGTTGACTTAAGATAAATGAGTCTTCAAAGGGGAGGACATGTAAGTATAATGGTTGGATGGATTTGCAAGGAAATTTGGAGAGGGCCATCATGTAGGGTTGGTGGTGGCTGGAGATCTCCCGCTATCCTGCTGATAGAGATCAGTTCACCTGGAGAAAATGGCTGCTTTGGCAATTGGACTCTATGGCACTGAAGCCCCTCCCCTCCCCAAACCCCGCCCTCCCCAGGCTCCGCCCCAAAAATCTTCAGGTTTTTCCCAACCCAGACTTGGCAACCCTACCAGTTGATGATCTCCATATGATTGTAAACAACAGCCACACCTCTGCGTTGCTGCTACTGGATTGATCTGCAGAATCTGTCACAGTGGACCAGGCCATTACCTTCAACTGAACCCAGTAACTAATGGGCAGCCAGCAGTGCAGCTGCAGAATGAGTGAAATACGCTGGCTCCCAATAATAGCTGAGTTCCAGCATTCTGTACCAACTGGAGCCTGAGTTGACTCCACGGTAGGTAGATCTTCTGGGATTACAACTGATCTCCAGGCGATAGAGATCAGTTCACCTGGAGAAAATGGCCACTTTGGAAGGTGGATTGTATGACATTTTACCCCACTGAAGTCCCTCCTCTCCCCATGTTATGCCTTGTTTTCCTACGGTATTCCTAATTTTATCATTGTGGGCCGCATGATATTGTTGCATCTGTTTTTACTTTGTGATCTACCTCAAGCAGGTCTCTGGAGAGGCAGAATATCTGTTTTCCTAAATAAATGTGCATTGTGAAAATGATCATAAATCCGCATCATTTTGTGGATAACTGTCCTGGAAGCATGATAACAGCATGCAGAAGAACAGAAACTTTTGCATCCAGGAAGGCTCCAGCTGTTGCACATATCAAGGAATCTATCATAGTTTCTCACAGAAAGTCACAGAAATGATGACAGTACATTTGGGGGCTGAGGGAGACCAGGTGGAAGGAGAATAGGAACGATTCACGTTGATGGGAAGCATGTTTGCGCCTCACACACTGGAGAAACTGTTTCCAGAGCAGTTCATCCATGTGCAAATGTGAACCTGTCGAACTGCCAAGGTCACAGAGCCTGCAGACAATACATTGACTAGTTGCCGGTTAAAGCAAAAGGAATGCTACCAGGGGATGGGGAGGGATATTATCACGCCAAACGAGTTGTTTTCAAATTGTGGGGGAAGGTTAGGAAGATAGACTGGGCAAATTCTTCCTGTTTTCTTGCATTCTTTCACATTTATCCTGATGAGCAATAAAGATATTTCGCTTTTATCGAAACAAGAGATCCCTCCATTTTGTCTCTGTGGAAGAATGTCTGATAGTGGATGCAACATTCCGACATGAACACATGAAGCTGCCTTATACTGAATCGGACCCTGGGTCCATCAAAGTCAGCATTGTCTGCTCAGACCGGCAGCGGCTCTCCAGGGTCTCAGGCAGAGGTCTTTCACATCACCTACCTGCCTGGTCCCTTTAACTGGAGATGCTGGGGATTGAACCTGGGACCTTCTGCATGCCAAGCAGATGCTCCACCACTGAGCCACAGTCCCTCTCCATGAACACATGAAACTGCCTTATACAGAATCAGACCCTCGGTCCATCAAAGTCAGCATTGTCTGCTCAGACCGGCAGCGGCTCTCCAGGGTCTCAGGCAGAGGTCTTTCACATCACCTACCTGCCTGGTCCCTTTAACTGGAGATGCTGGGGATTGAACCTGGGACCTTCTGCATGCCAAGCAGATGCTCCACCACTGAGCCACAGTCCCTCTCCATGAACACATGAAACTGCCTTATACAGAATCAGACCCTCGGTCCATCAAAGTCAGCATTGTCTGCTCAGACCGGCAGCGGCTCTCCAGGGTCTCAGGCAGAGGTCTTTCACATCACCTACCTGCCTGGTCCCTTTAACTGGAGATGCTGGGGATTGAACCTGGGACCTTCTGCATGCCAAGCAGATGCTCTACCACTGAGCCATGGCCCCATACAACAGATCCCATACAACAACTGTTGGCTCCTGCTGCATCTCTTCTCAGTACCAGGGTTAAATTCTGGAACATACGAAGGAAAGAGCATCAACACACATTCTTGGTGATGCCTGGTCCCTTTAACTGGAGATGCCGGGGATTGGACCTAGGACCTTCTGCATGCCAAGCAGATGCTCTACCCCTGAGCCACAACCCCTCCCTGATATGGGATCAGTTCTTTGTGCATTTTTAAAAAAGTTGTCCCAATCACAAAATCAGCAATGCCGAATGATAAATACCAAGAACAACGTTATATTCCTGTATGCCCCAAAATCCTATAGTCTCTAAATTTAAAGAGCTTTTCCCTTCATTTACAAAATTCTTCCTAACATTTTTAAAAAGTTTATTATCCTAAAAACTCATATTCTAATAATAATCAATAAAATCCATTTTACTTAAGAAAATGTCTGAAGTAAAAACAGGAAGTTGCTGACAAACCGTGAATGAAAATTAGGGTCCCAATTTGTGGTAAGCATGGAACATGTAATAAGTTAAAAGTTAAATGTTGGATTGTGTACTGTGTGCTACATAGCTCTTGTGTCAGATATTTCTGTATTCCTTTTGTTGTATTATTAGACGTTATACATTCTGCATTGAGCAAATAATTGGACAACAAGTTGAAGAAGCATAGCGGCAAAACGCATCCCACGGATGCACCCTGCATTCTTGTGGGGTCCATTTGCTTTCCGTCTAACTGGCTGGTCCCGTCTTAGACCATTCTTGGCTAAGACTTCATTCATCTGACCCGCTTTGGTGGGGATTGTTTTTGTTCATTTGGAACTCTGTAGCTTACTGGGTTTATTTCTAGTGGCATGAATTTAATGCCACTGTACTATACATTTACGTTTATGCCTCTGTTGGCATGCCTTTAATGCCCATAAATATTATTGTTTTTCCCTTGACAGTTGGCTATTACGTATTAGTTTTCTTTTGTTGTGTTATATGTAAAGTGTAGATTATCGTATCTTGAGTATTAAGCTTTGATGTTGAGCCCACGTGCTGTGTATTAGTCCCAGCTGTTTTCTATTATCAGCATAGGTTTCCTATTGATTTCTAACCTCCAGGTACTAGCTGGAGATCTCCTGCTATTCCAACTGATCTCCTGCCGATAGAGATCAGTTCCCTTGGAGAAAATGGCCACTTTGGCAACAATTGGACTCTATGGCATTGAAGTCCCTCCCCTCCCCAAACCCTGCCCTCATCAGGCTCCACCCCAAAAACCTCCCACCAATGAGGGACCTGGCAACCCTAATGAAAATGCTTCTCACGGTGAGACTGGATTTAATCCTTTTTAAAAATTCAGCATGGCCCTCTGCAGCCCTGTGCCTGAATTAATTATGAACGAGGATAGTAATTTTTAATTTTTTGTGTGCATGAGGAAGAAGGGGGGGGAGCCACACACCCGACCTGACAATTAGAGCAGGGCAAGAGCATTGCATGGCACAATGTGAAGATTTTTTCCCCAGTGGTTTTTGTAGGAGAGTTAAACAGATGTGCTCAAATATTGACAAGCGCACAAAATTCGCATGCTTCTCAGGCGCCAACGCTGTTGATTCGCAAGTCTTCTTCAGTCTGTGTCCGGGAATGGACTCCAACGCTGCGGTCTCTGCCATGGCAGCAGAGTCCATCCCAGCCTTCAAAGCCGACTGCCCAGGCATGGAGGTAGGGTAGCCAGGTCCCTCTTCGCCACGGGCGGGAGATTTTTGGGGCGGAGCCTGAGGAGGGTGGGGTGTGGGGAGGGGACGGACTTCAATGCCATAGAGTCCAATTGCCAAAGCGGCCATTTTTCTCCAGGTGATCTGATCTCTTATCGGCTGGAGATCAGTTGAACTAGCAGGAGATCTCCTGCTACAACCTGGCAGTTGGCAACCCTAGGAGACAGGGATAAAAGACAGCAAAACTAGCCATGCTGGGGGGAGGAGAGTGGATTGAAGCCTGACCCAGAGAGAGTGAGAGGCAGAAGTCCTCGGCTGTAAGACTGGGGAAATATTGTCTCCAAGGTCTGCACCCATTCTGAGGCTGGCTCAAGCCAGGGATTTTAAGGCTGTCCAGACAGGGATGGGAGAGTGTAGTGCTGTGGTGTAATGCTTAGAGTTAGGGTTGCCAATCGCCAGGTGGTAGCTGGAGAACTCCTGCTTGTACAGCTGATCTCCAGCCGATAGAGATCGGTTCCCCTGGAGAAAATGGCCGCTTTGGCAATTGGACCCTATGGCACTGAAGTCCCTCCCCAAACCCCACCCTCCTCAGGCTCCACCCCAAAAACCTCCCTTCGGTGGTGAAGAGGGATCTGGCAACCTTACTTAGAGTGTTGAAGTAAATAAATAAATACCATACGCTGGATTGCAACTTTAGCCCCACTGATTTCAACATACGCATATAGTGAAGAAGAAGAAGAAGAAGAAGAAGAAGAAGAAGAAGAAGAAGAAGAAGAAGAAGAAGACAGAGCTCAGTTCCCTTGGATAAAATATCTGTTTTGGAAGGTGGACCTCTGTAACCCATTGAAGTCCCTCCCCTCCCCAAACCCCGTCCTCCCCAGGCTAAACCCTCAAAATCTCCAGGTATTTCCCAACCCAGGGCTGGCAACCATAAAGTTCACCCAGAAAGCTTCCAGAGCAGAATGGGGACTTGAACCTGGATCTCCCAGATCCTGGTCCAACACTCTGATCCAGGTAAGAACATAAGAAAGGCCCTGCTGGATCAGACCAAGGCCCATCAAAAAGGTATCCCTTTTTGAGCCTGTGGACATCTCTGGAAATCTGACACAGTGTGGTGGGCATAATTACAAAATGGCTGCCACAGGAGGTGGAACTAGGGTTGCCAGCTCTGGGTTGGGAAATAACTGGAGATTTTGGGGACAGAGCCTGAGGAGGGCGGGGTTTGGGGAGGGGAGGGACTTCAATGCCCTAGAGTCTGAAGCGGGTCAGTGCCTTTCGAGTGACTATGCTCTTAGAATCGACCCCTTCCTGAGAAGTGGTATGTTATCTTATTCAGTTAGTCACCTACTAAGCAGGACTCAACTACTTTACTCACTTAAAAAAGCAAGTCTTTTTACTGATATACTTCAATGTAAATGTGTATATATATATATGTATATGCCAGTATTACAAAGTCTTAATATTCAGTAACAATGTATACAGTAAAGCAAGCAAGTTCTACATACTATTCAGTTTTAAAACCCAACACTTAAAATATAAGTCAAATAAGTCTGATTTAGTTCAAAGTTCTAATTCACACTCTAGAATAATATATTTGTAAAGCCATACATACCAACAGCCTCTTCTTGAGACCCTCTGAGAGAGGTCTGATGTAGTAGCCGTTCTGTGCCTGTATTTATACTGTTTCGGTCACTTTATGGATGTGAAACCAATTCTCAATGTATGTGAAACATACATTGTTTCCCTGCCTGTATTTATACTGTTTCAATCACCTTGAAAAGGGGCTGTCTCGAAAAAACTCCATGCATTGGAGTAACAGTGCTTCTGCACTGTTTTAGGAATGTTACCGCACATGCTCAGTTGCTCTATTACAGACTACCATATAAGGACTTCCACTTCCAGGAGGCTAAGCATACTTTTTCTTAAACAGTCAGTTTTGAGTTTTGTTATACTTTATATAATCAATTTTATCATCTTTCTCATCTCCAGAAAAATACGTTGAGATTGAACCTATTCATTAATTTTTAGTATCATGTCTTCATGTTTAAATCATAAAATACAATATATTGTTTACATTACATCATTAGTCAGCATAATATACCCTTGGAGTATAGAGGGTAGAGAGCATTTCTGCACTTGAAGTCATCGGAAAGGCAGGAAGTGCTGCAAACACTCTGCTCTGTAGCCTAAAAAATGCAGGAAGTGCTGGGAAGGCTTTGCTCTCTAGCCATTGGAAAGGCTGGGAAAGGTCATAGAAAAAGGCAGAAAGTGCGGCGAGCAAATCTGCACTAACACTGAAATATTTGACAGAGTAATTCAGAAACATAAGCCTCTGGCAAAGAATGTCCAGGCTCTTTTTCCTTTTAAAAGGAAATTTAAGCCTCTGCTGTGCAGTTTGTAATTCATATGTGTAGCTTGGTTTTACATTGAATATTTCTGCATATGTACACACTAATTCCACAGTTCATATGTTCTAATATGTCAAATCCTGTAACAAGTCCAATTGCCAAAGCGGCCATTTTCTCCAGGGGAACTGGAGATCAGCTGTAATAGCGAGAGATCTCCAGCTACTACCTGGAGGTTGGCAACCTTAGGAACCAACCACAAAATGGCTGCTGCAGGAGGTGGAGCTGCACACATGGGGGAATCACAAATGTAAAGGAGAAGAGGGGTAATTTTAAGAAAATTTTTAAGAAAAGAGGATTGGCAGAGAATAAAACCAACTCTGTGGTGGGAGCACAGCCAATCCGTTCTCCAGTGACCAACCAGAAGCCCCGGTGGGCAAGAGTCTCACCTGGTCCCATCCACTTTCTAAAAACAGTAAGAAAGGTGTCCTTGGGCATCATGGCACCCACCGGCACCACATTGGAGACCCCTGCTCGAGCCATTACACCACGTTGTCTCTCTTGTATAAACCCTGAGCTGTTTTTCAAAATGAAACACACGTCCCGAGGGAACGTTTAAAATTAGAATCCATCCAAAGTCTTATCAAAAAGCCCAAATAAAAGTTCCAACTTAAAGGTTGGCATTTCAAGTTGCAACTCCCACGTACAACGTTGCGCTGAGACCTGAGGTTCTGGTTTGCGTGCCCATAGATAGGATGACAGTTCAGGTTTAAATTAAACTGCGGGATTTTATTTTTGAACGGCTGCTTTGAAACGAACGTTTTTTTGGGGTGGGGGACTTCTCACTAACCTGTCAGGGATTTCAAGAGTGACTGAAGTCTCAATAAAATTGTATTTTAGGGAAAGTGACACTAACAAGAAAACCGAGTTGTCCCAGTTAACTACTGTGATATAATGGGCACCTGTTCACGCCTTCGTGTTCAAGTTGTCCTCCTCAAGGGAATTTATATAAGACTGATCCTCTAACTGTAGGGGGATGTACAGATCCCCCAAAATGGCTTTCCTGCAAGGAACCTGATATACTGAGCCGGTGTGGTATAGTAGTTTGAGTTTCAGACTAGAACCTGGAACCTGGGGTTCCAATTCCCCTCTCTGCCTGGATAGGGTTGCCAACCTCCAGGTAGTGTCTGAAGATCTCCCACTTATTACAACTGGTCTCCAGGCGACAGAGATCAGTTCACCTGGAGAAAGGGGCTGCTTTGGAAGGTGAACTCTATGGAATTATGTCCCATTGAAGTCCCTCCCCTCCCCAAACCCCACCCTCCTCAGGCTCCACCCTCAACATTTAATCTGGTGAACCAGGTTGGTTTCCCCTCTCCTACACATGAAGCAAGCTGGGTGACCTTGGGCTGGTCACAGCTCTCTGAGAGCTCTCTCAGCCCCACCTACCTCACAGGGTGTCTGTTGTGGGGAGAGGAAGGGAAGGTGATTGTAAGCCAGTTTGAGTCTTCCTTGAGTGGTAGAGATCAAAAATACACTAAAGAAACACATAGTTCAGCAGTTACAACAATACCCATGCAAATCTGACTCCAGCAGTAAAGAATCCTTTTTATCCCAGTGTAATCCCAAGGATAATAGGAGCCCTGTGGCGCAGAGTGGTAAACTGCAGTAGTGCAGTCCAAGCTCTGCTCATGACCTGAGTTCGATCCCGATGGAAGTTGGTTTCAGGTAGCCGGCTCAAGGTCAACTCAGCCTTCCATCCTTCCGAGGTCGGTAAAATGAGTACCCAGCTTGCTGTGGGTAAAGGGAAGACAACTGGGGAAGGCACTGGCAAACCACCCCGTAAACAAAGTCTGCCTAGTAAACGTCGGGATGTGACATCACCCCATGGGTCAGGAATTACCCGGTGCTTGCACAGGGGACCTTTACCTTTTATTTAACCCCAAGGATACCATTGAAGGGCTATTGGAGGCAACAACCAAAAAATGAGGGTTTTTTTGTATCCTGGTAAATCCATTCTCCATAGGGGCTAAATATACAGTATGATTCTCTCCTGGGTGCAGTATGAGTTCGAGGCAACCAAGCTTCTTATCCGGTTTGATCTCTTGGACAATCCATTTTTTAAATTTCCCATTTTCTGTTTGCATTGCAACCGTCTGCCTTCCTTAACACATTTGCAGAATACCTGCCTTCCAGCTTGTCTCTTCACCTCTTACATATTGCAGCATTCACACCCCGAGGAATTATAATGGTATCAGTAAACAAATCTGTTCTGTCTATAGAAGCCAGCAAAATAGAATTATTCTGTGTTTTTTTTTTAATGTATCATACGTTGTAAATTGAAATGGGACGACTATGTTTGTTAGCCTTTCATTGAAAGCTCCTATCGAGCGAAGCAGGCTCTGGTAATTAATGGAAACCTTGTTCGGAAAGTGTAGCACCCAACAGGTTCCAACTGCGATAGCCATTTGTTTCCTCAGCAAGGAGGTGAAACAGCTGTGCCCCCAGCTACAAGATACGGAAGGCTTTTAATTATTCACTTATAATTTCAAATCACAATGACCTGTTCTAAATGTGAGAATCAAGAGTTTCCTGCAGTGCAGAGAAATACCTGAACTGGATGGCCCAGGCTATTCTGATCTCAGCAGATCTCAGAAGCTAAGCCAGGTTGGCCCTGGTTAGTATTTGGATGGGCAGCCTCCAAGGAATAGAAGAAGAGTTGATTTTTATATCCTGCTTTTCTCTACTGAAAGGAGTCTCAAAGCGGCTTACAATCACCTTACCTTCCCCCTAGGATTGCCAACCTCCAAGTACTAGCTGGAGATCTCCTGCTGTTACAACTGATCTCCAGCTGATAGAGGCCAGTTCACCTGGAGAAAATGGCCACTTTAGCAATTGGACTCTATGGCACTGAAGCCCCTCCCCTCCCCAAACCCAGTAAGTGTTTGATTTGTAATACCTATTTTATATACCTATATACCCGGGTTCACGTAAAAATTTCTCGGGTGAAAAGGGGTCGCGAGTGGGAAAAGTTTTAGAAGCCCTGGACTAGATGACCCTTGGTGGTCCCTCTCAACTCTATGATTCTATGATTCTAAGATTTAAAAAAAAATCTGAACCCCAAACCAAATCATAGAATCATAGAGTTGGAAGTGACCACCAAGGTCATCTAGTCCAACCCCCTGCACAATGCAGGAAACTCACAACTACCTCCCCCCCACACACACACAGTGCCCAGAAATGGCCAAGATGCCCCCCTCCCAAGAACTGCTCAAGTTCATAGAATCAGCATTGCTGACAGATGGCCATCTAGCCTCTGCTTAAAAACCTCCAAGGAAGGAGAGCTCACCACCTCCCGAGGAAGCCTGTTCCACTGAGGAACCACTCTAACTGTTAGAAAATTCTTCCTAATGTCTAGCCAAAAACTCATTTGATTTAATTTCAACCCGTTGGTTCTGGTCCGACCTTCTGGGGCAACAGAAAACAACTTGGCACCCTCTTCTATATGACAGCCCTTCAAGTCCTTGAAGATGGTTATCATATCCCCTCTCAGTCTTCTCCTCTTCAGGCTAAACATACCCAGCTCCTTCAACCTTTCCTCAATAGGACTTGGTCTCCAGACTCCTCACCATATTTATTGCCCTCCTCTGGAAACGTTCCAGCTTGTCTACATCTTTCTTAAATTGTGGTGTCTGCTGAAACAGCTGAGAGTCAAGCGGAAGCCCCCCCCCCCCCCGCAAACGTAAACGTTATGAAATCTCCAAAGGGACGGCAGCCTCCATCCTTACGGAAAAGCTTCTCTAAAGTGACTGTTTACACAGATTTAATCGGGCGGTGTCACTAGGGCACAGCAAAACCGGCAATGTGACCTGCGGAGGCTTAACACCAGATTGCAATTTACAATTCTCCCAGCCCGAGTCACTGGAGTGCACAAATCCCACCCCAATTACTAATTAATCAGACCCAAAGAAGTCCCCATAAAAGCCGCGGTGTTCCGCTGCGAGCCCCATAAATTCAAAAGGGTCCTGTTTTCTTGTTTTGTTTTTTTAAGGTAGGAAAGGTGACCTACAAATATATAGTTGCTATATATTGCTGGTTATGATCTCCCCTCGAGTGGGAATATTCTTGCCGGTGACACTGATTTTGCTACGGGGGGTGGGGGAAAGGAGCGAATACCAAATGCCAGATTGTGGGAAGTTGCAATATTGATGTGAAGGCACTATGGTCCTGTATCTGGAGGATATTGAGTGACAAATATATTTTCCCCAGTTTAATTGGGAACACCTCACTTTTTAGGAAGTGACGGCTGTTCACACATTACTCAGCACAAGACCCAGATTTCGCATCTGCTGTTGTAGGATTGCCAACCTCCAGGTGGTGACTGGAGATCTCCTTCTGTTACAGCTGAGCTCCAGCTGATAGAGGCCAGTTCACCTGGAGAAAATGGCCACTGTGGCAATCAGACTCTATGGCATTGAAGTCCCTCCCCTCTCCAAACCCCGCCCTCATCAGGCTCTGCCCGTAAAATCTCCAGGTATTTCCCAACCCGGAGCTGGCAACCCTGTGCTATTGGCAGGGAGCTGCAATCAGTTTTGGTCTGGGCAAAGTGCACTTTTCAAAGAGTGTTTGTCACATATCGTTTGTTATTTATTAATTAACTTCATTTATACCCCATCTAGGGTTGCTAACGTCCAGGTACTAGATGGACATCTCCTGCTACTGCAACTGATCTCCAGCGGATAGAGATCAGTTCACCCAGAGAAAATGGCCACTTTGGCCATCGGACTCTATGGCATTGAAGTCCCTCCCCTCCCCAAACCCCACCCTCCTCAGGCTCCACCCCAAAAACCTCCCGCTGGTGGCGAAGAAGGACCTGGCAACCCTAGGCCAGATCCAGCCCGCGGGCCTTATGTTGGACACCCCTGCTCTAGACTGTACACCTCAAAATGTGATGTATTAAATTATTTTTCCCCTGTGGTGATTCCTTTCCTAATAGTACCATTTGGTTCCTTACTAGGCAGGCAAGCTGCCTGTTGCTAACAAGGTAATCCTAAAGAGTGTTATAGCCTTCTGAGTCCGTTGACTTTAATGGATTTAGAAGGGTGTAACTCTGCTTAGGATTTCACTGCAAGTCTCTTAAATGCTGTCGTTTTATTTTTGAATGGAAGTAGGCAACTTCTGCACTGCTGTTTTCTGAACCCTGTGAGACACTATAGCAAAAACCTTAATTTCTCATAACAGTTCTGAGACTCGTAAAAAAAATTGGGCTTGGGGAATTCGATTCTAGTTTGTCAGGGTTTTAGGAAATGCAATTGCAGCTTGCCAAAGCACAGCGGGCAAATTTCAGCACCTCGTCTCAAGATTCTGGTATAGTTCTAACTGAGGGTGTTAAACCCCATTCAGTGTTGTATCTCCTCCAGCTGCAGGTGGGGCTTTACATAACTGAATACTGTCCCATCCCTGCATGCAGACAACTAGAAGGCAAGGCTAGAACACTTCTCCCTGATATCTAGTTTTCTATGTGAAGAGATAATTATTTTTGATTAAAAAATTTAATTTTTAAAAAAATTAAGAATATTTTTTTCCTATATAGGGGAGCATTCCATCCTACTAAGCTCCTCCGCCACTACTGGCAGTGTGAAGAAATACAGACTGGAGACACAGACTAATTTTGAACATTTGATTGAGCAGGATCTGGGTCTCAAAGAAGCCTTTGCTAGCTAGAACTGACAAAAAAGATAAAGAAAAATGAATATATATATATATATCCTGAAATGAAACATCTGGAGTGCTCCTGGAATTATGACTCGTGTCCAGATCAGTTCTTCTAAAGAAAAATGGCAGCTTTGGAGGGTGGACTCTATGGCAGTAAGCCCCCATTGACCTCCTGTCCCTTCCCAAAATATGCCCTCCCCAAGGACCACTCCTAAATCTCCAGGAATTTTCCATGCTAGAGTTGGCCCTAGACCCTACACAAAAGGCCAGAGCTGAAACAAACCTCAAACCAGCCAACAACACTTTCACTGATTTAAGTTCCCAGCCAATGGAATTTCCTACTGACCATGGTAAATAAGGACAGTTGGAACATCTGAATGTTGATCCCCAGCAAAAAGATCCAGTAGAATGTAAACCAGAATGTTCACAAACTAAATCTGAGGCGGACTTGCTCAAAGATCACTTTCCCCAAATCTACTACATTTCCAGAAAAGACACCATACCGACTTCTAAATAGAGCAAGTAAACCCATCACAAATGTGGGCATAATTTAAAGTACAAAGCTTGAACTATATCATTGGGGTGTATTTGATGACGGTAAACCTAGATCCAGGGTTACCTGGAAGTGACAAAAGGTAACTCTAGGTTCTTGTAGGTTTTCCGGGCTGTGTAACCGTGGTCTTGGAATTTTCTTTCCTGACGTTTCGCCAGCAACTGTGGCCGGCATCTTCAGAGTAGTAACACTGAAGGACAGTGTCTCTCAGTGTCAAGGGTGTAGGAAGAGTAATATATAGTCAGAAAGGGGTTGGGTTTGAGCTGAGTATTGTCCTGCAAAAGTATTGTCCTGTAAGTATCAAGATAATGTGCTATTGAGGGTATGGTATGTTAATATGGAACCATTGTATCCTGAAGTGATCTGTTAATGTGTGTAATCCAAAGCTAATCTGTATGGCTATTGTTGAATGTTGTCTTTGTCTGGAGGTTTTTCAGGGCAGGAAGCCAAGCCTTATTCATTCTTAAACTCTCCTCTTTTCTGTTAAAGTTGTGCTGATGTTTATGAATTTCAATGGCTTCTCTGTGCAATCTGACAAAATAGTTGGTAGAATTGTCCAGTCTTTCAGTGTCTTGGAATAAGACCCTGCATCCTGTTTGTGTCAGTCCATGTTCAGCCACTGCTGATTTCTCAGGTTGGCCAAGTCTGCAGTATCTTTCATGTTCTTTTATCCTTGTTTGTATGCTGCGTTTTGTGGTCCCGATGTAAACTTCTCCACAGCTGCAAGGTATACGATATACTCCTGCAGAGGTGAGGGGGTCTCTTTTGTCTTTTGCTGATCGTAGCATTTGTTGTATTTTCTTGGTGGGTTTAAACACTGTTTGTAGGTTATGTTTTTTCAAAAGTTTCTCCATCCTATCAGTGACTCCTTTAATAAATGGCAAGAATACCTTTCCTATGGGAGACTGTTTTTCTTGAGTTTTCTGATTTTTGTTTGGTTTAATGGCCCTTCTGATTTCATTCTTGGAGTAGCCGTTTGCTAGCAGTGCGTGATTTAGATGATTAGTTTCTTCCTTGAGAAACTGTGGTTCACAGATCCGTCTTGCACGGTCCATTAATGTTTTGATTATTCCTCTTTTCTGTCGGGGGTGGTGGTTGGAGTTTTTGTGTAAGTAGCGATCTGTGTGAGTTGGTTTCCGGTAGACCTTGTGACCTAACTGAAGGTTTGTTTTACGGATGACAAGGGTATCAAGAAATGGGAGTTTACCCTCAATTTCCTTTTCCATGGTAAACTGAATGTTTGGATGGATATTATTAAGATGGTTTAGAAAGTCCATTAATTTTTCTTCACCATGGCTCCAAATGGTAAATGTATCATCTACGAACCTGAACCAGACTGTAAATCAACACCTTACAAACCTACAGTCTGGTTCAGGTTCGTAGATGATACATTTACCATTTGGAGCCATGGTGAAGAAAAATTAATGGACTTTCTAAACCATCTTAATAATATCCATCCAAACATTCAGTTTACCATGGAAAAGGAAATTGAGGGTAAACTCCCATTTCTTGATACCCTTGTCATCCGTAAAACAAACCTTCAGTTAGGTCACAAGGTCTACCGGAAACCAACTCACACAGATCGCTACTTACACAAAAACTCCAACCACCACCCCCGACAGAAAAGAGGAATAATCAAAACATTAATGGACAGTGCAAGACGGATCTGTGAACCACAGTTTCTCAAGGAAGAAACTAATCATCTAAATCACGCACTGCTAGCAAACGGCTACTCCAAGAATGAAATCAGAAGGGCCATTAAACCAAACAAAAATCAGAAAACTCAAGAAAAACAGTCTCCCATAGGAAAGGTATTCTTGCCATTTATTAAAGGAGTCACTGATAGGATGGAGAAACTTTTGAAAAAACATAACCTACAAACAGTGTTTAAACCCACCAAGAAAATACAACAAATGCTACGATCAGCAAAAGACAAAAGAGACCCCCTCACCTCTGCAGGAGTATATCGTATACCTTGCAGCTGTGGAGAAGTTTACATCGGGACCACAAAACGCAGCATACAAACAAGGATAAAAGAACATGAAAGATACTGCAGACTTGGCCAACCTGAGAAATCAGCAGTGGCTGAACATGGACTGACACAAACAGGATGCAGGGTCTTATTCCAAGACACTGAAAGACTGGACAATTCTACCAACTATTTTGTCAGATTGCACAGAGAAGCCATTGAAATTCATAAACATCAGCACAACTTTAACAGAAAAGAGGAGAGTTTAAGAATGAATAAGGCTTGGCTTCCTGCCCTGAAAAACCTCCAGACAAAGACAACATTCAACAATAGCCATACAGATTAGCTTTGGATTACACACATTAACAGATCACTTCAGGATACAATGGTTCCATATTAACATACCATACCCTCAATAGCACATTATCTTGATACTTACAGGACAATACTTTTGCAGGACAATACTCAGCTCAAACCCAACCCCTTTCTGACTATATATTACTCTTCCTACACCCTTGACACTGAGAGACACTGTCCTTCAGTGTTACTACTCTGAAGATGCCTGCCACAGTTGCTGGCGAAACGTCAGGAAAGAAAATTCCAAGACCACGGTTACACAGCCCGGAAAACCTACAAGAACCAATGAACTCTGACCGTGAAAGCCTTCGACAATATTTTGGTAACTCTAGGAATCACCAGAAACTCTGTGGTTGACCATAGAGTTTCTGGCAATTCCTTGAGCTACCCTATAGGACATAACAATGTCTGTGAAGTTGCTGTTTTTTATATTATTTTTCTCCTGCTGCTGCGGGCAACGGGGTCTGCCAGCGGGAGGCCTCTTGCCATAGTGAGAGGCCTGGCAAGTCTAAGTGTTGGCCTATGGCAGCGGAATATGCCAGGGAAGGTGAGGTTAAGGGGTCCTTTTGGAGAACCCTTCCAGACCCTTCCACTTGTCAGGAAATGCTTTGGTTCTGTACTCTGCCACTGTGCTCATCCAGGATGTGACTCTGCTGCCTTACCCAGCAGGATGCTGTAACTGTCACAAGGGCAGGAGCAGGAGGGGAAAGGGGAGTTTGTGGCGGCGGAATCGCACAGCCACTTGCCTTTCCCGAGCACGCCAACGGTTAACACTTAACAAAAACCCCTCGCGTTTGGTTGAGTTCCTTCTTCCGTTTGATGGCTCAGCTGAAGCTTGAGGTTTTATGGCGAGCGTTGCCTTGATTCCTTCAGACGAGATGAGCATCCGAGGAGTTTGAAAATGTGTTTTAATTAAGATTCTGCTAAATTTTATCAGACACCTACTTGGAAAACAAAGCAACTGAATAATTAACTCTGATGAGAGCAGATGCTGTCCTAATGACAACCTGTTACTACTCAAGTGCCTCATTAGTTGTTTTACTGTGTTCTTTTAATATGTCCAGAGCTCCTCGGCTAATGAGTAGATCGGCGACCGTGTACTTTAAATAGTTCTTCATTGTGGACAGTTGTAAAGATGAGAGATTCCCCCCCTTGAAATCTCCATTTAAACTCTCTCCCCCCCCCTCCCAAACACTCCCTGCCGTATTGCATTGTACGCATACACTCGTGAGCAGCCGCTTGCTTACCTACCCTTCTGGGATTAGTTTCGCCGTACATCAAGTGAAGCTTACCAATTGATGGGAATCTAATGATGCATTTATTTACAGATGTGCACCTCTGTTCCTTGTTACGTTGCCAAGTGGTGGGAAGAGGAGAAGCATTTCCTTCCCCCCCCCAGTGGCGTGACCAGGCCGCATCTTTTCCAAATGCCTACCCCATTATTTATAGCTATCGAAAATAAATGTGTGTGCATGCATCTGCACACATATATGCACTCTTCGAAAGTATACACACAGACGATTGCAAAAATAGAAACTGACTATTTATATCCAAATAACCTATTTTAGTAAAATACATTGTGGTTTTTCTCTCTCCCAGCGATATGATGTGGCTTCCTCTTAGGGAATGTGTTATTTTTATATTTAATACTGTGGGATTCTAGTTTGAACCATATGCATAAAGCAGGACTGATCTGACTATAAAAAGAGATCATTAAAGGTTTAAACTGAATTTTTTGTTGCTAAAAAGGAAACCGAATTAATCGGTGAACTGGATTTCTCTTTTTACGAGGCGCCTGTTTGAACCACAAACTGATTCCCGACGACATGACATGTTTAAAAGATTTCTGAAAAGATATGTTACAGCTGTTTTCAAGATAATTAAAGATGGGGATAAAGGGGGGAACGCTAATCACTTAAAAAAGTTCACAGTCCAGTGAAAGCCTTCCAAATACGAAACCTAAATTAAAACCAAGTCAATAGTTCCTCTGTGTTTTTAACTGAGGACAGGATTTCTGTCAAGGCCACAATTCAGGAGCGGAGCCCCACAGGAGCACCCATGGTTCATAATGGCAGGGACTAGTACCACTGCCCAGAGGTCCGGAATCCATAGCCAGCACTCCAAATCACAGACAAAAGCTACAATCCAGTGAGAGGGGCCGTGGCTCAGTGGCAGAGCATCTGCTTGGCATGCAGAAGGTCCCAGGTTCAATCCTCCGCATGTCCGGTTAAAGGGACTAGGCAGATAGGTGATGTGAAAGACCCCTGCCTGAGACCCTGGAGAGCCGCTGCCGGTCTGAGTAGACAATACTGACTTCGATGGACCAAGGGTCTGATTCAGTAGAAGGCAGCTTCATGTGATGTTTAAGTGAAATCAGTCAGATTTGAGCACATGTGCTGGGTTGTAGCCATGGCACATAAAATTTGAACCGGAGTGACCAGCAATAATAATAGATTTATGAACCCCCAAAGGAAATATTTGGATGGTGATTGCTTAGGGTTGCCAACCTCCAGGTACTAGCTGGAGATCTCCTGCTATTACAGCTGATCTCCAGCCGATAGAGATCAGTTCACCTGGAGAAAATGGCCACTTTGGCCATTGGGCTCTATGGCATTGAATTCCCTCCCCTCCCCAAACCCCTCCCTCCTCACGCTCCACCCCAAAAACCTCCTGCTGGTGGCGAAGAAGGACCTGGCAACCCTATGATTGCTTCTAGCTGAGAAATGCCCATTGATTGCCATTATCTCCTTAATTTTCCTTAATTGATCCTCGGTGTTCAGTCCCATACTTTGATCACATCGCACACCATGGTCAAGTGGAAGCTGACTTTTTTACATGATTTCGTTTTAGTCCTGTGGTTTATTTCCTAGCGTTCTTCACAGTTTGGGCCAGGTTTGTCCTTGTGAAAGAGCAGAACAAGATTTACGTCAAGACAATTACGGCCAAAATTTCCACACTGTTCTTGTTAAAGAATTATGCTTGATTATGGAGCTCGTTTGACATACACCCAACGCAAGGGGCACACGGGCCTCTTAAAAGCCACTTTCCTTCTGAGCTAACTGGTATAAAAAGCTTCTTCCTACTAGCGGAGGAGTTTTTTCCATGGGAGTTTCGTGGCAGTCGGACGGAACGCTATATTAGATTTTCCCTCCGTTGGTCTTTCCGCACAGCGTAGCGAAAGCATACTGGTGCAGGAGATGTCTCTCCCGATTAGAGTTTCACTATGCATGCGCCACCAGTAGTGTGGGAGGGAGGCTCCGGTCCAACATGACACATCCTACTGCTGATGCAATATGTCACTGAAAGACATGCTGAGAGCCTGGATGAAAATATACTTTGGCACTCGCATCCGATGGAGCTCCATAGAAGGAAGTGGAGTGCCATCGACTGATACTGGCTGGCTGTTTGCTTTCTTTCTTTCTTTCTTTTTTTCCCAACAGGTTGAAAAACTGAAGGCAACAGCTCGGAGCCTCGCTTCCAAATGACCTTTACAATAAGTGCACATTCTGTATTTCGACTGTTCACAATAAACATCCCGCCTCGATGCCAAAAACCGGGTGGCTCTTTGCCATGTGGGGACTGGAGCTTCAGTTACATCTGGTTCCAAACATGTACTAGAAGCACTCCTGTGATTCCTGAGGGGCGACTTCAAAGAGGTGAGCAGGATTTTGTCCAGTGGGGATGCAAAGAACCGTCCAATAGGAATCGCCCCAAAGGCCACGGCCTCCTGTTACCCTCTGCGCCCTTCTCACACCAATCCCAACTGAGCATGAGAAAGAAGAAGATGAAGAAGACAGAATGGGCCAGACAGTTTTGACGCAAATAAACGTGTGGCATCGAGTATGCCAATCATGATGTCATAACAATGCCACAGATTATGAGATCACATGACTGTTCTTGGACTTCCCCCACATTAACATACAAGGACAGGTCTCCTGGAGAAAATGGCCACTTTGGCCATTGGGCTCTTTGGCATTGAATTCCCTCCCCTCCCCAAACCCCTCCCTCCTCAGGCTCCACCCCAAAAACCTGGGGAAATGGTAGGAAAATGGGTAGGAAAATGGGTAGGATAATGTCTTAAGGGATGAGTGGCATGTCATTTATTGGGCCAGAGTATGGTCTCCACATGTAGAAGTTCTGCTCTGATAACTGAGAAACAAGATTAGCTCTAAGCACCACCTGGAAAACTTGGTGTTAGAACATAAGAACATAAAAAGGGCCATGCTGGATCAGACCAAGGTCCATCACCTCCAGCAGTCTGTTCACACAGTGGCCCAACCAGGTGCCTCTAGGAAGCCCACAAACAAGATTACTGCAGCAGCACCATCCTGCCTGTGTTCCACAGCACCTAATATATTCGGCATGCTCCTCTGATCCTGGAGAGAATAGGTGTGCATCATGACTAGTAGCCATGGATAACCCTCTCCTCCATGAACATGTCCACTCCCCTCTTAAAGCCTTCCAAGTTGGCAGCCATCACCACATCGTGGGGTAGGGAGTACCACAAGTTAACTATGCCTTGGGTGCAGAAATACTTCTTTTTATCTGTTTTGAATCTCTCACCCTCCAGCTTCAGCAGATGACCCCGTGTTCTAGTACTATGAGAGAGGGAGAAAAGCTTCTCCCTGTCCACTCTCTCCACACCATGCATAATTTTATAGACCTCTATCATTCCTCCCCTTAACCGCCTTTTTTCCAAGCTAAACAGCCCTAAGCATCTTAACCGCTCCCCATAGAACAGTTGCTCTAACCCCCTGATCATTTTGGTTGCTCTTTTCTGTGCCTTCTGAAGGTCTGCAATATCCTTTTCTAGGTGTGATGACTAGAACTGTACACAGTATTCCAAGTGTGGTGTCACCATAGATTTGTACAAGGGCAGCATGATAGCAGAGGTTTTATTCTCTATCCCTCGTCTAATGATGGCCAGCATGGAATTTGCCTTTTCTTTTACAGCATTCACAGTGTTGAGTGGATTGACAGAGAGTGGGAGACAGTTCATTACTGTCATGTGGAATCTAGGAGACATGGAAGCTCTGGCGCGACATCACTTCTCCCCTGAGCTCCCTCCCCTCCTCAGACTCCACCAGCTCAGGAACTGCCCCTCGATGTCCAGGAGTTTCCCAATCCAGAGTTGGAAACCATAGGCATGAGGCAGCACATCGGGCACAGTGGAAGTGGGCCAGCATGGAGGTGGCATGACAGGAGCAGGACGATGATCCACTCGGCAGGATTCAGGATTATGGCTCCAAACCACTAATAATAATGTAATAATAATAATAATTTAATCTATTCTCTCCTATGACAGAGGAGCAGGCCTGTTATATTAGGTGCTGTGGAGCACAGGCAGGATAATGCTGCTGCAGCCGTCTTGTTTGTGGGCTTCCAAGAGACACCTGGTTGGCCGCTGTGTGAACAGACTGCTGGACTTGATGGGTCTTGGCCTGATCCAACAGGGCTTTTCTTATGGCTGCCAACTTGGAAGGCTTTAATAGGGAAGCAGACATGTTCATGGAGGTTAGGACTATCTGTGGCTACTAGTCAAAATGAATACTAGTCATGATGCATACCTTTTCTCTCCAGTACCAGAGGAGCATGCTGAATATATTAGGTGCTGTGGAACGCAGGCAGGATAATGCTCCTGCAGCAGTCTTGTTTGTGGGCTTCCTAGAGGCACCTGGTTGGCCACCGTGTGAACAGACTGCTGGACTTGATGGACCTTGGTCAGATCCAGCAGGGCTTTTCTCATGTTCTTGTGTACATTATTTCCTCCCTATAAAAAAGGAAGGAAGCTTATCAAACCTGAATATAAGAAACCGGAGGGAATAATCATTTATAAACCTTGGCTTGTTTCCCCCCACGCTGCACAGCGAAGTTGGAAGCCTTCTTTCTGCCTCGGGAGCCTTCCCCCAACTTTTGAAAGGTGGCTCTTTAAGCCAGAAGAAGGCTTCCAACTTGACTGAGCAGTGTGGGAGTAAACAAGCCCTTATCGCTATGAACAAACCCCTTTCCAATCTTGTGGCAACAAATCCTGTGTCAATTAAGTGGGGGGGGGGGTGTGATAAAAGGACTTCTTGTTGGTTGTCCTGAACATATTCCTAATGGCAGTAATTTCCATGGGTGATTCCAAATTCTTGCGGTATTAATGTTACAGGAAGGGAGAGACAGAAAGATTGACTTCTGTGTTTTCAACATGTACAATGGTAGAAAGTGCCTTCAAGTCGTAGCTGATTTATGGCAACCCTGTAGGGGATCTATGAGCAGAGTATCCCCAACAGGGTATCAATGAGCAGGAAGAAGAAGAAGAAGAAGAAGAAGAAGAAGAAGAAGAAGAAGAAGAAGAAGAAGAAGAAGAAGAAGAAGAAGAAGAATTGGTTTTTATATGCCGACTTTCTCTACCACTTAAAGGAGAATCAAACCGACTTCAAGTCATAGCTGTGTGTCCAAAGAACTCCAAAGGTGCCCTCAGGCTCAAAAAGGTTGGGGACCTCTGCCATAGGGTATGCAACTAGGGTTGCCAGGTCCCTCTTCACCACCAGCGGGAAGTTTTTTTGGGCAGAGCCTGAGGAGGGCGGGGTTTGGGGAGGGGAGGGACTTCAATTCCACCGAATCCAATGGAAAAAGCGGCCATTTTCTCCAGGGGAACTGATCTCTATCAGCTGGAGATCAGTTGTAATAGCAGGAGATCTCCAGCTAGTACCTGGAGGTTGACAGCCCTACCTGCAAGGCAAGAGACAGTCAGAGTTGGTTTTGTCATTGCTTGCCTCTGCATAGCAACCCTAGACTTTCTTAGTGGCCTCCCATCCAAGTAGTAAACAGGGCCCACTCTGCTTAGCTTGCCAGATCTGGTGGGATCAGGTTAGCCTGGGCCATCCAGGTCAAGGCAACACGAACAGTACATCTCTAGAGTGTCTAGCGTTGCCAACCTCCAGGTACTAGCTGGAGATATCCTGCTATTACAACAGATCCCCTGCCGATAGAGATCAGTTCACCTGGAGCAAATGGCCGCTTTGGCCATTGAACTCTATGGCATTAAAGTCCCTCCCTTCCCCAAACCCCACCCTTCTCAGGCTTCGTCCCAAAAACCTCCCACCGGTGGTGAAGAGGGACCTGGCAACCCTAAGAGTGTCCCTATATTGGCAACTCCGACCCCTGTCATGGCTCCCCCTCAGTGAAAACTAGGCCACCAAGGGTCAGAGGTGGAGTCAGGTATTTCTTCCACCACAGCATGGTTCCCAAGCACTGTTCACAGCAACTCTGGTGTTCTTGCACTGCTATTATGCAGAGAAGTTCTCCATACTCTACTTTTTCATATCATATTTCCAATGAAGACAGAGGATTTCTCCTGTCAATCAATGGCACTGTGCAAAGGGGCAGGGGGTGCCAACATCTAAGCAAATGGGACCTGCGACTGGATCCTACGTAGATGAGGGAATGATAAAACTGTGCATATGGCCCAGCAATTCATGGATCCGTGGAAGAACTAGTGGTACATATTACTCTTTCACACAAGGCAGGTGCTTGCGTTGGCAGTCAACGAACTGGCTCATGGGAGCCCTCCTGTACCTTGGAATAGCACACTATGAAGCAGCTTCTGTTCTCACCCAAATTTTCTCCTCACAAGTAAAATATATCACAGCCATGGCTGCTATACTTCAGCAACATTAAATTGGGCCGAGTCACCACAGTATGAGAAGAGGAAGAAGAGGAGGAGGAGGAGTTGGTTTTTATATGCTGACTTTCTCTCCCACTTAAGGAAGAATCAAACCGGCTCACAATCATCTTCCCTTTCCCTCCCCACAACAGACAACCTGTGAGGTAGGTGGGGCTGAAAGAGTGTGACTAGCCCAAAGTCACCCAGCTGGCTTCATGTGGAGGAGTGGGGAAACCAACATGGTTCTCCACTACACCATGCTGGTTCTCAAGTACCAGCTGGGGAAATTCAAACATAAAAAAACAAAAACTCAACAAACACACCCATGAACTAGACAGGGATTTAGATCTGGATGAAGGATAGCCATAAAAAATGTTGCTAAGAAACCGTCAAGGGAATTGACCCAAATAGAAACGAATTTTACTTTAAAATAAATTGCTTGGTCAGGTGATTAACTCATATATTTTGCAGCAATCTAAGAAAGTTTCATTGAGAGTAAAGGGTTAACCCTAAAGCCATTCTCCTTTGAAGCAGCTGCTTTGGGGGTCACCTGGTTTATGGATTCCTGACAACACAAGGATGGAATCCTACCTAGCATTCTTAGGGTTGCCAACCTATAGTTAGTAGCTGGAGATCTCCTGGGATTACAACTGATTTCCAGGCAATAGAGATGAGTTCACCTGGAGAAAATGGCCATTTTGGAAGGTGGCCTCTATGGCATTATACCCCCTTAAAGTCCCTCCCCTCCCCAAGCCCCGCCCTCCTCAAGCTCCACCCCAAAAATCTCCAGGTCTTTCCCAACCCAGAGCTGGCAACCCTAAACATTCTGGACCTGAGAAGAACTTCTAGCGGCACTAAATTCATCATGAAGTTGAATATTACACATTGGACACATTCATAGAGTCAACCAGGTAATTACAAATGTTGGTAATATTGCTACCGCTAATGATTTCCAACAGCTCTTCTGAGTAACCGACTGAGACGTACTTTGAAAATGCAGTGTTCTCACAGGAGAAAAGAACGGCTAAGGACTACCCTCGATCTCATATCCATTTGTAGAGCAGAACCTGGCAACCTTCCTGAAAGATTTAAAAGCTTTTTTTCTGTTGTTGTCACAGAGGAATCCTTAAATATGTATATATATTTTTTGCCATGTAAAATGCAGCCTTAGAAGCAATAAGGACAGTTTCCCTAAGATGAAGCCAAATCCAAAATGGCACCCACCATCTGTCAAAGAAAGGCTCCCGGGCCCCCCTTCATGCTAAATGCCACCATTTTCAAGTGACAGGAATGAGAGCCACTCTGGTAATGCAGGCGATATAATTAATGAGGGTGGCATCTATATCATCCTGCCGTTTTCTCCGTCTGTCTTCCCCATTTTTACCCGTCATGCACAGAATGTGCTGCTGAAAGTGCTTCTTATTGTCCATAGTGACTGTTTTTGCAAGTCGTAAAGTGAGCATAGATGGGTTTTGCAAAGCGTGTGCCGTTGGTGTGGAGACCTTCCTCACGTTGAAACCAAACGAGCCTTGAACTGGGGTGATCTTTGCATACCATCACAACTGGGGAAATGGTTCTGATAGATCATTTTTAAAATTCAATTTATACCCTACCCTTTACCATCCTAAGTAAGACGGGCTCAGGGTGGCTTGCAATAATATATACATACAGTATAATAAAACATCAATTTTATATACAATTTACAACTCATGCAACAGGTTAAAAATAGCCATCCAACTTATACCTGCTACCACGAAAAATGTGCATTATAATTTAAAGATGAGGAGCCCATTATACATTGTAGGCTGAGGGCCCAAACATAGCAAATTAACGCAAGCAACTGAGTGGGGAAATTAAACATTTTTGCAAATTAAGCAAGCAAAAGAGGGGAAGAAAGGCGGGGAGGCCAATTTATTGATGGAAGCATCGCTGCCTCAGCCATTCCATTTGGGGGCTGGACTCTGAATCAGTGAAACATTTCTTAATCTCGCTCTACCATTTTCCACACCCAAGTCAAAGTTAAATGAAACAAGTGTTGCTTTTTAAATATGCAGCTGATTCTATAAAATAGCTTGAGCCCAAACTGGGGACTGACAATGAAACCTTAAACAAAGTTCTCTCTGGTATTTTATGCATGGGAGTTTTACCTGGGGTTTGAGGCATTTTTGACCCACACTTTTTGGATGTGTGTATGTGGCGGGGGAGAGGAGAGAATGATGCCATCAAAGTATCATGTATCCAGGGGTTTGGCTGACCAGGCTGACAGGTCCTGTTTGGCTGCCCTGCATGAACAGAGAATGAAATTGCCACGGCATTACAGGAAGCCAGGGAACACTCAATCAGCAACCAGAAACATATTCCCTGTTGTCGAAGGCTTTCACGGTCAGAGTTCATCGGTTCATGTAGGTTATCCGGGCTGTGTGACCGTGGTCTTGGTATTTTCTTTCCTGACGTTTCGCCAGCAGCTGTGGAAGGCATCTTCAGAGGAGTAACACTGAAGGACAGGGTCTCTCAGTGTGAAGTGTGTAGGAAGAGTAATATATATAGTCAGAAGGGGGTTGGGTTTGAGCTGAGTCATTGTCCTGCAAAAGTATCAAAGGTAACGTGCTAACCATTGTCCTGTAAGTATCAAGATAATGTGCTAATGAGGGTGTGGTGTGTTAATGTGGAACCATTGTATCCTGAAGTGATCTCTTAATATGTGGAATCCAAAGCTAATCCGCATGGCTATTGTGGACTGTAGCCTTTGTTAGTCTGGAGGTTTTTCAGGGCAGGAAGCCAAGCCTTATTCATTCTTAAACTCTCTTCTTTTCTGTTAAAGTTGTGCTGATGTTTATGAATTTCAATGGCTTCTCTGTGCAATCTGACAAAATAGTTGGTAGAATTATCCAGTATTTCAGTGTCTTGGAATAAGAGCCTGTGTCCTGTTTGGGTCAGTCCATGTTCAGCCACTGCTGATTTCTCAGGTTGGCCAAGTCTGCAGTATCTTTCATGTTCTTTTATCCTTGTTTGTATGCTGCGTTTTGTGGTGCTGATGGAAACTTGTCCGCAACTGCAAGGTATACGATATACTCCTGCAGAGGTGAGGGGGTCTCTTTTGTCTTTTGCTGATCGTAGCATCTGTTGTATTTTCTTGGTGGGTTTAAACACAGTTTGTAGGTTATGTTTTTTCGAAAGTTTCTTCATCCTATCAGTGACTCCTTTAATTAATGGTAAGAATACCTTTCCTATGGGAGACTGTTTTTTCCTGAGTTTTCTGATTTTTGTTTGGTTCAATGGCCCTTCTGATTTCATTTCGGGAATAGCCGTTTGCTAGCAGTACGTGATTTAGATGATTAATTTCTTCCTTGAGAAACTGTGGTTCACAGATCCATCTTGCACGGTCCATTAATGTTTTGATTATTCCTCTTTTCTGTTAGGGACAGACATTCCCTGTTCTCCCTTACATTTAGAGGAAGGACAATGTAAGGGCTTAATTTGCCCTTTTGCCCCACAGCCAAATCTAATGGGCTTTTGGAGGCCATATTTTATCATGCTGGTTTTGTGATCCCTGATTGGTTAGCCATCCCTGATTGGTTGGGATCACATAGCCAGCATGACAAAAACTGTGCAACAAATCATATCAAATTGAAGAAAAGAAAGGAGCAACAATAAACAGGTACAAAAAAAAGAGGGTTTCAAGGGACATTTGGCAAGAAGCCAATGGTGAGGGAGATCAGAGGTTCAAACATATTAAAAAATTGTTTAAGTGAAAATTAACTGAGATTGGTACAAGTTTATAGGATGATAAAAACATGTTAAAAACGTTGAGAAAGACTCATAGAATAATTAATGTCAAACCTTGACTTCTTCTCCCCACCCCAACGTAACCCCATAAAAAATTTCTGTGTGGTTTCCCATCATATATCTATCTGACAAAGTGAGCTGCCACCCACAAAAACTCATATTGAAATAAATAAGTGAATTGCATATTGGCCTCCCTCTCCCTCCCCTTCCTTCTTTTTTAAAAAATAATTTTTATTTTTATATATAGGGATACAGAAAAAAGAAGGGAAAAGGGGAAAAAAACCCGAAAGAAAAAAAGAATCAAATTCAACATGTCTGTATCCAAGCTTCGATCTTGCCCCCATCTCTAATTCTAGCCTTAACTTAAAAATTTCTAGACTTATTCAATACTTCACTATATTTTAGAATACACTATTAACGTAGAAGATGGTTAAATTCTAGCCAATATGGCCATTATTAGGCACTATAGCAATTAAATAGTCAATTAAAAATCAAACCCTGCCTATATTAATAAAATATACCAAACTATGCCTATATATTTTATATTAATTGGTCTGAAACTACCAACTTTGCGTAATTCCCTCCCCTTCCTTCTTTTTTGATCAGGGGTTGCTTTGGATGGCTGCCCGACACTGTTTCTTACTGCCTATCATTCGACGACCCCTGTTTTAACTGATGTGAATTAATTTTAATTGTATTTAATATATGGTATTTTTACATGTATTGTATGTATTTTTGTTGTGAGCCGCTCAGAGCCTGACCTAGTCAGGAATGGGTGGCATTCAAATCTAACAAACAAACAAAAATATGGTTAGTCTTCAAGTGCCATTAGATTTTTAGTAAAAAAGGGCAAGAGTCCAGGAGCACCTTAAAGACTAACAAAAATATTTTCTGGTAGGGTATGAGCTTTCGTTTCGTATCTGAAGAAGTGAGCTGTGGCTCACAAAAGCTCATACCCTACCAGAAAATATTTTTGTTAGTCTTTAAGGTGCTACTGGACTCTTGCCCTTTTCTACTACTGCAGACAGACTAACACGGCTACCCACTGTGAATTAGATTTTTATTCTGCTTAAATTTTTAAAACATTTGAAAAATGAAAGCACTCTTCTCTCTAGATGACATTGCCAACATAAAGTGGATTATATTATGGCCATTTACGCATGGGAGGTTTTGCCGTGGATTTGCCTCTCTCTAGATGCACATTTCCTCCATCCAAATTCTCAAGACTCTGCATGGGGGCTTATTTTTTTTTAGTTTTGAGAATTTGGACGGGGAAAATGTGCATCTAGAGAGCAGCAAATCCAAGACAAAACCTCCCCTGCATAAATGGCCTCTGAACTCCCTGTTTCTAATAGGAGCAAACTGTGGGTAGCTGTTTGTGATATTATCAAATGGGCACCTGCGCAGTATGTGGCCGTGGCACAAACACCACTGCTTTCCGTGCAGCCCTTTGAAGGGTGATGGTCCCACTGGAAAGAATCACATTTCCCCCCCATAGCAATATTTTACAGGAAGTGCTGGGGAAAAGCGATTTCCCTGTAGCGAAAACACATTTCTTGCCCTACTGAGTGACAGCGTGGAGAGGTTCTAATGCCTATAAGAACCTGGGGTAGTTTTTTAAAACATTTTAGAAGCCAACCGTTCTCTTTCCCTATTTTTGCCTTGGGCAAGATGTCTTTGGTGGAAGTCAGCCATGTACAGTATCAATCAGTCATCTAGCCTCTTTTAATTTTTTTTTGAGTCATTAATTGTTTTTTGCTGTTAGCAGGAGAGTAGCGCGAGTTGTCTATGCGTCCTGTGGCAGGCAGGCTCGAGCAATAACCTCCTCGATGACATTTTGTTGTGTGGGGAAGCTTGCAGGGTTTTTTCTTTTTTTTGGAAGCGGCTTTGATCGTACAATATGGAAAGCGCGCTATCTTAGCTGTTTCCTACACAGAGTTGGAAGGAGTCCTTTTTGGACAAAATCCACTGGCAAAGGCTGTAAGCCTTGAGCAGTCGGTTTTATTTTATTTTTTGTAAAAAAAAATTAGTGTATTCTTTATGCATATTCGGAGAAGTTATTTTGAGAGCCTGCCTTCTGGGATGGTTACTGTCTGATACTAGAGACGAGCGCCGTACTACATAAACGTGGGTGTGTGGATAGTTTAATTCCTTTGGGAAGTTGTAAGCCCGGCCAATTAGAGTTCTATTAAAGACGACCGGCTCTGCTGCTCTTAAAAGGCGCCTCTAAGGTGTGAAATAGATAATTTAGATGACAGAAGTAAGGGGTCTAAAAATGTATCCAAGCAGAGCTCGTCGGCTTGCATCCGAACGTGTCCTTGTGCAAATAGAAGAGAGGGGGCTAGGGTTGCCAGGACCCTCTTCACCACCGGCGGCAGGTTTTTGGGGTGGAGCCTGAGGAGGGCAAGGTTTGGAGAGGGGAAGGACTTCAATGCCATAGAGTCCAATTGCCAAAGCTGCCGTTTTTCTCCAGGTTTCTATTGGCTGGAGATCAGTTGTAATAGCAGGAGATCTCCAGCTAGTACCTGGAGGTTGGCAACCCTAGAGGGGGGCTTTTTCCACCCCTTGTAGTCCAAGGTCCCTGCCCAGTCCAAGCAATTCTTGAAGGCCCTCTGAGGTTCAGGACCCACCTTCTGGAAGGCTGCAGCATAGGGTTGCCAGATACCAGGTAATGGCGGACAATTGCCTGCCTATTAAGGGGGCTGCCCGCTGCCCCTCAGCTGGCCGGCGAACGGAAGCAGGCCAGCTGAAGGGGGGGTGATTAATGTCACTTCTGGGTTTACCTGGTTCTTAACCACTACACCACACTAGCTAAGGCTGATGCCAATAAAAGAAGACAAGCAAATGACTGATACCTTGCAAACCAATACACAGTGGTACAGGGCAGCATCTGCAAGAGGTTCTTAAGATCCAAGTCATGATTTCAAAGTGATGTTTGAACGATTCAGTGGCAAGGCATGTCGCTAGATGTCAAACCAGCATGTCACTAGATGTCATGTAACTTTCCCCACCAATCTATAAAAATCAATACACCTGTTCCCCTCCTTCAGATGGCATATGGAAGACTGAAATCAAATCTGAGTGCAGATCTCCCAGATCCACGTTCAGCTTTTCCAGTGGTCCATCCAAGAGCACTACTGTCACATTCAAGAAGGATATGCAGGGAGGGTGAAATAGAATCAGTACCTCATGTCCTAATTAACTGTTCGTTTTATGCTAGGGGTCATTCTCAGTTTATAGAAGAAGAAGAAGAGTTGGTTTTTATATGCCGACTTTCTCTACCACTTAAGGGAGAATCAAACCGACTTAAAATCACCTTCCCTTCCCCTCCCACAACAGACTCCCTGTGAGGTAGGTGAGACTGAGAGAGTGTGACTTGCCCAAGGTCATCCAGCTGGCTTCGTGTGTAGGAGTGGGGAAACAAATCCACTTCACCAGATTAGCCTCTGCCGCTCATGTGGAGGAGTGGGGAATCAAACCCGGTTCTCCAGATCAGACTCCACCGCTCCAAACCACCGTTCTTAACCACTACACCACGCTGGCTCTCACTTATAGACCCGTTATTTGTGGACAGGGAATCGTTATCTGCCAAAATTAAGGTGTCTCTCCTTATGACTGCTCAGGACCCAATAAAAATTGAATTGATGGGAAGGTTTCTACAGTTTGCAATCCAAGAATGTGAGAGCTTGTGTATCAAATAAGGCTGGCTTAGAACTGCAAGTCTAAGTAATCCACTCATCGATTTTACTGTAAAAACGTTGGAGATCTGTTGTACCTTGTATAGTACGGTCTTATGTATTTGCTTCTGTAAGCTGCATTTCTATGCCAATAAAGGCTTCGGATCGGAATTAATTTGTTTACGGCCCATTCCCCCCCCCCCAACAAGGACCCAAAGTAGCTTTCAGCGTCCCCCCTTTTCCATTTTAATCTCCACAACAACCCTGTGAGGTAGGTTAGGCTGTGAGAGTGACTGATCCCAAGTCACCCAGCAAGCTTCCACAGCACAGTGGGGATTCAATCACAGGTCTTCCAGATCGTAGTCCGACACTCTAACAACTACACCACACTGCCTCTCTACACCGTCAACCAGTACTGAAGTTCAACAAGCATTTTTCATGCCTACTTCTATAACTGTCATTAGGTTCAGCCCTGATCCCTAACGGGATTGTTAGGCTAACCCAAAGATTTTTGGTCACTTTTACCGCTGTCCTTTACGCCCAACCTTTCAAAATTATAAACAATCTAATTGCTTCATCGTGCACTCTATGGTGCATTAGACGTACTGAGGTTGACTCTCTATCTACAATCGCTACCCATTTTCTTTTCATTTTGCCTCACTTCACATCCCCTTCCATTATACTCGCTGTTGCAAAACAAAGACTCCACTTTAAAAATTGCCAACACGAACAAAAGCACATTAGCATTTATGAGTAAATATTATCAACATGAATAGAAAACATGAATAAAGGATACAGCAAAATGGCTACAAGTGACATGTGGCATAAAAAATAATATCATTTAAATACTTTTTTTCAGATTACTAAATTCCATTAGCGCCTTCCAACCACAGACACGGTTATTCAACAAAACAGGGAAAATAGCCATCTCCTTAATATATTTCCCAAGAGGAATATGCAAAACACTTTTGAAAAGAATATAAAGTCATCAAATGTATAATGTTTTCATTTAGACTTTGAAGCCATACAGAAAGTTTTGGAAATAAACAATCATGGAAGTCCCTCAGCATGGTATAATGGTAAAGAACAGTGAACTCTGATCTGGAGAACCGGGTTTGATTCCCCCCTCCTCCACATGAACAGCGGACTTGAATCTGGTGAACCGGGTTGGTTTCCCCACTCCTCCATATGAAGCCTGCTGGGTGACCTTGGGCTAGTCACAGTTCTCTCTGAACTCTTTCAGCCCCACCTACATCATGTGTTTGTTGTGGGGAGAGGAAGGGAAGGTGAATGTTATTCAGTTTGAGACGCCCTATGGTAGAGAAAATCGGGGTATAAAAACCAACTCTTCTTCTTCTTCTTCCCCCACTTAATTAATTTAATATTAGGTAAGGGACAGGCCCTGACCAGGATGGCCCAGGCTAGCCTGACCCCTATGCCTTCTAACCTTACCATAGGACATACGGGCACTCAAAGACAGTTAGCTGGCTGCTGTTGCAAATGGACTGGAAGAAAGCTCCCTGGGAATATCTGATCATCTTTTTGACCAGTCTTTTATGAATTCTCAAAATTCCCATCGGCAAATACGGATGGGATGGTCAGACTCCCTTTTCGCACCTTTTTATTCTACTGAAAACATCAGCAGTGGCGGGAACATGAGCAGGGAAGCAGAGGATCACCCACTGGAAGCCGCCCTACAGAGAGCAGAGCAATTTCCAATAATACTAGGGGTTTACAGCTTTGTTCTAATTCCTGATTTGTTGCCTTCTTAATGCATGTCTGTATTATCCTTTTTTTTTTTACATGCTTAGCTCTTCTGTGCACCCCCTCCCCACTCTCCGCTTCTGAGTGAAATCAGAACCATATTCTCTAAGGGCGAAAATGCACGGTCGCTTTAGCCTCCTTTCTTCCCTGTTCCAGCCAGGATTCAGCCAGGATCGAACGCACATTCGTGCGTTCGATCCTGGCTGAATCCTGGCTGGAACAGGGAAGAAAGGAGGCTAAAGCGACCGTGCATTTTCGCCCTAAGTCTCCCTGTCACGGATCATTCCTCAAATATTCTCCCCTTGCTTGAGGAAGGGCCCGGCCAGACTTTTCTGGCCGTTGTTCTGCAGGGTGTGAGGCTGAGCTCCAGCAAGGAGCCCAAAAGGAACGGGCAAGCTGCCACCTGTGAAAAACAGAAACCTCTCGCTCGTTCATTCCATCCGTTATCGACGGAGAGATCAACATGTGCGGATTTTGCAACTGGCCGGCAAATGGCTTCATCAGGGCCAGAACGTTTGCCTCGTGCTGAGTGACGCTTAACATTGTATTGGGAGAAACAGAAGCTGCATAAAGGCCCCACAGGGATCAGAGTAGGGTTAGCAGCTCCAGGTTGGGAAATACCTAGAGATTTTTGGAGGGGAGCCTAGGGTTGCCAGGTCCCTCTTCACCACCGGTGGGAGATTTTGCGGGCAGAGCCTGAGGAGGGCAGGGTTTGGGGAGGGGCTTCAATGCCATAGAGTCCAATGGCCAAAGCAGCCATTTTCTCCAGGGGATCTGATCTCTACCAGCTGGAGATAGATTGTAATAGCAGGAGATCTCCAGCTAGTACCTGGAGGTTGTCAACCCTAGCGGAGCCTGAGGAGGGTGGGGTTTGGGGAGGGACTTCAGTGGGGTTTAATGTTGGGTTGCTGGCTCCAGTTTGGGAAATACCTGGAGATTTTTGGGGTGGAGCCTGAGGAGGGCAGGGTTTGGAGAGGGGAGGGACTTCAATGCCGTAGGGTCCAATTGCCAAAGTGGCCATTTCCTCCTGGTGAACTGATCTCTATTGTCAGGAGATCAGTTGTAGTAGCAGGAGAACTCCAGCCACCACCTAGAAGTTTGAACTCAAAGAAAAGACTAGTGCCAAAGTAGGAAATAGTTATGGGAACAACCAGCACTTATGGCATGAAATAGAGCTATAAATCAGACTAAGAATAACGTGTTATAATTCATTCACATCAACACATATCATCTGAACTTAGCTCTTAGAACACCAATTCACTGTAAAATACAATATAGCACTTCAGGGTTCCTTAATACAGAACACTTTTCCATAAATGCCGTAATAATTTTTTCAAAGTTCTGCTTTTTCCGTTCCGGCAGTCCCGCGAAGTTCAACTTGAGCCGTTCAACTTGAGCTACGTAGCATCGCCATCCGCTTGCAAAAGGGGGCTACACGCCAGCATTCTTAGTACAAATGTTTTGAACGGCTCAAGTTGAACTTTGCGGGACTGCCGGAATTGAAAAAGCCTGTGCGAAATAGCACTACCTGTTGGAAACCTATTTTTTGGCATCCGTGGAAGAAATTTTTCCTGCTATTGCAGAACTTTGAAAAAATTATTACGGCATTTATGGAAAAGAGTTCTGTATTAAGGAACCCTGAAGTGCTATATTGTATTTTACAATGAAGTGGTGTTCTAAGAGCTAAGTTCAGATGATATGTGTTGATGTGAATGAATTATAACATGTTGTTCTTAGTCTGATTTATAGCTTTATTTCATGGCATAAGTGCTGATTGTTTCCATAACCACCTAGAAGTTGGCAACCCTAGATCAGAGACAGCTCTGAGGTGGATCTCCGTGGCCCCCTTCATAGATAACCACAGTGCATATGACAGGGGGACTTTCCCCCTTTCCCCATGATAATTAATGTGAGCCAAGGAATTGCAGGGGCCAATGACCACAGTTCTTTCTCACCCAGACATCTGACAGTGGGGAGGGAAAGTAATGATTGCGTAGGACACACCCATACAATGCTCTGCTCCATTCACACAGGCTCTCAAGTAGTATGGGAATGACATTACTCAATTACTGCCTCTATATCCCGTCTTTCTCCCCCATGGGGACCTGCTTAAAACTGCTTAAATTGTTCTACTCTCCTTCATTTATTCCACAGAACAACCCTTTGAGTAGGATTGCCAGCCTCCAAGTGGAGATCTCCTGCTATTACAACCAATTTCCAGCCGATAGAGATCAGTTCCCCTGGAGAAAATGGCCGCTTTGGCAATTGGGCTCTATGGCACTGAAATCCCTCCCTTCTCCAAACCCTGCCCACCTCAGGCTCCGCCCCCAAAGTCTCCAGGCATTTCCCACCCCAGAGCTGGCAACCCTACCTGTGAGATGGATTAGATTGACAGTGTGTGACTAGCCCAAGGTCACCCAGCAAGTTTCCATGGCAGACTGGGGACTTGAACCTGGGTCTCCCAATGCATGTAGGGTCGCTAGCATTGGGTTGGGAAATACCTGGAGATTTTTGGGGTGGAACTTGAGGAGGGTGGGGTGTGGGTAGGGGTGGGACTTCAAGGGGGTATAATGCCACAGGAGAAACCTTCCAAAGCAGCCATTTTCTCCAAGTGATCTCTATCGGCTGGAGGTCAGTTGTAATCCCAGGAGATCTCCAGCTAGTACCTGGAGGATAGCACAGGAACAGTATAGTACAAAGTGACAACAACTATATTGTGTTTAAACATGCAAAAACAAGCAAGTGGGAATACACACAAGTAGCACTTATAACAAATATATACAAAATATACAGTCAATGTTCGATGCAGTCTCAATGCAATATAGTTTTCTTAATATATTTGTAGGAATTTTCATTAAAAAAGTCCATCAGGTACATGTATGAATAATCATTGGATCTTCATAATTTGTATATATTTGTTATAAGTGCTACTTGTGTGTATTCCCACTTGCTTGTTTTTGCATGTTTAAACACAATATAGTTGTTGTCATTTTGTACTATACTACTGTTTCTGTGCTGTTTTCCAAACCTTGCGGTATTGGCACGGAAGTGCTTTGATTTTGGGTTAGTACCTGGAGGATGGCAACCCTAAATGCTTGTGAAGTGGAATAACCTTGTCCTGTGGATGCAGCCAGCCCGTCGAGGAGAGGCGTCTGGGAGAGGAAGCAGAATGTGGGGGAAAGGTTCACACAAATTCATGCTCTTCACCTGTGCAGTTGAGAAATATTGGCTGGCTGGAGTTCCCGGGCCATTTGCTACCAAAAGAGCAGATCCGCCTTGGCCGCTGCCCTTCAGTAATCACGGTCTCAGAGAACTGGCCTCCTCTAGAGAAAAGATCTTGAGAACTACCTCCGTCTGACTTCTGCGGCCATGTGATTTGCTCAAGGCCACATAAGAACCATGTCAGAACCACAAATTGTTCATTACAAATCTCGGACTATCTCAACCACAAAGCTCTTTCCACGTATGCGACTTTCCAACGTTCCTGTTTAAAACGTTGAAGGAGAATAGTTTATCAATGAAAAAGGAGATAATATTACACAGCAGTATGCACACATGTTATATATTCTGGGGGGCAATTTTTTCCCTTCCCCCTCTGGCATGCATGCATGGACTAATCGTAAACATGCATCAAAACAATTTTAAAAAAATAAAGGTTAAGGAAAAGTCAAATGAAAATGCATAGCCCAAGCCAAAAGAGCTGAGACAGAATCCTAAAGTATTTGAGACTGGAATGTTTTGCAGTAGACGGTCTCTCGGCCCTCGTGCGAGGAAGCTAGCGTGTCATCGTTTGTGCGAGCTGCCTGAAAGGCAGTCTTTTGTCGGGAAAAGGTGCCAGGAACCAGGGACGTTTCTTCCTCCCCAAACAGAAGTCTGGAACTGCCAGGAGCAAAAAGGAAAAGGAAAATAAAACCTGATGGGAGACGGACATAATTCAAAACAAACTAAAAAGCCCCACCTCCCATTTTCTCTACTAAACCACAGAGAAAGGCAGAGGGTCTAGCCAGTCTCTACAAAGAGGGTCTTGGAGGGTTTTGCCCGAAATGCTGCTGCAGCCGTCTTGTTTGTGGGCTTCCTAGAGGCACCTGGTTGGCCCCTGTGTGAACAGACTGCTGGACTTGATGGACCTTGGTCTGATCCATAGGGCTGCCAACCTCCAGGTGGTGGCTGGAGATCTCCCTCTATTACAACTGATCTCCAGGTGGCAGAGATCAGTTCCCCTGGAGAACATAGCCGTTTTGGCATTTGGACTTTATGGCATTGAAGTCCCTCCCCTCTGGTGATTCCTAGAGTTACCTTGGTCACTTCCAGTTTTTTTCCAGAAGTGATGTCATCATGTTTGCATTACTGCCGAAGAAGAAGAAGAAGAAGGGCTGTGGCTCAGTGGTAGAGCATCTCCTTGGCATGCAGAAGGTCCCAGGTTCAATCTCCGGCATCTAAAAGGACTAGGTAAGTAGGTGATGTGAAAGACCCCTGCCTGAGACCCTGGAAAGCTGCTGTTGGTCTGAGTAGACAATACTGACTTTGATGGACCAAGGGTCTGATTCAGAAGAAGGCAGCTGATGTGTTTAGGAAGAAGAAAAAGAAGAGTTGGTTTTTACTTGCTGACTTTCTCTACCACTTAAGGAAGAATCAACCAAGCTTACAATCACCTTCCCTTCCCCTCCACACAACAGACACCCTTTGAGGTAGGTGGGGCTAAGAGAGCTCTAACAGAGCTCTGACTAGCCAAGATCATCTGGCTGGCTTCATGTGGAGGAGCGAGGAAACGAACCCGGTTCACCAGATTAGCATCCACTGCTCATGTGAAGGAGTGGGGAATCAAACCCAGTTCTCCAGATCAGAGTCCACCGCTCCAAACCACCGCTCTTAACCACTGCATCATGCTGGCACAATGATAACCTCATTGTGATATGTTCCATCACTACTACTGGATATTCTCCACTGGGTTTATTTTTTTAATTTCATTCCTGTTCCACTTGGAAATCATTGAACACATCCCATGGCAATGAAGAGGAGACTAATTGGTAACCTGGGTGCAGCTTGATCATTCCACATCTGGAGCTACCAAATGGCGTTCCTGGGAAGTGAAAATGTTGCTTCTTTGCACACCCCTCCTCTGCTTTGTGGGGAATGTAGTCAAAAATCTCTGGGGAAACAGATGCTCAAGCACCCAATTCGCAGCAGGCTCCCTTAGGCCTAAATATGTTTTCCATTTGCTAGTAAGTAAAAGAAGCATTAAATATTACCGGCAATGATGAAAGATAACTTTTACCACAGTGTTTTGCATATTTTGCACTTAATTTGTAGACTCTTTAGAAGGATAGATAAGGAGTCACTTTTTTTTTTTTTTTTTTTTGTGAGCTTCTAGTCCAGGGAGCCAATCTCTAAGGTAGCTAATCTCATATCCTTTGGCAATAGAGGTTTCTAATTTTATGAGGAAGGGGATAAGGGAACAAGAAAACAATCTCCCAACCCACATCCCTTGGCAGAGACATGTGGCGCTCTAGCCAGCCAGGAGTGACTTGGTGGTGGAAAGTATGGTCAAGTCGCAGCCAAATTATGGTGACCCTTTGGGGTTTTCAAGGCAAGAGACTAACAGAGGTGGTTTGCCATTGCCTTCCTCTTCATAACGACCCTGGTATGCCTTGGTGGTCTCCCATTAGGGTTGCCAACCTCCAGGTCCTAGCTGGAGATCGCCTGCTCTTACAACTGATCTCCAGTCGATAGGGATCAGTTCCCCTGGAGAAAATGGCTGCTTTGGCCATTGGGCTCTGTGGCATCGAAGCCCCTCCCCAAACCCCACCCTCCTCAGGCTCTGCCCCAAAAATCTTCCGCCAGTGGTGAAGAGGGACTTGGCAACCCTATCTCCTCTCCAAGTGCTGACCAGGGCTGACCCTGCTTAGCTTCTGAGGTTTAACAAAATTGGGCTATCCTGGCCATCCAGGGCAGGGAAGATTGACTTGACCATACAGAAATATAAAGTAGACTGAAAGTTCCAGAGATGTCACCATTTTCCTGCCCCATAAAAATAAATAAGATGGGTGTTATCATTATTTTTGCTTCTGGTACTATTAGCGGCAAAAAAAAAAAAAAAAGTCTGTGTTTGCTCAGTCAGGTCCCTTTCCCTTAAAGTAGCCCCTCCACTTTTGACATCTCTATTCAAGTATGCGGCCTAATTCAGCGGTTCCTAACCTTACTCTATCACCCTCCATTTGTGTGATTTATTAAAATATTTATGTGCTGCCCTCCCCAGCGGCTCAAGGCATCTTATGGTAAACAAAAAAAAAAAAAAAGAAAAAAAAAAGAAAATCAGTCAAACAAACTAGAGTTGCCAACCTCCAGGTGGTACCTGGAGATCTCCTGCTATTACAATTAATCTCCAGATGACCATGATCAATTCCCCCGGATAAAATGGCTGCTTTGGAGGGTGGACTCTATGGCATTATACCCTGCTAAGGCCCCTTTCCTCCCCAAACCCCACCCTCCCCAGGCTTCAGCCCCAAAATCTCCAGGTATTTCCTGACCCAGAACTGGCAACCCAAAAACAAATTCGCCAGCTACGCAACTTTCCCTCAAAATACTACGTTTTGCACAATCAGCTATAAAAATGCCCCCTAAAAAGGAAATCCGTACATTTTTAATGGAAGATGGATAGGGTTGCCAGGTCCATCTTTGCCACTGGCAGGAGCCTGAGGAGGGCGGGGTTTGGGGTGGGGAGGGACTTCAATGCCATAGAGTCCAATGGCCAAAGCAGCCATTTTCTCCAGGGGAACTGATCTCTATCGGCTGGAGATAGGTTGTAATAGCAGGAGATATCCAGGTAGTACCTGGAGGTTGGCAACCCTAGTTGGCCCTGCTAAGCTTCTGAGATCTGATGAGATCTGGCTAGCCTGGGCCATCCAGGTCAGGGCATCCAGGTTGGAATATGTGTGTGTGTGTGTGTGTGTGTGTTCCAATATTTTGAAAAATATTTTGAAAATATTTTGAAGTGTAAGGATGTGTCACTGGCCACCAAGACTAGATTAATTCATGCCATCGTATTCCCTATTACTATGTATGGGTGTGAGAGCTGGACAATGAAGAAAGCGGATAGGAAGAAAATAGATTCCTTTGAAATGTGGTGTTGGAGGAGAGTGTGACGGATTCCGTGGACTGCCAAAAAAACAAATCAGTGGATCACATCAAGCCTGAACTGACCCTAGAAGCTAAAATGACTCAACTGAAGCTATCGTATTTTGGTCACGTCATGAGACAACAAGAGTCACTGGAAAAGACAGTCATGCTAGGAAAAGTTGAGGGCAGCAGGAAAAGAGGAAGACCCAACAAGAGATGGATTGACTCAATAAAGGAAGCCACAGACTTCAATTTGCAGGATCTGAGCAAGGCTGTCAAAGATAGGACATTTTGGAGGACTTTCATTCATAGGGTCGCCATGAGTCGGAAACAACTTGACGGCATTTAATACACACACACACACACACATATGTTCCAAAGAAAGACTTCTCTTAACTTTAGTTCTGCAGGTTGCTAACAAGTCACTGCATATATTTACCAAGAGTTCAACATGAGTGTAAGAGCAAATGTTTCTCTCAACACTGAATAAAAAAGTCAGCATGAAAGGTCTAAATGGCAAACAGTGCTCCAGTGTATACAATTGTCACTGATTTAATGTAAAGTCAGCCTCAGTGCTTTGATGTTCTGTAAACATGTCATTTTGAGCCGACTCAGTTTCGCAGCATTTCATCAGCAAAGGCACAACAACCCCCCTCCCTTCGAAAAAGCCCCAATTATGCTTCATCACTGTTTACCTCTTTCAAATGCCCCTCTATTACCAGCCAGGGTGGTTTGCAATGTTTAGTCTCCATTGAAGATGGTATTTAAAAAAAAACCAAAGCCCTCGGGGCAAATTCACTCCCTCCTTCTTCCTTTAATCGACTGATTTTGGTTGAGCTCGGAGGAGGGAAACCCTCTCCCCCCAGTTACCATTTTACATTCAAACATACATAGTAAGACATAGCCGCAGTAAAAGACTTTGGAAATCACAAGTGGAAAGAGGGTCATTGGGGTTATTGCTTTATTTTTTTACTTAAAATAGAAATATGCTCAAAACAATAACACAGTGTTTAATTTAATTTAACAGTATTTGATAATTGGCACCTCGGGACTGGGTGGGGAGGGTTGCTGCCTCGGCTGGCTTGTGGACTGAATAAGAGCCTACAAGGGGCTGAATCTGCCCCCCAGGCCTTATGTTTGACACCTATGTCCTATGTGGTCGTCATAAGATGACTGTGACTTGATGGGGGGGGAAAAATTACACTAGATAGGTAAGGTTGCCAACCTCCAGGTACTAGCTGGAGATCACCTGCTACTACAACTGATCTCCACCTGGAGAAAATGGCCGCTTTGGCAATTGGACTCTATGGCATTGAAGTCTCCCCTCCCCAAACCCTGCCCTCCTCAGGCTCCACCCCAGAAACCTCCTGCTGGTGGTGAAGAGGGACCTGGCAACCCTACAGATAGCGCCTGTATGGCAACTCATTTTCAACAGGGGCCATATTTTTAATTGTGCTAAGAATGAAGAGTCAACAGCCTTATAGCTCTGCTTATTGACTTTCTCCTGTCGGAGGTGAAATCGGATCAATCTTTTCTTTCACTATCTAGTCACCAGAAATAGGCAAACCTTAAAGATAGATGTTAAATCAAAAGAGTTTCCGTCTAGACATTAGGAAGAATTTTCTAACAATTAGAGCCGTTCCTCAGTGGAACAGGCTTCCTCGGGAGGGGGTGAGCTCTCCTTCCCTGGAGGCTTTTAAGCAGAGGCTAGATGGCCATCTGTCAGCAATACTGATTCTATGACCTTAGGCAGAACGTGAGAGGGAGGGCATCTTGTGTGTGTGTGTGTGTGTGGGGAGGTAGTAGTGAATTTCCTACATTGTGCAGGGGGTTGGACTAGATGATCCTGGTGGTCCCTTCCAACTCTATGATTCTATTCTATGATTCTATGAAAGACCTCTGTGGTTTTTCCCTCTGTGGTTTTTCCTTGTCTCATTTGTGAAGGGTACTCATATAGCTTTCATGACAACCCACAGGGCTTTTGAGCGGTCATGCCCAGAATCTCTGACCTCTTAGTACAAAGACACACGGAAGGCAATGCCTCCTCTCTACCCGCTTCCAAGCGGAAAAACAAAACCAAGCTAGAAATTTACGGCATAATGTTCTTTAAGTTAGCAGAGCAAATAAAGTCCGCGTCTCCTTATTGGCTGTTAACCGCCATAACCTACTCAATTTCATCTTTGTACATTTCATATGGGGATTTTCATTTTATTTTATTGACTAAGAAATATCCAGTTTTCTGGCTGAAGCCTATTATGTAAAGAAAGCATAAAAGGACTCATTACTTTTTAACTACCAACAGAGAAGGAAACAGCATGCACATCTCGTTTGCTGGGTATACACTCTTTAGTAGCATATCAGGCTATGGACATTGGGGTCTACCTGATATTTCCTTCTACAGGTAGAAGAAGAAGAAGAATCATAGAATCGGAAGGGACCACTAGGGTCATCTAGTCCAACCCCTGCCCAATGCAGGAAATTAACAAGTACCTCCCCCCCACATCCCCAGTGACCCCAACCCTCCCCCCACCATGCAGGATCCCACAATCAAAGCACTCCTGACAGATGGCCATCCAGCCAAGAAGAAGAAGAAGAAGAAGAAGAGTTGGTTTTTATATGCTGACTTTATCTTTTGAGGAGAATCAAACGGTCTTACAATCTCCTTCCCTTCCTCTCCCCACAACAGACACCTTATGAGGTAGCTGAGGCTGAGAGAGCTCTAAGAGAAGTGTGACTAGCCCAAGGTCATCCAGCAGGCTTCATGTGTAGGGGAGAGGAACCCAACCCGGTTCATCAGATTTGAGTCAACCGCTCATGTGAAGGAGTGGGGAATCAAACCCAGTTCTCCAGATTAGAGTCCACCGCTCTTAACCACTATACCACATTAATCTAAGAAGACCCCTACTATATCAGGCCAAGGGTTCTCAAGGCAGCCCAAAAGGTAACATCATGTACATAGGGAGATAGGTGAGTCCTGCCAGGGTTGCCAACCTCCAGGGTGGCCTGGAATTCTCCTAGAATTACAATTGATCCCCAGACTACAGAGAGGGGGGAAATGGCAGCTTCAGAGGGTGGACTCTGTCATCACATCCCTATAAGAACATAAGAAAAGCCATACTGGATCAGACCATGGCCCACTAAGTCCAGCAGTCTGCTCACACAGTGGCCAACCTGGTGCCTCTAGGAAGCCCACAAACAAGTCAACTGCAGCAGAATTATCCTGCCTGGGTTCCATGGCTCCTAATATAGTAGGCATGCTCCGCAGATACTGGAGAGAATAGGTCTGCATCATGACTAGTATCCACTTTGACTAGTAGCCATGGATAGCCTTCTCCTCCATGAACATGTCCACTCCCCTCTTAAAGGCTTCCAAGTTGGCAGCCACCTCCACATCCTGGGGCATTGGAGTTGCCCAATTTAACTATGTGTTGTGTGAACCACTATTGGGCTCCCTTCTCTCCCAAAACTCTGCCTCCAATTCTCCAGGAATTTCCCAGCACAGAGTTGGTAACCTAATTTGCTGCTACATTAAAAACAAATTCTGCTGCTCTGGGAATCAAAAACAATAAAATATGGGACATGGGGTTACTTATTGCGGGCCTACTGACTTGGCATCCACCAATGAAAGACGGAGTTTAGATTCATGGTAGGGTGTGGATGCAGACTGTGGGAATGAGCATACGGATAAAAACACTGAAATCACATATACCCCTTTGTTTTCAGTTTAATTTGGGCATCCCTCCATCTTTGACTAGGGTTGCCAGCTCTGGGTTGGGAAATGCCTGGAGATTTGAGGGGTGGAGCCTCTGAAGGACGGGTTTTGGGGAGGGAAGGGACTTCCATGGGGTTTAATGTTGGGTTGCTGGCTCCAATTTGGGAAATACCTGGAGATTTTAGGGGTGGAGCCTGAGGAGGGTGGGGTTTGGAGATGGGAGGGACTTCAATGCCGTAGGGTCCAATTGCCAAAGCGGCCATTTCCTCCAGGTGAACTGATCTCTATTGGCTGGAGATCAGTTGGAATAGCAGGGGATCTCCAGCTAGTACCTGTAGGTTGGCAACCCTAGTTGTAATAGCGGGAGCTCTCCAGCCACCACCTGGAGGCTGGCAACCCTAGTATAAGGCCATAGAGTCCACCTTCCAAAGCAGCCATTTTCTCAAGGGGAACTGATCTCTATCACCTGGAGATCAGTTGTAAAAGTGGGAGATCTCCAGCCACCACCTGGAGGTTGGCAACCCTAAGGATTAGAGCCACCTTAGCACACCTGAAACTACTAGGAACTGTACAATGATTGCAGAATCACGCAACTGGAATGCAGTCTTACATAATTCATTCGTTGCTGGACTTTATTAGTATTAATTCAATGTCCTGCTAATGGCTATATCAGTGAGATCTGCCAATTAGGACACCAGTTCTAATGGCGGCCATATTTTGATTTGCTCCAAGGAGGCAGGCTGGACAGGAGGTATCTTGGGCTCCAGCAAAAAATGATATCGCCATCTAGTGCCCAAACAAGAGTCTACCATTCCATAGCATAGTAGATCTTTTGCAGTCAGTTAGTTGATGGCAGCCGAGTCAAATGTTGAGTTGTTTTATTAATTAAAACAGCAAAGCTCTATGAACACCAATAATTGCAGTTTGTTCATTACTAGGCCACATTTTTCTCCTGAGTCCTTTGGCCAAGAATGTGTAACAAATAGGAAAGTAATGTCCATTAATTTTTTCCTATGTATCAGATCAGATCAGATCATGTGTACGTTAAGAGTCATCAAGTTGCATCCGACTCATGGCGACCCTATGAACTAACATCCTCCAAAACATCTTATCTCTAACAGCCTTGCCCAGATCTTGCAAACTGAGGGCCGTGGCTTCCTTTATAGAGTCAATCCATCTCTTACTGGGTCTTTCTCTTTCCTGCTCCCTCAACTTTTCCTAGCATGATTGTCTTTTCCAATGACTCTTGTGACCAAAGTATTAGTCATTTTAGCTTCTAGGGTCAGTTCAGGCTTGATTTGATCTAGAACCCACTGATTTGGTTTTTTGGGCAGTCCAGGGTATCCATATCACTCTCCTCCAACACTACATTTCAAAGGAATCTACTTTCTTCCTATCTGCTTTCTTCATTGTCCAGCTTTCACACCCATACATAGTAATAGGGAATATAATGGCATGAATTAACTTGATCTTGGTTGCCAGCAGCACATCCTTACACTTAAGGGAGCCAGCGTGGGGTAGTGGTTTGGAGCAGTGGACTCTGATCTGGAGAACAGGGTTTGATTCCCCACTCCTCCTCATGAACGGCAGATGCTAATCTGGTGAACCAGGTTGGTTTCTCCAGTCCTCCCCATGAAGCCAGCTGCGTGACCTTGGGCTAGTCACAGTTCTCTCTGAACTCTCTCAGCTCCACCTACCTTAAGAAGTGTCTGTTGTGAGGAGGGGAAGGGAAGGTGATTGTAAGCCAGTTTGATTCTTCCTTAAGTGATAGAGACAATCGGTATATAAAAACCAACTCTTCTTCTTAAGAATATTTTCTAGCTATATTATATTATATTATATTATATTATATTATATTATATTATATTATATTATATTATATTATATTATATTATATTATATTATATTATACTATATTATAGGGAATATATAATACAAGGAAACCAAGAAAACAATACAGATCTATGCAGTTATTTCAGCCTAAGCCTACTGACACCAGGGGTGTTAGAATGGAGTAAATCGGCCTAGGATTGCACTGTTATTTTTTATGAATGCCTGATGGGTTCTTTCCTTACAAACCTTCCCACTTTAACCTGGCCTCTGTGTTGTCAAACTGTCTTACTATAAAGAAGGGCAAAAACATGTTTTATTGCTCCAGATGAACACTGAGGAAGGTATATATTGCAGATGACTTTAAAAAAAGGACACCCTTCCAGTCTTTTGTGACCTCACTGCAATTTACTGATAACATATTGCTGTACTTCCCTCAATTAGACACATCCTTTAATCCTGTTTTAACTATGCCGAGAACAATTTGGGCAGTGTTTCCTAAGCAATAGCTACTCTGTGTGACAACGGCTTCAAAAGAAAGGGAGAGTTTTACAACCCAGTGGGTAGGATTGTTGGTGGTCCTGGAAATAACTTGAATCCATCTTCATTAAAATGCATCTGGTTAATTGGAAGCTTTTTTTAAAAGCAAGAGTTCAGCTAGACAATTAACCCTTTTAAGCCAGGGAGTCGCCTAATAGGGTTGTGCATATCGATATACCCGAGCCGAAAATAAAACCAAAATATAGCTGTTTTGGCAATATTCAGGTTTTAGGTAGACTGAATATCAAAACCTGGGAATCTACCCGACGCCGAATAGGCAATTCCGAAAAAGCCAAATAATTATTTGTCTTTTTCGGGTTCGGCTATTCGTCTTTGCTTCGATGCATGGCTCTATGCTTTCTCCCATTTTTCTATCATTGACTGGTTTTGTTAGGGCCCCAGTTATGGGGGCCTTTTGAGGTAGGGGTCATGTCATTGGAGCCAGCTTGGTCTGACCAACCATCACCAATCAGTGGGTAAATCTAGATCAAGCATAAGGGTTATTTAAAAGATGGGGCTCACCCAGCCCAGTCTGGAGGGAAAAATCCTCAACTAAAAAGAACCAGCTTCAACAGCTGCTCACACCAGGCGGCTTCTGAAGGAGACTTCCTCACCCATGTGGATGAGCATTTTAAGAACAAAAAAACCCAGAGCTATTTGAAAGGAAGGGGGGAACTCAAGCCTCATTTTTAAAAGCCTTCTGCTCAGAAAGGACTCCGAGGAAGCAGGAAATATATGAATCCCCGCCCCTTCAGAGGTGGAATCGGATCAATCTTTTCTTTATCTAGTCACCAGAAATAGGCAAACCTTAAAGATAGATGTTGAATCAAAAGAGTTTCCGTCTAGACATTAGGAAGAATTTTCTAACAATTAGAGCCGTTTCTCAGTGGAACAGGCTTCCTCGGGAGGTGGTGAGCTCTACTTCCCTGGAGGCTTTTAAGCAGAGGCTAGATGGCCATCTGTCAGCAATACTGATTCTATGACCTTAGGCAGATCGTGAGTGGGAGGGCATCTTGGCCATCTTCTGGGCATGGTCACTGTGTATGTGTGTGTGGGGGGGAGGTAGTTGTGAATTTCCTACATTGTGCAGGGGGTTGGACTATATGATCCTAGTGGTCCCTTCCAACTCTATGATTCTATGAAATGACCAGGGATGAAGGAGGTCTGTTTTCCATTTAAAATGAAGAGCAACTGTGCTCTGGCGTGGAACACAGCGTTTTGAGGAAACAGCCAATGGAGGGGATTGACTTCTAACTGGGAAAGCATTAAGTATTGAAATAGAGGAGACCCCTGCCTCCTATCAAACACTCTGATGCCTCTCCCACTATTAATGCTCTCAGCTTTGACCAGAAGCACTGAAGTCCCTCTCTCTCTTCAGTGTATCATCGGAAGTGGTTGATCGGTTGCCAGATTATTTGTTTGCTGTTGCTGGCACCGTACCGAAAAGGCTCCTATTTGAAGTCAATGGCTGGGGAGGGGAGGGGGGCCAAAATGGGAGATTGTACATCACCGTGTAGCGATTCTTTTTTGCTTTGCAGCACACATGCGAGCATATGGCTCTGTGTCTGATTTTTTGTTTGTTTGTTTGTTTAGTTTCTCTTTTCTTTCTATTTTGGTTGACTGTCACAAATGTTTTAATTATCTCATGCATTGCTGTTTCAGTTGCGCATTGTCTCCATTCCTTTTTGACTGGGGGGCAGCTGTTGAGCTCTCCAGATTTAGGGCCCAAATCTGCTCATCGTTATGTGCGAGCACATTGCAGCATCTCTGGCATGGGTGGGGGGTATACCCCAGTAGCTTCAGATAGGCCATAACTTGTGTCTCATCCTATGCACAATGCATGCTTTGTGGCAGAATGGACAAGGGCAAAATAATCTGAGCGCTAGTGTGGTGTGGTGGGTTAAGTGTTGAAGCGGGATCTAGGAGACCCGGGTTAGAATCCCCACTCTGGAGATTTTGGGACTGGAGTCTGAGGAGGGCGGGGTTTGGAGAGGGGAGGGACTTCAATGCCATAGAGTCCAATTGCCAAAGTGGCCAGTTTCTCCAGGGGAACTGATTTAAACACATGAAGCTGCCTTATACTGAACCAGACCCTTGGTCCATCAAAGTCAGTATTGCCTACTCAGATCGGCAGCGGCTCTCCAGGGTCTCTTATCTTCTCAGCACACAGTTTGGAGAGGAGCTGTAATTCCAGGGGATCCCTAGGTCCCACCTGTGGGCTGGCATCCCTGCCTGTCTGCTCATCAGTCTCTGAGCAGGATCAGCCTGTCTGAGCCAGGAGAACTACGATTTTCTGCAGCAGTCCTCTGACAGGTTCCCCCCAGCCCCAGACATTCCTTGGTTTCCTGCCCCTGTGTCCGTTATTGGTTGTGTGCGGCTATAAAATCCAGAGTCTGTCCCCGCGTGTTGAAATGGCTAATTACAGCCCCCCCACCAAGTTCCACAGAGGTCCTCGCAACCCATCTCTGAGCTCCCCACCCCAGACCTTCTTTTTGAACTAGGGAGTCTGGTGAGTTGGGCGTTTACGGCAAAGAAGAAGAAAGGGAAATGCAAAATTATGCACACATTTCTTAAGTCATGCAGCCATTTCTCTTTTCCATTCGGATCCTGCCGGCCTCACAAAAGGGTACAACCGCTTGTTTCTACAAATAAAAGTCCACAGCTCAAAGGCAAAATATTTTTGAGACAATGTACAATAAGAGCGGAGGGATGTCTCCCCCCCGCCTTGCCAGCCATGTAAAAGCCGTGTTGTGAAATTAAGCTGGAAATATCGTAAGTGGGAAATGACCACAGAATAAATAGGAACCTTTCAGAACGGCAGAAAACATGTGTTATTTATTTTCCTTGTAAACAGAAGTGGCAGATTCAATCAGCAAGAAATATCAGATCATTATGACCATTTAAATCATATAAAAAGGGGGTTCATAAGTTTTTGTTTATGGCGCATTTAACAGCATTGTCGGTTTATCGTTCAGGGAAGTCAATAACCCTTATTTACCGATATGCAAGAGATAAGCGAAAGCATTCCACTATGGCTCTTGAAAGGAACCGAAATCAAGGTGGAACAATCAAGTGTCTGTGCCGTTACCTTTTGCACTTTTCAGACGCATATGGGAATAATCAGTGTGCAGGGCATCATCCAATGATTTTAAAACACGAGCCACAATCCAACAGGGTGCTCGGCCCAATTATTCCACGGGGGAGGGCTAGGGCTAGGGTTACCAACCTTCAGTTACTAGGTGAAAATCTCCTGCTATTACAACTGATCTCTAGCCGGTGGTGATCTCTTCACCATCGGCAGGAAGTTTCTGGTGCAGAGCCTGAGGAGAGCGGGGTTTGGGGAGGGGAGGGACTTCAATGTCATAGAGTCCAATTGCCCAAGCAGCCATTTTCTCCAGGGGAACTGATGTCTATAGGCTGGAGATCAGTTGTAATAGTGGGAGTTTTCCAGTTAGTACCTGGAGGTTGGCAACCCTAGCCAAAAAATGGAACATTTTCACATCCGTTCCTTTGGAGACCTGCTGATCTCGGTCTTTTCCTTTTTCTGGTTTTGCCGCAGATATTTGCTGAAACCATGAAAGTGTAACATGTTGAAAATAATACTGCTAGATGTTAATTTTAGAGACGGGGCAAAGTGGTGGTTATAAAGTAGTCAACCGAGGTCAGAGACCCACATAATGACCAGGTTTGGGAAGTCCCTTTTAAAATAACATGGGAAGAGGGTGACCGTACATATGTGGTCTGTCCTTGGCTTTGTGAAATCTTATGCCAGTCAGAAGGAAACCGAGTCCAAGATTCCTTGCGACTTCCGCTGGTGCATTTCCTCTTCTATTTTGATTCCTGGATATCCCCCCCCCCCACTTAAGAACTTCTCTTTGTGGCATCCTGTATGAAAAGGAATCTAATATTAAGCAGATGTATACGGCTGTGTACTTTTAGAGCTGGTAATACAGCTGGGGAAAGGGTTCAGAAGACGTTTCCCTTCCTCACAAGTCGGTCACCGGCCACGTCCCCTCAGCGCCGCCGAAACACTCTCCCTCTGTGCGTGTGTGTGGTCTCTAAAGCACTTTGGCGATAAGGATAATTTCCCCCTGCAGTGGAACATTTCATTATAGAAAATGAGGAGCCCAAAACCACACTGGTGAAAACGAAAAAGAAACCGGAGGGGTGGCTGGGGGAGGGAATACCGTCTGCTGAACAGGATTAGAATGAAACCCTTTTATACATATATAATTTTTTAAATTATTTTTATAACATAAAACAAAACAAACAAATACAATAATAATAATAAAAAGAAAATTAAAAAAAGAAAATACAAAAGAGTATCTATATATACTTATTAATACATTCATGGTTACAAAATTATAAAGTTCAAAGATAAACCAAGATACCCCTTCGACCCTCCACCCACCTTAGAAAGTGACCCATCACCCGACTTCCGAAGAAGTGTCTAAACATTTTTTAAAAAAATATCTATGAATAGTAAAATATAAAAATATTAAAACTAGTTTCTATAACTCACTAATTAATATAGTAAAATCCACTTTTGCCAGTTTATTCCAATATGTGGTGGCCTTTGCCCAAGTTTTTTTAAATCTTCCATATCTTTTCCATGTAGGAACTCCGTTAATTTGGCTATCCTCATATACATCCATGGTTTCTCTCTCCAGTCACAAATTTAAGGTTTATTAGAATGAAACTCTGTCAGGGAAGAGGCCTTTACTCACTTTCTCCGGACTGATCGAAAGATCTGTGTCTATCACTGGTGTTTAGGACAAGGCAATCCTTTGCATGCTTACTCGGAAGTAAGTCCCATGAGGTTAGGGTTGCCAGCCTCCAGGTACTAGCTGGAGATCTCCTGCTATTACAATGGATCTCCAGCCGATAGAGATCAGTTCACCTGGAGAAAATGGCTGCTCTGGCCATTGGACTCTATGGCATTGAAGTCCCTCCCCTCCCCAAATCCCACCCTCCACAGGCTCAGCTAGGGTTGCCAACCCCCAGGTGCTAGCTTGAGATCTCTTGCTATTACAATTGATCTCCAGCTGATAGAGATCAGTTCACCTGGAGAAAATGGCCACTTTGGCAATTGGAGTCTATGGCATTGAAGTCCCTCCCCTCCCCAAACCCCGCCCTCCTCAGGCTCTGCCCCAAAAACCTCCCGCTGGTGGCGAAGAGGGGCCTGGCAACCTTACCTGATTGTGCCGTTGGAATGGGCAGGAGGAGTCATTCTAAAGGCATGCAGTTCAACATTTAGGCCTGAAGAACTTTCAAAGCTATGTGCTGGATTAAAATAAAAGTTGAAACAGCACACTTAAAGATGAGGGGGGAACAGTATTGTTTATCCCAATGTCACACAAGACCTAAAACATTTTGTCGGTCGCAGAGGAAAATGAATGTTAATCCATATTACATATGGATTTGTGGGGAACTGAACAATCTGGACATCCTTGAATTTATACAAAAGCCATTCCGGAGAGTCTTTTGCATCTTCCGTGGTGAACCCAATCTGCAACGTGACAAACCAAAGTTGGGTTCCCATCTCTTCAGGCCCGGAGGCAGACGGGTTTTGCTTATGTCTCGGTCCGAGCTCTCCCAGATGCCAGAACGCAAACCCCACCTCCTCGCCGAGATGGCTGCTCAAACAGTCGGCTTCCCGTTGTAAACATAAACAAAGGCTTTCTTTTCAAAATTAGGATCTATCAACAGAACATTTGAATCCTGTCGAGCCAGATATCCAAAGGAAGATAATCAAAGGCAGGACGGATGGCGAAGACTCTCCCCTGGTTCTGGAGTCTGTTCTCGTATTCATTGCTCGCGGTATTGGCTGAGGAAGGCTGACCAGATCCGACAAATGTCTTTCCATAAAGTTATTTGCGGAGAAATGGATTCGACATCAGCCTACTTGGAGGATAAAGTTGTCTGGGGATCTCTCGCTAAAACTGAGCTGCTCCGCCAGGCCTGTGGTTGAGGACAGTGACTGTTTCCATCAAGCTGGCCTCCTCTCCTTCTCTTTCCTTTCCCGCCCTTTATTGGTTATTGGTAATTGTCATCATTATTATGTATTTTTTTAAAGGCGTGGTGTAGTGGTTAAGAGTGGTGGTTCGGAGTGGTTTGGAGCGGTGGACTCTGATCTGGAGAACCGGGTTTGATTCCCCCACTCCTCCACATGAGCGGCGGAGGCTAATCTGGTCAACCGGGCTGGTTTCCCCTCTCCTCCACATGAAGTCAACTGGGTGACCTCGGGCCAGTCACAATTCTCTCTGAACTCTCTTAGCCCCACCTACCTCAGAGGGTGTCTGTTGTGGGGAGAGGAAGGGAAGGTGATTGTCAGCCAGTTTGTGTCTCCCTTAAGTGGTAGAGAAAGTTGGCATATAAAAACCAACTTCTTCTTCTCCTTCTGAATTAAATTTAGAGGTAGTGTTTCGGATTTGTATTCTGATTACTGTGGATCAGTCTGCCGTATTTGATAAAAAGGAATGGCAGTATTTCTTCATGGCTGTAGATAACTCCTCAAGGGCTTTAAGGGCCAGGAAATGAGCTCTGTGTAAACACTCATCAGTGCTTGGAAGAGGTGAGTGGAATGGAGGAGCCGGGTGTGTGTCTGTGTGTGAGGAAACTAAAGCTTGAGAGGTCGGGACAAACCAAAAGAGAAGCAGACACCACTCCGAGTTGGTTGGATCATCTGAGGTTGCTGTCTCTGTCTGTCTGTCTGGGGATCTGATGTGGGGCAGGTGTTAGGGTTGTGCATATCGATAAACCCGAACCGAAAATCAACCTTAAGGATTCAAAACACTGTCCGCTTTCTACCAAATCCTAATGGAGAAGGAGGGGGGCAGGGAAACCTTCCTGTGAAAGTTAAAATCGGTGTCTATGCTGGCCAATGGCCATAACAATAAAGTACCAAATTACAAAAATCGGTGTCAACGTTTGCAGAATCACATCTCATTATCAAATTATCTATCTCCTATATGCTTTTTAAAAATAATTTTGCTTTCCTCTGGGCTAGTATTGGGTGACATTTGTTATGTCTCGGAGGCTGGTTTTGCCCACTGGTCATTCCATATGAGTGTGGAAGAGAAAGCTGACCTCCCAAATTACACAATGTTAAATGACTGATGAAGAAACAACAGAACAGTAAAGAGTGCCTAATGGGGGGGGGGGGGGTTATTTCCAGGGTATCTGGATTATGTCTCCTGGCAAAGATATACAAATCTCCACTGGGAAGGCATTTGGATCACTTTGGATAGCTATAGGCTATCCAATATATAGGCTATAGGAATTTACTTTCTTTACGTGTGTGTGTGTGTGTGTGTGCGCGCGCGTGAAGAAAGTAAATTCCTTTGAAATGTGGTGTTGGGGGACAGTGTTATGGATACCGTGGACTGCCAGAAAAACAAATCAGTGGATTATAGATCAAATCAAGCCGGAACTGACCCTAGAAGCTAAAATGACTCAACTGAGGCTGTCGTACTTTGGTCACATGATGAGAAGACAAAAGTCACTGGAAAAGACAATCATGCCCCTGGTTGGCCACTGTGTGAACAGCCTGCTGGACTTAATGGGCCTTGGTCTGATCCATCAGGGCTTTTCTGATGTTCTAATTGCCCAACCTGGATCTGGCAACCCTACCCATCCCCTGCTGGTAGCCAGGGGTGGACCTGACAACCCCAGTCACATGACTCAGGCACCATCAGCTCTGGCATTCCCTCAGCCTTTTTCTATCGGCCTCTCAACATCCGTGAACGAGATCTTCCAAAACTCAAGAATCTCAGAAGTTTCAGGTGTCACGAACCTATGTATGCAAGGTTATAATTTGCTGAGCTAGGCAAAGCAATGACTGGCTATGGGAAATGCTGCTTGTTGCAAAGGTTTCGTTATCACATTTTAAGAACTATAACATTTCAATTACTAGATGCTATTAGCAATTGTACTCCACAATGGAAACAGTAAGCCGTGTTTTGACTTGTTGAGCGAGAAGTCTTCTTCCCTCTCGGAGGAAATGTACAAGAGAGTGAATAATGACTCGGTGTCTCTTCCCTAATGAAGATAAATGCCTTATCATACTACAATCTTCTTGTGATTCAGTGGCAGAGGAGAGCATTCTACTGTGCCTAGATTAACACACAAGGTTTATCCAGATGAGCGCCTACCACTGGGCGGCTGCCCAAATAAACACATCAGCTCATGCTGTGGGTCTTCGACTCTCCTTATTGATCATTCTGACTAATAGCTAGCATAACACACCTCTGAGGGATTTGTGCGGCCATTCTTAACCTTCGTCTCTTCAAGGACCAAAATGATCAGGGGGCTAGAGCAACTGCCCTGTGAGGAGCGGTTAAAATGCTTAGGGCTCTTTAGCTTGGAAAGAAGGTGGTTAAAAGGAGACATGATAGAGGTCTATAAAATAGTGCATGGTATGGAAAGAGTGGACAGGGAGAAGCTTTTCTCCCTCTCTCATAACATTAGAATGTGGAGTCATCTGCTGAAGCTGGAGGGTGAGAGATTCAAAACAGAGAAAAGGAAGTATTCCTTCACACAACACATAGTTAAATTGTGGAAGTCCCTGCCCCAGGATGTGGTGATGGCTGCCAACGTGGAAGGCTTGAAGGGGGACATGTTCATGGAGGAGAGGGCTATTCATGGCTACTAGTCAAAATGGATACTGGTCATGATGCATCCCTATTCTCTCCAGGATCAGAGGAGCATGCCCATTATATTAGGTGCTGTGGAACACAGGCAGGACGATGCTGCTACAGTCATCTTGTTTGTGGGATTCCTAGAGGCACCTGGTTGGCCACGGTGTGAACAGACTGCTGGACTTGATCGACCTTGGTCTGATCCAGCAGAGCTTTTCTTATGTTCTTATAACCAGGGTTCCAATTTGCTTGGTCTTTGCAGTCACGTTTGTGAGGACCCTGAGGGATTCAGGGATTCAAGCGTGACTCCTACAGAACTTCAGTGCCACCACGGCACTTTCAAGAAATAAGTAAAAATGAAAATCTGAAACTCCCGGTTGCTCTAGGTGGAGCCAGCATGGTGTAGTGGTTAAGAGCGGCGGTTAGGAGCAGTGGTTAGGAGTGGTGGTTAGGAGTGGTGGACTCTAATCTGGAGAACCAGGTGTGAGGGTCTCTGTCTATGTGCCTCTGCTTCCCATCACCTGCTTTGTTATCAGTGAACTCGTAAAAGCAGTTCACACCTTCTGGTCTCAGGCGCCAGGCCTGATCGCCCCAAGTATCTTCCCCCCCGCTGTTCTTCCTGTCAGTACTCCCTCAGGCCGATGCGGCCTTGGAAGTGTGATAGCTTCACCAGACTTCCTGGGACTCGTCTGATGTTTTGTATTATGCCAAGCTTGTAACTTCCCATAACAATAAGTGTGAACCCCAGTGCCCCAGTGCCCTGGAGTCAATATATTCTGTAAACCCGAATAGCCCCTCACTTGCAACTTTCTACCTGTGCCTGTCTCATCTCCTGATGTCTTCAATAAATCCTTTGTTTCTTTATCAACGTCTGAACATTTGATTTGGAGAAGTAAACTCAGAGAGAGGGGATCTCTCACATTAAGTTGCAAGTCCTTGCCTCTCGGACTGCTGCTGTACCTTTTGGGACAGAATGCAAGGCGACGAGGAAAACACCCCTACTACCCCTGACGCACCGAATGAACCGGTGGTGCCGGAGAAACCGGACCCCAAGGAGGAGGGTGCCAAGCCAAAGAAACCTAGGGATCCCATCCCCGACCAAGGCCGGGACGGACGTCCCCGAGGACTTTTCAACAATTGGCTGGACTCCCCCAAGGGTTGGTCTCTCTCCCGAACCGCGGCGAAGGATCGCCGATTAGCCTTCCCCAGCACGGGACTCGAAGGGGACCCGGCACGCAAGGAGGCCCTGATGGAGGAAGAACGCAGGCAGTGGCAGGAGGATCGCCAAGCTATGCAGGAGCAGATGGAGACCATGCAGCGTGTGATGGGTGAGATGGCAGCGGCCCTTGACGCACTGAAAGTGCAACCGCCCGCCGGCAATCTCCCGGACGGGGCACCGGCAGCCCCTCCCGCGCCTCCTAGCCTCCCGTCCCGTCGGGACCTGAAAGTCACGTATGACGGTTCAGGGGACCAATTGACTTTTTTCATGGTCCAAGTAGACATTTTTATGCGAGAACAAGGCCGAACCTTTACTTCCGAGGAGTCCCGGGTGCAGTACGTGGCTTCCTTACTGCAAGGGGAGGCGGCCGCCTGGATGGTGTTGCAGTATGAACTCCGCTCGCCGGTGCTGCGAACCCTGGACGAGTTTATGGTAGCACTCCGAAACCGCTTTGAGGACCCGACTCTGGGTGAGCGGGCTAAAGCCTCCCTGATGCAACTGCGCCAAGGGACCAAGTCGGTGGCGCAGTATGCAAGTGAGTTCCAGTCACTGGCCAGCCGAATCCTGGACTGGAGTGAGGCCACTTTGGTACAGTGTTTCAGGGAGGGCCTCAACCCAGACCTCCAACATTGGGCCTTTATGCAAGGGAACCCCCCGGATGTGGAAGGTTGGGTTCGCCACGCTGCCGACATCGAGAATCGCAAACAACTTCTGACCTTGTCCAAACAACGCATCGGACGAGACCCGAGACCCCGGAGCGACCGGGGCCGAGACTTCCGACTGGGGGGCAGCGGGGGTCCCTCTGCCGCTGAACGCCGCAAGCGTTTTGAGACCGGTGTCTGCCTGACCTGCGGAGGTAAGGGACACTTTGCGTCGCAATGCCCCTCTCGTTCGGGCCGTCCCAACCCCCCACGCCAAGCCCCGACCGAACCACAGAAGGCAGCTGCCGAGGACCAGCCCCGCCGCAGGAGCGGACCACCGGGCCGACGTTCCGGCGCACCCTCCGCTCTCCATGCGCGCCCCCAGGACGGGGTCTCCACTTCTACTGGCCCAACGGGGTCCCGGATTACAAGTACTACTTTTGATTCGGACGGGTCCCCGACCGCCACCACTCCTTCCCCCTCTTCCAGCGAGGAGGAGGAGTGGGAACAGCCGGCAAAAAACGCCGTCGGTCTGCTGTAGAAGGGGCTCCGCAGCAGACCGCCCCTGTCGTTGTGCAAGGAGCTCCACCGATGGTAAGCGCCCAAGAGGACAATGTATATGTGCGTGTTCACCTATCCCTACCAAAAGGGGGTCCCAGTTTAGAATTCCCCGCTTTGGTTGACTCGGGGTGTGCCCGCACCATGATTAGTGAGGACACTGCCAAGAAACTGGGAGTCCGGCGCAAGCGGCTTCCGGGACCCCTCCGCTTTTCCCAAATGGACAGGAGTGATTTTAAACGGGGCCCGGTGACCCACAGAACTGCAGCCGTGATTATGTCCGTGGGGGAACATTGGGAACGCTTGTATTTTACCATCGCCCCTATTGTAACCCCTGTGGTGTTAGGGATGAACTGGCTACGGGGACACAACCCATCCATCGACTGGGTTGAACGGGTGCTCTCGTTTCCCGAAAACCCCTGTAGGTTACATGACAAGGAACGGGTCGTCCGGTCTCCGGCCGCCGCAGTGGTAGGGTTCCCCCCCCCAGCCACCGTTCCTCCTCAACTGCCCACTGAATACTCGCAGTTTGCGGACGTCTTTGATGTTAGGGAATGTGACGAACTACCCCCCCACAGAGAGACGGACTGCGCCATCGAAATTGTGGGGGAAGGCAAACTGTCTAAAGGGAAGATCTACCCCATGAGCCCTAGTGAAAAGGCGGTGTTACGGGACTATCTGGATGCCAACTTGGCGAGGGGTTTCATACGCCCTTCCAAGGCTCCTTATTCGGCCCCAGCCTTCTTTGTGAAGAAAAAGACGGGAGATTTAAGACTGTGTATTGACTTTCGTAGGCTAAACGCCGTCACCCAGTCTAACGCTTACCCTCTCCCTCTTATTCCCGACCTTCTAGCACAATTAAAGGAGGGCCGAATCTTCACCAAACTGGACTTAGTGGAAGCATACCACCGCATTCGCATTAAAGAAGGAGACGAGTCCAAAACAGCCTTTTCCAGCTGTTTTGGAATGTTTGAGTACCTAGTCATGCCTTTCGGACTTTCGGGGGCTCCCAGTGTGTTTATGCAATTAATTAATGAGGTTTTACATGATTTGCTGTTTCGGGGGGTGGTGGTATTTCTCGATGACATCCTTATTTACTCTGAAACCATGGAAGAACATGTGCGCCTAGTGCGAGAAGTGCTCCAGCGGCTGCGGGAGCACAAACTGTATGCTAAGGTGTCCAAATGTGAGTTCCACCAACCTTCCATTACTTTTCTTGGGTACGTGATTTCCCATCAAGGGTTAGAAATGGACCCCGCAAAGGTCCAGGCGGTGCGGGATTGGGAACCCCCCACTACCCGCCGCCAGCTTCAGCAGTTTTTGGGATTCGCTAACTTTTACCGAAACTTCATTCCTAACTTTGCCCAAGTTGCGCTTCCCCTCACTGCCCTGTTGCGTACCAAGGACAAGGGAGCTAGCGCCGCGCTTCCCTCAGCCCGTTTGCAATGGTCCCCCCAGTGCCAGCAAGCTTTTGAACGTTTAAAGCTGCTTTTTTCATCCGAACCCGTTTTGGCTCACCCGGATTGCACCAAGCCTTTTGTGGTGCAAGTGGATGCCTCGGATGTGGCCATGGGCGGGGCCCTATTGCAGAGGGATGAAGGGGGGCGGTTGAGGCCATGCGCCTACTTCTCCAAGAAGTTTTCCCAGTCCGAAATCAACTGGGCTATTTGGGAGAAGGAGGCGGCGGCGGTCAAACATGCCCTCACCATATGGAGGCACTTTTTAGAAGGTGCCGAACTGCCGTTTGAAGTGTGTACCGATCACAAGAATCTTGAGGCTCTCAAGGGAGCTAGAAAGCTCAACGCCAAACAAATTCGGTGGGCCCAATTCTTCGCTAAATTCCGGTTCACCCTCAAGCATGTCCCTGGCAAGGAAAATGCCCTAGCCGACGCCTTGTCACGACTTCCCCAGTATCGCAACGATTTCGATCGCCCAGTCGACTCCCTGTTCACTCCCGAGCAGCGAGGGGAGGTTCCAAGCTTAGCCGTCACTACCCGGTCCCAAGCCCAACAACCAGAGACCCCCCCTACGCTCAAAGGTATCCCGGAAGCCTTCCAACAGCGGCTCCGAGACGCCTCCTTACAGGAGGAGGAGCACCATCTCCTCCCCACTGGCTTGGAACGAACCAACACCTGGTGGGTGCAAGGAGGAAAACTATATGTCCCATCCTCCCTTCGTAAAGAGGTATTGGGACTTGTACATGGTGCCAGGTTGGCGGGTCATTTTGGTTTCATAAAAACTCTTCACCTGGTACGGAGGCAGTTCTGGTGGCCCGGTATGAGATCTGATGTAGAGCTGTATGTGCGCAGCTGCCCCACTTGCGCCACAGCTAAAAGACGGATGGGAAAACCCCCAGGGCTTCTCAAACCGCTTGAGAACCCCTCCCGTCCCTGGGAAGTCGTCGCCATGGATTTTATCACCGACCTACCTCCAAGTCGGGGAAAGACGGTTCTCTGGGTAATCACGGACCTCTTTTCCAAACAGGTCCATTTCGTTCCGTGTGCAGGTCTTCCTTCAGCCCAGGGCTTGGCTAAACTGTTCGTCACACACGTCCTCAGGCTACACTCGATCCCGAGGAAGGTCCTCTCCGACCGGGGGGTCCAGTTTGTTGCCAAATTTTGGCGAGCCTTCCTAAAGCTAATGGGGGTGGAGGAACAGGGCCTTTCTTCCGCCTATCACCCCCAAACGGATGGTCAAACTGAACGAGTAAACGCGGTGGTAGAATGTTATTTGCGTTGCTATGTAAATTTCCACCAGGACGACTGGGTCGACCTGCTGCCATTTGCCGAATATGCGTACAACAATGCGCCTCATTCCTCTACCGGCTTTAGTCCCTTCCAAGTAATATACGGGACGGAATTCGGTCCTTTCGGTTCCGCCCCCGTCACGCCAGATCTCCAGTCCACCCCTGATCTTCAGGAGTGGATTCAGGTAGTCAAATCTACCTGGCCATGGCTGCTCAAAAATCTTGAGAGGGCAAAAAGCAAGTACAAGGAACAGGCAGACAAACACCGGTCTCCGGGATGGGAACTTAAGGTGGGGGAGCAAGTCTATCTGTCCACTAAAAACCTCCGCTCTCTTCGTCCCTGCAAAAAACTGAGCGACCGTTATGTGGGACCTTTCCCCATTACTAGAGTAATCAACGAGGTTACAGTGGAACTGGAACTCCCAAAGACCCTCAAGGGGGTCCATCCAGTCTTTCATATAAGCCTCCTCAAACCTTATGTGGCAGCTCCCCAGTTCCACCCCCCTCCCGCACATGAGATTCCTATCGTGGTAGGGGGGGATACCCATTTGGAAATATCCAAGGTTTTAGATTCCAAATGGAAGAAAGGGAAACTGTTTTATTTTGTTCGTTGGAAAAACCTTGGGTCCGCTCACGACGAGTGGGTGGCCGCACCCCACATGGCGGCCCCTCGCTTGATCCGAGAATTCCACCTCGCTTATCCTGATAAGCCTCGCCCTCTCGAGGACCCTGGAGGGGGGCCTTAAGGGGGGCAGAATGTGAGGGTCTCTGTCTATGTGCCTCTGCTTCCCATCACCTGCTTTGTTATCAGTGAACTCGTAAAAGCAGTTCACACCTTCTGGTCTCAGGCGCCAGGCCTGATCGCCCCAAGTATCTTCCCCCCCGCTGTTCTTCCTGTCAGTACTCCCTCAGGCCGATGCGGCCTTGGAAGTGTGATAGCTTCACCAGACTTCCTGGGACTCGTCTGATGTTTTGTATTATGCCAAGCTTGTAACTTCCCATAACAATAAGTGTGAACCCCAGTGCCCCAGTGCCCTGGAGTCAATATATTCTGTAAACCCGAATAGCCCCTCACTTGCAACTTTCTACCTGTGCCTGTCTCATCTCCTGATGTCTTCAATAAATCCTTTGTTTCTTTATCAACGTCTGAACATTTGATTTGGAGAAGTAAACTCAGAGAGAGGGGATCTCTCACACCAGGTTTGAGTCCCCACTCCTCCACTTGAGTGACAGACTCTAATCTGGTGAACCGTGTTGGTTTCCCACTCCTCCACATGAAGCCAGATAGGTGACCTTCGGCTAGTCAGCACTTTTAGATCTCTCAGTCTCACCTACCTCTGAAGGTGCCTTTTTGTGGGGAGAAAAAAGGAAGGTGATTGTAAGCCGGTTTGATTCTTCCTTAAGTGTTAGAGAAAGTCGGCATATAAAAACCAACTCTTCTTCTTCTCCTCCTTCTCCTCCTTCTTCTCCTTCTCCTTCTTCTTGAGTAAGCTTTCAGCCACACATCTATAAAAATTCACTAATGATACAGAAACAAATATGCTTACCTATAGTATAACCAGTAAATGAAAGCGAAGACGAGCCTATTCAAAGTTCAGTAAAAATAGTTAAGAACTTTACTACTCACAGACAAACAGCTAAAAATTGCTTTTCATAAAGGTCACAGCAAAACTATCATTTCAATCTCTCCAGAGGGTTGCAACCTTTAACTCTTGGGTATCTGCAATTCTTTTTTGAGGCAATGCTAATAAACAAGCAGATAATTAACAAAGCAATCTGGCCTTTCAGTCCCAGTGACTTTATATTAAGCAGCCTTCTGGTTTTAATATTTAGCATGTATGCGTGAAATAATTTATTGCTATTTCAAAGTCATTTCAACTGTTCAACATTTGTTGGTTTGCTGAAGGAAACAGTAAAAAAAGATTCTTTCCTGTGAACATTAGTTCTTAATTTTAACATTTCCTTATTTTTCAAAAAATGGGATTGGGTGTGGCAATAAACTTTAGGAATGTTTCTAAGTGGAGAAAGATTGCAAGCAGGTGAAGGTTTTCTTAAATGATCTCAAAACTATGGACTAAAGATGACAGTTTAAATCAATTTGTATACCAGAAGCAATGTTTTATCTCTCCTCCACTAATGATTTTTGGAGTCCACGAACAGGCTATTACAATTAGGGTTGCCAATCTCCAGGTGTTAGCAAAAAACACAGCAGCAATGACCACAAATAGACTAGCTAAGGGAACAAAACATACTCAAAGCTAATATGCAATTAATATAATGCACTTCATAAATCAAGTCCAAAGACCAAGGAAAAAATAGTATAATCTAAGTACATGTATAAGAACAATCCCTGAATAAACTCTTACAGAGTAGTCCCTAAATAAGTTCATGTAGACTGCATCGTAAGACAGGCTTCCATATAAGAATTATGGCTATGTAGACATGCCATGTAATGAGAAGCCGATGACCTGATAATCTCCAGGTGGTGGCTGGAGATCTCCTGCCATTACAACTGACCTCCAGGTGGCAGAGATCAGTTTGCCTGGAGAAAATGGCCGCTTTGGAAGGTGGACTCTATGGCATTATCCCCCACTGAAGTCCCTCCCCTCCACAAGCTCCACCCTCCTCAGGCCCCACCCCCCAAATTTCCAGGCATTTCCCAACCTAGAGCTGGCAACCCTGGTGAGAACCCAGTTCCTGACCTGCCAGCAAAAGGGAACATCACATTTTCTACAATGGGCTTTACAAGATAAGTAGAAGGTTAAAGTATCACAGCGCAGGGAGCCCCTATTTTAAATGAAAACAGCTGAAGTTACAGTGGAAGGGGAGACCCAGAGCGAGTGGGTGCAAATTAGGGTTGCCAGGTCCCTTTTTGCCACCGACGGGAGGTTTTGGGGGCGGAGCCTGAGGAGGGTAGGGTTTGGGGAGGGGCTTCAATGCCATAGAGTCCAATTGCCAAAGCGGCCATTTTCTCCAGGTGAACTGATCTCTATCGGCTGGAGATCGGTTGTAATAGCAGGAGATCTCCAGCTAGCATCTGGAGGTTATAAGCAAGATGTGCACTGAGATAATGCTGTGGGAAAATCCTGTGTAGGAAATTTACTTTCAGTACACAGCCACTAATAAAATTAATGACACTAAGGGTGTTATTTGCAATATTCTATTATGCCCTTAACATTACAACGTAAAATAAACCATCACAGTGGATAGTAATACAGTTACTCAAATGCACAAACGGAACGAAACATTACATCAATAGTCCAGGTATCTGAGTCCATATGATAGACGTTTTAGATGAAAAACAACATCCAATCACTTGTGAATACTGTGGTAACTTCTTAGAACATCAGGGAAAATGATTATGACTTATCCGGCAGTATGAGCTCTTCGTACTGAGATGCACTTAATCCCGTGGTCAGCTGGTGGTTGCTGGCCAATCCCGTGCTGTAATTGGGAATCCCACTGCTATGCGTTTACGCTGCTGTAAAAAGCTTGCGTTTCAAACACATAGAACACTGCTGGAAAAAGCTCTGTGTTCTATGCACATAGAACGTGGTGACAAAATCCCGGTTTCATCTTGTTTTGCGTTGTAATTACGTTGGCGTGAAAATACGTTGGCTTCTTCAGACTTTATATTCTAACATCCGACTGCAATTTTGGCTGGCGAGGAGATCTTTTTAGCCAATTATGCGCCAGTTGAGCAAACCAATGGAAAATACCCAATAAAGAGGAAGCTTTTATAAATTTTAAGGATTTTATTAAAGGTAATCAAATTATTGCACACACACACAAAATTCCCAACACATACAGAGCTAAGAAAACAGAGGTTTGAGGGGGTGGTCACAAGGATAAAAGGGTTCCAGGGGGGAATTATATTTACCTTCTTGAAGAACAAGGTCTAGAATGGAAAAACAGCTGGAAGGAAAAGCTAGCAGTGACCTGCACCACTGGCAAGGGAATGGCAAATCCAACCACTGTGGCTAACACTTCGGATTCAGGGAAAAGCGACAGCAACTTGCTGGACTGACCGGGTCATATTTATACCAGATTTCTGCCCTGAGGCAGGGTGAGTTGTTCAGAGTGGACAAAGGTTTAGTTGCTCGATATTGGATTAGGGAGGTGCAGTGAGTAAGGTCATCAGAGATGATGGCTGAACACTTAAGAATTCTACAGTATGTCTGAGCCTCGAGTAACAGAATTGGAAATTGAGGTGGGGTTCTGGAAGGAGAAAGTCAGAGAGGGTCTGGGATGAGACTAAGGAGTTAGTTACAATAGCATTGATGGGATCTGGCAGGACGCTTGCCATCTATTGCAGGAAAAATATAGAAATGCTAAATGCTTATCCATTGTCTCTTTGTCCTCTTTGGAGAGCTGCAACATTCCTTTCCTGGGAGGGTATGGCTCACCTTTTGCTGCTTTCAGCCCCGTCAGCTTGCTTCAGCCTTGCACAACCAAGATGGATGCCAGGAGACCCCCTGTTGTCTCTGGCTACACAGCATTGTGCCATCCTTGTGCACCAGCTTCCTGTACACCATGTAGGGGTGTCCCAGAATTGCCCAGGGTCTGATCTGATGCCATAACAATTGGACTCTATGGCATTGAAGTCCCTCCCCTCCCCAAACCCCGCCCTCCTCAGGCTCCACCCCCAAAGCTTCCTGCCTGTGGCAAAGAGCGAACTGGCAACTCTATGGGTGACCTTGGGGTGGTCACAGTTCTCTGAACTCTCTCAGTCCCACCTACCTCACAGGGTGTCTGTTGTGGGGAGGGGAAGGGAAGGTGATTGTAAGCCAGTTTGATTCTTTCTTAAGTGGTAGAGAAAGTACGCATATAAAAATAAACTCTTCTTCTTGGGAGCTGGAGTTACCAGCTGGGTGACCTTGGGCTAGTCACACTCTCTCAGCCCCACCTATCTTACAGGGTGTCTGTTGTGGGGAGGGGAAGGGAAGGCGATTGTAAGCCAGGTTGATTCTCCTTAAAAGGTAGAGAAAATCAGTGTATAAAAACCAACTCTTCTTCTCTTGGTTTTACAGTGGGCAGGGTAAGGGTAAATGGGTGCTGAAAGGCATGACTGTTTCAATCCGCGTGTACAATGGGAACCTGGGCTGACTGGTTCTGCATTCCAAACCATTCAGGCCTTCCGAACTTTTCCTCATTCTTCTATTAATATATTCTAATAACTCTTATCTCCCATTCTCTGTAAACCCAATATGTTCCTTTCTTCACCAAATACCTTGCCTGAAATAAAGCCCTCGGATTTTGGGTGGTTTCTTCTGGCTAGATTATTACTGATCTAGTTTTGCAGAGAATGAAAAAAAGTTCATAGAAAATTGTGGGTGGGTGGGTGGGTGGGTGGGTGGGGGAGAATCAGCCAGATATCGGAAAGCCATTCCGAGCTGTTCCTCTCCACTGCCATCTATTGGCCACTGGGGAAAAATGAATACACACATTGCTCCTTCATTCTGTACAATCAACATCAGTAGTAACTTGAGGCATGTGGCTTGGTGTTAGCTAAGGTGGAACTTAGATAAGCTGATTCCCCAGTCCAATTAAGTCAGGGCTCCTGGATCTCAAGTGATCAAATCTCACGGACTTTGGTGGCGATAAGAAAGGCTTTGCCATTCCTGCCTCAAGAGAAAGAGGAAACACGAACTACCTTGCTCGTCCCGTTAGTAGGGCCAAATTATACATTGTACCAAAGATCTATGAAGAAGACAACGACGAAGAGTCGGTTTTAATACCCTGATTTTCTCTACCTTTAAGGAGTCTCAAACCAGTTTACAATCACCTTCCCTTCCTCTCCACACAATTTCAGGTTTAAACGACTGTTTCCAGTGCTGGAATGCATACAGCCTGGAACTGATGGTGGAGTCTGATCTGGAGAACCAGGTTTGATTCCCCACTCCTCCACATGAGCGGCAGAGGCTAATCTGGTGAACTGGATTTGTCTCCCCGCTCCTCCACACGAAGCCAGCTGGGTGATCTTGGGCTAGTCATTCTCTCTCAGCCTCACCTACCTCACAGGGTGTCTATTGTGGGGAGGGGAAGGGAAGGTGATCGTAAGCCGGTTTGATTCTCCCTTAAGTGGTAAAGTCAGCATATAAAAACCAACTCTTCTTCTTCTTCAAATAAATAATTTTTGCTTCTTGAAGGAGGTAACAATGGCAAACCACCTCTGCTCATCTCTTGCCTTGAAAACCCCATGAGGTAGAGCTTCATGGGCTCACCATGAGGCTGTTGTGATTTGACTGCATGCTTTGCCTTAGGCTAAATGCCTTTGCTTATTTTAGCTTCGGCTAATGTTGTAAAGGCCTTGACCTGGATTGCTGTGGCTAGCCTGATCTCAAAGGCTAAGCAGGGTGGCCCTGATTTGTTTTTGGATGGGAGACCACCAAGGAAGTCCAGAGTTGCTACACAAAGGCAGGCAGTGACAAACCACCTCTGAACGTCTCTTGCCTTGAAAACCCAATGAGGTGGAATTTCATAAAGTCACCATGAGTGGGTTGTGACTCAATGGTGCTTAATTATTATTAGGGGGCAGCAGCTATTACCCTAAGATGGGGGAATTAGCTGGAGACAGAGAGAGCGGGGGGGGGTAACTGGGGTTGATAACGCATGTATACCCAGATTGTCCCTGGTGAGAACTCTTAAATGAGCACGTGTTTGTATAACTGAAATGGGTTTTATTAAAGAATCGTAAAGTTTATAATGCTTCTCTATGGAGGAGGGGAGGCAACCCCTTCGAGACCTCATAAAATTGGCTCCCCTGACCCAATCTTCACCAAACTTCAGGGTTCATACAAGGAGACTCCCTTGAAGCTACCCTGAAAATTTGGGAACTCTACCTCCAAAAACGTTTTCCCCAGAGCTCCTCAAAAGAATTCCCATAGGGAAAAGCCTGGGGGAAGCCGAAGCCAAAAAAACCCGAATATCTGTTCGGCTGATTCGGTGATTGGCTATCCAACTTCAGATTTATTCCCAGTTTTAAAATTCGGGTAAATTAAACCTGAAAGAAGCCAAAAAGGCCTTTTCCGGATTTATTTTCAGTTCTGGTTTATCGATATGCACAACCCTAGTTCTATTGTAGTTTAGATTCTTTTCCTAAGAAACAAAGTCTAAGAACGAACAACTGAGGAGAGAGAGCTTATGCAACAGATGGTATAGTAGACAAGGCATTTTAGCCATGCGTCGAGCTACTTAGGAGGGGAAATGGGCAAAATGGTGTTGGGCGTGGCTTACCAGATCAGAAGTACTTGGTCTTGACCCAGTAATTACGATTGACGAGTACTGCGAGAGCAAAGGAGGAACAGTCAAATTGCATAGTGCCAAGGAGAGGGAGAGAGCTGCGAGGTAGCCAAGGCCCTCCCGGTCAAGATTAATCTCAAGTGGCTTTTAATGGACAGCTAAAGGAAGACGGAGAAGCAGTCAATGGGATTTTATTTGTTTGCGATACCAAGGATCAGGATGGGATGCGTCTCGTATTTTGTAATAACTGAAAAGTTCATTTTAGATGACAGATTCTCCAGGGAACTAACACATCCTTACGTTACCAGGTTACATATGAATCAATATTCCACCAGCCCACCCCATACCCCCTCAAATCCCAGCCTTAGTTATAAATTCTCAAATTCGGCATATGTTCTCATAGTTTTTAAATCCTATTTTGAAAGATAAACATGGATAAAGTGGAGGAGAGAAGAATGATGTAAGCTTGTTTGGATCCTCACCAGGGAGAAAATCAGGATATAGATGAAGTCAATAAATAAATAAGAAATAAATAAAGACTGGCACTATTGTACAGGCCAAACTGATACTGCACAGTTATAAATAAATACATTTATTTAATACAGTCCAAGACCAATAAAAATGAATCAATATAATAATTCAGACTTTCAGTGTATCAAATAACATTATTATTATTATTATTATCAAATAACGTTTGAGAGAAGAAACATTTTAAAATGATAAAATCACAGAAATGTACATTATCTTTATAAAAATTGTAGCTAAAAAGCCTGCATATGGCTCACCCAAGTTTTCCTAGTCTTATAGGCTGTCCATCCAAATCTGGCAACTTTGAAAGTGAGCTCTTGATTCTTATCTGCAAGAATAACTGAGAGAAGAGTCCTTCTATTTTTGCTGGGATGGAGGGAGACAGAAGTAAAGCATGGGTAAATAATCAGGGCCTCACTGAGGCAAGTTGGTGCATGGTTCCATTTGCTAGCCTTGAACAGAGTGGTAGAGAAACTATCCTGGAACATTTCACTGGCTTTGGAACAAAGTATAGCATCAAAGGCAGATGGAGGAGGCATAGGGTCAGATCCAGCAATGGATCTTCTCTGCTTTCCCCTCCCTCCAGCAGCCCTGTCTAACGGCCATCAATTCCAGCTTGAGAAACACCAGGAGAGTTGTGGGGGCAGTGCCTGGGAAAGGCAGAGTTTGAGGATGTGATACCATAGTAGGGTTGCTGACCTCCAGGGGTGGCAGGAGATCTCCTGTTATTACAACTGATCTCCAAGCAATAGAGATCAGTCCTCCTGGAGAAAATGGCTGCTTTGGAAGGTGGACTCTAGGGCATTATATTCCTTTGAAAGTTCCTCCCCCAAACCCTGCCCTCCTCTGGCTCCACCCCCAAAATCTCCAAGCACTTCCCAACCCAGAGCTGGCCACCCTATGCCATAGAGTCCGCCATCTCAAGCTGCATTGTGATGTGGCTGCTGCCTGTTTTGTGCTTGTCCACCTTGTGTGGGGTGGAGGCCATTGACTCCCATGGGGCAGGGACACTCTCCCACTTTTCACTGGCCTCCCTAGGGTCAGAAGGGCCTTGAGGGGAGCAGCCATTGGCCCACAAGGGCTTTCCATGGTAGCCTCAAGAGCCGGCATGGTGTAGTGGTTACGAGCGGTGGTTTGGAGCGGCGAGCTCTGACCTGGAGAACCGGGTTTGGTTCCCCACTCCTCCACCCCCAAAATCTCCAGGCACTTCCCAACCCAGAACTGGCCACCCTATGCCGTAGAGTCCGCCATCTCAAGCTGCATTGTGATGTGGCTCCTGCCTGTTTTGTGCTTGTCCACCTTGTGTGGGGTGGTGGCCATTGACTCCCATGGGGCAGGGACACTCTCCCACTTTTCACTGGCCTCCCTAGGGTCAGAAGGGCCTTGAGGGGAGTAGCCATTGGCCCACAAGGGCTTTCCATTGTAGCCTCAAGAGCTGGCATGGTGTAGTGGTTACGAGCGGTGGTTTGGAGCGGTGAGCTCTGATCTGGAGAACCGGGTTTGATTCCCCACTCCTCCACATGAGCAGTGGTCACTAGTCTGGTGAACTGGATTTGTTTCTCCACTCTGCCACATGAAGCCAGCTGGGTGACCTTGGGCTAGTCACAGTTCTCTTAGAGTTCTCTCAGCCCCACCTACCTCACAGGGTGTCTGTTGTGGGGAGGGGAAAGGAAGGCAATTGTAAGCCGGTTTGATTCTTCCTTAAGTGGTAGAGAAAGTCGCCATGTAAAAACCAGCTCTTCATACCTGCACCTCTATATGAAAAGGAAAGCCATGCACCCTTGCAACTATTGCTGCTGATTGGCTAAAGGACTGCGTCTTCCAAGTCCTTCTTCAGAAGCAGAATCAACACGCATATATATATATATATATATACCGAAACGGTACCTGTTTTACAACTTTGTACAAACCAAAAAAAGTCATTCATCTGTGTCTAAATGAAAATGACTTTACATATTTTCTATGATTTATTAGTAAACGACTAAGTAGTAACATTAAGCTTTTAGGATAAGATTAACAACATTATGCGGCAGTAACCTGTCATTTTCATTTAAGTGAAAGCTGTTGAAAATGCTCATTCTCTGCAATGGAACATGAAAAATCCCTTCCCTAATGGATGCAGAAATAGCTTTAAATCCCTTTTGCATGAGAACATTAAAAACAAGTTTTTTGTGTACATAACACACAATTGTCATGGAGCAAATAAGTCTGTCCGGGGACATTCATTTCTTGGAATTCTTCTCTTTGTTTTCAGATTAGGTCTAAACATTTTGGGCAGGTTAAACTGTATCAATAGTGTACTTATAGATAGCTCATGGTCCTTGAATAAGTTCAGTTTAGTTCGGAGAAACTTCTCAACCAATGGACTCCAATGGGTTGAGATCAGAAAAAGAAGAGGAGTTGGCTTTTATATGCCGACTTTCTGTACCACTTAAGGGAGACTCAAACCGGCTTACAATCACCTTCCCTTCCCCTCCCCACAACAGACACCCTGTGAGGTAGGTGGGGCTGAGAGAGCTCTAGCAGAGCTGTGACTTACCCAAGGTCACCCAGCCGGCTTCATGTGTGTGTGTGTGTGTGTGTGTGTGTGTGTGTGTGTGTGTGTGTGTGTGTTAAGTGCCGTCAAGTCGCTTCCGACTCATGGCGACCCTATGAATGAAAGTCCTCCAAAATGTCCTATCTTTGACAGCCTTGCTCAGATCTTGCAAATTGAAGGCTGTGGCTTCCTTTATTGAGTCAATCCATCTCTTGTTGGGTCTTCCTCTTTTCATGTGTAGGAGTGGGGAAACAAATCCAGTTCACCAGATTAGCCTCCGCCACTCATGTGGAGGAGTGGGGAATCAAACCTGGTTCTCCAAATCAGACTCTACCACTCCAAGCCACCGCTCTTAACCACTACACCAGGCTGAAGAGGATGTTGTACTGTAAAATAGGGGACACAATGACAGATGTGTGTGTAAAGTGCCATCAAGTCGCACTTTAAACTGACTTATGGTGACCCAGTAGGGTTTTCAAGGCAAGAGACATTCAGAGGTGGTTTGCCATTGCTTTCCTCTGCATAGCGACCCTGGTATTCCTTGGTGGTCTTCCATCCAAGTACTAACCAGGGCTGACCCTGCTTAGCTTCTGAGATCTGATGATAACAGGCTAACCTGGGGCTATCCAGGTCAGGGCACAATGACAAATACAGATTTTTTAAAAATCCATGGTCCAGGTCCCCTATACAGTGCTTACACATATTTTTGCAAAACTTCTCAAAAATTCCAAGATTTTTTTTAAAAAATCAAACATTTGGATTGTGTGTTTTTATGCAACCCATTGCATACCAACAGTGTGTTCCGGACACATTGGCACAGTTAGATTGTCATTCTCCAGACCATCCTCTTCCATGCAGGAATGGTCAATCAACTGTTGGTATGGCTCATGTCCTCCTCATTGGTCACAGTTAAGAAACCCATCACACAATAGATGGTTTAGCTTCATTCGAACTGTTCATTTGTGTCCACCTGTAAGATTACATCCTGTTTAGTCACAACTGTCATCCACCCTTCCACTCATTGGCCTCCACCACTAACAATTATAAAAAGAAACATTGTTAAAAGGGAAAAAAAGTTAGAACTTTTTGTATGTGACTTATTACTTTGTTGTCTTTATATGCCTTCTGCCCATATACTTGAGTGACTAATCTTGCAATCACTTCGTGCTTCTGGCTGCCCAGGTGCAAAAAGAAGACAATGTATCCTCTTGTAGGGTCATTTAAGAGATGCATATAATTGTGCATGTGCTAAGCAGGGGAGGTGGACTATGACTGAATTTGTGTTTTATAAGTGGTAGTGGAAATGCTGTCAAGTCACAGCTGACTTATGGCGACCCCATAGGGTTTTCGAGGCAAGAGACATTCAGAAGTACTAACCAGGGCTGATCCTGCTGAGCTTCTGATATCTGAAGAGATCGGGCTAGCCTGGTAGGTTGCTGTTCTTAAAATTCCATTTAATACCTCATTTCAATTATATCCAGCCTAGTTCCAGCATCGACCTCCAGGAGGCAGGTGTGGGGTGCCCAGGAAGTTCTCACCAGCCTCAGACATGCTTCCCTCTGACGCAGGGGCTATGTCATCTGCATTCTAACCAGCCCACCCATTAGTCACTCATTCACAAGCCTCTGAAAGTCCCAGCTAACGCAGTGCTAACGTTCTCCCCAAATTAACAGAACAGAAAACAGGATTCAACTGCTGCAGCCTGGAACTTTCTTCAACCAACTGATGCTTCCCATTAAACTAACAAGCAAAAGCACAGCAAAGCCAGAGAGTCCGACTGGTGAATCCCCTCCAGGGGTCAAAAGGCATTGATTTTTGGTTGTGGGAAGTTTGGCTTCTCCTGACATTGTTGTCTGCCGTTATAATTGCATATGTGCTGCTAAGGGTTGCCAGCCTTCATGTGGTGGCTGGAGATCTGCTAGGGTTGCCAACCTCCAGGTACTAGCTGGAGATTTCCTGCTATTACAACTGATCTCCAGTCAATAGAGATAAATTCCCCTGGAGAAAATGGCTGCTTTGGCAATTGGCCTCTATGCCATTTAAATCCCTCCCCTCTCCAAGCCCTGCCCTTCTCAGGCCCCACCCCCAAAATCTCCAGGTATTTCCCAACCTGGAGCTGGCAACCTTACCTGCAGATCTCCTGAAATTACAACTAGTCTCCAGACTACAGAGATCAATTCCCCTGGAGAAAAGGGCTGCTTTGCAGGGTGGACTCTATGGCATTATACCCCTCTGAGCTCTCTCTCTACCCCCAAACCCTACCCTCCATTAGCTCTGCCCCCAAATCTCCAGGAATTTCCAGTTCGGAGTTGGCAACCCTAGCACTTCTGAATCCCAAGGAAATGAACAGTGTTTCCCCAAGTTATACTCTCTTCCTCCTTTTTGCAAGATTGTTATATTATCTGCAATTATCGAATGAGATTTCATCGGAATCATCAGGATAAACCAAGAGAGAGCTTAACGAGATTTCACCTAAGCCGGTTATCACATGTAATAATTTCCTTTGGTAGATTTGAACTGTGATTAATTTCATTCAAAGTCGTGGCAAATATCTCCCCCCCCCCCCAGGCTTCTGAACTGACCTGGATAGCCCAGGCCATTTTGATCACGTCGGACCTCAGAAACTACACAGGGATGACCCTGACAAGTATTTCGATGGGAGACCTCCAAGGAATACCAGGGTTGTGACGTGGAGGCAGGCAAAGGCAAACCACCTCTGAATGTCTCTTGCCCTGAAAACGCAAACAGGGGTTGCCATAAGTCATACGTGACTCAACAGCCCCAAAAAAGTATTCTGAAAGATGTTCAGTCAGCGAATTGATACATTTTTGGAAGTTACTGCTTTCTAAAAAAATGTAGTACACATTGTAGGGTTGCCAGGTCCCTCTTCACCACCAGCACGAGCTTTTTGGGGCAGAGCCTGAGGAGGGCGGGGTTTGGGGAGTGGAGGGACTTCAATGCCATGGAGTCCGATTGCCAAGTGGCCATTTTCTCCAGGTGGACTGATCTCTATCGGCTGGAGATCAGTTGTAATAGCAGGAGATCTCCAGCTAGTACCTGGAGGTTGGCAACCCTATCACATTGACTTGTGTACATCTTTCCATTCCCCTTAACACTGTCCATGTAAAACTGCTTCCCTACTTCCAGAGGTGCCAAGTTTCATTAGGGATGCTTTTGAACTATTTCGGTTACTTCCTGGACTTGGGAGGTCGCAATTATGGGTCTAATTTCCAAATTGGGAAGGAGAAGTTCCACAAATCTCTGCTGATGTTACAGCGTGTCTCCTGAAATCACAGTTAAAGGATTGGGTCTAACTAAGAGAACCTTTATTATGCGTATAGAGGGAGGAAATTCACCTAGAATCGACGGTACACCATAGAGTCCACCCTCTGAAGCAGCCATTTTCTCCAGGGAAACTGGTTTCTGTAGTCTGAACATCCATTGTAATTCCAGAATGCCATGCCGCACCTGGAGGTTAAGAGAATTACACGAAGTTTACACAAACATATGAGTTCAGTCTGGGAATAGGAACCAATACACTAAGGTCCAAATACATGGTCCATCGTTGAGTTCTTTGAAGAAGGAATGGCAAAACAGGTGTGAATACCAGATCCCTGTAAAAGGACGATGATGGACACATTATTATGAATTTCAATCCGGCCTTACACAGGATCCTGATCTCAAATCTGCCGGGGGATCAGTGGAGATACCATAATCTTGGACTTCACATTGTTTAGACTTTTTGTTTAAGTCATTGGCTTGCAGCATATGATACTGGATGTTTGTATGGTCATTTCTCAGCATTGTGATAATAATTGTGATACTCTATTGCATAATACAAATACCAGCGGTTATCTACCTGTATATATAGAGTATGGTTAGCCACAGATGCTGTTTGACTTTCCTCATCATGTCACAAAATACTCCATTGGGGGAAAAGTTAGCCACAACTATCAGTTGATTTCACCTGCCATGGTTCAACTGACTTGCTCTAGACTGGGGTCTTGGCTTAGATCTCCATTGACGACCTTTTGGGAAAGTGCTTTCCCGCTCTTTCACCACCACGTCACAAAACCCCTGAGCCCTTCCAAGTGACAGGTTCATTCTTTCCCCAATGAATAAAATCCTGAGGCTTTGTTCCCGCCCTTATAGCCAAGGGTCTAATAGACACCCAGAGGTGAAAGATGGCCATGGGATAAACATAAAAAACAAATGGAAAAAGGGGATCTGAGCTTCCAGACGGAGGGAGAACAGAAGAGCCGATTGAAACCGTATGGAGGGAAGCACAAAGGCTCTGGGGTTTTAACCGTCTTTGCGTCTGGTCCTTAAGTGCGGGAATTGTATAACAGGGTGTCAGTGTAATATACAGACCAGTGCATGTTTTATGTTGCGAATAGCATGAAGTCAGCATTACAATTTTCTAATGCAGTAGCAGAACATCTGGAAAAATAAATTTGTTTAGCTCGAAGAGCAGATCTATTTATTGAGCCTCCTTTCAAGAATATGCACATATCAACACTGGGATTAGATTCTCAAAAGGGGGGGAGAGGGGAGGGGGAAACAGGGCCTGGTGAATTCAAATTGATGCTCGACTTATTCCGCAATAGTAATTCAATTAATGATTTTATAGACCCTCCATTGTATTCTCAGTCAAATGGAATATAGAATCCGAGTAATTAACTGGGTTTGCCAAGGCAGCAGAGTCTCAATCTGAACAAAGTGCATTGCAAAAAATTTTACCTTTTTCTGTGCGCCAGCTCGAGCAAATTGCTTTGGAGAGTTGGAACTTCCATTTTCTGCACTGAATGTTTGAAATAATATCAGGTTGTTTCTTGCGGTGACCTTGAGGCATTTTCATGATGCTGTTCCATCCGTAGTGGACTTAAAGCAATTCTACAAATGCCAGTATTGTTACTGCTAGGAGATACAACCTAATTCTCATTTGTACCTCCTTATCTAATGAAATCTTGAAAATTAAACCAATGGGAGGGCTGGTTTTCAGTACTCAAATCTGGGTCCAAAGTCAAATACGTATAGAAGCGAATGGCGGTGGGTCATTTCAGAAGCGGACCGCAGACGGCGCTTTTACCCCTTCGCAAAGAAAACCTAACTATAGATTTCTTGTCAGCCACAACAATTGGACTTTCCAACCATTTATTTGATTTGATTCCTATTGTATTTGATTTCTATCCCACCCCCGCTGCAATATGGAGGTTTTGGGGGCGGAATCTGAGGAGGGCATGGTTTGTGGAGGGGAGAGTCTTCAATGCCATAGAGTACAATTGTCAAATCGGCCATTTTTCTCTAGGTGAACTGATTTCTGTCAGCTGGAGATCAGCTGTAATAGCAGGAGATCTCCAGCTAGTCCCTGAAGGCTGGCAACCCTACCTACTGCTTAGACTTCTGCTTCTTTCCATGTCTCGTTTGACACAAGCATGGGCTGGGCAGAAGGCAGGGCTCCAGAGGGGAAGTGTCTGCAAAGTCTTGGAGTTCTCGGAGAGGGAATCTCATGGTCACCTCCCTCCCATGTGCTCATCTCCATTGCAATGTAACTGGGAAAGGAGCCAGGGAGGAGCACCAGCAAGCCACTCCTCTGTTCTAAGAACAGCTTATTAGAAACATTTTGGCTAACTTTTTTTGTGGGGAGGCTGTCAAGTCACAGCCGACTTATGGTGACCCAGAAGGGTTTTCAAGGCAAGAGATGAGCAGAGGTAGTTTGGCATTGCCTGCCTCTGCATCATGACCCTGGACTTCCATGGATGGCTGCCATCCAAATACTGACCAGGGCTGACAGAAGAAGAAGGAGAAGGAGAAGGAGAAGGAGAAGGAGAAGGAGAGTTGGTTTTTATATTCCGACTTTCTCTACCACTTAAGGCAGAATCAAACCAGCTTACAATCACCTTCCCCTCCCCACAACAGACACCCTGTGAGGTAGGTGAGGCTGAGAGAGCTCTAACAGAGCTGTGACTTGCCCAAGGTCACCCAGCTGACTTTGTGTGTAAGTAAGGTAAAGGTCCCCTATGCAAGCACCAGATCATTCCTGACCCATGGGGTGACGTCACATCCCGACGTTTACTAGGCAGACTTTGTTTATGGGGTGGTTTGCCAGTGCCTTCCCCAGTCATCTTCCCTTTACCCCCAGGAAGCTGGGTACTCGTTTTACCGACCTCGGAAGGATGGGAGGCTGAATCAACCTTGAGCCGGCTTCCTGAAACCGACTTCCGTTGGGATCGAACTCAGGTCGTGAGCAGAGCTTTTGACTGCAGTACTGCAGCTTACCACTCTGTGCCACGGGGCTCCGTCTTTTGTGTGTAAGAGTGGGGAAACAAATCCAGTACACCAGATTAGCCTCTGCCGCTCATGTGGAGGAGTGGGAAATCAAACCCGGTTCTCCAAATCAGAGTCTGCAGCTCCAAACCACCACTCTTAACCACTACACCATGCTGCCTCCGAGATCTGAGGAGATTGGGCTAGCCTGGCCTGTCCATAGGGTTTCCAGCTCTGTGTCAAAGCTTCCTTCATCAAACATGAGTAGGAATGGAGATTGGAGTCTTTACATTGCAGTAAGAAAGTGAGAGGGGTGTTGTAAAGGTACAAAGCTTATACCTAAAAATTGTGTTCATCTCTAAGGTGCTACTGGACTTGAATCTAATTGTTCTACTATAGACCGACATGGCTATCCTCTGAAACTATCAAATAACTAAGATTCATGTAATAGCATTCTGCTAAGCCCCTTCTATAGTCCTATTACTGCGAGAATAAAACAGAATGTTGTTAGTCTTTTGGGGAGGACTTGAAAAATTATAGATGGATGGGGAAGGGGGAGGACCCTTTCTAATGTTTGGTTGCTAAACCCCCATCCTGCCTGCCTGCTCTCCTGGACGTCCGTTCTCCTGTGTTAGAGAAAGTATGAGGCAAGAGGCCTCGGAGGCATTTTTATTCCATATTTATTCATCGTTTATCTCCTTCTGTACTATCGTGCCTTGTGCGGGTTATTGTTGCTCGGATGGTTACAATTTGCAGGTTTCCGGGGAATGCAAAAGCAACTGTAATCTTTGATCTCACAGATTCCCAAGGACAATTCCCACCCAGCGGACTGAATTCTTACATTAAGACGCAAGGTTTGTATTATGGAGAATAATTAGCCAGAGAGACATATCAGGACCTCATTCGAAGCCTATTGCAAAATAATACCTCCCAAAGCCTCCCCGCTAAAAGATTATTTCATGTGCATTTCAAGGCTTACCCTTTCGGACACAGAGAGAAGATATTTGTTCATTTTATACCCAGAGCAGTAAAGGGGGTGTCATGTTCAATTTTCTGACCTGGTTGATTATTTTCTCTTTATTTTGTTTTTACTTGATTTTCAAGGGGTGAGGGTGCTCAAGATTTCGCTCACACAACCCAGGCCTGCGGTGTCAGCGGCTGAAATGAATTACTGTTTATATTAGAAACTTCATTTAATAAATTAGGTCTGCTCTACGGACTGTCAAAAGTTCTCCGAAGTCTGAAATTCATATATAACAGATGCCTTTTCCACCACTCTTAGCTCGAAAGTAGCCACCATGATTACTTCCTCCTCGCCATTACTAGGTTCGGTGGGTTTAGCTATCTACTGCCTACAGAGAATTAAAAACAATTTAAAAGGGCATCTGGTAGAAAGCATTCTGAGGCGCCCCCATCGCTCCATATACAATGCACTTCTGTTTAGGTCAAGTGAATTATTCCATAATTGGCACTTGTTTAAATAGGCTATTCAGAATCAGTTTGCCTTCGGTGGCAGATAGAGTTACTGAACTTTCCAAACAAGAAACTTGGGGAGTCCAGATTTCTCTGGCAGAGTCGTCGCGCCACTGTGATTAAGAGCAACCGCTAATTTTTTGTACCAGAAACAAACACATTTTTCAAAAGTGACATCAATAATTCAGACATTTTCTTCCCCCAGATTGTTTATAAATTATATATATTTAGTTTACTCTGGCCTAGTTTGCATAAAACTGATTTTTTTTAAAAAAGGAGATGCCACGGCAGCAAAAAAAAATTTAATTGCAGAATATCAAACGGCACGTAGCTGTGCCAAGGTGCCTTCTTACCTTTTTGGCTTATTTTAAAAAGGGGGCGGCCCCCAAACGGGTGTGATTAGGTGGCTTTTGCCAGCGCCGCTGCCATTGTCAACGCTGCGCAAAGCGCTCTTAATGCGGGAACAGTTGTCACATGAAAAGTTAATAATGGAGCATATCTATAAGGATCTAAAATAATGTTGTGGAAACATCAGTTCGCATCAACAGTTATAAGTTCAGACACTTGGAAATGTCCCCTCTGATAGCTCTAGGTGATAACGTTACGCTTAACCCCTCCCTCCCTTAAAAAAAAAAGTTTGATTTGTGTGTTCCAATTATTTTAGGAAGCTTCTTCCCTAAAATGTCAGTTTTTCGCACCGAACAGCTGTCCAATGAAATTTTTATTGTTCGACCTAGTAATGCATTAAGATTTCAATCAGAGTTAAACCAATCGCTGTGGGAATTGAGAGTCAGGTTCTTGCGTTCTCCAGTCTAGGAAATAAAAAGGATGCCGTTAACCCTGGGAAGCTGCCACTCTGGACATGAGGCATTTATTTCCCAAGATATTTATGCCCCACTTTTTTCTGAAATCAGTTTTCAACATCAACATCTCCCCTCCTTCTATGCAACATCTCCCCTCCTTCTATGCATCCTCACAACAACCCTGTGTGGGAGGTTAGGCTAAAAGAAGAGTGACCAGTTCAGCATGGTGTAGTGGTTAAGAGCATGGTGTAGTGGTTAAGTGGTTAAGAGTGGTTAAGGTGGCCTCTTATCTGGAGAACTGGGTTTGATTCCCCACTCCTCCACATGAAAGGCGGACGCTAATCTGGTGGACTGGATTTGTTTCCCCTCCATCTTTTTAAAACCGTTTTTATATTGGTTCAGCTGAGGTTTATTGCTGTATAACTTTTTACTGGTCTGACTGACTGTATCAATAAATTTGAATTTGATTTGTTTCCCCACTGTTACACATGAAGCCAGCTGGGTGACCTTGGGCCAGTCACAGCTCTCTCAGCCCCATCTCCCTCACAAGGTGTCTGTTGTGGGGAGCGGAAGGGAAGGTGATTGTAAGCTGGGTTGATTCTTCCTTAAGTGGTAGAGAAAGGTAGCTTATAAAAAAACAACTCTTCTTCTTCTTCACTCAGTGAGCTTCTGGGGCACAGAGTGGATTCGAAGCTGGGTCTCCCAGATCCTAGATACCCTAACCTCTACACCACACTGGTGTCTGATATGAACTAGATGACGACTGAATAGTTAACAATTGATGAAAGGCTGGTGGCTCAAGGATCTGTGAAACTTCCCATACCCCCTGGCTGGACTAGAAGAAGAAGAGTTGGTTTTTATACCCCGATTTTCTCTACCTTTAAGGAGTCACCAAGCGGTTTACAATCGCCTTCCCTTCCTCTACCCACAACAGACACCTTGTGAGGTAGGTGGGGCTGAGAGACTTTGGAGAGAACTGTGACTGGCCCAAGGTCACCCAGCAGGCTTCATGTGGAGGAGTGGGGAATCAAACCCAGCTCTCCAGATTAGAGTTCGTTGCTCATGGAGGATTGGGGAATCAAACCCACTTCTCCAGATTAGAGTCCGCCACTCTTAATCACTATACCGCACTGGCTCTTAGAAGACCAATGTCTGGTTCAAGTCACTGTAACCTGAGTACAACTCTGAGTAGACCTGTTCAAGATGGCACTGTCAATCTAACAAAGGGGCTGAGAGGGAGAAACAAAGATTAAGACTTTCAGACGTGCCACTGTTTTATCTGGTGATGTTTTTAGGAGTTTGTAAGTCACCCTGAAGACTGCTTTGATAGAAGGGACAGGGCATGGGAGAGGGTAATACGTAAATAAATAGGCAGTTTAAAAGAAACTAATAAAATCAAATCCTTCAGTGTCAGGGAACAGTCCTCATCTTTATAAAAATGAATACACTCTTTGGGAAGACCCAGACCCTCCTGTTCCTTTTGGTCCAATAGCGTTCTTACTCCTCCAAACTCTTTGCTATGTGAACGATTTGGATGTAAATTTTGCGAGGCACTTTGCTGAGATTGAACGTCTGCTGCATCGCAAAGCCAAATTAATTGCACGATTCTATATTCCAATTGACCGAGAACGCAGCATTGCATCTATATAATTATAAATTGAATTACTATTATGGGATAAGGAGAGCTGTTCTTTTGAACTGGGCAGGTCCTTTTGGCCTCCCATTTGAAGCGGAAACACAAAGCTGATGTCGGCGGTACATCGATAAGGAAGATGCAAGGGCAAGAACTTTTCATCAGCTGAAGGATTCTTGACTGAACCACCATTCATCTTGGTGCAAAATTTGTTTTCCCAACAGTGGACTGGGGAATTCTGCTTTATAGTTCTGATCTCAGGGGGGTTTTCCCCACTGGTGTCTCCAGGAGAAGAGTGTCATTGAAAAACTGTCTAGGGTTGTTTATGCATGGGAGCTTTGCCTGAGGTTCGTTGCTCGCTGGACCCACACTTTCCTGTTGGGAGTCTATGCACCAACAGTCTCCAAGCTCACATCAGGAAGTATTTGAATCCCCGCCCCTTGAAATGCTGCTTTGTAATTGGCTGTAGTGAGAGAAAAGTCCCCTCCCCCGCAAACCCAATTGCTGCATAAAAAAGCATTTTAAGAACATAAAACAAAAAACGGAGCAATCTGAAAAGAAGGGGGGGAGGAGAAATCCAAGCCTCAGTTTTAAAAAGCCTTTCTTCTACTCAGAAAGAGCTCCGAGGAAGCAGGAAGTGTTTGAATCCCCGCCTCTGGACATGCTGCTTTGTAATTGGTTTGCTCATCCCGCGCTTTGCCTTATGCATGGGGATTTCACCCGGGCTGAGCTCAGCGGAGAGGGAAGAATCAGGTTAATGGAGGAACGGGAAGTCCCAGGATTTGTGAGGGCTGGTAGTGAGGACATCTCTAATGGAGTGAAAACTCATGCATAACTCCAAGGAACAACTGAGACAGACCGGGGGGGGGGGAGTGAATATGGGTGAAAGAACCCATGCATAAACAACTGTAGTCACTTGCTTTGAAAACCCTATGGGATCGCCATAAGTCGTTTGTGACTTGAAAGTACTTTTCACCACCACTACTCTGTCACTACTTTGTCATTACTAGCATCTTTTTCTTTGGAATTTCAGGAGAAAGTCACTCTCTGATCACCTCCCAAAGAGTCTGGCTTCTTATAATTCCATTCAGGGTTCTGCATTTGTGGTTTAGAAAGCCTGCGACTTGGCGTAGGAGATGTAACATTGATTTCAGTGTTAAATGGATTAATCTATTTATTATGGAGAGCTTTAGTTAATGGCATTCTTACCGTCTCGAAAAAGTAGCGTGCTAATCATTCAAGCTGGGCAAATTATTGGGGAATATTCATTAAGAGCACAATTCATGACTTCAAACTGAGAGTATTTGCAAAATATTTGCTGGCGGCGCTGAAAAGAGGGGATCCTTGTGTGCAAAGAGCGCTGAATGGAAAGGAAGGGGAGGGGGAGTACATAAATTGAACACGTAAGTATTTGATGAAAGGTTTCAAACTCAAAAGGATTACTTAACTCAGCTCCTGCCCTCTGCGCTCCTTCCCATATTGCAACTGCAGCCAGTTTTTGCCAACGTGGGAATTGTTCCTCCCGCATCGCTGTCCAAAGGAGCTTTGCGCAGGGGAATCCAACATGCCTCTAATTTAAACCACTGAAAGTTCAGTGATCCCTCATGCTGCAAAATTAGTGCTGAAAATTTTGGGTTGCCAGGTCCCATCTGGCCACCGGCAGGAATTGAGGGGGCAGGGTTGCCAGCTCCAGGTTGGGAAACTCCTGGAGATTTCAGGATGGAGCCTGGGGAGGACAGGGACCTCAGTGGGGAACAATGCCACAGAGTCCACCCTCCAAAGCATCCATTTTTTCCCCAGGGGAACTGATCTCTGTAGTCTGGAGATGAGCATCCCTATGAAAATCATGAATTTTGTCATTAGCTGAGATGTATGACTTCCCCATCCCATATATTACATTGCCTTTGTAACCATATACAAAACCAACTGGAGGAATTTTCAAGGTCATTTTCTGATTCCTGAGTAGCAAATTATCTGCCTGTTCTCAGGTAGGACTGACATCAGTCCAACGCTGCCATTTATTTATATACAAAATTTATCTCCTGCATCTCTAGAGACGTGCTGGAGGAAGAAGAAGAGTTGGTTTTTATATGGCAATTTTCTCTACCATTTAAGGGAGACTCAAACTGGCTTACAATCACCTTCCCTTCCCCTCCCCACAACAGACACCCTGTGAGATAGGTGAGGCTGAGAGAGTGTGACTAGCCCAAGGTCACCTAGCCGGCTTCATGTGGAGGAGTGGGGAAACGAATCCAGTTCACCAGATTAGCGTCCGCCACTCATGTGGAGCAGTGGGGAATCAGATCCGGTTCTCCAGATCAGACTCCACCACTCCAAACCACCGCTCTTAACCACGACACCAGATCGTCGGACAGACTTTTTGGGGGTCTTGCACATGGCTCTAATCTTTAGGGTGCTTTCATTCCCCATTTCTACTGCAATAAGTCAATGCCCCAGCAATTAATAGTTTTTTAAACTCGCCAAAAAAAAGTAATTCTTGGATGCTATCTGCCATAGAATTTATATTGTGCCAAGCCTACAACTGACCCACGGCTGCTCCTGATTATAGGGCTGCCTGTTCTGTAATGAAAAACAAGCATATTTATAGAGACAGGTTTTCTATTATCCTAAGAGGCAGCTGTTACTCCGCTGCGATCCTTTAATTCTTTAATTAGGTTAGTGGAGTAGTGTCTGTTAATTCCGCTCTTGACAATGATCTTTGGCCCCAGTTTCTGAAGCTTTAAATGATATTGTCCTTTTAAAAAAACTCAAGGCCCTCTACCATTAAATATTTGATTTCATTTGTTCTATTATACAGCATATTAAATGTTATTCTGCCAGCTAAGTATCTATGGGTGTGATCTAAGGGCAATTGAAGTTAATGGCTCTCTTTCAATTAGCGTCAATGGTCTTTTTTTTTTATTATTAAGCACAGTATACATGCTTTCTAAATTGCTCTAATAACGTTCCGACTATACTAATAAGGAATTTGCTTAGGAGTTGCACATACGAGGCTCATATGGTTCACCAGACAAAGACAATAATATTGGGGGAGGGGCTGGCAGAGTCTCTTTGCCTCTTTGCCAATTTAAAAGTAGATTCTGGGAGGTGCTGAATTTAGAGTTGTCAGCTTTAGGCTGGGAAATTCCTGGAGATTTGGGGGTGTAGCTTCAGGAGAGCTGTGGAGGGGCTGTGGCTCAGTGGTAGAGCTTCTGCTTGGCATGCAGAAGGTCCCAGGTTCAATCCCCAGCATCTCCACTTAAAGGGACTAGGCAAGTAGGTGATGTGAAAGACCTCTGCCTGAGACCTTGGAGATACATGGAGACGGCCTGTGGCTCAACAGGAGAGCGTCTGCTTGATATGAAGAAGGTCCCAGGTTCAATCCCCGGCATCTCCAGTTAAAGGGACTAGGCAAGTAGGTGATGTGAAAGACCCCTGCCTGAGACACTGGAGAGCCGCTACCGATCTGAGTAGACAATACTGACTTTGATGGACCCAGGGTCTGATTCAGTATAAGGCAGCTTCCTGTGTTCATGTGAGAGTTTGGGGAGGGAAGAAACCATAGTGCCATAGAGCCCACCCGCCAAACCAGCCATTTCCTCCAACTGATCTCCATCATCTGGAGATCAGTTGCAATTCTGGGAGAGGCCCCAGTGGCTGGATACAAGCCCCCAAAGGTTTGAGAAATTGTCATTTAAACAGAGTATGCCATCATCAAGTCTTCATTGCATTAGCAAAAAAAGCCATAGCAACAATACAGAATAAGGTAGAAATTTCACCAAAATCAAGTTGATAAAATTAAAAATAGTAACGTAATTTGATACAATTTAAAGAATTAAATGTTTCCCATAGAATATGAAAACACAAATTCATCATTAAAAGATATATTTAATAATTGGAAAGAAAGATCATACAATCCAGAGATAAATAAAAGATGGCAACAAGAAGAAGAGTTGGTTTTTATATGCCGACTTTCTCCACCACTTAAAAAAAGACTCAAACCGGCTTACAATCTCCTTCCCTTCCCCTCCCCACAACAGACACCCTGCGCTTCTGCACGCCGACTTTATTTTGGTTTCCAGCTCCTGGCGGGACTCCCCCGGATTCCTGCATTCCTGAGACCAGTAGCTGGCAGTAACCCGAGACGACCTGGCCTAGCACAGTATGTGGGCCAGCACTTCTAGGCCGGAGGCACCTCAAATCTTCATTGAGCAAATGTGGCACAGTGGTTAAGAGTGATTGTGCTGCCATCCCTGGAGGAGGACCACTTTCTAACAAGAGGCATGTTTTGGCCAACTTTATGTCACCTTGTGAGACAGAGTAGTAAGCTGCAGTACTGCAGTCAAAAGCTCTGCTCACAACCTGAGTTCGATCCCAACGGAAGTCGGTTTCAGGTAGCTGGCTCAAGGTTGACTCAGCCTTCCATCCTTCCGAGGTCAGTAAAACGAGTACCCAGTTTGCTGGGGGTAAAGTGTAGATGACTGGGGAAGGCAATGGCAAACCACCCCCAAAACATAGTCTGCCTAGTCAACGTTGGGATGTGACGTCACCCGGTTGGTCAGTAATGACCCAGTGCTTGCACAGGGGACTACCTTTACCTTTTTATGTCACTGAGTAACTCTCGGTCACTTTTCAAGGCTGACCTGCGCTTGTTGCAGGATATGATAACCATCTTCAAGTACTGGAAAGGCTGTCATATAATGGATGGTGTCGAGTTGTTTTCTGTTGCTCCAGAAGGTCGGACCAGAACCAACAGGTTGAAATTAAATCAGAAGAGTTTCCATCTAGACATTAGAAAGAATTTTCTAACAGTCAGAGCGGTTCCTCAGTGGAACAGGCTTCCTCGGGAGGTGGTAAGCACTCCTTCCCTGGAGGTTTTTAAGCAGAGGCTAGATGGCCATCTGTCAGCAATGATGGTTCTATGACCTTAGGCAGTTCATGAGAGGGAGGGCATCTTGGCCATCTTCTGGGCATGGAGTAGGGGTCACTGGGGTGTGTGTGGAGGGGGAGGTAGTTGTGAATTTTCTGCATTGTGCGGGGGGCCTTCCAACTAGAATAATAGAATCATAGAATCATAGAGTTGGAAGGGACCACCAGGGCCATCAAGTCCAACCCCCTGCACAATGCAGGAAATTCACAACTACCTCCCCCCTCCACACCCCTAATGACCAGAAGATGGCCAAGATGCCGTAATCATAGAACTCTATGATTCTATTCTATGATTCTATGTTGCAATCTTCCAGTTGTTTCTGTTATCTGTTTCCCCCCCAAAAAAAGCTGTGGACACTAGATACATCTAAATTATGCCTCTGTCAGACCTTTAGCTATGCATGTTTGAGCCTAATGAAACGTTAAGGGTATTTAGGGGCCTGGGCCTTTCAGGTCTGGGTATCACTATCTTTCTATCTGGCGCAAGGGGAGGAAAGGCAGCCATGGTGTAGCCCATCTTGTCAGATCTTGGAAGCTAAGCAGGGTCAGTACTTGGAAAGGAGGCCACCAAGGAAGGCTCTGCAGAGGAAGGCAACGGCCAATTACCTCTTCTTCTTACTTGCCTTGAAAGCCCCTTGCTGGGGTCGCCAGAAGTCGGCTGCAACTTGGCAGCATTTTACACTAGGGTTGCCAAGTACCAGGTGGTGGCGGGCAAACCCCCGCCAATCCACCTGGCTGCCCGCTGACCAGCTGAGGGTTGGTGGGCAATCTGTGCAGGCAGGGACAGGTCACTTTCGGTTCACATCCAGAAGTGTTGCATTGCAAAGGGCCGGTTTCCACTCAAACTCCCAGTTTGCGTGGTAAAGGCCTGTTGCGATGCGGCACTTCCAGGTTTAAAACGCATCACAAGGGGCCATTTGAGTGGAAAACGGCCAGATCTTGTGGTGTGTTTTACAACCGGAAGTGCCATATGGCAACAGGCCTTTACCACTCAAACTTGGAGTTTGAGTGGAAACCGGCCCTTTCCAATGCAGTACTTCCGGGTGTAAACCAAAAGTGCTGAAACACTTGCGGGAGCGCGCAACACCCCCCCCCCACACACACACACACTTCCACTCCAAAAACCTCCTGCTGAAGAAGAAGAGGGACCTGGTAAACCTATTTTACACACACATCTGTAGCAAGGGATGGATGGATAGTTATGTGATTAATCTATTTTGGTCAAGTCTTCTCTGAGGGTTGACCAACGACCTGAAAGCACATTGAACAGCTAGCAAGATACATTCAGGAGTCACAATTGTAAGCAAATGGGTTGCCAATCTCCCGGACTGGTTTTGGCAACCCCAACAGATGCGTGCCACCACTGTTCCAGAAGTGTGCCAAGCCCCAAATGCAATGGGGAAGGCTCCCAAAATCCAGTGAAACTGACAAGGAGGAACCACAGGAAGAAGCCTCTCGGGGAGAACCAGAGGGAATCCATTTTCTCTGACCCAGTCTCTAGCAAGCTGTCATTTTGCGAGAGATGACCAGGCACACACGCAGTCCTCCCCCCCTCCTTCATATGCATGATTGCTTCCCTGGCTATGCAAAGCGACGTGCCCCGAATCCAGCTATACGCGTCTTTGTTCCAGCATGTTAATCCCATCTACAAACGACTCCCGGTCCCCCCGGAATTGCGCAAATCAATAGGAATAGAATAGGTTGTTTCAATTGCCCTATTGCCCCGCCCCGGCAGCCGACCATTAGTCTTTTTGCCACCTTTTGTTTCACACGGGAACCACGAAGGGGTAATCCAATCACCCCGCCCCCAGGAAAAAGGTATAACTGGGGTCTCCCGTAATCCATACCTTACCTTAGGTCTTTCCCTGGCATACTCGCCGTCACTCTGTTGGTTTGGGTTTTGCACAGCCTGACCACCCTCCCCTCCCGCCTCGTGGGTCGAGTCTCGGGAACCCCCCTTCCTTTCCCTGCTTTCCCAGTATCTTAGCCCGCGGAACCCCAGACGTCTCCGCTTCTGGACAGGTGCAGTATTTCCCATCTTCAAAAAGCCTGCCACATTGGCAAGCGTCTCTATACTACTCTCTTTATTTCCTAAGCTCTCTGTGTTGGTGTGTACATGTTATTGAGTGTCTGTGTACATACTATTAATAAGTAAATCCTTGAAACTAAAACTATTGACTCCGCTTATTCTTTGAATCATGGTTTGGACTCCCGTAGACACAGGTTAGATCCTGCAGGTTATGCCCATTGCCGGTTATTGATTCGCTAATTCCCCAAATAAATAATAATAACCGAGCATTTCGGCTAACACAGTTTGACTGAAAAGGTCAACACAACTTGGGGAAAAAATTACCCGGAAACTTAGAGGAACTTCTTCTTGTCTGCCCCAATTTTGTTTCAATGGCACCTCTTCGTGTAGTGATTTTCTGCTATGTTTATTCAAAACAAATTGGTGCAAATCACCAGCCCCCTGCTTTTCATTTCCAGATTCCAGCACCTTTTGTATTCCTCATTCATCAGGTGCCTCTTTATAGACGTGAGCAAGCTCCCCTGGGGTGACTGGTATACTCATCTGTCTTCTCCTTGAGGTTTCTTTTGTTTGCGGAATATTTACGGAGAACAAAGTTGTATGGAAGAAGTGGCTGTTGTACCGTTCCTCTCCGAAAGACTCTGTCCTACTGCCACTTCACATTTCTTTGGGAGGGCATTCAGAATTATTATTGATTTTACGGCCTAGATAAGCATATTTCTTTACCATATTTTAATTACCTTCTATCAGTTCCCGTCTCTTTCACTTCTGCCTTTGTGATGAATAGGATTTGGGTCTTTTGTAAACAGATCCTGCCGTCCACATTCCTCGCTGATCCTGTCGAGTTGCCTCGGGTTTGATTCAAGGACTTCAGTTTCAGCAAAGCTAATGCCGTCATCGGCTGATCTCAGGTGGCGAGGGTCCTTGAGTCCTTCCCTTTATATTCGCAAACCTTGAAAGTTTTCGCCAAGCGTGATGTGAAGAGTCTGTTAATTTCGCGCTCCAGGATGATCTTTGCACTCCTCCTTAAATATTATTGTGCCATGCCTGGAGATGCGTTTTCGGGTGCTCGTAAGACAGCATGGGTCTTCTTTCACATCCCCAAGCGTCCACAATGCTTCTGTTGGCTTTGAGTCGGAGCACTACTTGTAGCTGTCGAAACACACAAAAAACAAAAACCCATAGGCAGAATGACTTCTGAAACAAAATGCTTCTGAGATTGCCTGTCATCAACAAAAGAGTCAAAGAAACATTTGTGCAATCCAAGAATCAGACATGCGTTAAATGAAGAAGGAGGAGGAGGAGGAGGAGGAGGAGGAGAGTTGGTATTTATATGCTGACTTTCTCTACGATTAAGGGAGACTCAAACCGGCTTACAATCACCTTCCCTTCCCCTCCCCACAACAGACACCCTATGAGGTAGGTGGGGCTGAGAGAGCTCTGACTTGCCCAAGGTCACCCAGCTGGCTTCATGTGGAGGAGTGAGGAATCAAACCTGGTTCTCCAGATCAGAGTCCACTGCTCCAAACCACTGCTCTTAACCACTACACCACACTGGCTCTCTGGTTAAAAGTACACATGCTGATTATTTGAAGGAGGCAACATGCACGGCGTGGAAATCAAATATGGGCAGCCCTGCTCACAACCCCGTTAACAAGGACGATCCGTATTATACCCTTCAGTTGAACACTTGAAGCTGCCTTATACTGAATCAGACCCTTGGTCTATCAAAGTCATTATTGTCAGCTCAGACCGGCAGCGGCTCTCCAGGGTCTCAGGCTGAGGTCTTTCACATCACCTACTTGCCTAGTCCCTTTAACTGGAGATGCTGGGGATTGAACCTGGGACCTTCTGCATGCCAAGTAGATGCTCTACCACTGAGCCATGGCCCCTCCCCACAATGGCACTAAACTATTTCAGGTATTTAATTTTTTTATTGGGGGTTTTGACTAATGGCAAAGTAGCTTCTGAACAGCTTACCTCCGGTAAACTGGAAACTGCACAAGTTTATCATCTTCTCGAGAAATAAGTAAATCCCACCCCTCTTTTCCCCCAAATAGATGAGCACATGTGCTAGAAGAAGAGGGGCTGTGACTCATTGGTTAGAGCATCTGCTTGGCATGCAGAAGGTTCCAGGTTCAATCCCCGGCATCTCCAGTTAAAGGGACTAGGCAAGTAGGTGATGTGAAAGACTTCTCTGACTGAGACCCTGGAGAGTCACTGCCAGTCTGAGTAGATAATACTGACTTTGATGGACCAAGGGTCCGATTCAGTAGAAGGCAGCGTCATGTGTTCGTAAGAAGAAGAGTTGGTTTTTATATTCCGAATTTATCTACTTTTTAAGGCCATTTGCGACGCAATTACATCACTGCCGGTTTACACCCGGAAGCACCACATTGCGATGGGCCGCTTTACCACTCAAACCCCAAAAACACTAGCATTTTGTGGGGGGTGAGTGGTAAAGCAGCCCATCGCAATGGGGCGCTTCCGGGTGTAAACCATGATGTTGCATGCGTCTGCGCGGCTGTGATCCCCGCCCCAAAATCCTCCCACTGGAGAGAGGGGGACCTAGCAACCCTATTTCTGAGATAGGGTTGCCCAGTCCCTCTTCGCCATTGGCGGGAGGTTGGGGGTGGAGACTGAGAAGGGTGGGGTTTGAGGAGGGGAAGGACTTCAATGCCATAGAGTCCAATAGCCAAAGCAGCCATTTTCTCCAGGTGAACTGATTTCTATCGGCTGGAGCTCTCCTGCTAGTACCTGGAGGTTTAGCAAACCACAAAAAAAGGGAGCACTCCTGCGCTATTACCCCAAGGTTTGGAAATCAGCACAGAGATAACTGTACAAAACAGCCACATAAATAACGTGTTTAAACATATATTCAACCAAGGTGCAGTGATACATATAAGAAACACATACAACTATGTACACAAATGTATAATGCTTTCTCTAATGCAGTCTTTGTGCAAAAAGGTTTTCTGTTGTAGCAGTAGTTGTAGAAAATTTCTTTTAAAAGTCCATAAGGTACTTGTAATAAATATTCAAATCTTCAGAAGAAGGCAATGGCCATTCTTCTGAAGATTTGAATATTTATTACAAGTACCTTATGGACTTTTTAAAGAAATTTTCTATAACTACTGCTACAACAGAAAACCTTTTTGCACAAAGACTGCATTAGAGAAAGCATTATACATTTGTGTACATAGTTGTATGTGTTTCTTATATGTATCATTGCACCTTGGTTGAATATATGTTTAAACACGTTATTTATGTGGCTGCTTTGTACAGTTATCTCTGTGCTGAGTACCTGGAAGTTGGCAACCCTATTCTGAGGGCTTGGGGTAAGTCAATGTTTTTGAAGGTGACTGTCTTCAAATGACATCAAGGAATGCTTACAAAAAGTTATGATGGACAGTATTTCCCCCAGATAATTCAGATAATCCATTCCATCCAGATAATCCACTCAACATGGGTCATAAAAACCCAAAACTATTATTGCATATTGTGCTTTATATTTACTACAAACAGCCACAGAACATGCTTCCACAGTACTCAATCAGCAAAGGCATTGGTATATAGAAGGATTTGGCTTTTTCTGTTCAATCATACCTTTAAATGGTTAACTTTTCCTAGTTGTTGTATACAAGTGTTTTCGAAACCAGTGTACCCTTTCCGCATTTTTTTGACATTTCTGTTGAATAATCTTGGAAAGATGCTATGTTCTCCTATTTTAAAATGTTGGCAAACAAAATGCTTACAATATTTGTGGCTAATCTGGGAAACTGTGCAGCCCCACATTGTGATTCTTGGCATGGGGTTGCCAGTTTTGAAAACCCCAACTCACTAATCCTTCTATTTATTTTTTAAAAAATATTTGGAGACAATTAGAAAATTAATCTCCCTCAATATGTCCCTAGGAACAGAAGAGCCATCATATGTACATTCTCAAAACTGGCCCTGTTATTAGGGTGTGGTGAATCGCCACAGGTGACCGATTTTGGGGTGCCTGCGAGCATAACCATGTGGTGAAAGATGGACCGGAACTCTCAAAAAACAGATGGATGAATGCTCGCCCAAAGAGCTCATGACTGCCAAGCCGATTCCAAATTCAGCAAAAATCACCACAGCTCAGCTATTATGGGGTACTAGATGGAGCATGCATATCTCTCCAGATATGGAGAGCCAGTGTGGTGTAGTGGTTAAGAGCGGTGGTTTGGAGTGGTGGACTCTAATCTGGAGAACCAGGTTTGATTCCCCACTCTTCCACATGAGCTGCGGACACTAATCTGGTGAACCGGGTTTGTTTCCCCACTCCTGCACATAAGGCCAGCTGGGTGACCTTGAGCTAGTCACGGCTTTCTTAGAGCTCTCTCTACCACTTAAGGAAGACTCCAACCAGCTTACAATCAGCTTCCCTTCCCCTCCCCACAACACCCACCCTCTGAGGTTGCTGGAGCTAAGAGAGTGTGACTAGCAGAAGGTCACCCAGCTGGCTTCATGTGGAGGAGTGGGGAAACCAACCCAGTTCACCGGATTAGCATCTGGTGCTCATGTAGAGGAGTGCGGAATCAAACCCGGTTCTCCAGATCAGAGTCCACCATTTCAAACCACCTCTCTTAACCACTACACCACACTGGCTTTCTGGTAAACAAGTAAATAAATTAATAAATCACCCATTGTACATTGGAATTTCCTAAGTGGGCATCAAATACAAGACTCTGCAGCCAGATTATTATTTTTATATGTAGACTGTGGATAACAGATACAATGACTACTCAGAAGAAGATGCAGAAATGAATTGATAGGATTTGCCTCATCCCTAGAAACCTGTAAAAGAGGGCTTCCCACACTCCAAAAGGCAATTGGGTCTCATGATGGGAACACCTCTCATTCTCACAACAGCATTATTGCCAAAAGATCGCAGAATGACAGCCAGGTTAGAGTAGTGGATTGAATGTTGAACTTTGGCCACATGGACCTGTGTGTCAATCCCTTATTAAGACATAAAATTCACCCGCTGATTAATAATAAGAAGAAAGATGTCGGCAATACACCTACAAATACAGGAGTATTTTGTGAATGGCTGAATAGCTGGCCTTGAAATATCGAATTAACGTGAAACTTCATCTTTGTGTCAACTAAATAGTGAAGCTTGAAAGTGTATTTGACCTCAGCAATCTATAATGCCATAGAGTCCACCCTCCAAAGCAGCCATTTTCTCCAGGGGGACTGACCTCTGTTGACTGGAGATCAGTTGCAACTCCAGGAGGTCTAAGGCCCCACATGGAGGCTGGCAACCCTAGCAAAGGAGTTGGAATTGGACAGGCTCTTCTATTTCTTTCCCTGTACCTGTTGGAGTGAGAGCAACACAGCATGCCTGGACATTGGGGGGGCACTAATTTACTCTAAGCGTGTAGGTGTTATCTCTTGAGTGGGATGCTCCTCTTTGTCTGAACCTGGGGACTGCCCTCTGACCCCTCCTCTTTCTCTCTCAGTATCCATTGTCTCTCTCTCTTTCCACATGGACCTGCGTGGAGGCAGATGTTTTTACAGGTCTCTCCTGTAGAAACAATATATCATACTTGCACTCACGTGACGCTGGATTAGCTAGCCACTTGTATAGGGAAATGTATTCTTTAACTTAAGCTTTCTATTTCTTTCATCATCTGCAACAAGACTGTGAACAGAATCTACTTGAATAAATGTAAGTTTTATTTTTGCAATTTACTTCTTAGGAGGATTGTTTTTTTTTACTGCACTCAGTATCACATTTCCATGACTGGGCAAAATCTGCTACATTAAACACTTATATACCCAACAGTACTTCCCTTCCATCTTGGTCTTGTATCTTAGGTGCACTTACTACCAGCTGTAGCTTGTCCCTACTCAATAACGGCCCCAAGCGCTCTACTTAGCTACCAAACTCCCTTCCACTTATTTCCCTTGGATTCCTCACAACTCTTGCACTCGCTGACAGATTTTCTTTGTAAATACCCGAGAGCAATTGCGTTGCCTCCAGTTATGGCTGAGTCAGCAAGCGAAGCTATCAGCAGCATACATCATTCATCACAGCAAAATTACATGAGCTTTCCTTACCCCACCCCAGAAAAGAGGCCGGCATCCTGGCAACTTCAAACATGCAACAAATTGGTTGGTTAGCAGAGATGTACTACTGTTTACTTTACTGAAAAGGAAGACCCCCTCCCCAAATCTTATTATGCCTAAGGAAACGATAAATGTATTATTGAAATCAGTCAGTATTAGGATTGCCAGGTCCCTCTTCATCACCGGCAGGAGGGTTTTGGGGCGGAGCCTGAGGAGGGCGAGGTTTGGGGAGAGGAGGGACTTCAATGCCATAAGAACATAAGAGCATTAGAAAGGCCGTGCTAGATGAGACCAAGGTCCGTCAAGTCCAGCAGTCTGTTCACACAGTCGCCAACCAGGTGCCTCCAGGAAGCCCACAAGCAAGACGACTGCAGCAGCACCATCCTGCCTGTGTTCCACAGCACCTCATATAATAGGCATGATCCTCTGATCCTGAAGAGAATAGGGATGCATCATGACTAGTATCCATTTTGTCTAGTAGCCATTAATAGCCATCTCCTCCAGGAACATGTCCACTCCCCTCTTAAAGCCTTCCAAGTTGGCAGCCATCCCCACATCCTGGGGCAGGGAGTTCCATAATTCAACTATGTGTTGTGTGAAGGAATACTTCCTTTTATCTGTTTTGAATCTCTCACCATCCAGCTTCAGCAGATGGTAAGTGCACTGAATGCCACTTGCCATGGGTTCGTTCATTTGCCTGGATTGGCACTGAAGAGTTCAATTACCAGAGCGGCCATTTTCTCCAGGTGAACTGATCTTTATCAGCTGGAGATCAGTTGCAATAGCAGGAGATCTCCAGCTAGTACCTGGAGGTTGGTTAGTCAGTATCCAAGAGAATAGAAGCTGACTTTATAACTGCCAAGTGGGTGATAGCTAGGGTTGCCAACCTCCAGATGGTCAAAACCAAACCAAACAACAGCACACAGGCTCAACTTAACTCTACCAATTTATTAGCCTATTCTAAAGTATTGAAACTAACACTTACAATTATAATACTAACAATGAATCCTCCTATAACCATCTACTATTTCCTAAACTAATTCCCACTGTACCTGTGCAGTACAGAAATATACATCGAAAACACACTGATTAATAAATGATAAAGTCTCTCAGAAAAAAATAATAATGTTGTAAAGAAATCTGTATCACCACCGATTAATAGCAAGAGTGGCGCTGGAGACAGAAAAGTTCACTTCTCGTTATGGTAAGTCAAGTCAAAGCTTGTTTGGAGCTCATCCAGTCTCCCGATGAGAGAAGATGGTGTAACAAACCACAAAAGTGGAGCCCAACCTGGACACCACCTCCAGATCAGTGTGCGTTTCGCCAGCTTCATCAGCTGGTTGGTCTCCTCTAAAAGGACGTTTTTTTCTGGCAAATTGCCCAAATTTGAAACAAGTATCACGGGTGAAATCACCTCACGAGATCAAAGGACACTGGACCATCAAGGGTTCCTTTCAATTGTGCGAGAGGTGGTGGCTGGAGATCAAGCAACTTGGAGACTGCTGGTGCATAGACTCCCAACAGGAAAGTGTGGGCCCGGTGAGCGACGAACCTCATGTAAAACTCCCATGCGTAAATGACCATAGGGAACTGGGTTGCCTTGCCTGGTGAAGTCTCGGGGAAAGAGAAGAGATGGGGATCCAGTGTGTGAAAAAGGATCAGGGATCTCTAGCTGTTAAAGCGAGAGAGAGATGGGGGGCAAACTGTTAACTGGATGATGTACCTGTAACCCTGAACCTGGGTGACAAGAGATTGCAGAGGGTGGTAGGGTGGCAGACAGGGCCGTCTTAACAGCATTATGGGCCCCTGGGCAAACCAGTGTGCTGGGGCCCCTACGACAACCACTCACAGGAATAAAAAGTAAATGGTCGATAATATTAAACATATATTTATTTTATTGGCACTTCAACAAAACTGGTGTTAAAACATTAAAAACATGCTGTACAGCAGCAACTAATCAACATGATAAACATTTGAACAATACACAAGACTTGAAAAACACAATAATACTCAGTAAACCACACAGATTAGAGTATGAAATTACTACGAACTTCTTATTATAACAAGCATTTGCGGCATTTCTTGTCAGAGAATTGCTTTATTATTGGCTTGAAGTCAATGGTCTTCAGGATGTCATTTTCCATGCATATTAGTGAAAGCCAGTTCAAACGATGCTGCCCCATTGTGCTACGAAGCAGATTTTTTTATAAGTTTCAGTCTTGAAAAAGAGCGTTCTCCTGTACAGTTGGTCACCATCATGCACATGAACACTCTGAGTGCAATTTCAACATTCAGGAATACAGATTTCTAATTGTCCGAAATTATTTTTCTGTACAGTGCAGGGAGAGTCTCACAATTTTCATCAAGAGCCAATTAGTGCTTGAGATGCTCACATTCATTTAAAAGGTCATCATAATTCAGGTCTTTGTGATACATATTAGCCACATGTTCACACTTTTTCTTTAGTGCATCAGAAGCAATGGTTTTCAATTCACTGAAGAAAGAAAACAGATTTCCAATCTGTGAATAAGCTTGTGCACGTTTTGTCAGTTCAAAGATTAGAGTGTCCAGATTAGGGAGGAAAGTTTCCACCCTGAACTTTTCAGTTTTACTGAGAAGTACCTCTTCTGATCCATCATATCTACTAAGACGCACACTTCGTTTTCGTTCCCGTTTTTTCCCATCACTGTAATCTGGGCACATACTCCTGGCTTTGAATTCATATTCACTAAATTTGTCTCTAGTTTCCAGAAAATAGGTTTTCATAGACTCAAAAAGATTCATGGCAACAAGGATGTTCACATCTTTTCCTACAATTCCAGTGATGAGTAGAACCAGCAAAAAATGAATCCAGATGCTGAACAAAGTCAAAGAATTTTACAATCTGTAGACAACACTCTGCTGCTTTTACTTCCACCAAGTTCAGGCTGTGTCCAGCACAGGGGTCATAGATGGCAAACTCATTGAGTTGATGAATCCGTGTTTGCAATCCATTATATCGTCCAGACATATTTGAGGCATTATCGTATGACTGACCACAGCAGTTTGATAGTGGAATGCTGTTCTCATTAAGAAAATCCACAACAGTGTCTGTTAGATCCTTTGCTCCATGAGAAAAGATGGGGATGAACATCAAGAAACGTTCCACATGCTCACAGCCTTTAATGTATCGGACAGTAAATGTCAGTTGATCTGTGTGTGAGATGTCTGGAGTGGAATCTACACTTATTGAATAATACTTTGACTCTTTTACTTCTTCAAGAATAGTACAAAGAACCTGTTGTCCCATTAATTCAATAAATTCCTCACAAATATTTGCAGATAAATATGACGGATTCCCTTTTCCAGGATTTCCATACATTTTGAGATGTTCTTCCAAGAAAGGGTCAAAATCACTCAGCAGCTCTAGCATACCTAAATAGTTGCCATTTTTTGCTGACCCAATAATCTGATTTTCTCCATGAAATGGCAAACCTCTGGAGGCAAGAAAGCGAATTACAGAAACCACACGTGTCAACACTTTATGCCAATATTCCTGCTCTGAGCGATGTTGCTCAAGTAATAAAGAATCTACACTTCGTTTCTTTATGCCTTATCAAATATGCTGTCATGCACTTTAGATGTTCTTCTCCATTTTCATGTTCTACAATAACATTGCTGTGCTTCCAGTCATTGAACCCCGATGTAGCAAAGGGAGATTCTTTCTTGTACAATTGGCGACATACAAAACAGTACAAACGACCTTGGGATGGTGAATAGAGTAGCCATTCACATTTTACACACTCGCCATTCCGCAGTTCACGTTTGAACACATAGTTTGATAAATACCTTGCCTTCATATTCTCTACTCCAGCTGTTTTATATACTCTGCATGAGTTTGAAAGGTTGCTATCATGATTCTGACATGAGGGCCCAGTACGAATCCAGTAATCTATTGTGTTAGTATCATTAATGTTCCATAGCCTCGGATCTGTGTCTTGGATTGCAAACTCCTTTACTGTTACAGATTTGGGTATTTCCTCTTGTAAAATGTCACCAGCAGCAGCAACAAGCAATGATGGTATGTCTGCTGAAACTGGATGATTGGTAGCAGGAATGGATGTAGATGTGGATGCTATATCTGAAGGAATGGTATGAGTGGCTGTCGTTGCACCTGTGTTGAGTCACAATGTTAATTTTGGAAGTTTTCCTATTTTCTCCTCTGCAGCATTCTTCCTCCTCTGTGCTCCACTCCAAACATTACGTTTCATTTCTGCTGAAAGGGTTATTCCCCTGGAAATATATATCTTAAGTTTTTAGTCACACACCAGTCCGATGTAGGGTTATATTATATAAGTGTGCTTGCAACAAGACCTAAATATTTAAACATTCTGCTTCCATAATGAACGTGTCATTCCTTTAATTGTACGAACAGTCTTTATTCTTAATACAAACTCTCTACTGTATGCTGATTCACAAAACTGCTGGACAAGACCTAGATCTAGCTTACTGGCATAGCTAGGGTATCTGGCACAGATCTAGCCTCATCTATGTATAGGTCTACCAGACTACATTTAACAATTTTCTCAACTTGCACAATTAAAAGCTTATCCATTCATATATTCACAAACTATCAATACCTGGTTATTACTACTGCATCATAAATTCATAATCTTAAATCACTACATGATTACTGTACAAGTGTTCAATGTTGTGATTGAATCTCAGGTTCAATCACTAATAATCTATGCATAGCCCTATACCTGGGTTCAGATACAATGTATAAATATATCCAATAATCATGTCATTGCTATTAATAGTACTACATTGCTATTAATAGTACAGTAGGTCTAATGTTAGTAATGTCAACTGAGTTTAAGTGACGTAACATATACGCTAAATTACGTTATACAGCACAAGATCCATACACGTAGGCCTACATGCAAGGGAGGTGGCACTGTGGCAGAGGCGACTGCAATACTAACCCAGGGATACTAAATCAGAGACAAATCACAATGTCCATTTGTAACACAATAACATTGCAGCAAATATTATTTTATAGTTTAGTATAGTCTAGACTACTGTGTAGTAGTATTTATTTATGGCAAGTCACTTCACATACACAGATTAGCATAGGGCCTCTATGATCGTGGGGGCCCAGGGCAAGTGCAAATCGGGCCCATGCATTAAGATGGCCCTGGTGGCAGGGTCTGAGTGAGTGAAAAGGGTGTCACCCCCCCCCTTGGATCCTGAGATGCTCAGAAGAAAGGTAGGCATATAAATATGTAAAATAAAATGCAATACAATAAACCCTTGCCTGCATATTTTATGTATCGTAGTACACAGCACTTGCAAATTCAGCAATGTGTAACAGTCTAACTTGGGTGGTACTTGATCTCCATTTTTTTGGGTGACATTTTGCCTGGCTGGAGACTTGTGTTTATAGTTTAGGGACTTGCAAAAAAAAAATTCTGTTTGTTTTTGAAGTCGTTTGTAGTTTTGCAAAGAATAACATTTCACATTTGGAGCATTTATTGGCTAACGAAGATACACCGTCTTCACATCAAAACAACGTCTTTGCAGTTCCAGAATCATTGTTGTGGAGCATTGTTACACATCACATGTTTAATTGGCTTCCCTGAACCTTGTCCTCCCCATTCAACACCACAGATCCAAATAATGACTGGACATAGTTCTTCATTTGGAAGATGAACACAAACGGTTGTTGATCTGAATCGCTGTTGTGAGGTTAGCCATGTTCAGCAACCAGCTCCGGCTTCCCAACCTAATCTCCATTTATTTCACAGATCTACCAACCTCTTACATGTTCAAGAGATTTATCCACAACAGTAAATACAAAAATTTTCATTTCAGGTATGGAAAATCAGAGATATATGCAACATCTCTAGTACAGGTTGAATATCCCTTATCCGGACATCTGATATCTGGACTGACCGGAAAACCAGATTTGTTGAGCCAGCATGCAGGCAGAGGGGAGGGGCTGTGGCTCAGTGGTAGAGCATCTGTTTGGCATTCAGAAGGTCCCAGGTTCAATCCCCGGCATCTCCAGTTAAAGGGACTAGGCAAGTAGGTAATGTGAAAGACCCCTGCCTGTCACCCTGGAGAGCCACTGCTGGTCTGAGTAGTATTGTCTAGGCAGCTTCAACATTCCTTTTGTCCTGGGAACATCCCCTAGAGTGGCAGCGGCCTCGCTTTTTTCAATGGGGAATTGCCTCCCTGTTCCTTTATTTTATTTTTAAATTTCCTTCCCCCCCCCCCACCCGCCCACGGTGGCCAGGAAGCCTCCCTTTAGGAATGGTCTGTTTGTATTTGCACACCCTTGCCTGATTCATGTCCGATGGAATACTTAAGACAATATTTCCAGTTAATCGTGTGTGTGCGTGTGTTAAGTGCTGTCAAGTCGCTTCCGACTCATGGCTACCCTATGGATCAATGTCCTCTAAAATGTCCTATCTTTGACAGCCTTGCTCAGGTCTTGCAAATTGAGGGCTGTGGCTTCCTTTATAGAGTCAGTCCATCTCTTGTTGGGTCTTCCTGTTTTCCTGCTGCCCTCCACTTTTCCTAGCATGATTGTCTTTTCCAGTGACTCTTGTCTTCCCATAATATGACCAAAATACGGTAGCCTCAGTTTAGTCATTTTAGCTTCTAGGGTCAGTTCAGGCTCGATTTGATCTATAACCCACTGATTTGGGTTTTTTTTTTTTTTTTTTTTGCAGTCCACGGTATCCATCACACTTTTCTTCAACACCACATTTCAAAGGAATCTACTTTCTTCCTATCAGCTTTCTTCATTGTCCAGCTTTCACACCCATACATGTAATAAGGGATACGATGGCATGAATTAACTTGATCTTGGTGGCCAGTGACACATCCTTACACTTCAAAATCTTTTCTAGCTCCTTCATGGCTGTCCTTCCCAGTCTCAATCTTCTGATCTCCTTCTGATGCATTATCCAAAAACTAAAGGAATAATCATGGGTAGAACACAGGAATGACGTCTCTCTCTGTTAGATAGCCTTGACTATTCATTAGTCATCACCAACAGCTTTCATTGATGTCACAAGGCATCAGGGAACACTGGCGCAATGTGCCTTCAGAGATTCATCACCATATCAGCAGGTGGACCTCATGTTTTATACCAGGTGAAGCTTCTGACCTGTCTCCAAGGCATTGTAGTAGTCTAGCCTTGAAGTTATCAAGGTCTATATGAGGTCACTTAGAAAGGCTTATGTGAGGAAAGGATCCAGCCTTTTGATCAGAGAGAAGTGAGAGAAACCCCATCTGGCTGCTGTCACGACCTAGAAGTTGTATCAATCATATGTAGACTTGATATTGTTAAAATTAAGGAAAGTTGATTGTATCTTTTAGGAAGCTTTAAACTTCTCAGAAATGGCATATTTACTCTGTTTGATAGGCTATGCTTAGCAAGGTACCAGCACTGCTAATAAGCATTTGTTGTGTGGGTGTCTCTTTCAAATTCAGGCCTTGCTCCTGTCTGGCATTTTTTATCTGATGCCTAAGCATTACACATCATGTACTTGTGATTGCATTGTGGTTTCCCAGGCTTTCTTATATGGCAATATACAATGGAAAATAACCAGAAAGTCAAGAAAAATGGCATTTTAAGGAGTCTATGTGCAGTAATTAGGGTTTCCAGCTCCGGGTTGAGAAACACCTGGAGATTTTGGGGCGGAGCCAAAAGAGGGTGGGGTTTGGGGAGGAGAGGGACTTAAATGCAATAGAGTCCAATGGCCAAAGTGGCCATTTTCTCCAGGTGAACTGATCTCTATCAGCTGGAGATCAGTTGTAATAGCAGGAGATCTCCAGCTACTACCTGGAGGTTGACCACCCTAGCAGTAATGCTAAGGTGTTTTTTTTTTTAATGCTAGGTTTAAAAAAAACTGTGCATTAGGGCCATGGTTTAGGTGGTTAATCTATTAATTTAATTCATTTAAAACCTTTTGATCCATTAAAAAGGTGCTGTCAATTAAATCAGACAGTAGATTTCAAATGAATTACTTTTAATAAGAATGGTTGAAAAAATCGCAGGGGATAGATCCTACCCTAGAAGAAGCTGTCTTCCAGCTCCTTCACAGGATGGAATGTTCTTCTTAGACTGTTCCCATGTTGACATGTGTATGCATTATCCAAAAACTAAAGGAATAAAGTTCCCCCCCCCCTTCACAACAATTGTTTTATTCATATGTAGTTACTTAATCAATTAATTGGTTGAAGGTCATACAGCTAATCGACCAAGACTTCTTTAACCAAGAGAGCTACTGAGAACAGAAGATTAAAATCAAGGACACATCTGTTTTTCATCTAAGGTACCAAAGTAGATTGAAAATACATCCTTTCTTGTTCTTACACTATTAGAGGTTCTTTCTTGTTCGTACAGTATCAATTTAGTTAATACCACACTTCTGCCAGGTTTGGATTTTAATTATACTTTACTTCTTTGCTATGGAATATCACGCAATTCATCATGTTGAGCCACTCCTAGAATAATAAAAGTTCCAAGAACCCTTCATGAAGACAATCTCCTCTAAGAATCAAGCATGGTTCTTCCCACAAGTCCACTTAAACTATTCAGAAAACAATTACCAATATGTCAAATCCTTGAAATTCAAGCTTTGAATATCTAACAACAGATACTCATTGCACTACAATATATTTATGCTTTGTCCTTCAGTTAACAAAATTAAAACAAGGAGGTAAGAATACTGTCTCTGGTATTATCCAGCACAAACGTCTTTTCACTGTGTTGTCTCTTTTTTATATTTAAATTAGGTCTATAGAATCAATGGGATCTTTTCAGCCCTTAAAACAGAATGACAGCAATATTAATAGGAGCCATAAAATCTCTCGACAATTCAGCACCAACTTTTTTCTTTTTCTTATGGTTTGCTTCAGTTCTAGACTTCCGGTTGGTTCCACAATCCTAATCCTATTGCATTGCTTATTGAATATATTGACTCGCTCTGGGTAATCTGCACTGAGTCCAAGTGAGAAAGGCAGACTATAAACAAACAAATAAATAACACCTTTTTGTTTTATGGTTTGACAAGCAATGATTTGAAGGAATGGGTGTATGTTTTCTATCGCCTTACATGACATGTGGGAACACCCAAAATTTCATTGTCTCAAACAATGGGGATTTTAGTGAGCTTCTATCCTGACCCTTTTAAATCTAGGGTTGCCAGGTCCCTCTTCGCCACTGGCGGGAGCTTTCTGGGGCAGAGCTCAAAGAGGACGGGGTTTGGGGAGGGGAGGGACTTCAATGCCATAGGGTCCAATGGCCAAAGTGGCCATTTTCTCCAGGTGAACTGCTCTCTATTGGCCAGAGATCAGTTGTAATAGCAGGAGATCTCCAGCCACCACCTGGAGGTTGTCAACCCTATTTAAATCCCTGTGAGCGAAGCAGGACTATCAAGCAGAGCTTTTTTGAAAGAAATTCACCCTACAACCCCTCTGTTGTACACTGATTTTATTTGCTTACTTGTCAACATTTGGTTCGGACTCTTCAGAGTATAACAGAGCTGAAACTGTTTATGAGGCATTGGTTTTGTTGTGATCAAAGAACACGCCCAACGTTTTTTATGGGGTTTTCAACAGCCACCTCTCAAAAGAAAAATCACTGTTTGTTGTCCTTGTCTTAGAAACAAAGCAATACTTGCAGGGAGTCATGAAGAACTCTCAAAGGCTGCAGCTGAGACTCCAAGAACTTGAGTCGGCCCACAGGGCCATGGTTACAAACCACCTCAGTATAGGGTTGCCCCACTCTAGGTTGGGAAATACCTGGAGGTTTTGGAGATGGAGCCTGAGGAAGGTGGGGTTTGGGGAGGGAGCTTAATGAGGTATAATGCCAGGAGTCTGTCACTCAGGTGGAGTGGGGAATCAAGCCCGGTTCTCCAGATTAGATTCTGCCACTCATGGGGAGGAGTGGGGAATCAAGTTGGGTACCCGAGGTTGGGTGGGTTAAATAAAATAAATGGATAAAGAACATGTAATTTATTTAAGGTGCTATGTCAGGATAAAAATTATTTTAAAATATCGTTAGAACAGCACAATGGCATATCCTAGGTTGATATACTGTCACCACATACCAGACGCGTTTCGGCCTATTTGGCCTTACTCAGTGGTCAATTGATACCCATGTAAAACATACACACATTTTTACAGATATGTAAACATATACAGACAATTATATATCAGACCAGGCATGTATGTAGGTTGTATAGTATATTTCCAATCATACAAACATCTGGTTAGATTGTCTACAAGTTGTTATACTGGGCAGTATATGTCTCCCATATAAAATTTGTGTGCAATTATCAACTAGAAGAAGAAGAAGAAGAAGAAGAAGAGGAAGAGGAAGAGGAAGAGGAAGAGGAAGAAGAGTTGACTTTATATGCCGATGTTCTCTACCACTTAAGGCAGAATCAAACCGGCTTACAATCACCTTCCCTTCCGCTCCCCACAACACACAACCTGTGAGGTAGGTGAGGCTGAGAGATCATGACTTGCCCAAGGTCACCCAGCTGGCTTCATGTGGAGGAGCGGGGAAACCAACCCAGTTCACCAGATTAGCGTCCGCCGCTCATGTGTAGGAGTGGGGAATCAAACCCGGTTCTCCAGATCAGACTCCACTGCTCCAAATCACTGCTCTTAACTACTACACTATGCTGGCTCTCGTAAACTAGGTAAAACAGTGTCAACTAGGTAAAACAGTGTCAATTATCAACTAGCTAAAACAGATTCCACCGCTCATGTGGAGGAGTGGGGAATCGAACCCGGTTCTCCAGATTAGACTCTGCCACTCTCAACCACTACACCACACTGGCTCAGATTATATGACTTTATAAATAAAATGTATCAAAACAAAGGTCTGTGCATGTGTGCATTTTCTGGTATTCCTACAACTATCTAGCACATGCTTCTCCATGGAGGGAGAAATGTCTGACAGAAAATTTAGAACATCCATTTACGAAATTATAGTGGGCTGTTTTGAACCGGCTCTTTTCCAGGGCCGTACCCAACATTCAGGTGCATGCAGATCACTGCAGAGTTTGCTGTGTCGGCGGTGCAAAAATCCCCCCGTCCTGTTCCGAAGTGAAATGTAGTACAACCGTGAAAGCATTTGATGTGCACTCTTTTGTACATGACAAAACCCCTCTCCCCGAAACATCCTTTGTCTGTCAGGGACAGAAAGTCCACAGTCAGGAATGGAAGAAAAGAACTGCAACAGGCTCTCCGCAGAAAAGCACGCGGAAGCTCAGCAGTGCCCCCTAAAGGTCTTGGGAAATAACACGCGATGGAAAGGAGAGAGACACCGGACGCGGCCGTTCCTTGACAGCAGTGGTTCCCAACCTTTTTTTGACCAGGGATCACTAGGACTTTTTTGTTCGGTGCAGGGACCCCAAGGTTCAAAATAAAAATTCTGAGAATTTGAAAATAAACTTTAATCATAACTGTTAGTTAAACATTAAACTTAGAATAATATTTGAATATATATTTTTATAATAGAGAACTTTTAATTGAAAATATTAATTTATTATGGGTTTATAACTTTGTTTCACGGACCTTAATTTAGTTCTCGCGGACCCCTGGGGGTCCACGGACCTCTGGTTGGGAACCAGTGCTTGAGAGCAAAGGAAAAGCCGGCAGCCAGCCAAGCAGCAAAGATGCTCTAAGAGCGGGATGGGAACGTAAAAAAATCAAGCTTGGCGAAGGCCACCGAGGAGCCCGCTGAAGTAAAGATCTTTCCATGCGGATGCTCAAATGCCGTGAGGGCTTGAAGCACCTCAAAAGATTATTTCCAATAACCAGTCTTGCAAGAAAACTCCAGGTGGTAAATTATCCTGGCGAGTGCTGACGGATGGCCAAGGCGCCATTCTTCTTTGAGACGCAATGTAATTTCTGCAAACGAGTTGTCTTCGTTGTGAGCCAGCGTGGTGTGGTGGGTAAGAGCGGTGGTTTGGAGCGTTGGACTCTGATCTGGAGAGCCGGGTTTGATGCCCCACTCCTCCCCATGAGCGGCGGAGGCTAATCTGGTGAACTGGGTTTGTTTCCCCGCTCCTCCACACGAAGCCAGCTGGGTGACCTTGGGCAAGTTACAGCTCTGCTAGAGCCCTCTCAGCCCCCTGTTGTGGGGAGGGGAAAGTAATGTGATTGTATGTCGGTTTGAGTCTCCCTTAAGTGGTAGAGAAAGTCGGCATATAAAAACCAACTCTTCTTCTTCTTGTATGGTTGCGCTTGGGGGGAGTCTGGAAAAAAGACAGGCCAAATCGCATGCACCTTGACAGGTATCACATAGTCATTAAATCCATACTTCGAAACTCATAGCCCAAAGCAGGGGAGTTGAACTCAATTGTTACGAGGGCCGGATTTAACATAAATGTCACTTGGTCAGGCCGGGCCATGCCTCGCCAGCCCAGATCGAGAGTGGAGGGGGTGGCTGCCTCGGTTGGCTCATGGGGCGGATCCGGGCCCCAGGCCTTATGTTTGACACCCCTGGCCTGAATGTTACAACATGTAGCAACCACTGGAAATTGCAGAACACATGAACACATGAAGCTGTCTTATACTGAATCAGACCCCTGGTCCATCAAAGTCAGTATTGTCTACTCAGACCGGCAGCAGCTCTCCAGGGTCTCAGGCTGAGGACTTTCACATCACCTACCTGCCTAGTCCCTTTAATTGGAGATTCCAGGGATTGAACCTGGGACCTTCTTTATGCAAAGTCAGTATTGTCTACTCAGACCAGCAGCGGCTCTCCAGGGTCTCAGGCAGAAGTCTTTCACATCACCTACTTGCCTAGTCCCTTTAACTGGAGATGCCGGGGATTGAACCAGGGACCTTCTGCATGCTAAGCAGATGCTTTACCACTGAGCCACAGCCCCTAAACTGAGAGAACTACAGTTATACACATGTTTCCTATCTAACTGCAAGAAATATCAATTGGCAGATTGAATGTGCCCTGGCTTGGATAGCCCAGGCTGGCCTGATCTTGTCAGATCTTGTAAGCTAAGCAGGGTCAGCTCTGGTTAGTACTTGGATGAGAGACAACCAAGGAAGTCCAGGGTTGCTACACAGAGGCAGGCAATGGCAAACTATAAACCGGTGGTGACTTGACTGCAAAAAAAGAAAAGAAAAGAAAAGGAAGGAAGGAAGACTGAATACAATTAATGACAGATTAAAGAATAGAAGCACAATTAGATCTAGAACCCCATGTTTACTGTCATGCCCATGCAAAGTTCCTGTATGTGAATGACTCACCACTTCCTTAAATCAAGGAGGAAGCGTTACACACAAATTTCTTTGCACATAAGGAGCAGCTGCTTCCACTGAATTGAATGGGAAAAGCATCCGTGGTCAGAGCAGTTCCTAGGGTTGCTAATATCCAGGTGGGATCTGGGGATCTTGTGGAAGTGCAACTGATCTCCAGACTACAGAGACCTGTCCCGCTGGAGAAAATGGCTGCTTTGGATGGTGGACTCTATGCCATTATACCCCGCCAAGGTCCCTCCCCCTCCCAAAACCCCACCCTCCATTGACTCCATCCCCAAATCTCTGGGAATATCCCAGTCTGGAGCTGGCAACCCTAGCAGCTCTGTACAAGGGGTTGGTTTCAGTCTAAATTCGGTGTATGACAGTGCAAACGTCCTGCCTCCTCCCAAGAAGAAGAAGAAGAAGAAGAAGAAGAAGAAGAAGAAGAAGAAGAAGAAGAAGAAGAAGAAGAAGAAGAAGAAGAAGAAGAAGAAGAAGAAGAAGAAGATGAAGAAGAGTTGATTTTTATATGCCGACTTTCTCTCCCACTTAAAGTAGAAACAAACCGGCTTACAATCGCCTTCCCTTCCCCACAACAGACACCCTGTGAGGTAGGTGGGGCTGAGAGATCTGTGACTGGCCCAAGGTCACCCAGTTGGCTTCATGTGTAGGAGTGGGGGAACAAATCCAGTTCTCCAGATTAGCATTCACCGCTCATGTGGAAGAAGGGGGAATTAAACTTGGTCCACCACTTCAAACCACCGCTCTTAACCACTAGACCACGCTGGCTCTGGAAGCAGTTCCAAATGCCCCCCTTAAATGCTGTCCTAGGGGACAGGGGTCCCCTGCGAACAACATGAGGGGGAAGTTGGAGGGCTGACGCAGGAGGAGGAGGAAATTGCTCCCACCGCCCACCCACACACACCTTTTTCACAACCTGTAGATCAGAGCCTTCTCAATTTCAGGAGATTGCCTGTAGACTCCCAACTTCTCAAAAGGTGTTCAAGCACAGATGGCATTCATTCTAATCATCTGTATATATCACTTAATTCAGGAAATGCATTTATGGTAATTCCAATAAACAATGAATATCTACTCTGAGTTAATTACTGGAGAAAGAATCTGTAATATTCATTAAACATCTTTAAAATATCATCTGTAATGAGAAAACTTGCTGTTTATTTGCTTTGAGATGTGAATAATTAACAGTCCTAGTTCTTGGCAGGGATGCGTACCGAAAGTTTGTTCAGGTTGTTTTTGATTAAGTTTGTCCTATAATTTTTCTACGTTTTCTCGATTACAGTTATTACACCTATTGGGATTCCTTTTTTAAAATTTGCTATTCGTTTCATTCATTCATTTAAAATGTTTTTCATCCAACTGTGGCTGATTTCTCTGGGAAACCACTCCTAACCAAAGGGATCCTTCTTGCCAAATTGTAAATGTGTCTCATGGGTGAAGGATGCTTGCTGATTTTTGACACCAGAGCTCGGATAGGAGTAGCTTGAAGCTGCTTCAAGATTTCTTGGACCCAGATTTTCCATCCTAACTTCTGTCAGACCATCTGCTCACTCTTTTCAGAATCCATTTTGGACTCCAGAAGTCCTGATTTAACTGGCCAACTTGCCATAACTTGGCAAGTAAGATGTTGGCCAGTTGAGAAGATTCTTCCTTAAAAAAATAAGAAAAGCCATGCTGGGTCAGACCAAGGCCCATCGAGTCCAGCAATCTGTTCACACAGTGGCCCAACCAGGTGCCTCTAGGAAGTCCACAAACAAGATGACTGCAGCAGCATTGTCCTGCGTGTGTTCCAAAGCACCTAACATAACAGGCATGCTCCTTTGATCCTGGAGAGACTAGGGATGCATCATGACTAGTATCCATTTTGACTAGTAGCCATGAATACCCCCCTCCTCCATGAACATGTCCACTCCCGTCTTAAAGCCTTCCAAGTTGGTAGCCGCCCATCACCACATCCTGGGGCAGGAAGTTCCACAATTTAACTATACGTTGTGTGAAGAAATACTTCCTTTTATCAGCTTTGAATCTCTCACCCGCCAGCTTCAGCAGATGACCCCGTGTTCCAGTATTATGAGAAAGGGAGAAAAGCTTCTCCTTGTCCAATCTCTCCATACCATGCATAATTTTATAGACCTCTATCATATCTCCCCTTAACCCTACACACACACACACACGTTCCTACAGGGAGGCAAGGTGGCATAGTATAGCCTGATTTCACCAGGTCTTGGAAGCTAAGCAGGGTCAGTATTTGGATGGGAAACCACCAAATAAGTCTGTGCAGAGGAAGGCAATGGCAAACCACCTCTGCTTACTTGCTTTGAAAGCCTCTTGCTGGGGTTGCCAGAAGTCGGTTGGGACTAGATGGCATTTACGTTCCCAAAGCCGCTTCCAAACTCTTTAGCACGCACATAGAACCTCTGGTTTGAGCACCCACCCCCACCCACTTCTTTTGCTACATACATGCTACATACAATAGAATCATAGAGTTGGAAGGGACCACCAAGGCTATCTAGTCCAACCCCCTGCACAATGCAGGAAATTCACAACTATCTCCCTCCTTCACATCCCAGTGACCCCTACTCCATGCCCAGAAGATGGCCAAGATTCCCTCCCTCTCATGATCTGCCTAAGGTCATAGAATCAGCATTGCACATAAATCTATCTCTGGTATTAACATGGAGAAGCCCTTCCAAGCAGGAGAACTGCAAGAACATGTGGGAGCCCTTAGTCCTAAGACATTTGTGGGACCAATCACAAGGTTTTATAGCAGGCATCTCTCAAATGTTGCACCTGACCCTGTTGCAGAGGTATACTTTTTCAAAGTATCAGCCTGTTTACCCTGATCTGTTTGAGAAAGAATAGACGCTACTGTGTGGCGCTTGTCAGCGTCACACCAATTTAGCCAGGCGTTTGTCCAGTTAATAACTCATTATTTATCCAATTGACTCTGATAGCCCTTTCAGAATTATCGAGGAAATAATGAGATGATAATGAAACGGCCAGGCAGCAACGGTAAGTTTTTAATGACCTGTTTTGTTCTTATCAGGGCACACAAAGTTGAAGGTGAGAAATACTCTGGATGCTATCAGAGCCACTCGGCAGTTTCCCGTTGACGCCATGGTCATTTATGCATGAGATTTTTACCTGAGGTTTGTGGCTCGCTGGACCCACACTTCCCTGTTAGGAATCTTTGCATCAGCAATCTCCAAGCTCAAATCAAGCCCCTGCCCCTTTAAATGCTGCTTTGTAACTGGCTTACTTTGTAGTGCTTACTGTGAGAGAAAATCCCCCCCCCAAAAAACCCAATTGCCAAACAAAATAGCATTTTAAGAACAAAAAAACAAAAAAACATAGCAATCTGAAAGGGGGGAGGGAGAAATCCAAACCTTATTTTTAAAAAGCCTTTCTTCTGCTCAGAAAGAGCTCCAAGGAAGCAGGAAGCTTTTGAATCCCCATCTCGTTACACGCTGCTTTGTAATTCGCTGCATGCTTTCTGTGATAGAAACCAAGCTTGGATGTCCCATGCTTTGCATTATGCATGGGGATTCACCCAGGCTGAGCTCAGGGGAGAGGGAAGAATTGGGTTCACAGAGGAACAGAAAGGTCCAGGATTTGTGAGGGCTGGCAGCGAGGTCATCTCTAATGGAGGGAAAACTGATGCATACCTCCAAGGAACAACCGAGACAGACGGGTGCGAACGTGAGTGAAAGTACCCGTGCATAAACGACCCATGATGAAGAAGGATATCAGGGATTCCCTGGTATGCAGGATAGCACACTGGGATTTCTCTAAATATCACTTATCTAAGCAAGAGGTGCCATATTTTTCACGGAAGGCAAGTTTTCTGGATGGAATGAATTCTCACCCAAATGGATGACTTCACTTGACATAGTTTTATTGTGGACAGTAACCCCATTGGTTCGACCTGCCTCTGACATTTCAGGTCGGCAAGTTTTTTCCCTATATGGAAAGCAAGCCTATGAAAGAAAATGCAGGAAATTGCATGTGATAGTCACACAACCATGCATGGATTTTATTGCATGCCCACTCATTGGGAAGCCATGGCCGGCTGTGGCTCTGGTTGTATGATGCTCCATCTATTTGCAAACACCTGCTCACATTTCTCCCTCTCTCATAATACCAGAACGCGGGGTCATCTGCTGAAGCTGGAGGGTGAGAGATTCCGAACAGATAAAAGGAAGTCTTTCTTCACACAACGCATAGTTAAATTGTGGAACTCCCTGCCCCAGGATGTGGTGATGGCTGCCAACTTGGAAGGCTTGAAGAGGAGAGTGGACATGTTCATGTAGGAGAAGGGTACTCATGGCTGCTAGTAAAAATGGATACTAGTCATGATGCATACCTGTTCTCTCCAGGATCAGAGGAGCATGCCTATTATGTTAGGTGCTGTGAAACACAGGCAGGATAATGCTGCTGCAGTCATCTTATTTGTGGGCTTCCTACAGGCACCTTGTTGGCCATTGTGTGAACAGACTGCTGGACTTTATGGACCTTGGTCTGATCCAGCATGGCCTTTCTTATGTTCTTATGTCACATGTGTGCTAGTCATATCTGATGATTTTCCTGTGTAAGTTTGGGCTTCCTCTGACCTTTCCTTGCAGGCAAAGCAGGACATAAAAGAGACCTTGGAGAACAAAGCTACATCTGAAGTCTACATTTAAAATTTAAATCTACTTTTAAATCTGCATTTTTAAGATTTAAATGTATGAACATAAAGTGGGATGACTTATAGGAAGCAATCCTAAGCAGGTATACTCCGAAGCAAGTCAAATTCTATTCAATGGGCCTTACTCCCAGGAACGTGTCCTTAGCTTTGCAGCTAAAATAATGTAGCCTAGCTCTAGCGGCGTTATGGATGTTTTGCTCCTGTTAATTCGAGTCCCATCACATTAAATGGCAAAACTTTCTCTGACTTCAGAGAAAATTATAATCTCATTTTTAATGCACTAAGGAAGGATAATAATTAAATGCTTGCATTCCCTTACAGAAACAAATATAATCAGTTATTGTTTTCTCTTGAAGAATGTCATGTATCATTTCAGAAATGTTAACATATTTGCATTTCTTTTAGAATACAAGCAAGACTTGACTACTCCGATCACCAGCAGAAGCATTAAAATGTTTTCTATTCAGTATAAATGTCACTTTTCCCAGAGAGGTGTCTTGTGCATATGTCCTAAACATGTTCAGTTTTATATTAAATACAAAAGGCAACAAAGAGAAATGGCTCACAGACTCACCTTAGAGCATCATCAGGATGAGAAAGGGAAAAAAAACTTAAATACTAGCAGACTGCAAGGACAAATTTGATACAGAGGTCCCCAACCTTTTTGAGCCTGTAGGAATTATGACACAGGACGGTTGCCAGGTCCCTCTTCGCAACCTGTGGGAGGTTTTGGGGTGGAGCCAGAGGAGGGCAGTCTTTGGGGAGGGACGGGACTTCAATGCCATAGAGTCCAATTGCCAAAGCGGCCATTTTCTCCAGGTGAACTGCTCCTGGGAATTTCATCTGACTGGAGAGAGGTGTACAGTGGTTTGCCACAGGGTTTGGTTCTGGGCCCAGTACTTTCAAATATTTTTATAAATGATCGGGATGAGGGTGTGGAAGGACAAGTCATTAAATCTGCAGATGACACCAAATTGGGAGGCGCAGCGAATGCACCAGAAGATAGGGATAGAATTCAACGAGATCTGAACACACTGGAAAAGTGGGCGGATGTAAACAGGATGCAATTTAACAAGGGTAAATGCCGAGTTTTACATCTGGGTAACAGAAAGGAGGGACATGCATACTGGATTGGGGATACACTTCTGGGCAGCAGTATGTGTGAAAAGGATCTTGGGGTATGGGTGGACCATAAGTTAAATATGAGCAGCCAGGCCCCTCTTCGCCACTGGCGGGAGATTTTTGGGGCGGACCCTGAGGAGGGCAGGGTTTGGGGAGGGGAGGGTCTTCAATGCCATAGAGTGCAATTGCCAAAGCAGCCATTTTTCTCCAGGTGATCTGATCTCTATCGGCTGGAGATCAGTTGAATTAGCAGGAGATCTCCTGGCACTTGGCAACCCTACTCTAGGCTGATCCTGCATTGAGCAGGGGGTTGGACTACATGGCCTGTATGGCCCCTTCCGACTCTATGATTCTAAGTCCCATTGAATAAAGTGGGACTTACTTCCAAGTAGGCATGCTTAGGCTCATTCCACGTGACACGTAGAGCCCAGGAACGCACCCCAGTAACCCAGAAGCCAATCAAAGCTCTGCTCTGAACCAGCCAAGAGGAGCTATGAGCTGAGAAAGGTGGAGATCTGACAGTGGGAGGTCTCGTTGGTTAGGTTTCGAAGGTACGGTTGCCAACTCCTGTGAGGCGGTGACTTTCCTCCAGGAACCAATTTAGCAATTGAGACGAAAGGGGGTAGGATTCTGGAGGATTTAAAGAGGTTTCGGAGGTAAAACTTTTTGTTTGCTGACCAACAAAAGTGTGAGAGAGGAAAGTTTGCTTTTTATGCGGGAACAAAGTAAAAAAAAAAAGGCGTGTATTTTTAAGTCCTGTAGAAAAGGCTTCTTGAGGAAGTACAATAGAAGCAACCAAGATGCTGACCCTTTAGTGACTAGGGGCGAAAACGCATGGTCACTTTAGCCTCCTTTAATCCCTGTTTTAGCCAGGATCGAACGCACATTAGGCGAAACGCATGCGTTGGATCCTGGCTGAATCCTGGCTGAAACAGGGATTAAAGGAGGATAAAGCGACCATGCGTTTTCACCCTAGGTCTGAGGTAGATGGCACACATCCAGGAATAAATCTACTGGTGCTGAGAATCTGGAAGCTTAAGAGAAAACCTGACATGGGCAAACTGAAAATGGCACAATATGAAGCCAGATGTCGGGAAGAAGAGCTAGAGACTGAAAAGGAACTGGAGCCGGCCCTGTTGGAGTTAAGAAGTACCAGAGAGAGGCTAAATGGAGACTCGACAAGAGTTCATATGTGTAAAGAGCAAGAGTGGAAGGGCAGAGAGGCGTGGACACCCTTTGGCCATTTATGCACGGCTGTTTTCTCGCGGTCACCCCTGCCGACTACTTCGGGGCTTTGCTTGGATTATGCTTGCATTTTCCGACCGTCAGAGGTCGCCTCGCTCTCCCCCTGCGTGTTTCTGTTTATTTCCCCCAGGTTTTCTGGATGCTGGCTAAACACGAATCCAGAAAACCCAGGCAAAATGTGGGGAAACACACAAGGAGAGCCGGGCGACCTCTGACGGTCAGAAAATGCAAGCATGATCCAAACAAAGCCTCAAAGTGGTCAGCGGGGTGACCGCAAGGAAACAGCCGTAAATAAAGGGCCAAGTATCCCTCCGACATACCTGCCTCACAGGGATGTTGTAAGGGTAAAATGGAGGAGAGGAGAGAACTACATATGCCTCCCCGAGGTCATTGAAGGTTGCCAGGTCCCTCTTCGCCATCGATGGGAGGTTTTTGGGATGGAGCCTGAGGAGGGTGGGGTTTGGGGAGGGACTTCAAGGCCATAGAGTCCAATGGCCAAAGCAGCCATTTTCTCCAGGTGAACTGATCTCTATTGGCTGGAGATGAGTTGTAATAGCAGATCTCCAGCTAGTACCTGGAAGTTGGCAACCCTAGAAGGAAGGGTTCTGGTTTTTTTTTGCTGTTGTCATGCCTTCTCTTGTTTTAATTTTTAATGGCTGTGTTTTAATGTCTTTGTGTTTAAGGGTTGTGTTTTAATGGCTTTGTTTTTAATGGCTGTGCTTTCATAATTTCATTTTATTCTCTTAGGCATAAGCCACCTCAAGCAAGTCTCCAGAGAGGCGGCATATATATTTTGTAAATAAATAAATAAGGGAAGCTAAAAAATATACTAAATAAACAAAATAAACAATAGGCAGGTGGAACAATGACAAGCAAGACACCTTGACATTGTTTTTGCACTTAGTTGTGATCTGAACACTGAGAACAAAGTGTCCTTACTTTATCTTTCCTCCCCAAAGGCTACAGTCTAGAAGCACAAGAAAATTGGACATTGAAATGACAAACAGCATTCGCATAAATACATTTCTTACGATGGATGTTTAAAAAAAAGAGTTCTGTGCATATGGCAGAAAGAGAACAAGTTTCCAAAAAATGTATTATTCAAAGAACACCTTTATTGCAAACAAACACATTCTCCCTCACTGAAGGTAGCACGTTGGTATGCAGAAGACAACAGAGATGTTAAATAATAATGATATTGCTGTAATGAGGTTATGACATTAAACTTAAATTTCTGCTGCCAATCACTTGGATCATGAGCAAAGGATCCATAATACATGGTGATGCTGTTATTTCCAGAAATCCGAGGTAAAGAAATAATTTAACAAAACTAGGCGATGCACATGGCTTGTTCCATAACCTTTCTGAAACACCAACCTCAGCTTAACCACAGCTTCGGAAAACTCATTCACTACTAACAAAATTTCTGGCAGGGAATGAGCTTCCGTGAGTCACAGCTCACTTCTTCAGAAGAAGTGAGCTGTGAATCCCGGAAGCTCATCCCCTGCCAGAAATTGTGTCAGTCTTTAAGGTGCTACTGGACTCTGGCTCTTGTCTGAATCTGAAGGAGTGAGCTGTGGCTCATGAAAGCTCATCCCCTGCCAGACATTTGTTAGTCTTTAAGGTGCTACTGGACTCTTGCTCTTTTCTGTGTCTGAACAAGGGAGCTGTGCCTCACGAAAGCTCATCCCCTGCCAGAAATTTTGTTGGTCTTTAAGGTACTACTGGACTCTGGCTCTTTTCTACTGCAACAGACAGACAAACATGGCCACCCATCATGATCATTCACTGCTGACAATCAGAAAGCATGGAGTTAAATAAGTTTGCTTGTCCTTCCCCACAAACAATTGGAATCAGCATTTTGCATTATTTTAAAAATGAATGCTGAGAATCAGCAATTTTTCTTTTTTCTTCCCTCCCCCCTTCTTCTTCTCCTTCTTTTTTTAAAGATCTCAGTTGTTGTTTTTGTATTTTTTTTATTTAAAGTGGAAAACTACATTAAGCGCAAGGCACTCAACAAAGAAGCAGCCATAAAGCCTAAGTAGTCTTGGAGTTATAAAATATGTCCGCTGTGGCAATTCCACCGCCAACAATGAAGTTTTAAGCATTAATATGCCTTCATTGCAGTTTTAATGCCTTAATATTGACTCTATAGCTCTTTTGGGCAATTTTGCTTTCTCTGGTACTTGAAAGGTGATGATGTCAGCATTCTCCGCACTGATTCACATGCAGGTTGATGAAGCTGAGTTATTTATTGAGTTCCATTATATTTTCTATAAACATTAGTTCTCAATAAACAGAGACATTTAGCCGAGGGTTTATTTATTAAATAGGTACTGTACAGATGGTTTTGCCACACATGATTGTGCTGCAGAGGATATTACTCAGGAATAATCAGCTGTGTTATAGCTTGGCTAAATTAATAAGATGATAATGATGAAATTGATGCTTTTGAGCTAGGCTTGGTAAATGGTTTTTGCATAAACAAACTGATAAATTTGAGAAGCAATTACTTGCTTGTCAAAGATAAAAACACAACAGGGCCCATTTATACTTAGGTCCTATTTATTTTTAAAGATTGTACCAGATTTTATGTTTAATACGCTGCAATTAAAAAATAATACTTAAATGAAGAATAATAAAAAATAAACTTACTTTCTGAGTTTCTCCTTCAAATTTGAAGATGCAGCATTGCTTGGGTAGACATCAAGTAAACTTTTTTTTTCCACGGCTTTCAAGCTGTGCGGTGGAAAGGGCCCCCCCGGAAATTTCTGCTATGTGAACAATATTCTAATGAGCTCATGACATAAAAAAGCAGCCTTTAGAAATACGAAGTCGTATACACACACACATAAAACACACGGGGCGAATCCAGTCCCATATGATATCCATTTTGCTCAGTACAGTACAATGACCCATTTTCCTGACAGTGGCAGACTACCAGCAAAGCACTAGTACACATTTCAAATTGCATGCATACAGAACCACCAGAATTAGCTCCTAGATATAGGAATGGTTGTGTGCAGATTGCAAACCTTCGTACAATAGCCACACATATTGCATACATTCACTGTACATTATGATACCACCTTATATCTAAACCTAGGTCCTAGAAATCTACCGAATTTTCATTTTAAATTATAGACCGAGTTGATCCACTAGATGGTGGCATATGAGATAACAGTAAACTCTGGCATGAAGAAGGAGAAGAAGAAGAAGAAGAGTTGGTTTTTATATCCTGGTTTTCTCTACCTTTAAGGAGTCTCAAACTGGCTTATAAGCATCTTCCTCTCCCCACAACAGACACCTTGTGAGGTAGGTGGGGCTGAGAGAGTTGGGAGAGAACTGCAACTAGCCCAAGGTCAGCCAGCTGGCTTCATGTGTAGGAGCAGGGAAACCAACCTGGTTCACCAGACTAGAGTCTGCCGCTCACATGGAGAAGTGGGAAATCAAACCCAGTTCTCCAGATTAGAGTCCACCGCTCTTAACCATTACACCACTCTGGCTCTCTTTAGACCTCATTTTGTTTAGTTTAATCATTAAGTGGAAATATACATTGACAGGGTTTTTTTTAGTCCATAGCTTGAAAATCCCTGAAGTTTCATCAAGGTGGTAGTGGAAAGCGCCGTCAAATTGTAGTAGATTTACAGCGACCCGGTAGGGTTTTCAAGGCAAGAGACGAACAGAGGTGGCTTGCCAGTGCTTACCTCTTCATAGTGACCCTGGACTTTCTTGGTGGTCTCCTGTCCAAATACTAACCAGGGCTGATCCTGCTAAGCTTCTGAGATCTGATGAGACCAGGCTAGCCTGGGGCTATCCACATCAGGGCTTCATAGAGGTGTCTATATATAATTCACTTAGGTATAAGAAAAGTATTTCTTCTGTAGAAGGACATTAATCGTACTGAATAAACAGAATTCATAAGTATGTGAACAGCATTAAGTCTCTCAGTGCTATTCTAAGTAGTGATGGGATCTGGTGGGATCTGTGCTGGCAATAGACCAAGAAAGGGATCTTGGGGTGGTAGTGGATCACTTGATGCCCACCCAGTGTGCGGCTGATGTAAAAAAGGCAAATTCCATGCTGGCTATAATTAGACAAGGAATAGAGAATAAAACTGCTGATATCGTACTGCTCTTGTACAAATCTATAGTGAGACCACACTTGGAATACTGTGTACAGTTCTGGTCACCACACCTAAAAAAGGATATTACAGAGCTTGAGACGGTGCAGAAAAGAGCAACCAAAATGATCAGGGGACGAGAGCAACTGCCCTATGAAAAGCGGTTAAAACGCATAGAGCTGTTTAGCTTGGAAAGAAGGCTGTTAAGGGGAGACATGATAGAGGTCTATAAAATTATGCATGGTATGGAAAGAGTGGACAGGGAGAAACATTTCTCCCTCTCTCATAATACTAGAATGCGGGGTCATCTGCTGAAGCTGGCGAGTGAGAGATTCAAAACTGATAAACAGAATATTTCTTCACACAATACATAGTTAAATAGTGGAACTCCCTGCCCCAGGATGCAGTGATGGCTGCCAACTTGGAAGGTATTAGAGGGGAGTGGACATATTCATGGAGAGGGCTATTCATGGCTACTAGTAAAAATGGATACTAGTCATGATACATGCCTATTCTCTCCAGGATCAGAGAAGCATGCCTATTATATGAGGTTCTGTGCTGCAGTCGTCTTGTTTGTGGGCTTCCTGGAGGCCCCTGGTTGGCCACTGTGTGAACAGACTGCTGGACTTGATGGACCTTGGTCTGATCCAGCAGGGCTTTCCTTATGTTCTTAAGTTACACTCATCAAGCCCAGGGGTTTCAACTGACTTAGAAGAATGTAACTAGAGTTAGAATGGCACTGTTAGGCAGTCAGTAGAAGTCTCTGGAGTTGCCCCTTTGCTTACTAGTGATCTATCAAATAGCTGGGCGGGGTGGAGCATCCCAAGGCCTCCCCTCTAGGAATTTCCCAACCCTAGCATGGCGAGACCCGGGTTCAGATTTTTGCTCAGTTTTCTGGTTGAGCGGAAAGATTAGCTATTGAGACTGACCTTGCTGTTTGCCATTCAATGACCACCTGTAGAAGCCCTTGGTTGAGATGTGAATCAAGATGGCTCCCATGAGGTCATAGAATCATAGAGTTGGAAAAGACCACCAGGGTCATCTAGTCCAACCCCCTGCACAATGCAGGAAATTCACAACTACCTCCTCCCCACACCCACAGTGACCCCTACTCCATGCCCAGAAGATGGCCAAGATACCCTCCCTCTCATGATCTGCCTAAGGTCATAGAATCAGCATTGCTGACAGATGGCCATCTAGCTTCTGCTTAAAAGCCTCCAAAGAAGGAGAGCCCACCACCTCCCGAGGAAGCCTGTTCCACTGAGGAACTGCTCTGTTAGAAAGTTCTTCCTAATATCTAGACAGGAACTCTTTTGATTTAACTTCAACCCATTGGTTCTGGCCTGACCTTCTGGGGCAACAGAAAACCACTCAGCACCATCCTCTATATGACAGCCCTTCAAGTACTTGAAGATAGATCCAAGCTCTGTTTGTGAAGACTTTTCAAATACACTCAGGAATTTTTGCGATTTAAAAAAACCCACATTCCTTTATCAGCCTTTCCCACCAAGGTATCAGAATCATACGTTGTCACATTTAGGAATGTGTCTGACTTTCTCTTTCTGCCCCCTTTAATGTCTGCCACAATGCGTCTCTTTCATTCATGAGTGGAGTAATCTTATTGCCTACTGGAGAGCGATGCAAATTGACACTTTTGGACTGATGGCAGAAACTTTTTTTTTAAAGAATGCAACAATTCCATTTTTCTACGACGGGCAAGGAAAGAAAGCATTATTGTTTATATCTTCCACTCCAACTGATAGAGAAAAACACCTTCGGCATCAACGGCCAAGATATCTTAGCCGAGTGAGTGAAGATGAGTCTCTTTTACAATTATGGATGCCCAGCCGTGACCTCCTCGGAGATGGGGCTCTCCTTGGAGAATTCACCTGCATCGTTGACAAGGAAAAGCTGAAGGGGTTTCAAGGGGAATGGAAGGACAGGCCTGTTTTCATGCTAAATAAATGCATGAAGTTTAAAATGTAAAGAGTTATTAATAATTGCTGTCTGTATCTTAGGAGGATGAAATCCAGGGCCGAGCGGATTCATTCCATTATACCCTAGCTGGCCGGGGTGTTCAGTCTCTCTCCTGATTCCAGCCTTCACAGCTCAGCTTACCACACATGAACACATGAAAACATGAAGCTGCCTTATACTGAATCAGACCCTCAGTCCATCAAAGTCAGTATTGTCTACTCAGACCAGCAGCAGCTCTCCGGGGTCTCAGGCAGAGGTCTTCCACATCTCCTACTTGCCTGGTCCCTTTAACTGGAGATGCAGGGGATGGAACCTGGGACCTTCTGCATGCCAAGCAGAGGCTCTACCACTGAGCCACGGCCCCTCTCCAAGGCTGTCCAGGGTCTCAGGCAGAGGCCTTTCACATCACCTACTTGCCTAGTCCCTTTAACTGGAGATGCCGGGGATTGAACTTGGAACCTTCTGCATGCCAAGCAGATGGCTCTACCACTGAGCCACGGCCTCTCCCTCCTCCAGTTTCTGGTTTCGTCTTTAGCCAGCACCCAGAAAATGCAGGGGAAATGTGCAGAAACATGCAGGTCACACTCGCTTCTTTGCACCAGTGATCTTTGAAAGCAATGGCCCACCCTGAAATGCACCTTTAAGTTAAATGGCTAGTCTACCCCTGAATGCCGGCATATTATCCAAAATGATCAGGGGACTAGAGCAACTGCCCTTTGAAGAGCGGTTAAAGGCTGAGGGTTGTTTAGCTTGGAAAGAAGGCGGTTAAGGGGAGACATGATAGAGGTCTGAAATTATGCATGGTATGGAGAGAGTGGACAGGGAAAAGCTTTTCTCCCTCTCTCATACTAGAACACGGGGTCATCTGCTGAAGCTGGAGGGCGACAGATTCAAAACAGAGAAAGGGAAGTATTTCTTCACACAACGCATAGTTAAATTGTGGAACTCCCTGCCTCAGGATGTGGGGATGGCTGCCAACATGGAAGTCTTTAAGAGGGGAGTGGATGTGTTCATGGAAGAGAGGGGCATTCATGGCTACTAGTAAAAATGGAAGCTACTCATGATGCATATCTATTCTCTCTAGGATCAGAGGAGCAAGCCTATTATCTTAGGTGCTGTGGAACACAGGCAGGATAAATGCTGCTGCAGCCATCTTGTTTGTGGGCTTCCTAGAGGCACCTGGTTGGCCACTGTGTGAACAAACGTCTGGACTTGATGGACCTTGGTCTGATCCAGCATGGCCTTTCTTATGGCTCGTTCCTGGATGGATGATCATTTCCATTCGCAGGGAAAGGGACACCGATTTCCATGGATTCCCTCCCCCCACTGCAGATGCCACTTAGTTAGCAATTAAATACAGCAGTACTTATGTTACTCCTATGAGGAGCAGGAGATTTCATTAGGAGGAAGACACTAAGCCCTGCTCAGGGTGTAAACGGCAAGAGAACAGTTATTGTGAATGGAAGGGACAGCTCCTTCCCTGTGTCCAGCGTAAAAAAACTTTTAATTAGAAAAACTCATGTTTTCGACCCAGCCTGTGTCACTCTGATTAGGCAAATCGTGTCAGCCGAGACCACCCGGCTGAGGTGTGCTTCCTTCCCTGTAGCTGACAGATGCTGATGTTCGTTTTCCAAGAAATGAGCATGAATTCATTAAGCATCTTCCCTTGAACTATGACAATTCCTCAGGTGCTGACTTGAGGCAGCACAAGCATTCAAATGATGTGAAGTCGTGTTTGGTTTGGCTTGATAATCTGCCCCATTACAAGGGAAAGGGTAGAGCTATCTAGCCTTCCCAGGGAATCCTTTCTCCCCTGATCAAAGGGTGATGGGCCAGCTAGTGGTGTAGAGAGCCAGTGTGGAGTAGTGGCTAAGAGCGGCGGACTCTAATCTGGAGAACCGGGTTCGATTCCCCACTCCTCCATATGAGCGGCAGATTCTAATCTGGTGAACCCGGTTGGTTTCCCCACTCCTCCACATGAAGCCTTCTGGGTGACCTTGGGCTAGTCACAGCTCTCTCAAAACTCTCTCAGCCCCACCGACCTCACAAGGTAGTTGTGGGGAGGGGAAGGGAAGGCAATTGTAAGCCGGTTTGAGACTCCTTAAAGGAAGAGAAAAGCAGAGTGTAAAAACCAACTCTTCTTCTGTGGCTCAGTGGGCTGTGGCTCAGTGGTAGAGCACCTGCTTGGCATGCAGAAGGTCCCAGGTTCAATCCCCAGCATCTCCAGTTAAAGGGACTAGGTAAGTAGGTGATGAGCAAGACTTTTGCCTGAGACCCTGGAGAGCCGCTGCTGGTCTGAGTAGACAATACTGACTTTGATGGACCGAGGGTCTGATTCAGTATAAGGCAGCTTCATTTTCTTCTTCTCCTTCTTCTCCTCCTCCTCGTGCCTCTTGTATGTATGTATGTATGTATGTCATTTATAGTTCGCCTTTCTCACAGGGACTCAAGACAGATTACACAGTCCACGTCAGTACAATCAACAAAATGGGACATTCAATAACCATTGCATTAGGATTTTAGAAGTTTGGAGGAATCACCAGAAAAGAACTGAAATGCAGCATAAGTATCCACTTGACACATTTAAGCATAAATCACGACAATAAACTATGCACAGCAGCACAGACCACAGTCCCTTAGAATTGATCCAAATGAGTTTGTAAAACCTTTTTGTGCAGTGTAACCCTATTGCCTGTGCAGAAAAGCTCTCTTGAACAATTCAGTTGTGCATAGTTTGCAGGGGAACGGGAGCTTTCCCATTCCACAAGGCAGGAGCCACAACAGAGAAAGCATGGGTACGGGCAGTTGTCGGTTTTGTCCCTTTGCAGGCTGGTGCCTGCAGAAGCCCCTGCTGACCTGAGTGAAGTTGCCATGGCAGAACATAGGGAGAGAGGCGGACCTCTAACTAAGAGGGGCCAAGGCAGTGAAGGGCTTTGTGTGTGCTAGCTGATACCTTAAACTGAGCCCGGTAACAGATGGACAGCCAATGGAGCATCTGCAGAATGGGAGTAATATGCATGCTCCATCTAGCTCTGGTTAATAGCCAAGCCACGGTATTCTGGACCAGTCGGAGTTTCCAAGTAGATTTTGAGGGGAGACCAATTTACAGTGCATTACAGAAATCTAGTCTTGAGGAAGAGGAAGAGTTGGTTTTTATATGCCAACTTTCTCTACCTTTTAAGGAATCTCAAAGCGGCTTACAATCACCTTCCCTTCCCCACAAGACACCTTGTGAGGTAGGTAGGGCCGAGAGAGTTCAGAGAGAGCTGTGACTGGCCCAAGGTCACCCAGCAGGCTTCATGCGTAGGAGTGGGGAAACCAACCTGGTTCACCAGATTAGTGTCCACCGCTCATGTAGAGGAGTGGGGAATCAAACCCGGTTCTCCAGATTAGAGTCCACCGCTCTTAACCACTACACCACTATGGCGTGGATCCGGGTGGCCAGGTTAGCTGCATCAAGGTAAGGGGCCATCTTACAGGCTAGGCCAAGTTGGTAGAAAGCCTTTTTTTTTGCAGCTGCATTAAATTGCCTATTCAGTAATAAAGCTGGATCCAATATGACCTCAAGGCTTTTAAACTGAGTCTGCAAGGGTCAGTTGAACTCCATCAAAAGTGGGGAGAACAATGTCCTTCAAGACCTCCTCCTTAGGGTTGCCAACCTCCAGGTAATAGCTGGAAATCTCCTGCTATTACAACTGATCTCCAGCCAATAGAGATCAGTTCACCTGGAGAAAATGGCCGCTTTGACAATTGGACTCTATGGCATTGAAGTCCCTCCCCTCCCCAAACCCCACCCTCCTCAGGCTCTGCCCCAAGAACCTCCCGCTGATAGCGAAGAGGGACCTGACAACCCTATGGGAGACTGGCTAGATGTTCTCCAATACAGTAGGTAGGGTTGTCAGCTCAGGGTTGGGAAATACCTGGAGATTTTGGGGGTGAAGCCTGAGGAGGGCGGGGTTTGTAGAGAGGAAGGACTTCAATGCCATAGAGCCCAATTGCCAAAGCAGCCATTTTCTCCAGGGAAACTGATAGGGAGCCAGCGGGGTGTAGTGGTTAAGAGCAGTGCTTTGGAGTGGTGAACTCTGCTTCTGGGAAATTGGGTTTCATTCCCCACTCCTCCACATGAAGCCTGCTGAGTGACCTTGGGCTAGTCACAGCTCTCTCCGAACTCTCTCGGCTCCACCTACCTCACAAGGTGTCTTGGGAAGGGAAGGTGATCGTAAGCCGCTTTGAGATTCCTTAAAAGGTAGAGAAAGTTAGCATATAAAAACCAACTCTTCCTCTTCCTCAAGACTAGATTACTGTAATGCACTGTACATTGGTCTCCCCTCAAAATCTACTTGGAAACTCCGACTGGTCCAGAATACCGTGGTTTGGATGGTAAGCCGGTTTGAGTCTCCCTTAAGGGGTAGACAAAGTCGGCATATAAAAACCAACTCTTCTTCTGTATTGGCTCTAGATCAGTTGCAATAGCCGGAGATCTCCAGCTAGTACCTGGAGGTTGGCAGCCCTACTTACTATCAAATTCCGGCCCTTCCTCCTCCCTCTCCCCCCTTCACTGCCTCATCTCAGAAGGCATGGCTATGATCCTCTCTAGAGCTCTTCTGGGGTCCGGGTGAGGCTCCGTTGCCTCCTCCCCGTTTCGGCAGGCGTGCAAGAGCCCCCAGGTAAGAACGCTTCGAGTGCCGAGGGTAGAGCTTGAGAAAGCGCCGCTTCTGCTAAGCAAGGCCCTTGATAGGCACTCTGTGCTTCTTCACATCCGACTAGGCAGCCTCCCTTCTCTGTGACCGGTGGAGTGTTCTTTTTCCATCTGCGCCTTCCGCTCATCCCTCCCTCCCACCCTCCGCCGCTGAGAGTTAAGATGCCATCCCAGGCTTCCTCTTCCTCTTTATATTCGGCTTGCCTGTGCAGGTAGAATAAATTCTCTCGCAGCGAAGCCCCTGGAGGGGAAGAGAGGCTCATGGCAGTGACTGATGCCTGGTTTAATGCCAGAGAGCACCGTCACGAGTGGGGCCTCGGGCTGTTTGGGGAGGCGCCATCCAAACTGGTACCCTTGAAAGCAGAAGCCGCCTTTCCTGACCCTTAATGAGCAGGGTTGCCAACCTACAGGTACTAGCAGCAACAAACAAACTAGCACGACTCAATAGGAAATTTCAACAATTCATTAAAGTGATGAAAATGAAAACCACCAAAAGTGTGTAATACAAAACAATATAAACACTATATACAAAAATACCAGGAACAAATGGAAAAAATCCAAAGTCCAAAGGTCTTATGGATTTGGACTTTGGATTTTTTCCATTTGTTCCTGGTATTTTTGTATATAGTGTTTATATTGTTTTGTATTACACACTTTTGGTGGTTTTCATTTTCATCACTTTAATGAATTGTTGAAATTTCCTATTGAGTCGTGCTAGTTTGTTTGTTGCTACTTGTGGTTTCTAGTATTGTGAGTATTTTTTTGCATAACCTACAGGTACTAGCTGGAGATCTCCTGCTGTTACAACGGATCTCCCGCTGATAGAGATCAATTTACCTGGAGAAAAGGGCCGCTTTGGCAATTGGACTCTGTGGCATTGAAGTCCCTCCCCTCCCCAAACCCCGCCCTCCTCAGGCTCTGCCCCAAAACCTTCCTCTGGTGGCGAAGAGAGACCTGGCAACCCTATTAATGAGGGATCCATCAAAAGGGTCGTTGCTGTTCTTTTCTTTTTTCAGGGATAGATAATAGCCAAGCTCATAGAATCATAGAGTCAGAAGGGGGTCATGCAGGGCATCTAGTCCAACCCCCTGTTTAATGCAGGATCAGCCTAGAGCATCTCTGACAAATGCTTGTCCAGTCTGCCAGTGAGGGGGAGCTCACCACCTCCCTAGGTAGCCGATTCCACTGTCGAACAACTCTTACTGCAAAAAAATTTTTTCCCTAATATCCAGTCGGTACCTTTCCTTTTTTCCTAATATCCAGCCAGTACCTTTCCTCCCTCAATTTAAACCTATTGCGAGTCCTTTCCTCTACCGCCAACAGGAACAGCTCCCTGCCATCCTCTACGTGACAGCCCTTCAAATACTTAAAGAGAGCAATCATGTCCCCCTCAACCTCCTCTTCTCCAGGCTAAACATTCCCAACTCCCTCAGCCTCTCCTCAAAGGGTTTGGTCTCCAGGCCCCCGATCATCCTCGTTGGTCTCCTCTGCACCCGCTCGATTCTGTCCACATCCTCATCCTCCAGAACTGCACACAATACTCCAGGTGTGGCCTGACCAATGCTGTGTACAGCAGAACGATGACATCTTGTGATCTGGATGTTATGTCTGTTGATGCGCCCCAAGATCGCATTAGCTTTTTTGTCGCTGCATCACACTGGCTGCTCATATTTAACTTACAGTCCACCCATACCCCAAGATCCTGTTCCGATTACCTCTCCAGCCTGCCATTACTATCCTGGCTGAACCCCAAACTTTACAGGTAGTTTATCTTCTTTCTCTTGGCATTCGAGCAGTGCTAGTCAAGCAGAGATGGGGGGAGATTTTTGCACATGAAGCATCTTACCAAATCCTGCGCATGTTTGCTCAGAAAGTTGTCCCATTGAATCAACTTGGATTTACTCCTAAGAAGGTGTGCACAGAACTGCAGTCTTGCAACGTTAATGGCTTTTGTGAAACTTGTCGAAAATCTCTGTGGGTCAAAATGTTCAGTTGCATTACAAATGCCTGCCTTCCATGTTCTCCTGTGTACAAATGTTGCTGACACTGTTTCACAAATATTGGGGCATGAGTGAGTTACAGGCTTTCCGCTGTACAGTGGACCCTGATTTTCTTGACACATTAGTTTCCAAACCTAAGCTTGCGTCGTTCACATATTAAAGGTGAACATGTCAAAAAAAATCTTACTATACATCAGAAAAGTAGCAGCCATAAGCTTAATTTTGGAACAACTTCTTTAACCCGTTACTGTGAACTTATCACCAAGAAAAATTAAAATGGATCTTTGTTGTCAAAATTCCAATTCTACTGTACCTGTGGGCAGCATTTTCTGAATTTCTCCACAAGCGAGAATGTGCATCTGAAGGTATTTCCACATCTCAGGTTCTAATACACAATCAGAGCTTCTCTTCCGTGGCTTGCGCATCCAAATTAATTAGAAATTTATATGGCCAGAAGCTCAGTTCCGCCTGTATTTAGGACAGAGGCCATTACGGCTTCTGTATTTGCTCTCTCCATCATGGAAATAATTATCTGCCCATTTAGAAAATGCAAAATTTGTTTCCCTTTTTAATAGAGGCTTCAAACCATAAAAAATATTCAACTTAAATGCAAAGCTTCAGAGCTTCTCTGTGGAAAGCAAATGTCCGTTCCTGGGTTCACTTTGAGTTGGGCTGCCAGCCGACCCCTGAGTTGGCTATTGGGGTGTTATTTATTTAGTGTTTAGTTAAGAGGTGTCAAACATGACAGCACTTATCAAACATGAAAGCACCCCTTGAAAGCACTTATCTGGCCCATGAGCCAGCTGAGGAAGCCCCCCGCCCAATCTGTAGGGTTGCCAGCTCCGGGTTGGGAAATACCTGGAGATTTTGGGGGTGGAGCCTGAGGAGGGTGGGGTTTGGTGAAGGGAGGGACTTCACTGGGGTATATTGCCATAGAGTCTACCTTCCAAAGTGGCCATTTTCTCTGGATGAACTGATCTCTTTTGCCTGGAGATCAGTTGTAATAGCAGGAGATCTCCAGCTATCACCTGGAGGTTGGCAACCCTATTGATCTGGGCTGGTGAGACATGGCTCAGCCCGACCAAGTGGCATTTATGTCATATCCAGCCCTCCTAACAATTTAGTTCAACTCCCATGGTTTAGTTTGTTCTATCCCTGTGGATATTGAGAAGGAGAGTGAGACTGGGAAGGGCAGCCATGAAGGAGCTAGAAAAGATCTTGAAGTGTAAGGATGTGTCACTGGCCACCAATATCAAGTTAATTCACCCCATCGTATTCCCTATTACTATGTATGGGCGTGAAAGCTGGGCAATGAAGAAAGCTGATAGGAAGAAAGTAGATTCCTTTGAAATGTGGTGTTGGAAGAGAGTGTAACGGATACCGTGCCAAAAAAGACAAAAAACAAATCAGTGGGTTATAGATCAAATCAAGCCTGAACTGACCTTAGAAGCTAAAATGACTAAACGGAGGTTGTCGTACTTTGGTCACATCATGAGAAGACAAGAGTCACTGGAAAAGACCGTCATGCTAGGAAAAGTTGAGGGCAACAGGGAAAGAGGAAGACCCAACAAGAGATGGATTGACTCCATAAAGGAAGCCTCAGTTTGCAAGACCTAAGCAGGGCTGTTAAGGATAGGACGTTTTGGAGGACATTGATTCATAGGGTTGCCATGACTCGGAAGCGACTTGACGCACTTAACACACACACATCCCTGTGGCTCCACGGGTATAACAGCTGCATCATTCGAATTTTACTGCGTCTTCACAACACACTCGTGAAGTAGGTCACAGATCTTTCCATTGCACTGATGAGGAACGACACCGAATCGGAGGAAGGGAGCTCCAAAAGCACCCAGTGACTTTACAGATAAGCCGGGATTTTAAACCCCCATTCTCTCGTGCCTGTCAATCATTCCCGCCAGACAATGGCTGCACAGTTTGCCTTGGCTTTCCTCGAAATATGTACATGCTATTTAGAGCAACCCGGACGTGCAGCTGGAGAGAGCAACGCTTTCGCGGATGACTCAAAAGAGTGGGCCAGCGTGGCATCAAAGAAACAATCCCAGTATCGAGATGGGGGACTAAATGAGAGATGCATTGCTTCCCCCCACCCCAGCCTGGTGAATCAAGAAAATTCTATGCAGCTCCCACCGTAGGCCTGGCCTGTGCTGCACTCCAATAATGCAGATTAAATGCCAATTGCCAAGAGTTGGGCATATGCATTCTGGGACTTCTGGCATCAGCGGGAGCACGGCACATCTCGTTTTGATTGAATCCCTATTAAGCTGTGCTTTGCGTTCATCTGTCGCCCAAGCTGTGATTCTCTAGGAGAGCAGGAAAAGTGTGATGCGTGGTGTTACTGAGCTTTCCTCTCTTTATTCTTTCCAAAGCAAGTTTCTAGCCCATATTGCTCGGAAGGCAGGGTTGAGAAAATGTGTGGGCAATGCCAAGGTTTGCCATCCTCCAGGTACTAGCTGGAGATCTCCTGCTATTACAACTGGTCTCCAGGCGATAGAGATCAGTTCCCCTGGAGAAAAATGGCCACTTGGGCAATTGGACTCTATGGCATTGAAGTCCCTCCTCTCCCCAAACCCCGCCCTCCTCAAGCTCTGACCCAAAAAGGGCAAAGGGGGACCTGGCAACCCTAGCAATGCCCACTGAAATCTCAGAAATGGGATAAATAAGAGTCCTAGTAGCCGAACAGCAAGAAGACAATATTGCTGAGATTGCTGAGCAAAGCCCCTTGCTCCCCCCAGGGACTAGAAGAAAAAGAAGCAGAAGAGTTGGTTTTTATATGCTGACTGCATCAAATCCTCCAAGGGCTCCCCCGTCTAACGATTTTGCCCATCCAAACCCAGCTATTGGGGAGGTACTTCAGGTAATAAACATGTTCTGCTAAATAAATGCTAAAAGGAGGAGGAGGAGGAGGAGGAGGAGGAGGAAGAGGAGAAGAAGAGGAGGAGGAGGAGGAGTTGGTTTTTATACCTGATTTTCTCTAAAGGAGTCTCAAAGCGGCTTACAATCTCCTTTCCCTCCCCACAACAGACACCTTGTGAGGTAGGTGGGGCTGAGAGACTTCGAAGAGAACTGTGACTAGCCCAAGGTCACCCAGCAGGCTTCATGTAGAGGAATGGGGAATCAAACCCGGTTCTCCAGATTAGAGTCCACCGCTCTTAACCACGGCACCACACTGGGAGTATGATATTAGTTAGCATTAATATCTTTATTAAATTATCTTAATGCTTATTTATTAGTGTTAATCGTTAATATTTAAGTTGGTACTTAAGATACTGGTGCAATCCTGTGCACCTAATATAGTGTACTATGCCATTAGGATTGCAACTGGAATGCAACCAAGGATTCCCTTACTCATGGGCCTATCAAGGTCAGTATTATCTACTCTGACTGGCAGCTCTCCAGGTTCTCAGGCAGAGGATTTTTTCCCCACATCACCTGCTACCTGATCCTTTTAACTGATAATGCTGGGGATTGAACCTGGGACCTTCTGCATGCCGACCAGATGCTCTATCACTGAGCCACCCACAGCCCACCCCTCATAGGCCATCCCTGCAGCTGTATCAGCCCCAGCTTCTTTTTTCTGCACACTCTTGTTGATAGATTCCAGTTTGGGTAGAAGCAGAAATGCTGTTAACCAATAAAATTGCGAAATATTTCCAAAGAATCCCGTAGCTCATTCGAGTATAGGGAAGAGAAGCACATGTGAAATTATTCAATTCGTTATATATGGAATACAAGATATCTTAGACTTCTCAATCAGAAGGCCGATTACTTATCAGTTCACAAAGAGAGACGGAGAGAGAGAGAGAGAGACAGAGAGAGGAGAATTAGGTTATTGTGGGTCATCTGAAATGTGATATTTACATAAATTCTAGAAATAATAAGACCACCCATTGAGCAATGAAGGAAAAAACCCACAAACTTGGCAACAGATTACAATGAAAACAAATCCTGCAACCATAATGACTACTTGGTGTGTTTGATTTCTGTTAAATGGCTACAACAGTTAACAGCAGAAATGAAAGTCCTGAGAAAAGATAGAAGAGTGACAGGCGGCTAAGGGGAGACATGATAGAGGTCTATAAAATTATGCATGGTTTGGAGAGAGTGGACAGGGAGAGGTTTTTCTCCCTCTCCCATAATACTAGAACGCGAGGTCATCTGTTGAAGACGGAGGGTGACAGATTCAAAACAGATAAAAGGAAGTATTTTTTCGCACAATGCATAATTAAATTGTGGAACTCCCTAGTATCAGAGGAGCATGCCTATTCTATGAGGTGCGGTGGAACACAGGCAGGATGGTGCTGCTGCAGCCGTCTTGTTTATGGGCTAACTAGAGGCACCTGGTTGGCCACTGTGTGAACAGACTGCTGGACTTGATGGGCCTTGATCTGATCCAGCAGGGGCTTTCTTATGTTCTTTATGTTATGCAGGCAGGGATGGAAATGTGCGAAGAAATGCTCCACAGAGGAGTTGAGAAAAGGCCCATGGTCGTGCCAGAAAGAAGCTCCAACACAGGGAGAAAATGAAGTAACTGCCAAGCTGGGGGCAAGTAAGATCCTGCATACTCGTGTTTGTCTAGAGAGGCATCGTGGGAGTAACAAAATTATGGTTCTGCAGAAGGTGGAAACATGCTGGAATTCATAAAATGTTTATCGCTGAGCTGGATTCCGTGAATCTGTTCCACCAGTGGAGGCTCTTTCCTCTGATGTCAGGTGCCTTCCATAACACTTTGAAATAGGGGAAGGCTCCTTCGGTTGAAGAAAAGAGCGTCCACAAGAGAAATGGATGTGTAGAATCAGATGTGAAGGATGCAATTCTCTGAAGTTTCTAGGAGGAGGAGGAGGAGGAAGAAGAGTTGGTTTTTATATGCCGACTTTCTCTACTACTTAAGAAAGAAGTAAAATGAGTTACAATCACCTTCCCTTCTCCTCCTCACAACAGACACCCTGGGAGATAGGTGGGACCGAGAGAGTGTGACTAGCCCAAGATCAACCAGCTGGTTTCACGTGTAGGAGTGGGGAAACAAATCCAGTTCACCAGATTAGCCTCCACCACTCATGTGGAGGAGTGGGGAATCAAACCCGGTTCTCCAGATCAGAGTCCACCACTCTAAACCAACACTCTTAACCACTACACCATGCGGGCATGCTGGAAGTAAGCCCTATGAATTCAGTGGGACTTACCTTGCAGCCTCAATAGCCCTGACAAGCCAGATCTCAACAGAACTTAGAAGCCAAGCAGGGTCAGCCATGGTTAGGACTTGGATGGGTGACCACCAAGGAAGAGTGGGGTTACTAGGTAGAGGAAGGTCATGGCAAACCACCTCTGCTCCTCCCTTGCCTTGGAAACCCCATGGTCCTGGGATCGCCATGAGTCAGTTGCAATTTGATGGCAGCCAATTATTACTTCGGAGTAAACTTGCAAAGGATTGGCCTTCTTGGGTTCCTTTTGGGAATGCTAACTATCAGACACCCGCCCCCCGCCCAGTCATCCTGGAGTGAGGGGATAATTAAAACACTGCTCACGATAGACTTAGACCCTAAAAACTGCTGGAGCTAGGATTTAGGAAGGCAAAAATCCTAAAATGCCTTACTGACATTGAGCTGCAGAACCAGACAGCTCTCCTTCCAAACTTATACAGGCCTCTAAAGTCATGGGTAGGGTTGCCAGCTCCAGTTTGGGAAATGTGTGTGTGTTAAGTGCCGTCAAGTCGCTTCCGACTCATGGTGACTCTATGAATCAATGTCCTCCAAAATGTCCTATCTTTGACAGCCTTGCTCAGGTCTTGCCTGAAGGCCATGGCTTTCTTTATAGAGTCAATCCATCTCTTGTTGGGTCTTTCTCTTTTCTCTGGAAAAGACAATCATGCTAGGAAAAGCTGAGGGCAGCAGGAAAAGAGGAAGACCCAACAAGAGATAGATTGACTCTATAAAGGAAGCCACAACCCTCAATTTGCAAGACCTGAGCAAGGCTATTAAGGATAGGATTTTTTGGAAGACATTGATTCATAGGTCGCCATGAGTGGGAAGCGACTTGACAGCACTTAACACACACACATCTTATCTAATTATCAGACATGGTGGAACCCCAGCTCTTGTTTGGAAGAACTCTACCCATTTAATGAAAGACAGTGTTCCAGCTCTATAATGCATGCTCAGAGAGTATGCTCTACCCAATTTTGGGGTATCCTTCCATCTCTGCGAACCCCAGCTTATTTTAGCAACTTAACAGTCCCTTGTTACTGCAGAGCTTTTATGCTTGCTCATTTGAACGCCGCTCTTTCGGCGGTGTTAAATGAAAGATACAATAACTTACCTTATTCAGATAGACTTTGTCCATGTGATCTGAAGAGAGTTGACACACTCTTTCTTATGATGTTGGAATGTCCCTAATACAATTCTTATTGCGATCAATGGATTACCCGTTTTAATTAAATTATCTGCCACCGAAACAAAAGATAAAATAGTCCCCTTTTTGCTGGTGGGTAGAGATCCAAGAACGAGACTGATGGTGGCCAATTATGTCTCCACCATATTTTCCTTAAAGAAATAAAGGCTCCCCATTTACTACTCAGGACCTCTGGGTCATGGGAGCTTGAAAAAGAAAAGGAAAGACAGTGTTAGAACGGCTGCAACTCATTTCATATAGAACATTTCCAGTGGTTCTCATGGGACACAACAGTTTTCGCTTTGATGTCACTTCAGCCTGGGCCAAGAAATCTTTTGCAAACCTCCAACATATAGCAAGGAGCTTAAAAAGTGCAGCCTGAATGCAGATAAAATTTGACACCTCTAAAATGACAGGACGCCAACTGACGCACATCCGTACAGTAAACTACCAGGGAACCAACTTCACAGCTTTGTTCCTGTGTTAACCTTCTGTCAGAGTTCCTTCCAAGCAATTACTACTCAAGTGACTGAAAGGGAAATCTGGTGGGGTGTATTTCTGCCAAAATTGTCTCACAGCAATATGAAGTTGAAATATTATTTTGAATTGCTCATTTTGGGCCTGATCCCACCTCATTTTTAATTTTTTTTTTTTAGGGAAAGAAAATCCTTATCTATGTTGCTCTTAACTACAGAGTGTCACAAAAACAAAAACGAGTTAATTCTCCAAATCAGCTTCCATTGTAAGGACTGCTCTTCCCTTTGTTTGGATGAGCTAAAAAGGAAGCAGTACATGCGGAAGATCAGGTTGGGAACCACATTTGAAATCGCACTTATATTCATTTCTATATTTGTAACAATTAGAGCAGTTCACTTCAATTAGCCTTTTTAATAGGTTCTGTTGGAAGTGAAGGACTTTGAGCTGTCTCTTAGCCTCAGACTTCAGAAGGGGACTATAGAGCAGGGGTTCAAACATACGGCCCGCGGGCTGGATCTGGCCCCTGGAGAGCTCCTAGCCGGCCCGCAAGCCAGCCGAGACAGCCACCCCCCTTACCCGATCTGTGCTGGTGGTAGGCTTACCAATTGCTCAGTGGAGGTGGGCAAAAGCCCGCAAATACACCAGTCTGCCCGCTGACCAGCTGAGGGCACCTCCCACCCCCACATGCCAGCTCCCACCCTCACATGCTGGCACCCATCCTGCTACATGAAGGAGCAAGAGGGGAAATGGAAGGGGAATCACTGTGAGGCTTTAACATCATCTCCAGTTGAGCCCTCCTCAGGCTTCACCCCCAAAACCTCCTGCCAATGCCGAAGAGGGACCTGGCAACCCTAGTTTGATTCCCCACTCCTCCACACAAGTGGAGGGCTCTAATCTGGAGAACCTGGTTCGATTCCCCACTCCTCCACACGAAGCCTGCTGGGTGACACTGGGCTAGCCACAGTTCCCACCGAACTCTCTCAGCCCCACCTACCTCACAAGGTGTCCGTTGTGAGGAGAGGAAGGGAAGGCAATTGTAAGCCAGTTTGAGACTCCTTAAAGGTAGAGGAAAAATTGGGCTATAAAAACCAACTCTTCTTCTTCTTCTTCAAAATTCTAGTTACCCACAGCTCTCCTGGATTGGCCCTAGCCTGGTAATACAAATAATACAATATCTTATTTTCTGTTCTCTTCACCACAATTTATGACTGCAGCAAATGCAGGAAAACCAGGTAGCTTTATTGTGGGCTTCTTTCAGACTACATTACTGTGAGTACTATCGGTGGCTTTTACTGACTACTTGCCCTGATTAACTTCTCTCAGCCTCAGACTTCACCAATTATATTTGTATTATTAATTTTGAATTAGGAAGGTTGGCTACAACAAGGCTTTTAGAGTTCCCTTCTAATGCTTGGGACACACACATATATTTTTTTTAAACCATAAAAGGTGGGGAAGCCACAAAGCTTGCTGGTTCAAAGGATTTTCAGTTACGGTTGCCAGTTCAAGGCTGGGAAATATTGGGAGATTTTGAGGGTGGAGACTGAGTAGGGTGGGGTTTGGAGAAGGGAGGGACCCCAATACCATAGAGTCATAAGAACATAAGAAAGGCCATGCTGGATCAGACCAAGGTCCATCAAGTCCAGCAGTCTGTTCACACAGTGGCCAACCTGGTGCCTTTAGGAAGTCCACAAACAAGACGATTGCAGCCAAATTAGCCTGCCTGCGTTCCACAGCACCTAATATATTCAGCATGCTCCTCTGATATTGGAGAGAAAAGGTATGCATCATAACTAGTATCCATTTTGACTAGTAGCCATGAATACCCCTCTCCTCCATGAACATGTCCACTCCCCTCTTAAATCCTTCCAAGTTGGCAGCCATCACCACATCCTGGGACAGGGAGTTCCACAATTTAACTATGTGTTGTGTGGAGAAATACTTCCTTTTTTGTCTGATTTGAATTTGTCCAATTGCCATAGTAGCCATTTTCTCCAGGGGAACTGATCTCTGTCCCCTGGAGATCAGTTGTAATAGCGGGAGATCTCCAGCCACCACCTGGTGGTTGGCAACCCTATTTTCAGTACATTTTGAAATCTTATCCAGTATGGGAATCAAAGGGGGGTACTTTCCCATGACACATTTTACCATATAAAAACTGAGAGGAAAATTACTTCATGGAACTCCTTTTCCTATGAAAATGGTTATATTTCAAAAGTAAAGCCACACAGGAAAGAAGTATAGTTTAAATCGCTCCAATGAGACCTAATATTTGAGAAGAGCTGCCACCACCTTTGTAGAATTTCATATATAAACTGAATTATCCTTGACACCAATGAAGCACAAGCTAGATCTATGAGAATTGCGAAGAATTGGATCACAGTATTATCTTTCATTTCCTTGATTCCCACATCACAGATCATAGAATCATAGAGTTGGAAGGGACCACCAGGGTCATCTAGTCCAACCCCCCTGCACAATGCAGGAAATTCACAACTACCTCCCCCCCCCACGCCCTCAGTGACCCCTACTCCATGCACAGAAGATGGCCAAGATGCTCTCCCTCTCATGTTCTGCCTAAGGTCGTAGAATCAGCATTGCTGACAGATGGCCTTCTAGCCTCTGCTTAAAAGCCTCCAGGGAAGGAGAGCCCACCACCTCCTGAGGAAGCCTGTTCCACTGAGGAACCGCTCTAACTGTTAGAAATGTCTTCCTAATGTCTAGATGGAAACTCTTTTGATTTAATTTCAACCCGCTGGTTCTGGTCCGACCTTCTGGGGCAACAGAAAACAACTCGGCACCTTCCTCTATGTGAAAGCTCTTCAAGTACTTGAAGATATTGGCCCTCATTCTTCTAGTGTTTTTGTGATCTCTGCAGAACAAGGGCCGCTCTTCAGAATTTCTTCACATCCCATTTATTATGAAAATAAGCCAAGAATATAATAAGAAAACATCAGACAATTAGATGCTGGGGGATTCATCATGACAGTACCCTCTTTTTCATTGACTAGCCTAGCGCCAGGGAAACAAAGGATGTGAGAAAACCACTTAGAATTGTAAAACACAGAACATTAAAAAACGGATCACCCAAACGCTGGCATTTATTAACATGTAAATAGACTGAGTCAGCAATTAGTCAACACTCATTATAATTGAAGAGGCTATAGTAATTAAGCTGCCATTGATTTAATTGTTCCCGTTTAATTTAAGGTAAATATTTACTCTAACCAGGCTTTCTCCTCAGCTTCTGCGTGGGACAGAAATATCTTGCGACGGGCTCGGGATCAAACTTTCCCCGTCGTTTTTTTTTTTCCCTTCCCAAAAATGCCCGTTCCAACCAACTGTCATCCTACTGCGTCTCTCTTAACCGAGCGCACAGCTCTGCCAGGGCTGACAGATCTCTAAACTATGTAAATCAGAAAGGTATGTTTGCCTCCAAATGGAGGCTCATTAAAAGTCATTTCGCATAGAATTCTGTTTAATTTTTTTTCTCCCTCCTGACAAATTTCATCTAAGGCCTGCTGGAGGTAGCGGGGACATGGAGAACTCGACACGTTCTGTGTCTGACCAGTGCCACAGGTTTGATCGAGCACATCTCAAGATGGCAAGCTCACAAACAGCCCTGCATGTGTGTGCTTTATATATATCATTTCTCGGTTGGCTTGAAATAACAGCACCCCTTGCACAAGCAGAATAGGTAGGGTTGCCAACTTCCAGGTAGTAAGTAGCTGGAGATCTCCTGCTATTACAACTGATCTCCAGCCAATAGAGATCAGTTCACCTGGAGAACATGGCCGCTTTGGCTACTGGACTCTATGGCACTGAAGTCCTTCCCCTCCCCAAACCTGGCCCTCCTCAGGCTCCGCCCCAAAACCTTTCACCAATGGCGAAGAGGGACCTGGCAACCCTAGCTGGGAGGGGTCACGTCCTGCAAACCCTTTCCTAACCATGATGGGTAGCCGTGTTAGTCTGTCAATAGCAGTAGAAAAAAACAAGAGTCCAGAAGAACCTTAAAGACTAACAAAATCTCTGGCAGAGGATGAGCTTTTGTGCACCACAGCTCACGTCATCAAATAAAGGCATCTGATGAAGTGAGCTGTGGCTCTCGAAAGCTCATACCCTGCCAGAAATTTTGTTAGTCTTTAAGGTTGTTCTGGACTCTGGCTCAGTGGTAGAGCATCTGCTTGGCATGCAGAAAGTCCCATGTTCAATTCCTCCGTCTCAGGTACTAGGGTGGTATGAAAGACCTCTAACCTGAGGCCCTGGAGAGCTGCTGCCTGTCTGAGTAGACAACACTGACCTTGATGGACCAAGGGTCAGATTCAGTCTAAGGCAGTTCCAGGTGTCATAAGAACATAAGAAGAGCCCTGCTGGATCAGACCAGTGATCCATCTAGTCCAGCATCCTGTTTCACACAGTGGCCAACCAGTTCCTCTGGAGGTCCAGCAACAGGACATAGAGGCTGAGGCCGTCTCTGATAAGAGCATAGGAAGAGCCCTGATGGATCAGGCCAGTGGTCCATCTAGTCCAGCATCCTGTCTCACACAGTGGCCAATCAGTTCCTCTGGAGGTCCAACTACAGGGCATAGAGGCCGAGGCCTTCCCCTGATAAGAACCACAAGGGAACAACAACGCATAAATGGCGTTTGTCAACTCTGTTGTGTGATGGTTTATCTAATATGACCAGTAATATCTCAGTTTTAAAACACTTCGGCTTTCAAACCTTGCTTGGAATCTTGGACCCCTGGTGAAATCTCTGGCCTTTTATGCGGGGACGTTTCCCCACGGTCACCCCACCGACTGCTTCAGGGCTTTCTTTCTATTATGCATGCGTTTTGTGGCTGTCAGAGGTCACCTCGCTCTCCCCCCTCCCCCCATGTTTTGGCTGCATTTTCCAGATGCTGCTTTAACTAGAATCTTGAAAATGCAGGTAAAACAAGGGGTGGGGAGCCAGGTGACCTCTGACAGCTGCAAAACGCATGCATGAAAGGAAGCCCCGAAGCAGTTGGTGGGGTGAACGCGGGGAAAGGTCCCTGCATAAAAGGCCTCTCTGTCCCCAAAGGGTAGCCCTTTCTGGATTGGGACATTTGCTTTCTGGTCATCTGCCTTCTGGTTTCGGTGGCTCATCTACAACCCGGCCTGCCTTCCACACGCATCCTGTTTTACTGATGGCTACAATTACTCTTTGTTCCTGCCAATTAAGACTATGCACTCAAATGGCTGGCAAGAGTAACTGTGGCTAAGCCAGGTTGTTTGCATTGTGAGTAACAATAGTGTTCAACGCTGCCTGGAGGCTCAGATAATTTTTTTTTTTAAAAAAAATAAAGCAATCAACGTGAAGATTTGAGAATTGGGCAGCAAAAAAAAAAAAAACCTCTCCCCAGTAATTTCTTTTAAATAAAAACAAAAATGAGAAACAGTAACTATTAGAAAATCCCACCTGGTGCTTTTCTGTGTTAATGACGCTTCTTAAATTGCATGTGGGTAAATGGTAATTTTGTCTCACACCATTAAAAACTAATGGAACCCTGGATGATAAGAAATGCCATAGCTAGCTTGTTGGAAAACGTTTAATTAATAAAGTAATAAAATTATTGTAAACTAGTGCAGTTTTGCCGAGAATTCAATGGGATATAAAACAGATAAAACATCCAAGAGAGTTGGTAGGAGAAATAAATGCTGCTCTACAGTAAAGCTAGAAGATAAAATAACGCTAAAATTCAAATCAGCTGCTGGTTTTATAAAATGCTATTAGACTTTCATTCAGATGTGGGGGGGGGGATAATCTAACAGTCCAATCCAGTTAAACCCAAAGGCTTGGATGTAAGCCAATTTAAGTTTACCAAAGCTACAAAGGAAAATTTTCCTTTCCCCCAATGCCAATTCACACATCGATTAATGCCTTGTTGACTCTTATAAGCTTGGCAGTTTCTTTTGCACTCAAGGAACCTCCCCCCCACCCCACAGATAAGTGTTCAAACACAAGCATCACAGGGTCTTTGTGGTCGCCTTAGTCTTAACTTGAGCCTCAACAGAAAGTGATATCAAATGTGTATAGGATGATAGGGGTATTCTGCATGCAGCTTGGCTCGCTTGCATGAGTAATCTAAGCAAGGGACTTGGGGCGGGGGTTCTGCATTTGGTACATATCATGTATTTTACCCCTCAACTGGATAATATAAAATGTGGTTCCATCTACCAGATTTTTTATTAAGCTTCTCTACGTTTGATTATCAGAGGACTTTCTGCGAGATAAAAGCTACATGAGTCCTTGGTGACATATTTGGCCTCCTGTCATCCAGCATCAAACCTCCAGACAACACAGAACCGAGACATTTAGTACAAAATGGAGCGGAGGGAAATCCACTGACATCTGAAAGGCTTTGATCAGATTTATAACAAGGACTGTCATACAAAAGGGGGGGGGGAGAGAAGGAAATGGAGATCAGGAAGAACATATTTAAAAAAGTCAAGTTATAACTTACCGTTTGAAAGAACTACCAAGAATATAACTCTATTCCCAACCAAAACCTTCATGCCGTCCAATATTTCTCTGAGCGAAGAAGAAGAACTGGTTTTTACACCCCGCTTTAAGGAGTCTCAAACCGGCTTACAATTGCCTTGGAGGTACCAAGTTCAATCCCCAATACTATGGTCATGACACTGAGGCAGGCAATGGCATCCACCTCTGAACGCCTCTTGCCTTGAAAATCCCAAGCAAGGGTTGCCATAACTCAATCTCAGTGTGACGCTGTTCAAGGCCAAATTGGCTACATAAGTAAAGAAAACCCCACCAGGGGTCACCATAAGTCAGATTGACCGCAACACAACCATCACCTCAGTGTGGAGTGCCCATGTCACACATATTACCCTGGTTTTATGGTAGGGAGAGAAGAGTGTGGGTCAATGTTTCCATCGCAGATATTAGATCTGCCCCCAGTAACCATCTGGACTGGGTCATTAGCATTTGGTTCTCCCATGGAACCCCTGCTTAGGGTTCAAAGGTCATTCCTTCCCAGTAGGGTTGCCAGCCTCCAGGTACTAGCTGGAGATCTCCTGCTATTCCAACTGATCTCCAGCTCATAACAGATCAGTTCCCCTGGAGAAAAATGGCTTCTTTGGCAGTTGGACTCTATGGCATTGAAGTCCCTCCCCTCCCCAAACCCCACCCTCCTCAGGCTCCGCCCCAAAAACCTCCCGCTGGTGGCGAACAGGGACCTGGCAACCCTACTTCCCAGTCTTCCTCATGATACGGTATTTATACTGCTTACACAGTTAAACTATGCACATAAGGTGTATAAGCACGTGGCCGATATGCCACATGAATTGTTCCTCAATCTTTCTTCTGCCATTTCCCCTCTTTCTAAACATAAGAAAAAATAAGACTTTTGAAACCCAATTTAAGATCACTGTAGTTATTGTGTCATAATGAATTATGCTGGGTTTTATTCGTTTCACGACTTCCACTGGGGGTGGGGGGGGAACATGTCTTACCTTCCTTCTCAATTCACGTGGGATAAGGAGGAAAGTGTTCATTTCACCATCTCCATTTTCATGAGAAAAAAACAATCCTCCAGGCAAGGGAAAGGCAAGCTAAGGGCTTTCTCGCACGAATGCACTTCTCCCTGTCAACGTTAACTTTGCAATAAATGACATGTTTTCATTTGGCAAAAAGGAATGAGATTTTGATAACAAATTTTCCAAGGCAGATAAATTGGCTGCTTTGACATTTTTTTTAAAGAACCTGTCATGTATCTGTGTCTGTTAGCAAAACCCGCAGCAGCGTGCCGTTACCTCTCCTTGTCAAATACTCCAGATATTGAATATACCATCCGCCCTCTGGGAGTGACAGGGTTTGTTTGCCCAAAACAGCCACTCCGGTCAAAGGTTGGAGTCAATACTGAATTTGCTTTTGTCCCCCAACCTAACTTTCCCCAAGGGGAAAAGGCATCCAGATTACTAGCCTGCTTCTTAAGGAAGCCACATCCTTTCGACCTTCTCTTGGTGGGTCATCTGATTTGTTCACCACAAGTAGAGTTCTTGGTGTCACATCCCACCGTTCGACCCGCATGACACAGATCTGCAATGGCACATAAAATGACAAGTTATGCTCCTGGCAAACGAGTGGCCCCACAGGCGCCCAAAAAACTCAGCTTTGAAAGGGCATCATGTTCAAGCGCATGTGATGCTGGAGCCATGGTATCAGCAGCTTGGGGTTTTGTAAAGGGGGTAGATTTCCTGAAGTCTGAGGGCCCAGTTTGGAGCATCTGGTATTGCTGGAACATCTAGCTGGTGTGCTCTTCAATTGAATCCATGAAAGTAATCTATTCGAGACTGAGAAGTTTCTTAACATCTCATCCACAAGCAGACTGGCATATTCAGTAACTGGATATAGAAGACGGTCCTTACTACAGATGGCAATAGAAAGTGTCAAGAAGCATAAATAATCCTCGGGGGTTTTAACTCGAGACTGCCTCTTTCATGTGATCATCCCTGTTACTCTGTGTTTTTCAAACTCACTGGAAAGAAGAAGAAGGAGAAGGAGAAGAAGAAGAGGAGGAGTAGGAGTAGGAGTTGGCTTTTATATGCCAACTTTCTCTACCACTTAAGGAAGAATCAAACCAGCTTACAATCACCTTCCCTTCCTCTCCCCACAACAGATACCCTGTGAGGTATGTGGGGCTCAGAGAGCTCTAAGAGAGCCGTGACTAGCCCAAGGTCACCCAGATGGCTTCATGTGTAGGAGTGGGGAATCAAACCCAGTTCTCCAGATTAGAGTCCACTGGTCCAAACCACTGCTCTTAACAACTACACCACACTGGCTCTCAGGATAGGGACGGTGTCAGATATGGTGTGCTGGTGATTTTTTTGTTTTTTGCTTGCAGACTTCTTATTTCCTCATCTCAAGAGACAGGGACACCTTTTTTTTTTTGCTTAGTGAACCCAGAACAACAAGGCAGAAACTGCAACTAAGAGCCATATGGCATGCAAAAGCCCACTAAGGCAATTGCACCAAGTTGTCACTATAACATTCGGAAATCCATCCCATTGTATATTTTAGGGCCAGGGTATCAAAATCTGGAGCTGCTCGAGACCAGGTTTTAGTTATGGCTTTGGAGAGCCAGCATGGTGTAGTGGTTAAGAGTGGTGGACTCTAATCTGGAGAACTGGGTTTGATTCCCCGCAACTCCACGAGCTACGGACTCTAATCTGGTGAACTGGATTGGTTTCCCCACTCCTCCACATGAAGCCTGCTGGGTGACCTTGGGCTAGTCACAGTTCCTTCAGAACTCTCTCAGCCTCACATAGGGTTGCCAACCTCCAGGTACTAGTTGGAGATCTGCTATTACAACTGACCTCCAGCCGACAGAGATCAGTTCACCTGGAGAAAATGGCCGCATTGGCAATTGGACTCTATGGCATTGAAGTCCCTACGCTCCACAAACCCCACCTCCTCAGGCTCCATTCAAAAAACCTCCCGCTGATGGCGAATAGGGACCTGGCAACTAGGGTTGTGCATACTGATAAACCCAAACTGAAAATAAACCCGAAATTAGCTGTTCCAGTAATTTTCGGGCTGTAGGTTTACCGAACACCAAACCCTGGGGATCTTCCCGAAGCCAAATAGGTGATTCCTGCAAAAGCCTAATAATTATTCGGCTTTTTCGGATTCGGCTGTTCGCCTTTGCTCAGATGCACCGCTCTGTGCTGTCTCCCATTTTCTATCTTTTTTTTACTGGTTTTGTTAGAGCCCCATAGTTGGGGCTCTTATCAACAGCAGAGAGACACTTTAGGATCTTTACGCCCCATAGAGACATTGACGGATGTATTTGTAGTAAGACCTGTATGTTTTGTTCTATCTAAGTGTCACAAAAATTAATTTTGTATTCAAGCTTGTACCCACATATTGTAATGTACATATTAATTGGGATTTGTATTCTATATACAGTGTTATGTGGAATGTAATACTTATTCAGTAGTGGAATTTGAACAATTGATGACAAGCACTGACCAGTTTTCAGTAATTATAAGAAATTTGCAATTTGCAATCTGGAATCTTTAGTGTGTGTTGCATGTAAATTAATTTAGGAATCTTATTACATTGTGGTCTACGTTGCTAATCCAAGCAACCTGGCAACCCTACCTGGCAGCTGTGGGCGGGACCGTCGCCCCAGCCCCGCCCCCAAAACCTCCCGCCAGAGGAGAGGAAGGATCTGACAACCCTATTGCCAGGCAATGCATAGCAACCCTAAGAGTGGGAGGTGCTTCAGAAAAGCTCAGGAGCCTTTGTGTGCAGAGGGAGCACCCATTCAGAAATAGCTGCCTTGATCGTAGGATGCTTAGCTGACCAGGGTCATTGCAAACAAACACCTGTAGAAGGACAATTCCTTTTGTTTGCAAGCTAGTCTGGTCCCAGTCATCACTGTGTGAGGTCCGAGCAGAAGAGGCACGTCCCCGCTGAAAACGAGAGCACAAGCCACCACCGGAAATATATATTCCGTTCGTTTTTGAAAAACAGCCAAAATCCAGAGTTTGGCAATGTGATCAGACATGTGAGACTTTGCACAGCTCAGGCAGAACTAATTAATCTCGGAGATCATGCCCCATTACATTCAAGATTTAAACTGTCAATCAGGGAAGGAAAATAACAAAACAGTCATTTGATCTCTTGTGTGCCAGGCATCTGTTCAGGTCTAAGGACCTGTGAAAAATTCCAAAAGAACAGCAAGGAATCAACAGGAGATAAGGAATATCTCAAAACTGGTAGAAAGGAGGTGGGGACCAATTGCTTGTCTTTTGTTTCCGGAAGTAAGGTCAGCAAGAATGGATAGCCATGGAGAGAGTTAAAGCACTGGAAAGAAACAGAGGACCAAACGTCGTACAAAATTATTTGCTGTGGCTAGAATTCTAAACAATTACATGGGAGTGAGACACATTGACTAAATGACTAAACTGAGGCTATAGTATTTTGGTCACATTATGAGAAGACAAGAGTCACTGGGAAAGACAGTCATGTTGGAAATGTTGAGGACAGCAGGAAAAGAGGAAGACCCAACAAGTGATGGATGGACTCAATAAAGGAAGCCACGGCCCTCAGTTTGCAAGACCTGAGCAAGGCTGTCAAAGATAGGACATTTTGGAGGACTTTGATTCATAGGGTCGCCATGAGTCGGAAGTGACTTGACGGCACTTAACACACACACAAGACACCGTGAATTCTGAGGGACTTGCTTCTGGACGTTCTGGTTATACATGCATAACCAGAAGCATGTCCCACAGAATTCAAGGTGTCTTACTCCCACTGAGATTGCAAATTGGATTGATTCTTCCTTACGTGGTAGAGAAAGTCGGCATATCAAAACCAACTCCTCCAACTTCTCCTCCTCACCTTTTTGAGCCTATGGGCACCTTTGGAATTCAGACAGAGGGTGGTGGGTACAACCACCAAATGGCTACCACAGGATGCAGAGCCGTCTACAAAATGTCAGGGTCATGCATAACGTTAATAATAATTCTTCAGCAGTTCAGACGGAAGTGCTGTTTAACAGAATGCCTTTTAAAGCAGCATACTGTTTTAAAATATTCCCTTGTATACACACCTTGTATGTACACATATATTCAGTCACACAGTTAGGAAGAAGAAGAGTTGGTTTTTATATGCCGACTTTCTCTACCACTTAAGGGAGACTCAAAGCGGCTTACAATCACCTTCCCTTTTCCTCCCCACAACAGACACCCTGTGAGGTAGGTGGGGCGGAGAGAGAGTGACTAGCCCGAGCTCACCCAGCTGGCTTCATGTGTAGGAGCGGGGAAACCAACCCAGTTCACCAGATTAGCCTCCGCCGCTCATGTGGAGGAGTGGGGAATCGAACCCGGTTCTCCAGATCAGAGTCCACCATTCTAAACCACTTCTCTTAACCACTACACCACGCTTGCTCTCATCCTACAGAACCCATCCTAAAGAATAAAACAGAACTCAGTGAAACATATTCAGGGCAATACTAAGCAGAGTTACACATTTCTAAGCCCGCTGATTTCAATAGGCGAGTATAATTCTGTTTAGGATTGCATGGTTAGTTCCGTTTCTGGTTTCATTGTCAATTTAAATATTATTTGCAAACTTATTACCCACCCTATCTGTTTTTTAATTGCTACTCATGCATTCAGATCATCTTCGGGAATCGCCTTCTTGTTTTCTCCTCGCCTAGTAAATATCTTTTTTTTTTAATCTGCCTGCTTATGTATCTTATGTGTTTTTCTGCCAGCATACCCTCTTAGGAAATGAAAGGCAAATGTTCGAAAATATTTAAACATCAGAAAATATTCCTCTGAAAGCTTAATGTTCCTGAGCCCACAATTCCCTAATACTTAAAAGTATGAGCTTGTTGCAATATTTGCCCTAATGGGAAAAGATAACTGGCGATCCTCCAAAGCAAACCTCCAAGAATGGAGCAATAAACGGTAAAAAGAAAAAGAAAAAAATGCTAGCTTGGCATTTCAAGAAAGAGGAGATGAAGCGAGAACTGCTGTCTGGGATAATAAAGAATTAACCACAAACCCTTTTTCTATTAAGCACAAAAAAACCTATATTAAAATAACATAAATCCCTAAATGTTCAAAGAGTTGTGTAATACTTTAGCTCGGTGACTTCCACCCGTCTCTGGGAGCGGTGAGAGAAATCTTGACTGAGTTGCTTTTTCAAAATAATAATAATAATAATTTAAAAAATACATGCCCTGCTGAGTATACGTCTCCCCAGATAGGCCAGAAAATGCAGGATTTCTCCGCTCAGAAATTCCTGTAGCAACCAACATCGGATTCTTTTAGATCTGAAGGAACTCAGACCTTTGTGGGTAGAAAACAGAAAGTTGTTGAATGACAAAGATATTTTTGTTTACAGCGGATTGCATTTGCTTTTAACTAGACAAAGCTGAGTTTGAGATCTGCTATGGTATATTCTGAAAATATAGCTACTGTACAGCTCTATACCAATTTGCAGGTACTAGCAGCAAGTAAGTAGAACAGGGGGTCCCCATAGGGTTGCCAACCTCCAGGTACTAGCTGGAGATCTCCTGCTATTACAACTGATCTCCAGCCGATAGAGAGTTGGTTTTTATATGCTGACTTTCTCTACCACTTAAGGAAGAATCAAACCAGCTTACAATCACCTTCCCTTCCCCTCCCCACAACAGACACCCTGGGAGGTAGGTGGGGCTGAGAGAGCTCTGAGAGAGCTGTGACTGGCCAAGGTCACCCAGCTGGCTTCCTGTGGAGGAACCAACCCGGTTCACCAGAGTAGCCTCTGCCACTCATGTGGAGGAGTGGGGAATCAAACCCGGTTCTCCAGTTCAAAGTCCACAGCTCCAAACCACCGCTCTTAACCACTACACCACGCTGGCTGGTGTCGGCTTGTTGCAGTCTCTGTCTGCTTTCTCCTGGTTCTAGAGTAAAATCACCTAAAGTTGAAGAGAAAGGTCAGTCTTTATCACTGGGTCATGGTCACTGGGGTCATTAAACTGGCCAACTTGTATAAAGCATGGGATTTTGTCTGAAGCACAGCCCTTACAGCTGGGCACGTTGTCTCGGAAGCTCTCTCTGTTGAGCCGTAAGCTCATTCTCAAATAATTAGGGTTGCCAGCTCCAGGTTAGAAAATACCTGGATATTTTGGGGGTGGAGCCTGAGGAGGGTGAGGTTTGAGGAGGGGAGGGATTTCAATGCCATAAAGTCCAATTGCCAAAGTGGCCATTTTCTTCAGGTGAACTGATCTCTATCGGCTGGAGATCAGTTGTAATAGAGGGAGATCTCCAGCTACGCCCTGGAGGTTGGCAACCCTACAAATAATCCCTGGCTCTACAGTGTTGTGATTCCCCTTCTAGTGAAAATCTCAGGCATTTAATTCCCAGATGAGAAAGTCAAAAGAGATAAAAGAGACTAACAGGATTTACAATCTTTGTCAGAAATACTTGACAAGGTTACCCTGAAAATTGGTTCTTGTAGGTTATCCGGGCTGTGTAACCGTGGTCTTGGAATTTTCTTTCCTGACGTTTCGCCAGCAACTGTGGCAGGCATCTTCAGAGTAGTAACACTGAAGGACAGTGTCTCTCAGTGTCAAGGGTGTAGGAAGAGTAATATATAGTCAGAAAGGGTTGGGTTTGAGCTGAGTATTGTCCTGCAAAAGTATTGTCCTGTAAGTATCAAGATAATGTGCTAATGAGGGTATGGTATGTTAATATGGAACCATTGTATCCTGAAGTGATCTGTTAATGTGTGTAATCCAAAGCTAATCTGTATGGCTATTGTTGAATATTGTCTTTGTCTGGAGGTTTTTCAGGGCAGGATACAATGGTTCCATATTAACATACCATACCCTCATTAGCACATTATCTTGATACTTACAGGACAATACTTTTGCAGGACAATACTTAGCTCAAACCCAACCCTTTCTGACTATATATTACTCTTCCTACACCCTTGACACTGAGAGACACTGTCCTTCAGTGTTACTACTCTGAAGATGCCTGCCACAGTTGCTGGCGAAACGTCAGGAAAGAAAATTCCAAGACCACGGTTACACAACCCGGATAACCTACAAGAACCAATGAACTCTGACCGTGAAAGCCTTCGACAATATTTTTTACCCTGAAAATATTTGCCTTTTGATTCCTGTACGTATTCACCAAAATTTTCTCTTGCATTACCAAAAGGCCTTTTCCCACTGAGATAATATATGCATGGCTCATCTTTGATGTTCAGTCTTCAGCCGTTCCTAGCCTCCAAAGCCTGATTTTAGCTAGAAGAAGAACCATCTCCCTTAGTTTTCTTTGCTCGTTTCACATTTACCATGATCAGTATGGAAATTATCATGACAAAAAGCACCTAATATACCAGGCATGCTTCTCTGATACTAAAGAGCATAGGTATGCATCATGACTAGCATCCTTTTTTACTAGTAGCCATGAATAGCCCACTCCTCCATGAACATGCCCACTCCCCTCTTAAAGCCTTCCAAGTTGGCAGCCATAAGAAAAACCCTGCTGGATCAGACCAAGGCCGATCAAGTCCAGCAGTCTGTTCACACAGGGGCCAACCAGGTGCCTCTAGGAAGCCCACAAACAGGATGACTGCAGCAGCAATATCCTGCCTGTGTTCCACAGCACCTCATAGAATAGGCATGCTCCTCTGATACTAGAGAGAATAGGTATGCATCATGACTAATATCCATTTTTACTAACAGCCATGAATAGCCCTCTCCTCCATGAACATGTCCACTCCCCTCTTCAAGCCTTCCAAGTTGGCAGCCATCACCGCATCCTGGCGCAGGAAGTTCCACAATTTAACTATGCATCATCTGAAGAAAGACTTCCTTTTGTCTGTTTTGAATCTTTCACCCTCCAGCTTCAGCAGATGACAAGATGGCTCTTTAGAATGATAAGATGACTCTTTAGAACAGTGGTTCCCAACCTTTTTTTGACCAGGGACTTTTTTGTTTGGTGCAGGGAACCCAAGGTTCAAAATATAAATTTTGAGAATTTGAAAATAAACTTTAATCATAACTGTTAGTTAAACATTAAACTTAGAATAATATTTGAATATATATTTTTATAATAGAGAACTTTTAATTGAAAATATTAATTTATTATGGGTTTATAACTTTGTTTCGCGGACCTTAATTTAGTTCTCGCGGACCCATGGGGGTCCATGGACCCCTGGTTGGGAACCAGTGCTTTAGAAGATCCTTCTTTAAGAAGGATGTTGACAAGTTGGAGCGTGTCCAGAGGAGGGCGACCAGAATGATCAAAGGTCTGGAATCTATGCCCTATGCTATGAGGAGAGACTTAAGGAGCTGGGTTTGTTTAGTCTGGAGAAGAGAAGGTTAAGGGGTGACATGATAGCCATGTTTAAATATTTGAAGGGATGTCATGTTGATGAGGGAACTAGGTTGTTCTCTGTTGCTCCAGAGACTAGGACACGGAGTAATGGATTTAAACTAAGAGAAAAGCGATTCCACCTAAACATTAGGAAGAACTTTCTGACAGTGAGGACTGTTCGACGGTGGAATGGGCTGCCTCGGAGGGTGGTGGAGTCCCCGTCTTTGGAGGTCTTTAAGCAGAGACTGGATGGCCATCTGTGGGGAGCGCTTTGATTGTGATATCCTGCATGGCAGGGGGTTGGACTGGATGGCCCTTGTGGTCTCTTCCAACCTTCTGAACTTGTGAACTGCAGCAATTCATGAAGAAAACCTGGCCGACTCTCACCAAGGGTCTCCTTCTCATCGTAAGATACTGGCATGTCTTCATAAAACACTAAAGAGAAGTGCAGATGAAAAGCTCATGTTACTTCTCAGCTAAGGTGGTACGCAGCATGCTCCCAGACCATTTGCACGCAGCTTCTTCTCTCTTTTGAAATGGTATCTCAAAGTTTTGATGCGGGAAGGCACACTCTTATCCATGCATACCTTATGTTCATAGAGCCAAGAGTGATGCATGTCAGATGCATAACTGGTTAGTGGCAAGTGACACAAAAATGAGAAAATGTTCCCTGTTATGATAAATAATAAACATGATTGGTTATGCAGGAAGAAGCATGGGGGCATCCTGCACTTTTCCTCCCATGTAAATAATGAGGAGTGTACAGAAATGGATTTGAGCACAGAGGTTATGGAGAGGGAGAGCTTATGGTAAAGCCATCAAACAGGTCAAGAGCATAAGAAAAGCCCTGCTGGATCAGACCATCAAGTCCAGCAGTCTGTTCACACAGTGGCCAACTAGGAAGCCCACAAACAAGACGACTGCAGCAGCACCATCCTGCCTGTGTTCCACGGCACCTAATATAACAGGCATGCTCCTCTGATCCTGGAGAGAATAGGTATGCATCATGACTAATATCCATTTTGACTAGTAGGCATGGATAGCCCTCTCCTCCATGAACATGTCCACTCCCCTCTTCAAGCCTTCCAAGTTGGCAGTCATCCCCACATCCTGGGGCAGGGAGTTCCACAATTTAACTATGCGTCGTGTGAAGAAAGACTTCTTTTTATCTGTTTTGAATCTCTCAAAATTACATTTCCTGCCCAACAGAGATGTAAACCATGATCTCTCCAGCCATACCCAGACTCCGGAACCACTACCCTGTACCGGCACTCACCTGGGGTACCATCACAGTTGAATAGCATTCTAGACTCGTGAACTATTATAGTATGATCTCTATCATCTGCCTTACTTTATTTGATTATAGTGTAACAAATGTACTTTGCACTTTATTTACATTGTGCAAACCCTTCCCAGATGCTCCCTACTTTAATATTTTGCGTCCCCATCCTCACACCATCAAAGACTTACGAAATTCAGAGTTCTTCAAAGTCTTATGACATTAGATTGGGGGAAGCGGAGAAAATCCATCCTCTTTGAGAACTGAAGGGGGTGGGAAACCACTTGGGGAAAGGATGCAAAAGAAAATAGTACATAAAACACTGCTTCAAACGCAAAAGTAATGATTATCGCGATGCCACCAGATTAATAAACAATTACCATAGTAACACCAGCCTGATATGAAACATATGCTTATACATTTTTTAAAGTGTGAATGGAAATACAGCGCAGCTGAAAACTCTGTTCCATTCCCTTTGTTTTCACAAGACAAGCGACAAATCCATTAAAGGATCCTTTCATGTTATTCCCCCCTCCCACAGGCCCCCAACTTCTGCACAAGGGATGCGAAAAGCACTTCAGCAAGAAAGATCCATTCCTTTACAGGAGGGGGACATTTTTACAGAGCCTCTTTGCAAACAAAAAAACAAAAAAAATCCCCACCTGCTCTGATGCTTATGAAATGACACCTGCCTGATCTGAAGAGTGCAGGATATAGATCTTTAAGAAGAAGAGTTGGTTTTTATATGCCAACTTTCTCTACCGCTTAAGGGAGACTGAAACCGGCTTACAATCACCTTCCCTTCCCCTCCCCACAACAGACACCCTGTGAGGGAGGTGGGGCTGAGAGACCTGTGACTAGCCCAAGGTCACCCAGCTGGCTTCGTGTGGAGGAGCGGGGAAACAAATCCAGTTCACCAGATTAGCCTCCGCCGCTCATGTGGAGGAGTGGGGAATCAGACCCGGTTCTCCAGATATGAGTCCGCCACTCCAAACCACCGCTCTTAACCACTACACAACTTAAAATGAATAAATACCTGTTGACAACCATGAAGTCAACACTGAGCGGGGGTTTACTCCACTGCTGATGCATGAGCTCAGACTTTAGTCAGGTGCAAAGGCGTCGCCAACTAATAGCTACCAGGCTATTATTAAGTGGAGGTGATCAGCTAGGGCTGCTTCAGACTTTACACTACCATTGTGTTTGCTGCGGGTAGCGGTATGAGGAAATAAGAAGCTGCCTTATACTGAGGCAGGCCATTCCGTCCATCAAAATCAGTATTGTCTACTCGGACTGACAGTGTCTTCCCAGGGTCTCAGGCTGGGGTTGGTAGCTCTGGGTAGGCAAATACCTGGAGATTTTGGGGGCGGAGCCTGAAGAGGGCGGGGTTTGGATAGGGGAGGGACTTCAATGCCATAGAGTCCAATTGCCAAAGTGGCCCTTTTCTCCAGGGGAACTGATCTCCGTCGCCTGGAGATCAGTTGTAATAACGGGAGATCTCCAGCCACCACCTGGAGGTTGGCAACCCTATCTCAGGTGGAGGTCTTCACATCACCAACACATGATCCTGTTCACTGAGGATGCTGGGGATTGAACCTGGGGCCTTCTACATGTCAAACAGATGCTCTACCACTGAGCCATGTTCCCTCCCCAAAAGCATGTCCTGCAGAAATGTATCCTTAATTGGCCGCATACATACATCAGAGGTTGTTTATGCACGGGCACTTTCATTCACGTTCGCCCCCAATCTGTCTCAGTCGTTCCTTGGAGTTATGCATGAGTTTTCTGCCCATTAGAAATGACCTCGCGGCCAGCCTTCATAAATCCCGGGACTTCCCGTTCCTCTATTAACCCGATTCTTCGATATTCCCTGAGATCGGCCCGGGTAAAGTGAGGGACACGGAAGCCTGGGGGAGTGACATTTCTCTCACAGACTACAGCCAATTATAAAGCAGCATATCAAGGGGCAGGGATTGAAATGCCTCCTGCGAGTTCTTTCTGGGAAGAAGAAATAATTTTAAAAACGAGGCTTGTGTTCCTTTTAGAGAGCTCCATTTTTAAAAATGCTTTTTTATGCAGCAATTGTGTTTCTGGGGGGAAGGGACTTTTCTCTCACAGTAAGCACTACAGACAAAGCAGCATTTCAAGGGGCGGGGACCCCATGCTTTTTGATTTGAGCTTGGAGACTGCCGGTGCATAGATTCCCAACAGGAAAGAGTGGGTTTAGCGAGCAACGAACCTCCGGTAAAACTCCCACGCATAAACGACCAGAGAATCTTGGGCCCATCAAGGCTCCTAGCAGGTGCACTTGGGGGCTTAATGTAACAGAGGTAGAATAAGTATTCACACACATTTCCCATTTGCAAGTTTACCGTTTGAATCAGAAATTTCACCTCTCACATTTTCAAGCGAGACGTTTCCCCTCCACGTTTCAAAAACGGAATGCGTGTTCGCTTCATCCCATCGTTTTTTGTTTGGGCGGTGATCAACCCTTACGAGTTTGTCACAGTCAAACACTAACTGGTACTAAATACCCTTAGAGGCCAATTATGTAATTCAGCCAAATATTAAACACTGCGGGATGAAACAGCTTCAAGATCAGACCTTTTAAAGCGGGGCGCGGCAGCGGAAAAGACAGAGATTGCACGTATGTCGTAGAGATCAGAGTTTGTTCGATAAATGGTTTTTTTTTCAACTTGTAGAATAAAATGACAGTGGGAAAATCGGTGTTTCTGAGTACATCCCTGACTGATTTACAGGGTCCCCCCCCCCTAAATGTATTGCCAATAGCCCCTGACAACTTAATGTGCTGGCATCGCAGTAGCTCCATGAAAAACACATAGCAACACAGCCCACATTTGGGACCAAATTTTTATCTTACCATATATGCAACCTTACACTTAATTCACATCCAGTCTGGATTTTGACAATGTTGACCATCTGGAACCATCTGCTTGCTAAGAAAAAAAACAACATTCTGATGGTTCAGAGAGACAATCTTTGCAGGCTAAAGGTGGGCGAAAAAATAACTTCTGAGTATTTTGGTCCTAGTACAATTTCAAGGGGGTGTGCGTGGAAATGTAAGAAATTCGGCCGTTTTATTCTCCTCGGTAGCTTCCCATTACTAAAGAAGCCGAATGCCACAGTGGAAACGTAGACGTTCCATGTCATTTTGATCCCCTCCTTTTTTTCTTTCATTAAAGCTTTAATGCTGCAATTATGGCCACGTTGCCCTATAAAAAAAAAAGGAAAGGAAAGGCAGTTTACTTTAAAAAGTGAAATTGCATAGCCTACTATTTAATTATACACAAATGTAAATGGCCCATTTTTCCATAACTGGTTATTACAGCACTGTTTTACTTTCTGAGTTTTCACAATCTCTAAAACCTACAATGCTTCCTGCTATATAATTGTTTTGTTACATTATTGTTTTCATCTTATTTTCCCCCCCTTCTTTTAATGCGAGTGCAGCAGGAGAATAAATCTTGGTTTTAAGCCAGCCCAGTACTTCATCTACTTAAGCTTTTATAGATGAAGATTGCTGTAATTATCAGAATACCCGCTTATTTCTGAAGTATTATCTTGGCAACCTGCTGGCATTTACAACCAATTAACAAGCGTTGCCCATTAGTTGCATAAGGGGTATCGCCGAGTAAACCTATTGTGTGCTAATTTTCTATTTTAGATAATCAGTTTGGCCATCCAAAATGGAAAGGGGAAGAAAAGAAAGGTTTGACACCCAGTGGCAAGCGTGTAAAAATTACTACGTGGTTCCAAGAGACAAAGGTATCCAACATCTCAGTGATTGCTTCACTGTCGTCACTGTTGGGTCTTAAGTATTTATTCCTTTTATCTCTTCGGGAAGATAAATTATAAAGTACAGCTTCGGCAAAGTAATCATGTCCTTTAAAAAAAAAAAAAAAAACCCCAACTGGCTTCTCCTCCTGTCTCCTCCTGTCTATAATTACATCAAATTGTACAAGTGTTAAACACTATTTAAAAAAGATAATTTTTTTTCCCGAGGGGGAAAAAAAGACAAAGGAAAAGAAAACTGCCGACTGATAGAAAAAGCAGCCACCGGTCTCTTCCTATTAGAACTGGGGAAAAGGAGACCTAAGAAAGGGCCCCTTTAAAAGATGACCTCTTGCCACCTGCCTCATTTGTGCGCGTTTCAGGTAGCACCTACACCCTGTTCTTTTCGTTGCGCCTGCTTTTTATGGAGTGGGTTGCCCCCACGCAGATACCTTGGGATTCTAAATAGTAGGAGAGCAAGGACAGGATAAGGAGAGTATGATTGTCACAGATCCCCCCTACCCTTAGAGAAAGATATGAGAGGAGGAATGAATCCCATCTCCCGCCAAGCCTCAAAACTGCACTGCCTTCATGTTACCAGGGAATCCTGGCTCAGAGAACAGTGCGCAGGTTAAGGTTGCCAGGTCCCTCTTTGCCACCGGCGGGAGGTTTTTGGGGCGGAGCCTGAGGAGGGCGGGGTTTGGGGAGGGACTTCAATGCCATAGAGTCCAATTGCCAAAGCGGCCACTTTCTCCTTGGGAACTGATCTCTATCGGCTGGAGATCAGTTGTAATAGCAGGAGACCTCCAGCTAGTCCCTGGAGATTATGCAACCCTAAGGGAATTATCTCAGTACACTACCACAACTTTTCCTTATAAATATATTTCTTACAAAGTTTCTTTCTCCAAGTGTATATTATTTTAATTTTAACTTGTCTTGACAACTTGTACAACAACAAAATTATAAATTCTGAATACAGTTAAACTTCACTATACAAACTTCACTATACAAACACTTATCAGAATCTTTAACACTGATGAGTATCCCTTGGGGAAAACCAAATGCCCGGCAGCACTGTAGTGCTAGTCCTATGCATAGGACTAGGAGTCACTCTTTTGAACTGCAATGGTGCAATCAGAATATTGTTGCACGGTCTGAAGAAGCTAATTGTACACAACGCGAAACAAGAGGCAACCGGGATCTTGTTACATCTTTGTGTGCAATTTATATGAATTTTGGATGGAGCCACATTCAAATATATAGCTGCTTTTAGCCAAATGAGAGATATCGGCAGGAACGGGATTCCACCGTTGTGATTGGATCAGTCTACATCACCTGACCACGGAAGTAGTGCGAGTTACAGCGATCCCCACAATACTGCTTACTCGTGAGCAAGGACAGTGCTGCCGGCATTTGGTTTTTCCCGAGGTATACTCATCAGTGTTAAAGATTCTGATAAGTGTTTGTATAGTGAAGATTGTATAGTGAAGTTTAACTGTATTCAAAACTTATAATTTTGTTGTTGTACAAGTTGTCAAGACAAGTTAAAAGGTTAAAATTAAAATAATATACACTTGGAGAAAGAAACTTTGTAAGAAATAAATATATTTATAAGGGAAAGTTGTGGTAGTGTACTGAGATAATTCCCTTAGGGTTGCACAGTCCCTGGAGATTGGCAACCCTAGTGCAGCTACAAGCGGTCTCTGGTGACTGGGCCTGGGTCCAGCAGGTGGAAAGAAAGTCTGTGGTCTGGCAAGTGCACCCGTTTAGGCTGTTCCCTAAATGGGTCAACAAACTGGATGCAGAGGGCAGATGCCCACGCACTCAGTAGAGGCAAGTTCTTCAAACCCATTTACCCACGCAAAGGCCTTTTATGCAAGTCTGTTTCCTCGGGGTCACCCCCTGACTGGTTCGGGGCTTTGCTTTGATTATGCATGCCTTTTCTGACCATCAAAGGCCACCTCACTCTCCGCGCGCGTTTTGCCTGCATTTCCTGGATGCTGGCTGAATAGGGTTGCCAACCTCCATGTATTAGCTGGAGATTGCTGAGGAACTGGTGTAGGCCTCCCCCACTGCTGGTGAGCGCCCCCCCCCCTAAAGACTGGCGTTCTTTAAAGCCTAGAGCATCCTCCAAGTCCAATCCTGCCTCTCATCCAATAATTCTTTTGACAGAAAATGAAAATGGCCGCCTTGGCAATTGGACTCTATGGCATTGAAGCCCCTCCCCTCCCCAAACCCCTCCCTCCTCTGGCTCTGCCCCAAAAATCTCCAGGTATTTCTGTACCCAGAGCTGGCAACCCTCATCACAGCTAATTTATGGCAACCCCGTAGGGTTTTCAAAGCAAGAGACGCTCGGAGGTGGTTTGCCATTGCCTGCCTCCACGTCATGACTGTGGTGCTCCTTGGAGGCTGTCCATCCGAATACTAACCAGGGCTGACTCTGCTTAGCAGCTGAGATCTGATGAGATCAGGCTAGCCTGGGGCTATCCAGGTTAGGGAAAATAAAATAAATATTTATGGGTAATTGTTAGAATGCCTTTCTGACTTTAGTCTTAAACAAGTGACTCAAATACTGTGTTTTACTCTTTGTTCTCTTCTGATGCACCTGTAATCCCAGTATCTGAGCACCTCGTGAGGTTTCAGAGTACTAAAAGACTACAAACAAAATGATGACTAAAGAGGAATTAGCACGAAAAATGTATAGACTAAGGCCAAAAAATTGTTAGCCTATGGGTGGGGCATTATATGGGTTAGAGGCTTTTTAAATTATGTAGGATCTAGACCAGGGGTGTCGAACTCATTTGTTACGAGGGCCGGATATTACATCAATGTCACTTGGTGACAAACATTGCCTGTTCGGCTTTAGCTTTCTCCCCAGGTTTGTGCATTCGGTAAACCTGAACTGGAAATTTACCGAAATGGCTAATTTTGGAGGGTTTTTTCGGTTCGGGTTGATCGATATGCACAAGCCTAGTAGTGGGTCAACAAATATGATGGCGATGAAAGAGTTTACGGCTATAACTACTCACAAAAAAGCAGGGGAAGCACTTCGTTCAAGCTTCACCATGTCCAAATATAGATATTATCCATAAAGGTCTGAGATTTAAGCGGAATTTTTTAAAGCATGGTTAGATCCCAACTATCCCACAGATCAGGATGGTTGAATGGTTCCTGCTACAAAATGGCAGGAAATGCATTCTATTAAATGAAGTGAACTGTACAACGATGCCTTTTTATTTCCCTCCTGTGGGTTGCATTCATATTTTGCCTTGGCGCAAGTCAAACAAAATTAAGACTATGATTATGCTGAAAACGATAGAGCCCATTAAAGCAAGAGACAGAAAATGGCGAACTCCTCAAACAAAGTCATAAAGGATTATCAGCTGTGCAATTAGTAAAGACGGAAGCAGACAAAGTGAAGTCTATTAAGTCATAAATGAAGGGGAGGCAAAAAAAATGTCGTGCTTGGCAAATTGATAAGTAGATGTGGCTTAATTATTTTGAATTAATCGCGATTGGCAACAATAATTGGAAAATTAAAAATTTAAGGTATGGCCATAAAACCACCCCTATAAAATGAATCGCGGAACACAATCAAACCATTAACTGTTTAGCGTACAAGCAGGCGAAGGAGGAATAAGAAGCGTCTTGCATAGCTGTGCGGAAGAGGGAAGCCAACGGGACAACCAGCCATCTTAACCCGATTTATTTCAGTGCATGTGTGGAAAAATCCATTAGTCGACTAGAGCTGGGATCCTACGTATGCATACCTAGGAGTAAGCTCCACTGAACCCAATGCAACTTACTTCTGAGTAAATATGCTTTGGGTCTTGATGCATCGTTTTATTCTATCGTGCAAAATATTCACATAAGACGTGGCGGACATCTCTTCCTGTTATCCTGTCATTGGACAACAGGGTTGGCAGCTCCGGATTAGGAAATCCCTGGAGATTTGGGGGTGGAGCCTGGGGAGGTCTGCAGGAGGGGCCTCAGCAAAGTATAATGCCATAAAGTCCACCCTCCAAAGCAGCCATTTTCTCTAGGGGAATTGGTCTCTGTCATCTTGAGACCATATGAAATTCTGGCAGACCTCCAGGCACCACCTGGATATTGGCAACCGTATCATAAGAACATAAGAAAGGCCCTGCTGGATCAGACCAAGGCCCATCAAGTCCAGCAGTATGTTCACACAGTGGCCAACCAGGTTACCGAAATTCTCTTCGCCACCAGCGGGAGGAGCCTGAGGAGGGCGGGGTTTGGAGAGGGACTTCAATGCCATAGAGTCTAATTGCCAATGTGGCCATTTTCTCCTGGTGAGCTGATTTCAATCAGCTAGAGATCAGTTGTAATAGCAGATCTCCAGCTAGTACCCAAAAGTTGGCAACCCTAGCAATAGTCGGTATCAAGATGGCTGTCCTCTACAGGACCCAAGATAACAGAAGTTCTCTGAGGATCTGAGGGGAAGTGTCACCCTCTCTGTTTCTTATTAATACCAGTGTGGCACCGAACATATTAAACAGCTGTCTAGACTTGATAAGGGGCTGAATGAGAGCTAATAAACCAAAACTCAATCCAAAGGATGCAGAAATTATTTGATGAACTGTTCCAGAAAGTGGTATTCAACCTGTGCTGGATGAGATTTCACTTTCCATTAAGTTCCCAAGTTGCGTGTGAATTTAGATTGCGCTTGGACTAGGGCATTGTGGCGTGAAGAACCTTTCATAAACTTCACGTGCTGTGCTAGCCATGACCATTCTTGGGTTAAAAAGAGCCTTGGATACTCACCGTGAAGGCTCCTTCTGCTCTGAGATACGGAGGGCATCTGAAGAGTGGGTGTTTCCTATTCCTCTTGCTTCAGGAGGCAGGAACCTAAAAAGTTTCCACTTCCTGTCTCCTGGGGGAAACGCCCCCCTCCTCTCTAGTTCTAATACTTTCCCAGCAATAAAACTCAGATGAAAGGAGGAAGAAAGTACATGCAGACAATTGTACATAAAAACTATGTGAACATTGTAACATTATGAATGAGGACATAGTAAAAAACGTCTAACTATAGTGAAAACTATAGAAGTTAGGATAGACTACGTTCTACCAGAAGTAACTTCTAACTTGCTAGTTAGGAAAACTTTAACTCTGAAGCAGAATTTTGCTTAACCGCTGACTAACTTGCCAGGATTCTTACTGGGTGGGCTAGATGCCCTCTGTATCTCGGAGCAGAAGGAGCCTTCACAGTGAGTATCCAAGGCTCTTTCTCGTTCTGAGAGAGGAGGGCATCTGAAGAGTGGGACTTACAAGAGCTGTCCCGTGCCCGGGTGGGATTCATACATCCTGCAGAATACTTTGGAGAACCCGCCTACCGAAGGCGGCGTCCGCCGAAGCATATAGATTGAGCTTATAATGTCTAACAAACGTGGATATGGAGGACCACGTTGCAGCCTTACAAATCTCCTCTAAAGTGGCCCTGCGGTCAAAGGCAGTGGAAGTAGCCACGCTCCTGACCGAATGGCCCATTATCCCTGATGGCACTGGGAGGAATCGACACCTTACCTGGGTCGGAGGCTTCATGGCCAAATGCCTGGGAGGCGGAGAGTAACATGGGCCCCTGTGGAGTTGGAGCGGCAGCTGCCGCTATGTGCTCCAAGCCACCAGAGTCGGAGCAGCCGAAGCCGCTGTATGCTCCTGGCTGCTAATTTGAGTCGGAGCAGAGAAATCCGCGGTGTGCTCTGTGTTACCAGAGGCTGGGATCGGAGCAGCCAGAGCCGCTGTGTGTCCCTGGGCGCGTTGTTGTTGCGCCGGCCGCACGGCTCACTCCGATGCCTTGCTAGCGTAGGCTGCAGCGAGGAGGAGCTTGGCAAGATTGCCGTGCACTGACCCGGCTCTCTTTTGCTGGCCTGTTGTGCAAGAGGAATAGGAAACACCCACTCTTCAGATGCCCTCCTCTCTCAGAGCAAGAATGACCTCTTCATATTAATCCATGCTCTGGTCACATCCAGGTTAGAATATGTTGTATATAAGGTCCCACTACACCAAACCAGCTCTCAAAGTATTGGGGAAAGTTTTCAATTAGCAATAATCGTGCTGCAGATCAACCTCATGTAGCACGGGAATGTTTCCAGGAAGCAGCGCTGGCGCCCAAGCCCCATGCCACTACATTGCGGAGGGGATGCCACTTGTGATGGTGTGAGTGCCCCTTATCCCAGGTCACACCAGCACCTATGGACATTCACCCCCTCTTTAAGAATGGACTGCTGACTCTGATCTAAAGATTTCTGGAGCTATCCAAGAGATTCCAGATGATATACTGGGAATGTTGAGCCAACATGCAACAGAGAGCCAGCTTGAGGTAGTGGTTAAGAGCGGTGGTTTGGAGCGGTGGACTCTGATCTGGAGAACTGGGTTTGATTCCCCACTCCTCCACATGAGCGACAGATGCTAATCTGGTGAACTGGGTTGGTTTCCCCACTCCTATACATGAAGCCAGCTGGGTGACCTTGGGCTAGTCACAGCTCTCTTAGAGCTCTCTCAGCCCCACCTACCTCACAGGGTGTCTGTTGTGGGGAAGGGAAGGGAAGGTGATTGTAAGCCAGTTTGATTCTTCCTTAAGTGGTAGAAAAAGTAGGCATATAAAAACCAACTCTTCTTCTTTATGACATTGTCAGTGCAGATTCAGGAACCCCCATGGTTGCTTTAAAGTCCCTTTTCAAGTCTTGCAAATATCCGAATACATTTACTTGAATCAAGATGAGGTGAACATTTCCTTAGAGCTCTTACCTTGAATGCCCTTAGCATTTGGACATGAAATGGTCGAGTAAAATGGATTCACTCAAAGTTGAGAAGGTAACTTTTCGTTTAAATCTGTAAATCTGCAAAGAGAGACAGAGAGACACAGAGATTTTTCCCTTTCCAATAATCTGTTCAGTGAACAAGCTGCAAAAGATAGTTCTGTAATTCCTCCCTCCCCTCCCAATGTGATGTAGCAGACGGTAAATTTCCATTTAAAAGAATAAGTGGAGTCGCTGCTGGCACCCAAGTCACTTGTCTTAGTCAAATCTCACAAAAAGGATACAGCAATACGGTACTTTATTATTTCACTTGAGGCAGAAATCAGGGGATGAAAGAAGGGTTGAATGACGCAGGGTCATGGCCGCTAGTCTTTTCTGATTTAATTAAAAAAAAAATATCTCAGGAACTGAATTCAGTACTTGGATATGTAAGGAAGATATTTCCCTTTCACCTCAACTTCTGTAACTAATGAAACAATCCGACTTTGCGCTGGAAGAAAGCTTTTCTGAGAGCACTTTACAAACATTAATTATGTCTCGCATCACCTTGCAGTATTTGTTCATCAACGAGAACACGCTTAACCCAATCCCACCTATAAATATTGAGCAAGGTCTTTAAGCAAACTAATGGAATATAGTGGAAAATGTAACTAGCCGCACTGTGCCTTCGTGGGCCGGCCATTAATGCCGAGGGAAAGCGTGTACAAACGCCAAGAGAGTAACACACGGAATTGTTTCTATCACTGTAATTGTTTATACAGTAGAAAGAGGTCAGGGCATCTACATTTTCTGCTCAAAAAAGATCATTCTTAGCTTCGGCTTAATGGAGAGAAAATGCTTCATAACAAATTAATAACCCCCCCCCCTCCCTTGGTTAGGATCTCTGTTTGCAAAAGAAAAGAAAAAGTGGATGAAAAGAAGTTGTAATGAACTGCAGGCAGGGCTGCCAACCTCCAGGTGGTTAACAAGAAAAAACAGCACAAAGCTCTCTATATTTTTCAATTACAAAAACTATATTAAATAGATAATGCTAAATGACAAACAATGTGACAAATGTGAATTACCACCCAAAGTGTAACAAAACAAATACATTCTTTTTGCCCATAAGATTCTTTGATCTGTGAGTTAAACCGGCCCTGAGAGGTAGAGTCTAAACGACAAGCCCTATGGGGCGATTAGGAGCCGTTTGTGCTGTTGACACGCTGATGAAGCCCCTAGCGGCGAAAACGTGCAGAATAATCCGGAAGGCGTTCTTATTTTCCTTTCTGGCTGAGAAGACTTCTTCAGAAGCTAAAATCAACTTTACTTTTAGCCTTATGGGCAAAAAGAATGTAACTGTAATTGATGCACTACTTAAAAACTATGAAACTATGACATGTGCAGTTAAGAAAAAATAACTTTTTTTTGATGTATATTGAGAGAATTTTCCATGTTTGTATTGTCCATATTATTTGTTTTGTTACACTTTGGGTGGTAATTCACATTTGTCACACTGTTTGTCATTTAGCATTATCTATTTAATATAGTTTTTGTAACTGAAATATAGAGAGAGCCTTGTGCTGTTTTGTTTTTGTTAACCGCTTAGCTATAGCATAGGTGTATTTTTCCTTCCAACCTCCAGGTGGTGGCTGGAGATCTCCTGGGATTGCAACCGATCTCCAGACGCCGGAGATCAGTTCGCCTGGAGAAAATGGCCGCTTTGGAGGGCGGGCTCTATGGCATTGTACCCCATTCATGCCCCTTCCCTTCCCAAACCCCACCCTTCTCTGGCTCTATCCCCCAAATCTCCAGGAATTTCCCAACCTGGAGCTGGCAACCCTAACTGAAGTCCCTTCCCTTTCTAATCCCCACCCTCCTCAGGCTCCATCTCCAGGTTTTTCCCAATCTGGAGTTGGCAACGCTAACTGTGGGGGCCTAGAGGCTACATGTTCATTATTATTTTCCCCAATTTGTTAGGTTTTCTGCTCCTAGGCCCTAAGGGTGGCCTTTTGGGTATTCACCTGTGCTTAATGGAGGATTTTTGCCCTATGAGGGGGTCCAGGCAGCACCGCTTGTGGGAGACCTTTTTTTAAAATGCCGGCAAAGCACATGGTGTGACATCACTGCTGGGGGGTACCCGGAAGTGACATTACGTCGGTCTAGGAATCACCTGAAACAATATGGTTTTACTGGTATGGGAATTCGGCTTGTTTCGGGTTTCCTGAAAAAAATTGGCCCCAATAAACCCGAATTATCATACATCAGGGTTGTTTATGCATGGGAGTTTTACCTGAGGTTTGTTGCTTGCTGGACCCACACTTTCTTGTTGGGAATCTCTGCACCAGCAGGCTCCAAGCTCAAATCAAGTCACACCCCTTGAAATGCTGCTTTGAAATTGGCTTGCTTTGAAGTGGCTCACTGTGAGAGAGAAAAATGGCAGCATTAAAAAACATTTTAAGAAGAAAAAAAACAGAGCAATCTGAAAGGGGGGGGGGAGAAATCCAAGCCTCATTTTAAAAAAGCCTTTCTTCTGCTCAGAAAGAGCTCCAAGGAAGCAGGAAGCATTTGAATCCCTGCTTTGTAATTGACTGTGAGAGAAACCAAGCTTCCGTGTCCCACACTTTGCCTTATGCATGGGGATTTCACCTAGGCTGAAATAGGAGAGGGAAGAATCAGGTTAACAGAGGAATGGGAAGTCCCAGAATTTGCGAGGGCTGGAAGCGAGGTCATCTCTAATGGACGGGAAACTCATGCATAACTTCAAGGAACAACCGAGACAGACTGGGGGCGAATGTGAGTGGAAGTACCCATGCATAAACAACCCAATTCTTTACCTGCGTTAGGGATGCTAGCCTCCAGGTGGGACAAGGGGATCCCCCAGAATTACAGCTCATCTCCAGACTACAGAGATCAGTTCCCTGGGAGAAAAGGGCTGCTTTGAAGGGTGGACTCTATGGTGTTGTACCCCACTGTGGTCCCTGTCCTCCCTAGGCTCCATCCCCAAATCTCCAATAGTTTCCCAACCTGTATCTGGCAACCCTACCCCCCCATCCTCCATCAGTGTCCAGGGGGGACCTGGCAACCAGCCAGCATGGTGTAGTGGTTAAGAGCAGTGGTTTGGAGCGGTGGACCCTGATCTGGAGAACCAGGTTTGATTCCCCCACTCCTCCATATGAGTGGCAACAGGCTAATCTGGTGAACCAGGTTGGTTTCCCCACTCCTACACATGAAGCCAGCTGGGTGACCTTGGGCTAGACATAGTTCTCTTAGAACTCTCTCACAGGTTGTCTGCTGTGGGGAGGGGAAGGGAAGGTGATTGTAAACTGGTTTGAGTCCCCCTTAAGTGGTAGAGAAAGTCGGCATATTAAAACCAACTCCTCTTCTGAGAGCAGGCGTCCGTCTCTTCCATTCTGGTGTCACGGGGTTTTCCTTTGGAATGAGGATTCCAAGGATGCTTCTTCATAGCACCTTTAGCAACGTGGTTAAATTTGTTTCCTTTTCAATTAAAACAACCGTTGGCTGCAGATTTTCTTCTGATCTATGGCTTTGACTATGTGGAGCTCTGTCCCTTCTTCAGGGTGCTGTTTCATAGGGGTGTCTTGTAGCTCTGTCCTTGGATACTGTATGAAACATACAGAAGGGGGGGTGAAACAAAAGCAGAATGGATTTCTTTTCATTGTCTGCAATAAAGGGGGGGAAGTTCCCTGGGTGAAGGGGAGGAGAGGTAGAGACAGCAGAAATGCATGCTTAATGCCAAAGAAAAGCCTGCCCGCATTTTAGATGCTGGCAAAATCATTCAAGATCACTTTGACCTGCCTTGACCAGCTCTTCTGCCAATCCGAGGGTGACCTTGGGTGAGCAGAACTCGAAAGACGGAGAGCCGGTTTGGGTTCAGAGACCAGAATGTATAAGTAGCCGTTTGTAAGATTCTTCGGCTTTCTACCTGCTCCTTCAGTACCTCAAGAAATACAATAAATATTCTTGATTTGCTGCCTTATAAAGGCTAGATAAAGGCTCTCATAAAAGTAATGGAAGTGTGGAACCTGTGGTGTCGTTCCTTGACTTTCTGCATTCTTTCCATTTTATTATTGATTTTATTTTGATTTGATTTAGAAGTTTTTATGCTCCCTCTCCAGAGGCTTGTTGAAAGCAAATAACGATTAAAAAAAGAAAAGCAAAACCAAATTCCCTACAAGAGAAGGCGGTTTTCTTTATTCGAGGGCTTGTTTTGACATTTGATATTTTGCATACTAACTTCAATCCGCTCTGTTAACTAAATGGTGTTTCGCGATAACTCTGCAAGACGGTCAAGAGAACTTTTTTTCCTGTAAAGTTGCTATGTATTGCATTGATGATCTCTTTGATATTGGGGCAGTTATCTAGTGCAAGGAAGAAGAGGGGAGTAAAACCCAACCTAAAAACAGAAGCTGGGTACCCAAGGCTGGGTGGAAAGAATGTGTGTGTGTGTATGTGTGTGTGTGTGTGTGTGTGTGTGTGTGTGTATATATATATATATATATATATATATATTCATGCCAAACTGGGCCATAAGGAGGAGGAGGAAGAAGAGTCTGTGAAGGGAATGGCGAGAAAAGGTTTTATGGGGCCAGAGGACTTATTTGAGTTGCTTTCCAGAAGGGGAAATGATAGAGCTGAACAGTTGCCAGTAATCCAAGGGCGAGCCATGCACTGACTTAGGCCCCGGGCGCTAAAGCAATCTCACAAGGTGCTCTTGGGTATGCATATTACTTGTGGCGAGACCTCGTGAGTGCCACTTCTTCATAAAGGCCTCGCAACCACTCGCTTTTAAGCCGTGGGAACTTTATGGATTATTACTCAACATATCAATTGTCAGTCGTGTTAGGCGGCATCATCTGGGTGGTGCAAACGGACTTTCTCATACCCGCTAACCGTTGTTCTCTTGCACTGAATTTTGATGTTGTTCAGCAATTTGAACATAAAAAGATCGCTGTGGTGAGTGTTACGGATACCGTGGACTGCTAAAAAAACAAATCAGTGGGTTCTAGATCAAATCAAGCCTGAACTGACCCTAGAAGCTCAAACAACTAACTGAGGCTACCATATTTTGGTCTCATGAGACGACAAGAGTCACTGGAAAAGACAATCATGCTAGGAAAAGTTGAGGGCAGCAGGAAAAGAGGAAGACCCAACAAGAGATAGATTGACTCTATAAAGGAAGCCACGGGCCTCACTTTGCAAGACCTGAGCAAGGCTGTCAAAGAGAGGACATTTGGGAGGACTTTGATTCTTAGGGTCACCATGAGTTGGAGGCGACTTGACAGCACTTAACACACACACACACATGATAATACTTAGGAGCTTTTGTGCCTGGGGGCTGCCAGAAGCCCATCTCTGCCTTTGGATGTTGCTTACCCAGAATAGAGCCATTTATGCAGGGCTGTTTCCCCGCGGTCACCCCCGCCGACTGTTCCGGTGCTTCGTATTGATTCTGCGTGCCTTTCCTGACTGTCAGAGGTCGACTCGCTCTCCCTGCGCGTTTCCCAGATTCTTGCTAATACAGCATCCGGAAAACACGGGCAAAATGCATGGAAATGTGTGGGGAGAGCGAGGCGAACTCTGACGGCGGGGAAAGGCATGCATAATCAAAATCAAGCACTGGAGTAGTCAGCGGGGTTACTGTGAGGGAAACAGCCCGGCATAAATGGCCTAGATCAGACTGATTATGTGAAAAATAGGCCCCGCTTAATTCAGAAGGACCAGTAGTTTAGACCCCCATTTGAAAATGCTGCATTTGGGTTCCTTTGCTGATGTGGAGATACTTCACAATTTGCAATGCAATCCTATGCGGAATTACTCCAGTATAAGCCCCACTGGTTTCAGGGGCTTTAACTAGAGTAACTCTGTATGGGATTGCACTGCCAATCTCCGACTCTGCTTCAGAAGGAAGGAACAACCTTTGAGCAAGATTAAGAACAGCTATTTTCGACCGGTATGCGACAGCAAGTGTCAGTTAAATTATACCTTTGCATTTACTGTAAAAAACGCTTCACTGAAAGGCATTTTAATAAATGTAAGGAACAAATAGTCCAGTAGCACTAGAAAGATAAACAGATTTTTCCGTGGGATAAGGTTTTGTGGGTCAGAGTCCATTTCATGCTGTTTATTTCTTATCAGATTCCTGAACGTAAACCTCATTTTATTTCCCTTCAAAACACGGCAGTGGCTCTTGGAACTTCATTGCTATAATAGGTCTTTAAATTAAGAAAACACACCTTTGTCCCTTTTTGGGAGAACCATAGGGTTCAGGGTCTGCTTGAAACCACTGTAAAAAAAAATCCCTTTGACATGCATGGCCCATAATTTCAGTTTCTTATTTTTTTTAAAAAAGTGGTTTAAATAATCCCAGAAATCAAATTGATTTCTCAATCTGAATCAGTAATCCAAGTTTTTAGAACAAATAATCTTATCATTCAGGTAAGAAATGGCCATTTCATTTTCCATTTGTAATAGCTATCAAAATCCGGCCAGAACAAAGCCCTTTTACGGGGTCTTAGTTCAATGGGTGAGCATTTGCTGCTCATGCTGAATTCAGTGTCGTCTTAAACTTTGCCTGGATTGAGGTTCAAAAGGAGCAAAGAAAAAGAAAGGCAGGTTAAGGAAGGTCATGTCCAGGTTACTCCTGAACAAACATGACAAGTCTCCTAACTCACAATTTCACAATTTTGCAAACTTTTCAATTGATATTTTTTTTTAAAAAAAATAAAAAATCCCCAATGCTATTTAAATATCTTTAAAGTAATGGTTTTCTGCAATTTCTCTCTCTCTCTCTCTTTTCCCCTTTGGAAACATACCGTGCTATTGTCAGCTTTAAAAAGAAGCAATTTCCTGACTTTTTGAAATTGAGCAGGGTCAAGGAAAAATTACCACTATGGGAATCATATAATTAAATAGACTAGAAGGCTGCACTTATGAGAAACTAAATTTAAGTTTATGCTATTAATACTTGATTTTGGAAGTGTTAGGGCTTTTAAGCAGAGGTTGGGTTTGAGGACAATTCCCCCCTCTCGGCCTATCCTAAACGCTTTTTTCCGTTTTAAAAGAAACAGTTATTTTTTTCCTAAACCTTTTGTGTGTGTGTGTGTGTGTGTGTGTGTTCCTTTTTGGAAAAGAAAATATTGCTAATTAGCTGATGCCGGATTAATTGGGACATACTTATTAACATCTATGCCTTCTGTCACCCCCTTCCCTCCCTCTCTTGACATTGTAATGTTCTACTCGAACAGCATTTGTAAAGATGAAAATAGCTTACATGCTTTTCTAGTACTCTCTCCAGTAATTAAACACGAAATAAAACTTTAAAACGTTCGACTGAGTAAAACTGAGCTCTTCCCCCCCCCCAACTAAGCTTGCAAAGATGATATACTTCTATCTCACACGTCAGTCCAAAAGGATTAAAAGGGTTAAGAACTTTTGCTGTATAGCCTTATTCAAGTTTATGAATCACGAGGTGAACTGAAAGAGCCATTAAAAAAAAATTACTAGATTCTTACACTAATAAATGACGGCCATGATTTAGACTAAACTACATCAAGACAATATATGGAGCTCTTTGACAACAGCTTCAAAATCAGTTGTGTTCCAAAAAATTGCACATGGGGGCGGGGGGGAAGACATTTATTTTAAAATGGCACTGTTCATGATTTTCCTAATCTAATGGCTTGAATTGGTATTTTAAGCCTTGGTGTACTTTTAAAAAACACTGTTGCTGGCTAAAAGGGATATCCTTTTTCTCTTGTAGGAATCGTTGTGGAGGGGGGGGGGAAGATACATATCGCTTAATGCCTTCCCAACTTTGTTTTTTCCCCCGCAAAAGCAAAATTACAAATATACAATTTCCTAGAGTCACTTTCCAATTCGAGATGCCTTTTAAGGCTGTCATTATTTATCGTCGATTCCCCCTCTTCTAACTACTATTTTGAATGTTTGACTCTCCTTGGATGTAAGTAAAAGGCGGACCTCGGGAGCACAAAAGTAAATCCAGGTTTCAGTTTGGGAAAAAGCAAGCCATAGCTGTCTACACACCTACGTGTGCCTAACCTCCTCCTCCACAACTGTTTGTGTAAGTGGCCTCCTGTATTCACGCCAGACAAAATAGTCCAAACTACAAGCGCGGTGTATAAACAAGACAAAAGAGTCTCACCCCCCTGATCAGCTGCGTAAAATGCAACTAAATTAAAACACCTCCGGTTGTGCGGCTCGTATAAACACGTGAAGGATGTGTATATTAAATCAATGAATATACCGACGAGAGAAACAGTTATTGGCAAAGTATTTCAAATCTGTGTCTGCTCCTTGTTCTCCTTCATGAGCCTGCTAGGTAGTTGAGTCGTTGCCTTTCTTTTCTTTTTCTTTGCAAGATGCATGGTGCTGGAATTCTATTTTCCAGCTGCATAGATTCCACGGAGTAAAGGAAAACTGATCCATGAAGTTCCTATTTGCATAAAACACAGAAACATCTGTCGCCGGCTCCTTGTCGGGGGAAGTAGGCACCAGGGGATCCTGCAGTGGTTCATCTGCCCTTAATAATATTAGATTTTCATGCTGTCGCACAGGAGTGTACAGTGAGAGTCTCCAAGATGCCCGGGGGGGGGGGGGGACGCAAGCTCAAAGGCTTTGCAAGGGGTGATTAGACACTGACACCCACTAAAATGAGCTCTGTCCACAGATCAGCAACCGTGTTTCCCTCCTTAAAACACTATGAGTGACAATGATTTCCAGCATAATTATGCACTGCCTGCATTGCATAGCAAGCTTAAAAAAGAAAAAGAAAAAACTTTCGCCGAGAACTAATCGCCGTTATCACTTTGCGGAACGGCTCTGTGCCGTTCATTCGCGTTCCAGCTCTAGTTCAAGGAAATTGCTCTAGTCTCAAGTCTTTTGGATCAGGGAATGAGCGGATGTCTCTTCAGATCTGAGCGCAGCGTGTCAACAACCGTACGAATCAGATAAGGGAGTCAAATAGCATTTATGTTATTGAAATGTAGTGGGGAGATCTAATATTTTTTAAATAAGAAAAGTAAGTTATGTGGCTGACTTCAGGCCTTATTCAGCGTCCGCCTTGCTCTAAGTTCTTGGATCTTTTAGAAAAAAACAGCTGTCAAATGAATCCCGGTTTAGTCAAATTTTGGTCTTTCGATTTATTCGGTTGCACTGGGATGTTCTTTGGACAGAAATTCCAGAGAAATTAAGCCAATCTGCTAACCCATCATCTGTCATTTATCAGAAGCCCCCAATGCAAATTGGATATTACCTGTAGAAAGTCCAAATCTATGATATTTCTTGGTGGACATAACGCTAGAGCAAGGTTTTCAATGTGGTCTACAGTGCTACAGGCTTGATTTATTTGAGGCTGTGGGCTTATCTGTGGTAGGTGTCTTATGCGTTGTATGCACATTGTTTTCCAAATCTCATTTTGAGAACCTTAGACAAAATGAAAATGAGATTTTTTTAAAATAAAACATTAAGGTTGATCACAATGGTATCTGAAGAAGTGAGCTGTGGCTCACGAAAATTCATACCCTGCCAGAAATTTTGTTAGTCTTTAAGGTGCTACTGGACTCTTGCTTTTTTCTACATTTAATGGTAGAAATTGATTTAAATATCACACTGTTGTCCAGGCTGGGGTGGAAACTCTTGTCTATGAACCGAGTTATGATTTGCAGGTCAAGTTGAAACAGAACATTTCTACCTATGTATGCATGATAGATGTGTGTATAGTTTTATGGGACTTTGGTAAACTCGCTTCGTGGTCCCCACCAAAATGGCTTCTTCTCCTTCCCCGCGCCATCAGACATCTTAGCGACAAACTCTAAAGTGAACGGTGCTATGAGTAGGGTTGCCAGCTCTGGGTTGGGAAATACCTGGAGAATTTTGGGGCGGAGCCTGAAGAGGGTGGGGTTTGGGGAGGGACTTCAATGCCATAGAATCCAATGGCCAGAGCAGCCATTTTCTCCAGGGGAACTGATCTCTATTGGCTGGAGATCAGTTGTAATAGTGGGAGATCTCCAGCTACCCCCCTGGAGGTTGGCAGCTCTAGCTATGAGTCTCTGCTTGCCCATCTAACATGTGATCGCCTTGAAGGAAGCAAGATTGTTTTAAGATGCTCACCTGCCATACGAATCGACAGGTGGTAGAGAAGTCCTGAAATATGACTGTACATGAATATACACATCAAGTCTAGTAATTGGGGGCTGCATCCGGGTGGGGTTTTGCCACATGGCAGGACAGCTGTTTACTGTGTATAAAGCTCACACAGGAGAAATCACTGCCCAGAGATCAGCCCTCCACACCCAGGTAGCAGCTGCACATCACTGGATATCACTGGAAGGGACTGTGGCTCAGTGGTAGAGCATCTGCTTGGCATGCAGAAGGTCCCAGGTTCAATCCCCGGCATCTCCAGTTAAAGGGACTAAGCAAGTAGGTGATGTGAAGGACCCCTGCCTGAGACCCTGGAGACAAGACTGACTTAGATGGACCAAGGGTCTGATTCAGTATAAAGCAGCTTCATGTGTTCATCCTTCTTCCAAGACATTGGCTGTACTTGCAGGAGTGTGACAATTTAAAAAGAGCCCCATGGCGCAGAGTGGTAAGCTGCAGTACTGCAGTCCAAGCTCTGCTCATCACCTGAGTTCGATCCCAACAGAAGTTGGTTTCAGGTAGCCAGCCCAAGGTTGACTCAGCCTTCCATCCTTCTGAGGTCGGTCAAATGAGGACCCAGCTTACTGGGGGTAAAGGGAAGATGACTTGGGAAGGCACTGGCAAACCACCCCGCAAACAAAGTCTGCCTAGTAAACGTCAGGATGTGACGTCACCCCATGGGTCAGGAATGATCCAGTGCTTGCACAGGGGACCTTTACCTTTAAGAGTGTCAAATACAGCCCATGTAAGTTCAGTCTCTCTGACCACTGGCCAATGTCTGGATTTTACTTGAGAAATCAACTGCCCCCAGAGGGCACACATCCACTGGATGCGATGTGTATATGCCTCATTTAAATGTGACACCCCCACATGGACAATCGATGCCCTAGGAAGTGAGGACCACTAAGGAAGTCAGAGAAGCAAAATGTTTCCCATTCTAGCACTGCATCACGCATGGCGCACATGCGCTCGCGCGCGCGCGGGGGGTAGTCCAGGTCCCTGTTGTCTGATTTGGCCCACTGTCCAAGGTGGTCGATACAAAATTATATTAAAGTATTTTGGTTCAAGTAGGTGAAATTATCTTTTTCCCCCCTCTTGTTGCACTCTCTCCGCTGTGCAGAGGGGAGGGTGACTGGGCTTCGTATTGTCTATTCTGGACCAATTTAATTGGTTATTAAAGGGGGGAAAAACCTTCTGATTTATTCCAAGAGAGTTGGAAGCCGTTCTATCGATATTATTGATTCCATTATGTTTATCCTAAAATATCAGAGCTTATAGTCTTCAATCATATTGTAAATATCCACTTGCAATTTTACACATATAGGTACGTCTCACTGTGTTATTATGTTTATCACAGCCTAATTTGGGTTATAACTGAGTGTGTTCATTAAGAAGAGAAGAAATGAAGAAGAGAGGACAAGAAATGTTGAAAACATCCAAAATTATTTTAATAGGCAGTTTTTAATGTATTAGTGAGTTTATCACAACATACTCTGGGGTGCCAAGAAAGGGGTGGGGGGAAGAAATTTTGAATGTATTGTATCTCATTCTTTTTTATCTTTTCCTAATTTCCCCCCTCCCCTTTTTTTCAAATTATTTTTTCAAAAACAAAAAAATAATTTTAAAAAAGGAAAAAAAAGAAGGATGTGTAAATATTCTTTTTTCACCACCGAGAATTATTCTTTGATTTGAAGCAGACGTTTGTATTCTTAAACAACACTGTTCAGGATCCCATTCAGTGGGGCTTACTCCCAAGAAAGTGTTTTTGGGGATTGCACTATTGCTCTTCCTGTTTTGTTTTTTAACTCTTAACTTCTAATGTGACCAGCTTCTGCCTGTGTTTCTGTCCTTCTGTCACATACATACCCTGACCTGGATAGCCCAGGCTTGCCCAATCTTATCAGATCCCGGGAGCTAAGCAGAGTCCGCCCTGGTTAGTACTTGGATGGGAGATCACCAAGGAATACCAGGTTAAGCAGAGGCTAGGGGGTTGCCAACTCCAGGTTGAGAAATACCTGGAAATTTGGGGCGGGGGGGCGGGGGGATTTGGGGAGGGGTGTGACCTCAGTGGTTTATAATGCCATAAAATCCACCCTCCAAAGCAGCCATTTTCTCCAGAGGAACTGACCTCTGTCACCTGGAGATCCATTTTAATTCCAACAGCTCTCCAGGCCACACCTGGAGGCTGGCAACCCTATCAGAGGCAGGCAATGGTAAACTACCTCTGAACGTCTATTGCCCTGAAAACACTATGGGGCTGCAACTGGCATATCGGCTGCAACTGAATGGCAAAAAAACCTAAAGCAAGTCTACATACCTATTCAGCTAAAAAAGCTGAAAGCGCTCTTCCTGAGGGTGCTGGTACAATCCAAGCGTAACTTTAAAAAGAACCCCTAATCATTTGTGTCCTGAGTAATGTCCTCCAGGATTCCAACATGTTATTCATGGATATTAGTAAAAATAGATATTAGTCGTGATGCACACCTATTCTCTCCAGTATCCGAAGTGCATGCCTATTATATGAGGTGTGGTGGAACACAGGCAGGATGCTGCTGCAGCCACCTTGTTTGTGGGCTTCCTAGAGGCCCCTGGTTGGCCACTGTGTGAACAGACTGATGGACTTGATGGGCCTGGGTCTGATCCAGCAGGGCTTTTCTGATGTTCCTATGCCCTCTGATGCTGGTATTACAGGCCTGGCATCTTTTGATTATATTACAGTCTAGGGTTGCCAAATACCGGGTTGGGAAATACCTGGAGGTTTTTTTGGGGGGGTGCTTGAGGAGGGCGGGGTTTGGGGAGGAGTGGGACTTCAATGGGGTATAATGCCATAGAGTCCACCATGCAAAGCAGCCATTTTCTCCAGGGGAACTGTTGCCTGGAGGTCAGTTGCAATAGTGGGAGATCTCCAGCCACCACCTGGAGGTTGTGCACCACCTTTTGACCAAAGGTGTTTTTCTGTATAACAGGGCCACCTTGTATCATTTATACTTAATAAGAAAGTGTAAAGAATTGTTCTTTATAATTGCTAACAGTTGAAAAGACTTGTATACGTTGATGTTGATGCCTTAGAGTTTGATATTATTGAATACATTTAAGGGTACAGTGGCTGTGTACTGAGATTTTTTTTCCTTAGGGATTTGCACCACCTGGAGGTTGGCAACCCTGTTCTATTCTGTTTCTTCCTCTAAGGGCTGTCATATAGAGGATGGTGCAGAATTGTTCCCTGTTGCCCCAGAAGGTCGGACCAGAACCAACGGGTTGAAATTAAATCAAACGAGTTTCCATCTAGACATTAGGAAGAATTTTCTAACAGTTCCTCAGTGGAACAGGCTTCCTCAGGAGGTGGTAAGCTCTCCTTTCCTGGAGATGTTTAAACAGAGGTTAGATGGCCATCTGTCAGCAATGCTGATTCTATGCCCTTAAGCAGATGATGGGCACCTTGGCCATCTTCTGGGCATGAAGTGTGGGTCACTGGGGGTGTGGGAGGGAGGTAGTTGTGAATTTCCTGCATTGTACAGGGGGTTGGACTAGATGACCCTGGTGGTCCCTTCCAACTCTATGATTTTATTATTCTAACGAGTTAAAGGTGATGGACATGTTGTCTCCCTCATTTTAGCCTTGTGGAAACCCGCTTAGGCTCAGAGAGAGTGACTGTCCCTCGGGCAGCTGAGGAACTCCATAGCTGAGCAGGGATCTGAACCCCCTCTCTCAGTCTTCTCAGTGGTATTACGACGAGTGTTGTGATAAGAGGGTTGACCCTGGTGCAGGCTATGCCCTTTCGTATTTACTTTCTGCAGCCCTAAGGGTTAAGATCCTGCCCTAAAAACAACCTCGCCTCGTTTCCTATCGGCTTCAGGCCTTTCACAGGGGTTTCTTGCAACCTCCTTTTCTCCCTTCTTTTCAGTCACCCCCTACAGTCCAATCTCACTATCTCCTACTGACCTCCCGTCCTGCCCAAAACACAACTGCAGCAGAACAAAACATTACATCGGCGTGCCTTAACCAACCGTGTAGTGGCTGCTTTTGGAAAACGCTGCGTCTTAAAACGATGCAATCTTTCGCTTTGCAATTGAGACACTAACGGTACAATCAAAGCACTTTTCAGCTCCCGCCGATTTCAGTAAGGAAGTCCGGCATCTCTCCCAGGGAAACGAATTGAACTTAACGGGCTTAAAAATTTTCAGTGTATGACATTTTATATCTCGTTCCTCTACATAAGTCCTTGGGTAAAATCAGATCATTTAATTTGGTGAAAAAGAAGGGAAAAAATTCTTGTTGCGGAATTTCCCCCCGCTCGCTTAATAATTTAAAGAACTATTTGTCTCAAATCTCTTTGATACCTAAACAAAAAAATAGCCTCCTTTTTTTTTTTTTTTTTTTTTTTAGCAAATATACTGATTCAGCTTTCTGGGATCCCATAATAACAGATGGACTGTGAGACTGTTTACTGTTCTTGCCCACGAACTTCCTGTTAGTAAACTCCTATATTATTTTTGAAACAGAAAAATTACAAAGGAGTATCCCAGTTGATTACTGCTTACTGATGAATCAGTGCCAGAAGAGGTCTTTTTTGTAAAAAAAAAAAAAAAAAAGCAAGGCTTTCTAAACTTGATCACATGTTGCTGCGATTCATAATTTTATCCGGGGTTCCAGAGGACATGAAGACGCTGAAATCTTGACCAAAGGCATGGTAAAATCATTTTAAGCACCATTTCAGTTAAAGACAGTGTGTCATATATATGTGTTAACGCATACCTTTATGCAACATCTTTAAGGAGTCAATTGCCCCCCATTTTTTTCTCAGGCACGTGCTCCTAAAGAGGGGGAAATGCAGGACAAATTAGGTTTTCCACTTCAAAGCCAAGGTTCCACATCAGTCCAGAGATGACCTGGGTAAGACGAGGAGCCCAATCCTTTGCTAATTCAAAAGTAACTCCTGCTTTGGGGAGGGGCCGTGGCTTAGTGGTTGAGCATCTGCTAGGCATGCAGAAGGTCCCAGGTTCAATCCCCGGCATCTCCAGTTAAAGGGGATTGTAGGTGATGTGAAAGACCTCTGCCTGAGACCATGGAGAGCCGCTGCCTGTCTGAGTAGACAATACTGACTTCGATGGACCAAGGGTCTGATTCAGTAGAAGGCAGCTTCATGTGTTCATGTGTTGGGTCAGTGGGTTTTTTAATATTCAAATAAAAGTTCTGGGGCCCTGACCTGGATGGCTCAGGCTAGCCCGATCTCGTCACATCTCAGAAGTTAAGCAGGGTCGCCCTGGTTAGTACTTGGATGGGAGACCACCAAGGAAGTCTAGGGCTGCTACGCAAAAGCAGGCAATGACAAACACCCTCTGAACATCTCTTGACTTGGAAACCCTAAAGATGAGCCATGTCGGCTGCAACTTGACAGTCTTTACACCCCCAAACGTGTTGGGAATTGGTGCAATAAAGAGATCTGCCCCCCCCCCTTCGCTTACTGGTTCCTTATATAAAGCTCGGGACATCTTGAAAACTACCCAAAATTTATTCCAGCACATGTTGTTGTGAGTCAGGGCTCACTTCATCAGGTACACGGAGCATTCTCCCATTAGGCAAGTACATTTCTACACAAAGCTGTGAAAAACAGAAAAGCAGGAGAGGTGTTACAATTAGAAGGTGGCCTACGACAAAATCCTGTCAGGCAGCAATCAGATTACGTGAGCTGAAGTGAGCTTCTGACTCAGGAAAACTTCTGCTGGAATAAGCATGAGTCTTTATGGTGCAGCCAGAATTGGTGCCGCTGTTGTTGCTAGAAACCAACATGTCTTCCTGTATGGAGTTATCATCTTTGTTGCTGGCTTCCATCTTTGACAGAGTTCCCTATGGTGCTCCCCGCGCTCTTTCACATGGTTTACAAGCGTGGTGGGTGTTAAAACTCCAATAAACACTTTGGCCGATGTCCGGGGCTTCATCCACACCTCAACAGTATTGTTCCAATAGAGCCTTCATTTGCCACCAGATTTGTCTTCTTATCCACCACAGGAAAATCCATTTATAAATGGTTGCTGCAGCACAAGAATAGTACATATGAACTCATGAAGCTGCCTTCTACTGAATCAGACCCTTGGTCCATCAAAGTCAGTCTTGTCTACTCTGACTGGCAGTGGCTCTCCAGGGTCTCAAGCAGAGGTCTTTCACATCACCTTCTTGCATGGTCCCTTTAACTGGAGTTGCCAAGGGTTGAACCTGGGACCTTCTGCATGCCAAGCAGATGCTCTGCCACTGAGCCACAGCCCCTCCCATACAAGGTAGGGCTTAGAGGCAACGTTCACCTGGCTCTTGCTCCCCACAACACATGAAGGATAATTTCTCTATTGTCTGATCCGGTCCATTGTCAAGAAGTCAAATATATTAGTGCAAAATTATGCCAAAGCTTTGACAATGTTTGTTTCAAATCGGTGAAACTATTATCCAACCAAATCAGAATGCAATCTGAATTCGTTTACTGGTGTACGACAATAATCATTTCAAGGAAGAATACACAGCTTGAATAGAGTCATGCTTAACCTTCAAAAAAAAAGGAAATTGGTCACGATCCAGCCAAAATTAAGCACTTCAAGTTGCATTGATTTCAGTAGCAAAGAATTAAGCAAAGATCATGCTCCCAATTTAGGGTGAAATATTAGAAATCCACAACAAATAGCATCACTATGTTTTGTAAAAGAAAGGTCTGCGGTATGATCTGAGGCAGGTTTTCTCTGAAGGGAGTGCCACGGAAATCACTATTAAGTAAGTGGACATGGGGCCGTATCCATAGTTCCAACAAATCTTACAGAAGTCAATCTATGTTCTTTTTTACTGTATATATTCCTAAAGAAAGCATAAGCTATAATAGCTAAAATCAAATTATGTTGGGAATGAAAAAAGCCTAGATTATCTTATGTTAAATGTACCTGAATAGGTCATCCTAACGAAAAGCTTCAGAAAAGTACATTTGTTTCCACAGGACAGGAACAGTTTCACAAATTTCATGGGGCGGCGACCCTAGTCTTGATAGCATAAATTGCAAAGAGTTCTGTGGCTCCTCATAGACAGATGTATTCCACTGTCTTTGTGGATTGCACCCCAATTTGTCAATGCTATGGCTACTTAGCCATATTTTCCCAATGCTACCCCTTTGGCTGGAGATTTTTTCCGTAGCCCTCCCAAGGGCGCCATCTTCTGGTCTCCTGTGTGAAAAACAACCTGAAAACTACCTGAAAGAAATACTGCTGTAAAACAGATTGAATCACAGAGTTGGAAGGGGCCACAGAGGTCATCTAGTCCAACCCCCTGCTTAATGCAGGATCAGCCTAGCGCATCCCTGACAAGTGCTTGACCAGGCTCTGCTTAAAGATTGCCAGTGAGGGGGGAGCTCACCACCTCCCCAAGGTAGCTGATTCCACTGTCGTACAGCTCTTACTATAAAAACTTTTTTTTTTCTTAATATCCATCCGGTACCTTTCCTCCTGCAATTTAAACCCATTATTGCGTGCCTATCCTCTACTGCCAACACGAACAAACATAAAACATTTTTGTTTTAAAAAAAGTCTCTCAGAGAAATTGGTTTTAAATCCGAGAGTTAAGCCTCAATTCAAACAACCTGTGCTCATCAGAGAAGGTACTTTTGTCCCATCCAGTTTGGAGGATGCCATTTTCAGTGTGGGTGCTTTCACACATCCTGAATTATGCACTTTCAATCCACTTTAACGATGGTTTGCAAGTGGGTTTTGCCATTTCACACAGCAAAATCCAGCTGCAGATACACACCTTGCAGGATGTCGTTTGTGTACATGGTTTCCAGCCCCCCCACAAGACGCATCAGTCTAGCAAGATCCCTCTTGTCTGCTCTGACTGCCAGAATATCCAGGGTCTCTGGGGGAGGTCTTTTGTATTCCTGATGTTTTTAACTAGTGATGCTAGGGGGTCGAACTTGGGACCTTGAGCATGCACGATAGAGGCTCTACCACCAAACTACAGCTCCTTTGCCAAGGATAATCAGGAGCCACGTGCCTACAGTGACCACAGACGCCTGAGTCTATGCTAGAAAGGTTTCCCGGAAGATCAGACAAAATTAGACTTGAATATCCTCTGTCAGATAAAAACCACCAAATGACACGATCGGCTGCCCGGTTTTGCACCCAGGTCTGTAATCACAGAAACATTGAGAAGGGTCTTTAATCCTGAAGAGTGGCAGAGGTTTTAGTTCCCAAAATGACTTAATCTCTAGTATTTGCCCAGGGGAATGTCGAAGTGTCAAACTGCTGACAGATACCTGTAGTTTTGGCTGGTATCTATTAGAACTATCCTGTGTTTATCAAGATCATTCATATATAAATTTTATTCTTGCTGTAATTAATGCTTCCTTTATATACCTACTGGTCGTGGACTGTAATAATAAAGAACTGAACCTGATTCTAATTCCATATAAAAGCCAGAAGTTGTTTGCTCCACTTTTTTGTTGTGCTATAAGAGCCTATAGCAGGGGTGGGGAACCTTTTTCCTGCCAAGGGCCATTTACACATTTATGACATCATTCAGGGGCCACACCAGGTGTAGCTCTCCTGGTGGGGGGGGAAGAGGCTAGGGTTGCCAGGTCTCCAGCCACCACCTTGAGGGGAGGCCACATAGAGAAGGCCTGCAGGGTGCCCCCACTCCCCCCTCCCAGGCGGAAGGGCAGCCAGCAGTGCGCCCGAGCAAACGAGGTGCCAGGGGGGCACAGCCCACAGTCGATCGGCAAGGGAGGAAGGAAAACAGAGAAAGAGAAAAAGGGAGAAAGAAATGGAGAGACAGGGAGAAAGAAAGAAAGAAAGAAAGAAAGAAAGAAAGAAAGAAAGAAAGAAAGAAAGAAAGAAAGAAAGAAAGAAAGAAAGAAAGAAAGAAAGAAAGAAAGAAAGAAAGGGATGAAGGGAGACAAAGAAAAGGACGGAGGGAGACAAAGAAAGAGACAGAAAAAGAGGGAGAGAAAGGAGAAAGTGACAGAAAAAGAGGAAGAGAGAAAAGCCTTCCCCCCCACACACACACCCGCTGGCTCCGCGCGACCGGGCCCCAGCCTCCCCTGCTTACACACACACCCGGCGGCGCACATAGCCCCGCGCAACCGGGCCCCAGTCTCCATGCCCTTTCCTCCCCAGAGTTCACAAAAGGCCCCCCCCCCCGAAGCCCAATTGGCTCCTGCATGCATGCTCTGCCGCCGGGAGCCGCCAGCCTCTTTCCCCCTCCCTCTCGCTGCTCAACAGCTGACAGTCAGCGAGAGGAGGTCCAAATGGCGCCGCAGCACCACTGTAAGCCGTGGCGCCAGGAACACCCTCTGGGAGGGCCGCCCTGCGCCCCGCCTCTGCAGCAGGGCCCCAGAGCTCCTGAGGGCCACAAAAAATGTCCTCGGGGGCCGCATACGGCCCCCGGGCCTGAGGTTCCCCACCCCTGGCCTATAGCAACACTTGAACAGTTTGGAGCAGTAATTCCGGGGGATCTCCAGGTCTCACCTGGAGGCTGACATCCCCACCATCACGGCCACCCTCGGAAAATAAACTGGTTTGAGTGCTTCACAGGAAGAGCAACGTTCAGATGTTATAAACAGACGGGGCAGATAATTCCCATCTGAAGACAAAAACAGGAATTAAAAATTCCAGTCTTGATGATAAACTCTTGTCAGAGAGTGAGAAACTACACTTTCCCATCTAGACCCATTTCAATTAGTGATTTTTTTAAAAAACACATAGGTTTAAATGTTTAACTTCACATAGACCTCTTTTGATTTTTGTAATATACAGTATATCACAAAATACAGAGAGATTTGGTGCACTCTAGCGGCCATGTGGAGACATTACATGTATATTTATATATCTGTTACCAGAAAACAGATATGATTACGAACATAAGAGAAGCCATGCTGGATCAGACCAAGGTCCATCAAGTCCAGCAGTCTGTTCACACCGTGGCCCAACCAGGTGCCTCTAGGAAGCCCACAAACAAGACAACTGCAGCAGCACCATCCTGCCTGTGTTCCACCGCACCTAATATAATAGGCATGCTCCTCTGATCCTGGAGAGAACAGGTGTGCATCATGACTAGTATCCATTTTGACTAGTAGCCACGGATAGCCCTCTCCTCCATGAACATGTCCACTCCCCTTGTAATGTATGTATATAGTTAGGCAACATGCAGGGGGAAACTTAGGAGCTTGAGTCCTGCACGAAGGATCCTAAGTCCTGCATGCGCCATTGGTCCAAACCGGCTCACGCCACTGGCCCTAAGCCGGCACGCGCTATTAGTAACCTGGGATTGTTTCCCCCCTATCGCGGATCGGGGGGGGAGTGGTGCGGGGCCGGCCAAGGGAGCATATAAGCAGGGCCGTTTGCACTGAGTTCTCCAGTTCTGTTCTGTTCTTCAATAAACGCGTTGTTGTTGGAACTCCGTCTCGACCTCGTGTGTCCTCCCCACGCGGACTTAACACCCCTCTTAAAGCCTTCCAAGTTGGCAGCCATCACCACATCCTGGGGCAGGGAGTTCCACAGTTTAACTATGTGTTCTGTAAATAAATATTTCCTTTTATCAGTTTTGAATCTCTCAGCCTCCAGTTTCAGCAGATGACCCCCGCGTTCTGGTATTATGAGAGAAGGAGAAAAGCTTCTCCCTGTCCACTCTCTCCAAACCATGCATAATTTTATAGATCTCTATCATGTCTCCCCTTATTCTGGGGTACTAACACAGTGATACTCGCTCAGTGTTTCAGGAGTCACATGTAGCTCCTTCACACGTCACCCATTGCCAGTGATGTTTTGCGCTTGTGTGTTTTAACGTGCTGGTGCTCATCTATAAGGTTGGACTGATTCCCACCAATTCTCCCATCAGGAGAGAAACCTCCCAGTGATGGCTGGAGAACTCCTGCTATTACAACCGATCACCAGCCGACCGATCAGTTCACCTGGAGAAGATGGCCGCTTTGGCAATTGGACTCCATGGCATTAAAGTCCCTCCCCTTCCCCAAACCCTGCCCTCCTCAGGCTCTGCCCCAAAAACCTCCTGCCGGGACCTGGCAACCCTATGTGGAGGAGTGGAGAATCAAACCCAGTTCTCCAGATTAGAGTCTACCACTCTTAACCACTACACCATGCTGCCTCTCTGAGTAATGGTTCTGGACTGTGACTTCCTTTAGAAAACAAGAGTCTTCTTGGCTACTGTACTACAGTGAAGCCCTTGAATACCCGCCTCTTACAAATAAACTGTGAAGCCCACATCAGTGAGTTGTTGTATTGGAGCCCTTTATGACCTCATGGGCTGTAGAGATCTCCACGCGCACATACGCATGACTCAACTACCCAGAAACTACAGCTGCGAGCAAGTCTGAGATATCAGAATATATTTCTTGGCAGAGAATGGCAACCGAAGAAAAGGTAATGTCACTTTGGCTGTTTAGAAGGTTGTGTATTAATGTTAAGTAGGGACTGTGTTGCTGTGCTCCAATTAGGCATAGAAGAAAAATGAGGGGGAGAACCCCAACGCTGAAATGACTTCGGAAATCTGCATCTGACACAATGCCTTTTTTATTAAGTGACAGGGATCCCAAGTCTACATTGCCAGTGGCAAGGTTTGTTTCAGTCCTTATATCCCTCCAACGTTAGATTTAAAATTACGCTGCTCAAGATCAATGGATCAAGGAGCTTCTAAGACACTGGTTCCCAACCAGGGGTCCGTGGACCCCCAGGGGTCCACGAGAACTAAATTAAGGTCTGCGAAACAAAGTTATAAACCCATAATAAATTAATATTGTCAATTAAAAGTTCTCTATTATAAAAATATATATTCAAATATTATTCTAAGTTTAATGTTTAACTAACAGTTGTGATTAGTTTATTTTCAAATTCTCTGAATTTTTATTTTGAACCTTGGGGTCCCTGCACCGAACAAAAAAGTCCTAGTGGTCCCTGGTCAAAAAAAGGTTGGGAACCACTGTTCTAAGGGATAAAGAGAAAGTCTTAGGTAACCAGGGGGTTCAGAAAAACCGAACCAAAATGACCATACATTAAGATGATTTTTTTTGCCATCAAGTCACAACTGTAATCAAGTCTAAACACGCACAGTTGAACTTGTCTTTTTCCCTTGCCAACCTCCGTTCTGCCCTCCTTTCTTGTCTTCCCCACTGACAAAGAAGAAAAAGGGAAATTGGTTCTTATACCCCACTTTTCTCTACCTTTAAGGAGTCTCAAAGTGGCTTACAATTGCCTTCCCTTCCTCTCCTCACAATAGACACCTTGTGAGGTAGGTGGGGCTGAGAGAGTTCGGAGAGAACTGTGACTAGCCCAAGGTCCCCAAACTTTACACTGCTCTGGGGCAGAGACTCTGAAAAGCGCTGCATACACACAGAGCACTAAATAACCATGATTAATAATCAGTATATGTTCAAACCATGCCATAGAGGATATGGGTGATACAGCTGCAAAATGGAACTAGGGATAGATCGGGGGGATTTATTTTCAAACCCTGAAGGAAGTCCCAGGGTTGCAAAACAGTCTGAAATCTTTTTTAAAAAATAAATTGGGGTTTAAAAAGCTGAAAATAACAGAAACTATGCCTGTAACTTTAGGAAAAGAATTCCCTGGCCTATGGAAAGAGGGATAGCTGAAGAGGGTGGGGCAGAGAACGAGTATGGGGGCTGTCACAGAAGGGAAGAAAGAAGTCATGGATACAGGGGGAAATGCCCTCCACAAGTCCACGCAGGACCCCACTTGTAATAACAATAAGGCTGTATTTGCAAAAATGCATTTGATCAAAAATGGAGTTGCCCTAACTGCTTCCTGAAGTGAAAAAATATGCTGAAAATCTCCGATGTGTCTCAACAGATTTCTGAAGCTGCTGTTTCTGACAAGAACGAGACCAACGATGCCAGGTCAGTGCCCTTCGGGTTTGCTTTGGTTTTATCTCTCCAGAAAATGTGGATGGTGGGTATCAAAACATTAAGGATGAGAAATTCACTTCACCTTCAGGAAATGACCCCAACTCTAATTGGGACTGAGCCGTGGCAGAGATGCCATTTGGCTTCTTTGCTGGCTCCTTTTGATGGAGAAGTGGAGCGATATAGTGGTTAGTGTTGGGATAGGATCTGGGGGTCTTGGGATCAAATCCCCACTCTGCCACGGAAGCTCACTGGATGACCTTGGGGCCAGTCACACACTCTCAGCCTACAGGGTTGTTGTGAGGGTAAAATGGAGGCGAGAACCTGGGACCTTCTGCATGCAAAGCAGAGGCTCTTCCACTGAGCCACAGCCTGGGACCCTCATACCTAAAGGGCGACCCCTTCACAGCCTGTGACGCGACCTTTCTCTTGGCTAACTAGAGAGATAACTCTTTTCTTTTACCGTCCCAACTAGTGACCCATGGATGGCAACAAAAGAAGCTTTCCTCCAGTCCAGGCACACAAACACCCGGCTGAAAGAACAACTTCGCTGTCTCCTTACAGAAGTGGACAACATCAGAGCCAAGAACTGGGATTTGCAGAGAAATGTGATGGCCTTAAAGGCTGAACTCAGAAGGTATACATTTAGGGTTGCCAGGTCCGTCTTCACCATCGGCGGGAGGTTTTTGTGGCAGAGCCTGAAGACGGCGGAGTTTGGGGAGGAGAGAGCCTTCAATGCCAAAAGCAGCCATTTTCTATGGGTGAACTGACTTCTATCAGCTGGAGATCAGTTGTAATAGCAGATCCCCAGCCAGCACCTGGGGGTTGGCAACCCTATATATATCGAACCCATCCATGACATTGAAGAAATGGCTGTATTTGCTATACAGGTTGAGCATCCCTTATCAGGACGGCACGGGACCAGAAGTGGTCCGGTATTTCGGATCTTTCCCTACATTGGAATATTTTGGAATCTTTGCATCTACATAATGAGATATCTTGGGGATGGGACCCAAATTCATTTATGTTTTATATGCACTTTATACACATAACCCGAGTGTAATTTTAAACCATATTTTCATGACTTTGTGTACATTGAACCATCAGGAAGGAAAGGTGTAACTGTCTCACTAGAATACCTGTATTAGCTGTTAAGCAAGAGCAACAACAAACTAAATGGCAGGCTTTCAGTCTCCACCAACGATGCAGCATACACTGTATTTTGTTTTTTTAGGTGAGAGGAAACATTGAAACATGCCGGTTCAAGGGGTCCGGTTCTCGGATCAGTCTGGATAAGGGATGTCCAGATAAGGGATACTCTACCTGTATTATTATAAATATAGTCCTTTATTCATTTATTTCCCCCTGGACTGTTCGCAGGATAAACAAGGTGGAGGAGAGAAATGTTTTCTTGGAGACAGAAATCCAAGCAGTAAGAAAAAAACTGGAAGAAGAGTGTGTAACTGCATCTAAGGAGGAAGAGTGTCTGAAAAAGCTGGTAGGCAGCCATGAATATAAATTTCACTAACGGAATTCAAGTCTGTACATACTCTATATGGTGCCAATCTTCCTCATTTCCCCTTCCCCTGGTAGACCCTTCTGACCTCAGGAAAGTTTATTCCCACCAAAGACAGAGGCAAAGGGGGGTAATTTTGCCCCCTCCCCAATTTTCCCTCCTGACTCGCGTGGGAATTGCCCCACAATTCTGGGGGCGGGAGGAACCTGCAGTTTCCAAAACCCTAGGAATCAAATATCCCAGGATCAAAAAAACACTGCTAGGGGGTGGGGGAATCCCGGAAGATCCACAGTCCCTGTGTTGGATCCAACCCAGCGCTTAGTTCAGTACCGGCTGCTGTTAACACACGTCATTTGTTTAAAAGGATGAACTCTGGTTCGGGACATCTGCCCGCACACGAGACTGAAAGAAGACATGAGACACAAATAAGCTAGGCTTTAGCAAAAACTGTGCTGCAGCAAGATTTTAACTCTAGCTGCCCACTAAGGGCTTCATAGCCCTGTCCTGGATGGCCCAGGCTAGCCCGATCTTGTCAGATCTCAGAAGCTAAGCAGAGTCATGAACACATGAAGCTGCCTTCTACTGAATCAGGCCCTTGGTCCATCAGAGTCAGTGTCGTCTACTCAGACCGGCAGTGGCTCTCCAGGGTCTCAGGCAGAGAAAGTCTTTCACATCACCTACTTGCCTGGTCCCTTTCACTGGAGATGCCGGGGATTGAACTTGGGACCTTCTGCAGGCCAAGCAGAGGCTCTACCACTGAGCCACAGCCCCTTCCCATGGTCCTGGTTAATATTTGGATGAGAGACTGCCAAGGAAGACTGGGGTTGCTATGCAGAGGCAGGCAATGGCAAACCACCCCCAAACGCCTCTTGCCTTGAAAACCCCATGAGGGGTTGCCATAAGGAGCTGCGACTTGACAGCACTGTCCTTCAGCAAAGGCTTCGTGAGGGAGGGCATCTCCAACCTGGCTGCAAACTTGGTGCAGCTAATGCTTCTGTGCCACGGTTGCCATCGCCTGCACAGGACTGAGCCGAGAGGCCCTGAGCCCCACCAACAGCCCCCACCCCCGTGATGTACAGCAGCTAGGGTTCAGCCAAACCCTGCCCAGCACCAAGAGAGTCCCTCCCCACACACCCTGGTCTTACAGCTGCTTGGGAGGGTGGGCTTTCTGCCACTAAACACCACTTGAGGTGCCTCCCCTCCCCAGGCTCCACCCCCAAATCTCCGGGAATTTCCAAACCCAGTGTTGGCAACCCCGTGACTGTTCTCTTGTAACATATACAATAAATGCACCACACCTGGGACCTTCCCGTGCAAAGGAAGCGCATAAGAACATAAGAAAGGCCCTGCTGGATCAGACCAAGGCTCCTCAAGTCGAGCAGTCTGTTCACACAGAGGCCAACCAGGTGCCTCTAGGAAGCCACAAACAAGACGACTGCAGCAGCATTTATCCTGCCTGTGTTCCACCGGACCCAAAATAATGGGCATGCTCCTCTGATCCTGGAGAGAATAGGGATGAAGCATGACTAGTATCCATTTTTGCTAGTATCCATGAATACCCCTCTCTTCCATGAACATGTCCACTCCCCTCTTCAAGCCTTCCAAGTTGGCAGCCATCTCCACATCCTGGGGCAGGGAGTTCCACAATTTAACTATGAGTTGTAGTTAAACATACTCTGCAATTAAGCCCCAGCATCTCCCAATGAACAAGCATGGTGGGGGGGATCACGGATTGCAAGTAGGGTTGCCAGGTCCCTCTTCGCCACTGGCAGGAGGTTTTGGGGGCAGAGCCTGAGGAGGGCAGGGTTTTGGGAGAGGAGGGACTTCAATGCCATAGAATCCAATTGCCGAAGCAGCCATTTTCTCCAGGGGAACTGATCTCTGTCGCCAGGAAATCCGTTGTAATAGCAGGAGATCTCCAGCTAGTACCTGGAGGTTGGCAACCCTAATTGCAAGTGTGCTTTGATTGGTAGCACTGTTCTGCCCCAACCCCACATAGTACAGGCTTAAGCTGTGCAGAAGCTGCGGATTTGCCCAAGAGTCATTGGGGGGAGGAAGGAGCCCCGTGGCGCAGAGTGGTAAGCTGCAGTTCTGCAGTCAAAAGCTCTGCTCACGACCTGAGTTCGATCCCGACGGAAGTGGGTTTCAGGTAGCCGGCTCAAGGTTGACTCAGCCTTCCATCCTTCCGAGGTCGGTCAAATGAGTACCCAGCTTGCTGGGGGTAAAGGGAAGATGACTGGGGAAGGCACTGGCAAACCACCCTGCAAACAAAGTCTGCCTTGAAAACGTCGGGATGTGACGTCACCCCATGGGTCAGGAATGACCCGGTGCTTGCACAGGAGACCTTTACCTTTTACATTGGGGTTTGCAGTCTATCTGACTGAGCAGTGGGCCGAGGACATTCAACCAGTTTTGCATCAGTAGTGCGTAACTGGAATAATATGGGGTGCGTTAGGGCTTTGAGACCTTTCCCAAGGATTCTGTCCAGTTAGCAATGAGTTGCAGAAGTCTGCTTGCTTTTCAGCTGATCATGATCATCTCTCTCACACAGAAGGAGGACAAAGAACATTTGCGCTGGAGAATGTCCCTGCTTTCAGAGGAGGTACGTACTAAACTGCTTACCATCAGAGATGTGAACGCTGAGAGGGAAGGAATGGGGAGAAATCAGGAAAAAGCTCTCTGCTTCTTTTCCTGTTAGTTCTGTGGGTATATTTGCTATGTGTGTGTGTACTGTGCCATTTTTGTACCACCACTTATATGTATAATGTGCACCATTCTATGTGCACATTATGAGGAAAGGTTGAAGGAGCTGGGTATGTTTAGCCTGAAGAGAAGACTGAGAGGGGATATGATAACCATCTTCAAGGACTTGAAGGGCTGTCATATAGAGGAGGGAGCCGAGTGGTTTTCTGTTGCCCCAGTAGATTGGACCAGAAACAACGGGTTGAAATTAAAAGAGTTTCCGTCTAGACATTAGGACGAATTTTCTAACAGTTACTGCAGTTCCTCAGTGGAACAGGCTTCCTCGGGAGGTGGTGAGCTCTCCTTCCCTGGAGGTTTTGAAGCAGAGGCTAGATGGCCATCTGTCAGCAATGCTGATTCTATGACCTTAGGCAGATGATGAGAGGGAGGGCATCTTGGCCATCTTCTGGGCATGGAGTAAGGGTCACTGGGGGTGGGGGTTGTTGTGAATTCCCTGCATTGTGCAGGGGGTTTGACTAGATACCCCTGATGGTCCCTTCCAACTCTATGATTCTATATATGCAATATACTGTTAGGCCGTTAATGCATGGCTGAAGAGTTGTTGGTTTGTCCCTCTCATGTCTCACACTTTAGTAAACCACGTTCAAAAAACTGAACGCACGAGAGGGACAAACCAACAACTCTCCAGCCTTCAGGTGTCCCGTCTCTCTTGGCACCTCTGTATCCTTTTCCCACTGCGGCAGCTGGACCCGCTGCCACCGCTTCTCAGTCCCTCCACCTCCTTCTCACACGGCGGCAAATGCTGCCGCCACTTCTCTTGTGTGGCGGCGAAGAGAGCGCCTGCCGAGGGGCGGGGGAAGAAGGGCCTGGAAGTGGTGTCGACCTGCACGAGCAAATGCACAAGCAAGCCTTCCAGGTTGCAGCGCTAATGAGTTTAAAATAGGATAATCAGAGGGATTGGAAGACCTGGGAACGTTGCGCGAGGGAATGGGTTGATCCCGCGGGAGGGAGGCGCCCCATGCGTCCAGACAAGGCGGATTCGCTTCATTCCTGGGAGAAGCGAGACACAAAACAGCCATGCGTTAATGCTCTTAATTTATTGACATACAAGTAACATTGAAAAGGGCATACGTTTTAGGGAGAGAGGGGAAATTGGTACAAAGAAATGGAAGAGTTCCAGAAGAAGGAAAAAACCACATAGGTTAGACCAAGGGCCCCCAACGTGGTGTCCGTGAGCTTCCTGACACACCTGCCAGGTGGGGCAAAAGCCCAGTTTATATAAAGGTTATATACCTGCAAAATGTACACAAATACTGCCAGATGTGGGTTTCTTACGTGTGTGTGTGTGTGTGTGTGTGTGTGTGTGTAAAGTGCAGTCAAGTCGCAGCCGACTTATGGCGACCCCATTTTTGGGGTTTTCATGGCAAGAGACTAACAGAGGTGGTTTGCCATTGCCTGCCTCTGCACAGCAACCCTGGTATTCCTTGGGGGGTCTCCCATCCAAATACTAACCAGGGCTGACCCGTTTCTTACATAGCTCAATATATATTATTTCATGTATATGCCAGGAAATATTGTTTAAACACCGTGTTCATTTTAAAAGGGAGCTTGTTAACAGAGCTTCTGCCTGAAACATTGAAGAGTTGCTACAAAACTTATGTACAACTTCATTTCATTTTATGGTTGGCTCCGCCTCCTTTGGCAGCCATGTTGTGGTTGTGCGCTCCCACCCTGTGTCCAAATTGCAAAGGCACCCGCCGGCTCAAAACGGTTGGAGATCCCGGTGTTAGATGTACACACGGGTGAAGTGAGGTCAAAGCAGGTCGGGGAGGTTGAACAGTTGGCAGAGTGAATTCAGTATTTATTTATTAAATTTATACCCTGTCCTCCCCGGCACGTATTCTGATTAGGGAACAAAATCCTTACTTAGAAAAACTAACACCCTGCATAGGAAAGCTGAGTGATATAGACAGCATGCTCGCTATAGAGCTGGCTAAGAGAGAATTTCTAGGAAAGAACAGGATATGACCTGAAAGTAGCACTCTGACAGTCAAGGAAAGGACACTTTATACAAGAAGAAAAAATGGAGCCATCCATACCACTATCTAATTAGTGGGGGCATGCACTGAGAAAAAATCCTTTACACCTTTAAGAGCCAGCGTGGTTAAGAGAGGTGGTTTGAAGCAGTGGACTCTGATCTGGAGAACCGGGTTTGATTCCCCACTCCTCCACATGAGCAGAAGACGCTAATCTGGTGAACCGGGTTGGTTTCTCCACTCCTGCACACGAAGCCAGCTGGGTGACCTTGGGCGAGTCACCCTCCCCAATGAAGATGAAGATCAGCAGGTGGTAAAGGGGGCGCCGATGAAGTGAGGTTCCATCCACACCTCACAAAATCCTCGTGTTTCTTGAGTGGGATTGCCAGGTCCCTATTTGCTATTGGTAGGAGCTTGTTTGGGGTGGGGTGGGAGTAACCTGGAAGCGACGGGAACGCTCTAGCACATTCTTCCCAAAGCCAGGACTTTGCTTCATCCGTGGCAAAGGGAGTTTTGTGCCTCCCAGACTGGCTCTTTGCTGCTTGGGACCACAGCAGGTGGGGAGAAGTGACTTTAACCTCTCCACCCTGCTTTTCCCAAGTCCTCAAACCACCCCGAAAAGCTGCTGTGGGCTCTGTTGTGAAACTTACATACAGCCATGCAAGTGGTGAAGTGCTTAAGAGCGGTGGTTTGGAGCGGTGGACTCTGATCTGGAGAACCAGGTTTGATTCCCCACTCCTCCACATGAGCGGCGGAGGCTACTCTGGTGAACTGGGTTGGTTTCCCCAGTCCTCCACATGAAGCCCAGCTGGGTGACCTTGGGCTAGTCACAGCTCTGATAGAGCTCTCTCAGACCCACCTACTTCACAAGGTGTCTGTTGTGGGGGAGGGAAGGTGACTGTAAGCCGGTTTGATTCTGCCTTAAGCGGTAGAGAAAGTCGGCGTATAAAAACCAACTCTTCTGCTGCTGCTTGGCTGGAGGGGGAGGAATTTTTACTGCAATTGCTTACTTCTGGGCAGGATTCAACCATTTTGTAATTCAAATCTCTGTGGTTTGGGACCATTATTTTCAGGGGAAATGCTTTCGGCCTCCACTGGGGAGAAAGATGGGGTATAAATGAATTAAATAAATAAGAGCCAGCGTGGTGTAGTGGTTAAGAGCGGTGGTTTGGAGAGGTGGAGTGTGATCTGGAGGACCGGGTTTGATTCCCCTCTCCTCCACATGAGCGGCGGAGGCTAATATGGTGAACCGAGTTGGTTTCCCCACTCCTACACATCGATAGCTGGGTGACCTTGGGCTAGTCACACCTCTCTCAACCCCACCTACCTCATAAGGTGTCTGTTGTGGAGAGGGGAAGGTGATTGTAAGCTGGTTTGATTCTTCCTTAAGTGGTAGAGAAAGACGGCATATTAAAAAAAAACCTCTGCTTCTCCTAAATAATAAAACTGATTGACATCTATGAGAATCCCATGGAATACTAGTGAAGTGATATTGGGTGTTTGCCTGTGTTTTGTGTCTGAAACCAGAGTGTGGCTTTAACAGAATCACAGAAGATGGTCCAGCAGGAGTTCCTGTACCTCAGCTGTCATGTCAATAAATTACGAGTAAGTAAATTTAGAACAAATAAAGACTCCAAACAGAAGACACTTACACAAAACAGAGTTATGAATAATGAAAACTGGTTCTTGGTGAAAATGGACCTGTACATGTGACACATCCTTTGGGAGGTTGGAACGTCACTGGGGAAAGTCCTTTGTTGAAGTGTACCATAGTACACAATCCTATGCAAAGTTACTCCAGTCCCTTGCATTCCTGAAGGAGGGGGGTGTCCATGCCTCTTTACAATGCTGCAAAGTGGCACGGACGTTGGCACGGGGGCAAACGTACTTGTTCCTTGAAGCCAATGAGCTGCGCCAGCCCCTGCCATGGCTACGCCAGCAGGGGAATCCTGGAAGGGAAAGCCTGCGCCAGCATGGGGCAGCTGTTCCTGTTAGTCAGCTTCCAGACCCCTGTTGTCCCGGGAATGCCCCTTGACGCTGCAGCACTGCTAGACGAGCTATTTTGCTGGCTTAGCTCCCCGTGTATTTGGAATTACACAGGTTTTTTTTTTTTTTCTGGAGATTTCCTGCTATTACAACCAATAAAGATCAAATCTCCTGGAGGAAACGGCCACTTTGGCCATTGGGCTCTATGGCATTGAAGCCCCTCCCCTCTCCAAGCCCCACCCTCCTCAGGCTCCACCCCAAAATCTCCAGGTATTTCCCAACCTGGAGCTGGCAATCCTATTGATTTTGGCCGTGGCGACTGTGGATTCAAGTAAGACTTTTGCTGAAACACCTAAATACATTTTTAAGTGTTATTTTTAAAAGGGGGGCAATTTTTAAAGGGCCAGTTGGGATGGGGGGAGGGCCATTGAGCATGCGCCTCAAGATCAATAGGGGCCTCAAATTTAGGGGAAAAAAACTTGTGGCATTTGATAAGTTTTGCTATTTGTTCTTGCATTCATTATTGATTGGCATTTTTATTTTTATTATGGCTGGGGACTTTAAAAGAAGGAAGGGGCCCGGGACGCTCTGGACTTCTGAGAGGTTCTGCCATTCACCTGGATTTAGGACAGAAACACATGTAATTGAGAACTCCTTGGCATAAGAAGAAGAGTTGGTTTTTATACGCCGACTTTCTCTACCACTTAAGGGAGAATCAAACTGGCTAACAACTGCCTTCCCTTCTCCTCCCCACAACAGACTCCCTGTGAGGTAGGTGGGGCTGAGAGAGCTCTGAGAGAGCTGTGACTGGCCCAAGGTCACCCAGCTGGCTTTGTGTGGAGGAGTGGGGAAGCCAACCCGGTTCACCAGATTCGCCTCCGCCGCTCATGTGGAGGAACGGGGAATCAAACCTGGTTCTCCAGATCAGAGTCCATCACTCTTGACCACCACACCACGCGGGCTCTCAGAAAGGAAAGGGCCCGTGCCCTTGCGGAGATCCAGGTCCTTTCAGATTGTTGCTCTTAACGTTGTGCATATGATTTTCTTGGTTAGCTTTGCCCTATGTTTCCAGGGCCACAGCAGGAAATAGATGTCTATTTGTGTGTGTGTTTTATTTGGAGAAACAAGCAATCTGTTTTTGTTATTTTTTAAGAGACGGATTCAGGAATGCAAACTGGTCTGTGCTGAGAAAGATGAACTTCTAGCAAAGGTAATAACTTATCGTACACAAACAACGCAAATCCCAGCCCAAATTAAGCCCTTTTGAGTCCCACAATATTAGTGGGAGAAAACGCAGAGAAGTTATAGTGACTGATATGGACCAAACTACAATGTGTGAGACTGAGCAAAAATCATGTTTTCATTTCTACTTACTATTTTACTGGTATCATTTTTACACAACTGTTTATTCCTTTATTTTTCCATTTTTTTCACCAATATTGTACCGTTTATAATCAGGCTTCCCAATTGCACGGGCCTCACAAGGAATTCCTCAAGATCTCGAGGAGTGGGAGGAAAAACTGGTCTCCACAGTGACACTCTAAAAATTCCCGAGTCTCTATGGTCTTTACCATAGTGTTTAGGAGGAATTCCTAGAACATCACATGGAAGTGACATCACACCCTCCCCAAACTCCACCTTCCGTAGGCACAGCCCCCAACATCTCCCAATATTTGCCTAGGCAGTGTTGCAATCCCTATATATAATGTTGTATGCATGCTTTGCTAAATGTATACATAAAACCAACAACCCTCTAAGGGGAAAAAACATTCCTGGAAAAGTAGAGACTCGTGTTATCCTACAAATATGAAATCAAATTTTGTGACTCCTGTATGGGTTTTCAAATATTTGTTTTATTTATTTCAATTTAAAACCTGCTTTTCTTCCTAGCAAGAAAACAGTTAAGATTAACCAGGCACTACAACCAACCAGCCAATGGCATTCCTTAACAGAACATGATGGACTGATTGAGCAACAAAACATTCATCAACTGGGGAGGAAGAGATTTGCAGCAGCGGACAATTTACACATGAAGCTGCCTTACACTGAATCAGACCCTTGGTCCATCAAAGTCAGTATTGTCTATTCAGACCAGCAGCAGCTCTCCAGGGTCTCAGGCAGGGGTCTTTCACATCACCTACTTGCCTAGTCCCTTTATCTGGAGATGCCGGGGATTGAACCTGGGACCTTCTGCATGCCAAGCAGATGCTCTACCACTGAGCCACAGCCCCTCCCCTAAAGCAATTAGGGGGAATTCCTACAGTATTACATGGAAGTGACTTTTTTGACTTCCCATGTTGCAAAAACCATGAATGTGTCAACTGGAATACAACACTTGGAATCCCCGTGACCAAAAACTATGATTGTGCTGAGCAAGAAATCTACGGCAAGGAACATTAGAAGAATGCAGGGGTAGTAACGGCACGTGTTTCTTTTTCAGATGAAACATGAGAATCAGAAGGTAGAGGAGTGCATTAAGGAAATGGAAGTGGCGATACAGGTACCTAAGTCACATGCTTAACTGTTGAAAGACTGCATGAGAACGTCGCCAGTTACCAAACTGAAGCTATGACGAAACAAAATGGTGGAATCCCATAAGGTTGTGGAATTCTGGCCTGTATTCCACTTTAGTGTTCTCTGCACATGTGAGACCGGTTTATTTCCCCAATTCTGCTAACAACCGTTAGGCAATATTCCTGGTGTTATGATGTAACAGTGCTCAAACACAGAGGTTTAGTTCTGCCAATGTCAGTCAACCACGAGGAAGGGGGATTCCTAGTCAGACCAGAACTCCCCTGTGCAGACGGTAAGATCCCAGAGGTGAATAATTTCCAATGTGCCGTCTCCACTGATGTATGGCTCCTGTAAGTGGGGGCTCAGAAATGACTATTGTGTTTATATATTTTTCATATAAAAAAGATCAGGTTGGGAAATTCCTGGAGATTTGGGGGTGGAGCCTGGAGAGAACAGGCTTTTTCAGAACGTTAGTGGTTTTGTTAACACAGGGAAGAGCCAAGGAACACCTTGGCTCACTTACAGCCCAATCCTGACAGGGGGGGCAGATCCACAGTGGTCAGGAGTGGCGCAGCCGCGCCTCCTCCTCAGAGGGTTCCTGGCCACCGCAGAGCCCCCCCCCCCAAAAAAAGTCCTTGATGCCCTTTATTTAATGAAGATAGAGATGGAGAACCCTACTGTCAAAGAAGTATGAATTTATGAACAATGAGCAAAGTTTTTCCTTTCTTCTGTGGGATAAAGACCTGAATTTTGCTAAGTCCTTGACCATTAATCTTTTAGTCATTCACCATAAAATTTTTTTTTTAAAACTTCTATATTTAGGGTAGGCTTAGAAGGGAAAAGAGAAGTTTATATTTTTTTAAAAAATTTTTTTTAGCGTGGTTAGGTGTAAGGCTATAGCCAATAAAGCCGTACCATTGAAGGAAAGAATGGACATTCTTTTATTAGAGAAGCAAATTATTTCACTTGATCTTTAAGAGTCATATAGATAAGAACCTTAAAATTCTGTTGCCTATTTGCAATCACAAGTGTTAACATTTTTTTAAAACATTCTTGTTGCCGATAGGAAGAAGGAGTGAGGAGGACAGCAACATCTCCCCGAAGGCAGAGACTGTGGTGGTGGGTTACTGAAGAACGTTTACTCTTTGTTATTTTCTTCCCCCTGAATAATCCTCAAGTTTATAATGATGCAGATGTTTCCAGAGGAACAACCCAGTCTAAGTGTGGTCTTTTATGCATGGCTGTTTTCACTCACCGTCACCCCTCCAATGACTTTGGTCCTTTGTGTTGATTATCCATTCTGCTTCCGCGGCAAGACGCAGGGAAAGGCAGGGGGAGAGTTAGGCGACCCCTGACTGTCGGAAATGACATGCATAATCAACACAAAGACCCGAAGTTGTCAGAAGGGTGACCATGAGGGAAACAGCCATGCATAAAAAACCTATATGTAATTAATTAATTAATAAAAAATGTCAGTAACACAGTCTGTTGTGCGGAGGTGACATGTCGGAGACTATGTGACTGGACACAGAAGGCACAATGATGGACAGAACATGTCATTATTTATCATAGGTTAGGGGTGGAGCGAGGAAGTTTTCCCCAGGCCGGTAAATGAACTTCCGTTTGCAGATGGTTCCCCAGAGTTCAAATTCTATACCAGTGGTCGGCAAACTGCGGCTTGCGGGCCGCATGCGGCTCTTTGGCCCCTTGAGTGCGGCTCTGCCAGAAATGACCACGTGCAGGTGCGCAGGCACGCACGGGGGTGTCGGGGCTTCAGCGGCCCCTTCGGAGCATGCGCATGCTTCGTGCAGGCGCCCTGGGGCAACAACAAAAGGAGAGGGGCTGAGCGGACGTCGGTGTTGCGGCTGCAGCCTCCGTTGGCCTCCTCCCCCCCACCTCCGCTCGCTGCCAATGGCCGCCGTGTTCCTGGTGACTGTCTATCTACGACAGTGCTCATCACGTCCGCAAATCCCACGCAGGTGACAAAAGTACTTACTCGAAGCATAAAGTTGCCTGTATTTTTCCAACCCGCTGCAAATCCTACAGGTATTTCTGTCATCAATTTAAAAATTGTAATTATTTTGTGTTGGTGGCTTTATTATTATAAAATGAAATATTTTTTTAGGTGCTACCTATTTGACATGGCTACAAAGAAGAAGCAAAGAAGAAGAAGCAAAGAAAAACGGAAGACGAAAACCGTGGATTTAAAGTTGAATGGACTGAGACTTTTGCATTTATTCAAAACTTAAATGGCCTTCCGACCTGTCTTGTCAGAAAAAATTGGCGCATAACAAGAAGTCAAATTTGGAGAGACGCATCATTTAGCACTAAATATCCTGTCGGTGATGCAAGGAAGAAAGCAGTTAAGGAACTTCAGAAGAGTCAAGAAAAATCAAGTTCTGAATTTAATTACTGGATGCAATCTTCCAACAATGTTAATATTGCAAGTTTTGTGGTTAGTCAAGATTGCTAAGAGAGGAAAACCATACACAGATGGCAAATACATAAAAAGTTGTTTTATAAATGCATCTGAAGAGCTGTTTTGGGATTTTAAGAACAAAGCAGATATTCTTAAAAAATTAGAGTTACCATTGTATGCTAAAACAGTGAAAGATAGAAGTCAAAATGTCTTCGAATATAACCAACCAGCAAGTCGAAGATCTTAAATTGGTTTCAGCTTTATCAATAGCAGTTGACGAGTCTTGTGACATAAATGATACAGTGCAAGTTTCACTTTTTGTACGATTTAGTTCATCTACAGGTCCTAAAGAACTTTTAGGATTATTGCCACTCAAAGGTCAAATACGTGGAGAGGATATTGCAAATGCTGTAATTTAGTGCATGGAAAAACATCATATTCCACTTGATAAAATTGTGTCAATTTCAACAGATGGGGCGAAAAGTATGACCGGTGTAAGAAAAGGGTTTGTTGCTATTTTGAAAGAAAAAATTAATCACGAGATACTTGCTTACCATTGCATCATTCATCAAGAAGCGCTTAGTGCGCAGACATTTCCAGAAGAAATTTGCAAAAGTTATGGAATTGGTGATTAAGATTATCAACTCCATTATAGCTAAAGCTCTTAATCATTGCCAATTTAAAGAATTTTAGTTGAAATGGAGAGTGAGTATGCAGATCTTCTGCTGCATAACAAGGTATGTTGGTTATAAAGAGGAAACATTTTAAAACGTTTCGCTTCCTTATTAACAGAAATTAAAGCATTTCTCCTTGAGAAGGGTGTTCACTATCCAGAACTAATGGACGATCACTGGATCCAAAAATTTTATTTTATGGTAGATGTTACGTCTCATCTAAGTCAGCTTAATCATAAACTACAGGAGAAAGGAAACACATTTTTTTTGATGTTAGAAGTTATTTTATTCGAAAACAAATTATCCTTGCTCAAGATTTTGAAAGAGAAACTTTGATTAACTTTCCAAGCCTGCTGAAACATGGCCAAGAAAATAATTCTGATATTGACATTTGCTATTTCAAAACAACTATTTTAAATATGAGGGAAGCTTTTCTCAACAGGTTTCAGGAATTCAGAAACAGCAAAGCGACGTTAGCCTTTGTTAAAAAACTTCTTAATGCTACTGTAACAGAATTAAATTTCTCTCCCTTTAATGTTGACACTGGCAACTTTGAAATGCAATTGCTGGATTTAAAAAACAAAGAATTATGGAGCTCTAAATTTGAACGTCTTTGTGCTGATATGGAAATATTGGAGAAAAAGAAATGTGAACTTAGTTCACAGCACAAGTGGTCTGCTTTGAAAGACCTGGAGAAGGAAGACATGATGATTTTTAACACCTGGAATAGTATTCCTGACTCATCTGATCAGTTGAAAAAACTAGCATTTGCTGTTCTTTCCCTTTTCGGTTCTACATATTCATGCGAACAATTTTTTTCAAGCATGAACCTTATCAAGAGTAAATTGAGAAGTCATCTTATTGATGAGAACCTGGAATCGTGCCTAAAATTAAAAACAACAACATACAAACCTGACTTACCCCAACTTTCCAAGGAGATGCAAGGCCATTGTTCACATTAAGTGTTTGTCAGTCATTGTTATTATTTAATTTTATGGATACCTTATTTACAATTTAATTTTTATCAATAACTAAGATCATTATTAAGTATGATATCAAGTTTTATTCAGTGTACCTATAGTTTAATTAAGACTTAAAATTTTAATTAAAGTTTATTAAGTAAATAAACAGTGTACCTACCTATATAGTTTAAGAAATTTGGCTCTCAAAAGAAATCTCAATCGTTGTACTGTTGATATTTGGCTGTTGACTAATGAGTTTGCCGACCACTGTTCTACACCATAGTGCAGAGGAAGTAGCCAGGAGATTCATTGCCTTGCGCGTCTTAGGCTGTTTTGACACTTTTAAAAATGTTAAAATAATACAAAGATGATTTAAAAAGCCAGGATTAATACAGGAAAAAAATCATATGATTTCATTTACAATTAAGATATAGTTAAGACAATTAAGAAAAATATATCAGTAATAGCGCTAAATATAAAGTCAGTTGCAAGCAATATGCAATAAGTAATAGGCAGCATTAGCAGGGTATAATGCCGTAGAGTCCACCCTCTAAAGCAGCCATGCTCACCAGGAGAACGGATCTCTGTCCTCTGGATATCAGGTGTAATTCTGGTATATATCCAGGATGCACCATAGAGATTGGCAACGTCAGCAATAACTCATTCATCAAAACCCGAAAAGCCTAACAATCAGACTTTGTGCCCAAAGACGGGCTCCTCGTTGTCATGTACTCTTGAGATCAAGTCATCCTTGTAACAATGCATGGGCAGCAGTCTTGGGTTTTCACTCCATCCTTTCCGACCTCAAACTGCTATTTTCAAGGTTGTGTCAGGCCCACCGGAGTGGACAGCGGACCACTCTTCTCTTTATAAAACGTAATCCCCTCTCTTTGTTCCGTAGGGTGAAGAGAGCCTGGCTCTTTGTGTGGTGGCTGACTGGTGTCTCGCTAGAGATTTTCCTGGCTATGCTCCTCATTTTCCTCCTCGTTCTCAATTTCGGCATTTCAAATGAAACTGTGACAGAGATGTACCACCAACCCATTGACTTCATGGGCTATTCAATCAGGCCAAACATACAGCTATACTTCAATGGCACCTTGCCAATGTGAATGTGGGCGCCAAAGGAGAGACAGCCTGACATTACTATATACCTGAGAAGGTGGATAAAGAGCATGTCCTACTATTAAGGGTATCTGGTGTTTAATGATTCAGTCCACAATTTGGCAGCGGCCTCATCAACATTGGTGTGGTTAAAATGTTGGGAGCTGGATGGGGGAGATATTTGTTGTGTTCAATTATTGGCGGTATAAATTATAAATTGTAACTTGAATAGAAGCTTTGAAATATAAAGAATTGTGCAGTGGCTGCGTTTTGAGATATATTTTCTGCAAGGATTTTCCCACAGCAATTGTAAGAGGGCTAACCAGCAGACAGCTTTGCGGGGGAATGTTGGTTAGGGACGCCAGGTCCCTCTTTGCTATCGGCGAAAGGTGTTTGGGGGGGCAGAGCATGATTAGGACAATTGCCAAAGCAGCCACTTTCTCCAGATGATCAGAGCTCTGTCGGCTTGAGATAGGTTGGTTTAGCGGGAGAATTTCTGCTATTACCTGGAGGTTGGTAACCCTGATGCTGATAGAAGTACCTGAGTTGAAAATGTAACTGAGAAGTACCCACAAAGGTCTAATGCTCAATTTCAACCCCCCCTCCCAAGGAATTTCAATTAGAAATTTCAATTTAGAGGGAAAAGAGGAAACTGCAGTACTTGCTGTGGGTGCTTCTTGAGATTGAGCCTGTCAGAAAGCTTTGTGACGTTCAGGAAGCCAGTTGGAGTCCTTTGCAAGGTTTCCGAGCTTCTTAAAGGCCATCAAAGGCTACCAAAGCCCCGCAGAAGATTCCAACGACTTGCAACGCCTTCCAGAGCCGCCATGATTCCTGTGTCCCCACCCAAGATTTGCCGGAAATTATGCAGGCAGTGCCTAGCAATCCCACATTTGGGTCACCTGTATGAGAAGTCATACAGGTGAGAAAAGAGGAGACAGGAAAGGAGGTTTAGTCCTGGCTCCCCGGAGAGCAATGAAAATCACCCACAGCTTCCAAGATGCCCTCATGGTACGTAGCCAAGGCTCCGTTTTCAACTGCCCCTCTCCCCAGTTCAAGTCAGCTCCCATTGGTCACTCTTAGGGACTGGCAGAGCATAAGCTGTCCATCACAAAGGGCAACCAAGACCATGAGGGACTGGGAGCATCTTTCCTTCCAAGGCCCTACCTGGTTGTGCAGGCTGCTGATCGGCTGGCCCAAGGAACAATCCTCAAACCATTTCCCTTCCAGGTATTACAGAGTGCTGATCAGTTAGCACTTGCAACAATCCCCAAGCGCCTCTTTCTTCCTACACACCCTGCTGAGCCGACGACCGATTGGCATGGCCACTGTAACAGCCACCAAGCTATCCCATCTGGAGTATAAAGCAGCTTGGAGAAAGATCCCATATTTCCTTCACAGAACTACAGTTCCCTGATTTCCTTGGTTAGGAGCCATTGCCTTGCACCATTTATCTCTGGGCCTTAGAGTGAACTCCCTTTTCCAAGGCTAGGCATTAGAATATCAGACACACTTAAGTTAAGGGGGGGGGGCTACATTTTCTTCTGAACCTCAGCTCAGACCAAGCCGCAAAATAGTGCGAGGAATCCACCCGCTGCCATTGTCGGGGTTCCCGCAGCTGAAAGGGTCGTGGGTATAGTTTTCTGTGGTTCTCTGTTTATGTTTGTACTTTGTGCAGAATAAAACTGCTTTTCTTCTATCACCGGTGTGCTCGCTGCTTTTGAAATTTCTACTGGAAAAAGAACCTTTTGCCTCTCGGTAACACACAGTGTCTTAGTTTCTTTCGAGGAAGGCAGTCTCCTCTTTGTTAGGGATTTTTAAATTTGCCTGTGGTTCCTAAACATACTACAATCGATTGGTGCTGCAGGTGTAAAAAACAATGACCATTGTTGCAGGGGCAGTCGGAGGAGCATTACCGGGTACTGATCTTAATGGAAGCAGAAAAAGGTGGCTCCAATGGCCCTTTGTCCCCGTGGTGGGTTTTCCCCCATATTTACACCAGGGCAACTTTGAGGATCCAGTTTTTAGTTTACACTTTTTAAAGGATGTCTCTATATGGGAATGTCGGGAGCCTCTTCATTTGCCTCCACAATCCAGCTTTATAGGGAGGGCTCCCCCCCAGCCCCAACCTAGGTCCTCCCTAACTCCTCCCCCCAGAGGCCATAAAGGGCCCTCCCCTTTCTTGGGCTCCCTTGCGTCAGGAAGCCCACCTAAAAGCCACCTGGCCTTGCGCTACCCCGCCCGAGCCCAGCCGCCTGTCAGCTGTTTGGCGGTGTGCTCTGCATAGGCTGGCCTGCTGGGGTTTGCGGCGGCTGGCAGGCTTGCAAGCACCTGTCGGCCAGGAAAAGGAGGCCCGCATGTCGAGCCTGGGTGCTGGCCGGCCTGCCCCCATGTTGGGGAGCAGCGGGCTTTGATCCATGGTGGTGACTCCGCCATAGGCCCCAGACAGAGCCCTCTGCCTGGTGAGGCGGACAGCCACGATTGGGGGACACATCGGGTGGCTTCCTCCCTCCCTCTGCCTGGCATGCTGGAGGGTGAGGTTGGGGAAAGGAGGCACTGGGCGCCTCGGGACAGGGAATTTCTCCTGCTTTGAACTCGGTAGTTTTGTGTGGGTGGAAGAAATTCTGCCTTGCTAGCGAAAGAGATGCCTGTTATTGAAACTTCAGACTGAACGCTTTGGCGAAATGCATACAGGGTGCAATGTGAATCTAGACCCCTTAGATTGCAAATATTTGTCTACCAATGTCCCCTAGAACAAATATACCATGAAGTCTGCTCTTCTAGAACGAGGCTCAATGCAGTAAATAGAGGAAGAATACAGAAGAGGTTGTCGTCCTGCAAAACCCCACTACATGAATGCTAATGGTAAAAATTTTAAGATTGTTTGCCATTGCCTGCCTCCGCGTCACGACTCTGGTGTTCCTTGGAGGTTTCCCATCCAAATACTAACCGGGGCCGACCCTGCTTAGTTTCTGAGATCTGATGAGATCAGGCTAGCCTGGGGCTATCGAGGATAGGAGTGTTGCATTAGAAAGGGACGTTGAAAATACCCCAGAATTTTTGTTGTTAAATTATGTTCTAGGAATACCAAAGAAGGTACAACCAATTGCCTTAAACTTGATTACTGATGCGTGCGTAGTTTTTGCACAACATCAGAAATCAAAAGTATCTCGAAATGAATGAACAGCTAACCAAAGAAAAAGAGGATTTTTTAATGGTAAAACGTACAGCGTGTCAAAGAAATGAGAACAGTGATGAAACCCAGTCAGTGTGGTCTGGTATAATTAATCATATCCAGTTGAAAATAATTGAATGAACAAAAATATTGGCATGGCATATTTCATTATCATTGTGTTCTTTTGTATGTAAATTTGTATAAATAAAACGTATTTTTAAGAGACCTTATTTTGAGATTCATGTAATGTTACATTTTTTGTATTTTACCTTGATAATTTTAAAAAACATGCGTTCATGTAATTATTGTAAGCTTGTTTTATTAAAAATAAGCTTCTGAAAGTAGCGAAGACCAAAAACATACTGTTTTATTAATGAGTATTTTGTCCTAGTCCTTCACATACTGAGACTACTATCTGGAACACAAGGCTGTGACCTGCACCTCCAGCCCCTAATGAATTTTGTCTAATCCCACACTTAATACCTTGAATAAAGAGAAATGACTGAACACCCCAACCACACAAAAATCACAGAAAGCACCTCAATACTCAACGTGCTTCACCATATTTAGGTTTTATAGCTCCCCCTTCACTTTAATGGCTCAGGGTAGACAACCCACCTTAAATCCCAACAGAATTCCTGAGGGAATCTTAACTCAAAGTATTCCACCCCCCAGCCATAATAAGACCACCCATATGAGAGCCAAGGTTCAACAAGCACGCACACACAAAAAGGGGGGGGGAGAACACCACACACAACAGCAACTCTGTAAACTACAGATCACAAAGTCTACAGATCTGAAGAAGTGAGCTGTGACTCACAAAAGCTCATGTCCTGCCAGAAATTTTGTTAGTCTTTGAAGTGCTACTGGTCTCTGGCTCCTTTTTTCTGTGGTCTATTTAATGCTGTATATTGAAAATAAAAATAAAGCAAAATAAGGTTTTTGCAATGTTCCTGATTTTTCTTCCTTACTCTCACGCAAGTAAAGAGGTTAGAGCAGGGCCTAAAAATACTAAATAAGACCAGGCCTGCCCTCAATTACATCTCTCTGCAACTTTCTTCAGTGCAGCTTCGCCATAGATTACCGGGGGGGGGGGGGGGTTGCTTTTAAGTTAAAACAAAAGGGAAGCGAGACTTTGCTAAGGAAAAAAATGCTGAAGAAATTCTGCCCCAGCAGCATTTGGGAGAACGTGTTTGTACGGGTGAGCAGGGAGGAAAAAGCCCCAGCATGAGCCACCCAGTCTGGAAAATATGAGCCATGCAATCCTTTCTTGCACTACACTGAAAACAGCATGAAATATATTTTACTTTTTCCCTAGGTTTTACATCGGGGCCTGCCCACCCAAACTCCAAATTGCAACCCCACCACCCCTTCCTCCCGCTCCCTGTGCAAATGCAAAGTTCGCAGCTGCAGCCTCCTTTTATAAAGGCTTCCATTAGGCCCCGCCCAGCTCCACCTCCTGCTGTAACATTGCAATGGGAGGGGCAGTTCGGTTGTGAACCGGAAGTGTCGAATACTTCGAGCCCTTTCCCCCCCGCCCCTATCTTTTTTTAAATAATTTTTTATTTACTTCATTTAATATATCAACAGAAACAAAATAATAATAAAAAGAAAAACAAGTAATATCTCGAATTTAACAATAAAATGACTTCCCTCCATCGAAAAATGAATTGTATAAACTTTTGCTAGTGTAGCTTATCCAATATTATTTTAATTAACCTGTTCTTATCTTATCCAACATTATTAAATCAATACCTAATATAAAAAATTAATAAAAGTATAAATAAGGGATTAGATCTCCCCCGCCCCTATCTCTATGGAGTGAGAGGTGTTGAGGATGAAGATGGACAGCAGCCCATAGAGGGGTAGGAAGTGGGTGGGGAAAGCAGCACTTCCGGCTGCAGGTGCCCCGCAGTTTTCTAAGCCGACGCCATGTGAGTGGTGGAAGGGGCGGAGAACCCGGGGAAGCTCCTGCCTGGAACAGGGGAGGCTGCACGTGCCTGCATTGGCTTTTCTGACCCAGGCGGAGGCTGCAGCACGCGTGTCCGGATTTGCTTTGCTTTTTGGCTGGCTCAAGCTAATTAATTAATTATAATATCATTAAATAATTAGAATTAATTAATAATAATTAATTTCCACTGGTAGAGTTGCCAATTCCAGGGTGGGAAATTCCTGGAGATTTGGAGGGGGAGCATAGGGAGGGGGGAATTTGGGGAGGAGGGAGCTCAGTGGGGTATATAATGCCATGGAGCTCCCCACCCCCCCACCCCCACCGAAGCAGCCATTTCTTCCAGGAGAGCTGACCCCTCTAGTCTGTAGATTAGCTGCCCGACTCCAGCATCCCCCCCCATGCACCAGACAACGGAGGGAAAGGGTCGCCCTCTAGTGCAGCTCTTCTCAACACCCCCACCCCCCATAAGAACATAAGAAAAGCCCTGCTAGTACCTGGAGGTTAGTACAAGAATATGCTGGGATATCTGCAAAAATAGTTTGTATTGGAAAACCAAACAACAACAGTACATATCTACATAGCACTTCACTGATGTGAATTGTCACTTCTGTATATAGCACTTTGCTATTGTTGTTTGTTTGGTTTTCCAATACAAACTGTTTTTGCAGATATCCCAGCATATTCTTGTACTAATTTCCTAACCTATGGTAACACTACAGAGATGTTTATTTTTTGTTAGTACCTGGAGGTTGGCGACCCTATCTCCAGCCCCCGCCTGGAGGTTGGTAACCCTAACCCCGAGCAGTCCCCTGTAGGATTGCACTGCAAAATGCAAGTTATCTAGCAAAAGTTATTCTCTTTTCCCCCCTCTCACCCCCGCCTTTCCCCCTTTCCTGCAGCTGCCCTTTTAGTTGGGGGCTGTTTTGGAAACCTCCCCACCACACACACACAAAAGTCTGTATTTGTATATATTTTTTAATTATTTTTCAATAATTGCTATACATCTCATTTGACAATACATCCTAGTATATACCAATCTTTGACTCGGTAAAAAATAAAAATAAATATTAGGTGCATGTCTTCAGTATTAAATATAATTAATAATAATTGACTTCCCCACCGACTTCCTCCCTCCCTACAAATATCTGGCGTCTCCTTTGTATTAATATTTTCCAATCCTTATAAGTCATTATTTTAAAGTTATACTTTCCCCTTATTGAAAACATTTCGATAAGCAATAATAATATAATATTTACTAAAGAGAAAAAGAAGAAAATCATATAAAAATGAAAACAGAGACATAACAAAACACATTAACATAATTTTCTCCAGTCACTCATCTCTGTCATATAAAATGGATTAGATCTTTAAAAACTTTATATACCCCCAAGTAACAAAATTAAGTTGATAACATTTTTTAATGTTATACTTTCCCCTTATTTAATATATTTTGATAAACAATAATAATATTAATAATAAAGAGAGGGGGGGGAAAGAAAAAAAATCATTTAAAAAATAAAAACAGAGACATAACAAAACACATTAACATAATTTTCTCCAGTCACTCATGTCTTGTCATATAAAATGGATTAGATCTTAAAAAACTTTATATACCCCCAAGTAACAAATTAAGTTGATATCATTTTTAATGTCATACTTTCCCCTTATTTAATATATTTTGATAAACAACAACAATAATATTAATATTAATAAAGAGGAAAAAAAGAAAAAAATCATTTAAAAAAAAACAGAGGCATAACAAAGCACATTAACATAATTTTCTCCAGTCAATCATGTCTTGTCATATAAAATGGATGAGATCTTAAAAAACTTTATATACCCCCAAGTAACAAATTAAGTTGATATCATTTTTAATGTTATACTTTCCCCTTATTTAATATATTTCGATTAATAATAATAATAATAATAATAATAATAATAATAATAATAATAATAAAGAGAGAGGGAAAAAAAGAAAAAAATCATTTAACAAAAATAAAAACAGAGACATCACAAAGCACATTAACACAATTGACACGCCCCAAAGTCTGAGCCGCGCGCAGGGGCCGCCCTCCCTCCCCTCGCCCCGCACGGGTCGCTGCAAGGCAGCCGCGCAACACCAGGGGGCGCCGCTCCCGGCTCCCCGTCCTCGGCATGGCTTCTGGGCGGCTGCTGGCGAGGCGCGCTCTGCGGGGTCTGCCCGGGCTCCGGGGCCAGGGGGCGTCGGGCAGGTGTGTGAGCCCCCCAGGGGCGGGGGGTCGGCTGCGGGGCGGGCCGGGGGTGCCTTCCTTGCAGGAACGTGCTTGCAAGGCTTGCTTGGGGTCCTGGGAAAGAGCAAAGGGGGAAGGGTGGAGAGGTGGGGGGGATTTTTTTGGGGGGGGGGGGCTAGCCAAGGATCCTGAATTGCAAGCGACCCGATTGGGGGCGGGGGGCTCCGACTCCCTCCCCCCTTCCCTTCTTCCGGCAGAACGGGCTGGCTTTTCCAATGGCAGGAACTCAAAAGAAATGCAATGGCAGGAAGTTAAAAGAAACTTTATAGGGAAGGGGGTGGTGGGGGGAGAATCCTGCCCACTTTGTTGCTACACGATCCTAATACTTATAGGGTGATTTGTTGGCGCTCGATGCACTGGGTAAATTTTCTGCTGGCTGTACTGCGGGGGTGGGTGGGGGTTGCATTGCAGTGAAGCCAACCTCCAGGCGGGAGAATAAGGACACGTCCTTATTTTTCATCTCTTCTTCGGCTGTCTTTATTGGGGACTTCCATTGTCTACCTTTGGCATTGACAAAATTGCAATGCAACATGATTTAATGACAAAATTGCAATACAACATGGTTTAATGACAAAATTGCAATACAACATGATTTAATGACAAAATTGCAATACAACATGATTTAAAGCACTGGTTCCCAACCAGGGGTCCGTGGACCCCCAGGGGTCCGCAAGAACTAAATTAAGGTCCGTGAAACAAAGTTATAAACCCATAATAAATTAATATTTTCAATTAAAAGTTCTCTATTATATATATATATATATATATATTCAAATATTATTCTAAGTTTAATGTTTAACTAACAGTTACGATTAAAGTTTATTTTCAAATTCTCGGAATTTTTATTTTGAACCTTGGGGTCCCTGCACCGAACAAAAAAGTCCTAGTGGTCCCTGGTCAAAAAAAGGTTGGGAACCACTGATTTAAAGTGTACTTACCTTGGAAAGAAGAATCCATCAGTCCTTTCTGTATATCTGTGTATATATTGTATATATATATATATATATATTGTTTGCTGTTATTCTAGAGTTAAATATTCACTTGTCACCTTGCACTTTTAATATAATTGTATTGCATTGAGATTTGTGTGCTGGTTTTGTTTTGCAACATTACTATCCAGCACAGAGCCTTGTTTGTTTTTGGTTAACCTCCAGGCGGGGGCTGGACATCTCCCGGAATTGCAACTGGTCTCCAGGTTATTAGATAGGGCGTTTTGGAGGACTTTGATTCATAGGGTCGCCATGAGTCCGAAGCGACTGGACGGCACTTAACACACACACACACACACACTACAGAGATTAGTTCCCCTGGAGAAAATGGCTGCTTTGAACGGTGGGCTCTATGGCAGTATACCTAGGGTTGCCAACCTCCCGGTAGCAGCTGGAGATCTCCTACTATTACAATGGATCTCTGGCCGATAGAGATTGGATCCCCTGGAGAAAATGGCTGCTTTGGCCATTGGACTCATAGAATCATAGAGGTGGAAGGGATAACCAGGGTCATCTAGTCCAACCCCCTGCACAATGCAGGGAATTACGAACTACCTCCCCCCACACCCCCAGTGACCCCTACTCCATGCCCAGAAGATGGCCAAGATGCCCTCCCTCTCATGATCTGCCTAAGGTCATAGAATCACCATTGCTGACAGATGGCCATCTAGGCTCTGCTTCAAAACCTCCAGGGAAGGAGTGCTTACCACCTCCCAAGGAAGCCTATTCCACCGAGGAACCGCTCTAACTGTTAGAAAATTCTTCCTAATGTCTAGATGGAAACTTTTTTTACTTAATTTCAGCCCGTTGGTTCTAGTCTGACCTTCTGGGGCAACAGGAAACAACCCGGCACCCTCTATATGACAGCCCTTCGAGTACTTGAAGATGGCTATCATATCACCTCTCAGTCTTCTCTCCAGGCTAAACATACCCAGCTCCTTCAACCTTTCCTCCTAGGACTTGGTCTCCAGACCCCTCACCATTGTTGCCCTCCTCTGGACACGTTCCAGCTTGTCTACATCCTTCTTAAATTGCGGTGCCCAAAACTGAACACAGTACTCTGGGTGAGGTCTAACCAGAGCGGAGTAAAGCAATACCATCATAGAATCACAGACTTGGAAGGGACCACCAGGGTCATCACTTTTTGGTTCCTGTGCCTCTAGCAGCTGCAGGGCAGAACACAGATCCAACAGGCGCAGCCTTTGTTTCTACATCTTTGCGGTGGACTGAAAGCTGCACCTGTTGTATACTGGCCTTTGTATTGCTGCAGGAAGGTGCAGAACCCCCTTCGAAATAAGATGGCAGCCCGGCTTCCCAGAGGGTTTGCAAATGAGGAGTCATGGCAGTGTGCTTACGATAGCCGGCATTGCAGGACTAGATGCCGACAAAATTAATATTATGAAGAAGAAGGGTTGGTTTTTATATGCCGACTTAAGGAAGACTCAAACCGGCTTACAGTCACCTTCCCTCCCCCTGCCCACAACAAACACCCTGTGAGGTAGGTGGGGCTGAGAGAGCTCTAAGAGAGCTGTAACTAGCCCAAGGTCACCCAGCTGGCTTAATGTGGAGGAGTGGGGAATCAAACCCAGTTCTCCAGATCAGACTTCACCGCTCCAAACCACCGCTCTTAACCACTACCCCACACTGGGGAAGCAAAGGGCTGCTTTACCCTACCCTTCAAACCGGATCCTCCAGCTGTTTCATCAGAGGTAGTGAACTTTACCCTAGTTCCAGCGTGGGTGAGCCTTTCGTCAGCAACACAGATAATAAAATAATGGCACTGAGTGTCATCCCATTGCAACATGCCATTAGCATTTTCAGCAACAGCTGTGTATCTCTTGTAATGTCCGTTTGTTTTTTTAAAAAAATGAGTGTCTTTTTCATAAAACATGTCCAAACAATTTTATAAAACATGAATACAATACAGTAAATATCTTACCTAACCGTAACAAGAGAAATCATTATTTTATTTATTACCGTTACATATTTAAAACCCACCTTTCTTGCTGAAACTCGAGGCAATTAAAAACAACAACTCCAAAAGAAACCTACACTATAACAAGATACAGTAAAATCTAGCAAAATCAGCAGCCAGCCTGACAAAGACACTGCTTATATTGCCTTATTTTACTGTATCTTTCTGTTCGACATGGCATAACCAATCTGCTAAGCAATTTCATTAGCGGCAGGAGCGCATTAAATATTTCCCCCAGATCACGTCAGTTCCCGCAGCTACATTGATCTCCGGCAGCTTTTCAACAACAGCAAATTTATCATATTTCATCACCCCTGGAGATCTCAACCTAAACCAAAGCCAAAACATAAAAATCCAGCAATAGCTTCGCTGTGATAAGCACGTTCTTTAAAAAAAAAAAAAGCATAACATGGTATTTTTTCCCACCAGCGCTCTTCTTTTCGTTCTTAAGGTACCTCCACACTGAAAATCATGACACGGCACGCTTGGAAACCTCCTCTGCCAAAACTTTGACGGACATTGGAACTCGGAGGATCTTCTCTTCGGACCACGACATGTTCCGGCAAAGCGTCAGAAAATTCTTCCAGGAGGCCGTGGTTCCATATCACGCCGAGTGAGTGAACGGCTGCAAAGTCTTGTACTGCTTGACGATTGCAGCGTAGTTCTGTCCCTTTTTGCTCTCCATTAGCTTAGGTCTTTTCGGCATGGCTGTTTCCCTCGCGGTTAAGTTTCCAGCAACTTTGGGTCTCTGTTGTGATCGTGCGTGCCGTTTCCGACCGTCAGTCGTCGCCTCGCTCTCCCCCTGCGTTTCCGCACGTTCTGCCCGCGTTTTCAGGGACCTGTTTTATCTCGAATTCGAAAACGTGGGCTAAACGTGGGGAGAGGCGGGGGGAGAGCGGGGCAACCTCTGACGGCCGGAAACCGGCATGCATCATCACAACAAAGACCCAAAGTCGTTGGAAACGTGACCGTGAGGGATACAGACATGGCCTAAAAGGCTTTAGTCTTATAACGCTGGTTAATTTAATTGTTAAGTCGCTGGCATTTCAGTTTTAAAATTGGTAGATGTGGGCAAACCAAAATGTTAGTAGCGTTCCTAGGATGTTGATCAGGAGCCTTATAGTAAGTGCATCCTGCATTATGTTACTTGGAAACCCAGTGAACACATTAGGGCCTACTTGTGAGTAAACACTCTTAGGAATCAACTGCAGACCAGTGTTCCCTCTTTTCCCTCTAGTCTTCATGGCTGGAAAGGAAAACAAACATTTATTTCCTTCATGATAATTCACAGTGGGTAGCCGTGTTAGTCTGTTTGCAGTAGTCAAAAAGGGCAAGAGTCCAGTAGCACCTTAAAGACTAACAAAAATATTTTCTGGCAGGGTATCTGAAGAAGTGAGCTGTGGCTCACGAAAGCTCATACCCTACCAGAAAATATTTTTGTTAGTCTTTAAGGTGCTACTGGACTCTTGCCCTTATTTCCTTCATATATACCCCACTTTTCTCCTCAATGGGGACCCAAAGTGTCTTATATCATTCTCGTCTCCTCCATTTTATCCAGGCAACAACTTTGCGAGGTAGGTTAGGCTGAGAGTGTGTGAATGGCCAAAGGACTCCCAGCAAGCTTCCATGGCAGAATGGGAATTCAAACCTTTCGCATTCACACAGCATTCACACAGTGGCCAGAGGTGCTTTCACTGTGATCTTTCAAAAAAGATGGTACTAAACCAGATTTGGGAAAGGTGGCAGCATAGCAGGGGGAAACACAGAAGCAGGGCAACTAGAAGCTGGCGTCATGTGGGTGTTTAATTAGCAGTAATTATCATGGTGTAGTGGTTAAGAGCAGCGGGACTCATCCAGCAAACCAGGCTCGATTCCCCAGTCCTCCAACTGAAGCCTGCTGGGTGACCTTGGGCCAGTCACAGTTCTCTCAGAACTGTGTCAGCCCACCAGAGGCAGGCAATGGCAAACTACCTCTGCAGTCGGTCTGGCATGCTCACATGCGATTCACAGAGTACTTAGAGGTGGAACACCATAAACAACAAGAGGAATCTCTGAAAGAAAAGAAACTTGAGGGAGATATTAAACACCTTGAAAATGCTAAAAAGAAAAGAAAAGGCTGAGAAAAGAAGCCAAAATGGAAGAAGAAACAATTGGTCAGAAACTAAGGGAGCTGCAAAACAAAAATAGAAAATTGTAAAGTGCTGAGAGCCAGTGTGGTGTGGTGGTTAGAAGTGGCGGACTTTAATCCGGTGAGCCAGGTTTGATTCCCTGCTCCTCCACATGAAGCCTGCTGGGTGACCTTGGGCCAGTCACAGTTCTCTCTGAACTCTGTCCGCACAGAAACAGGGAATGGCAAACCACCTCCAAACGTCTCTTGCCTTGAAAACCCTACGGGGTCGCCATAAATCAGCTTCGACTTGACCGCACTTTACGCACCCACGCAAATTGTTCTCTTATCTTATCTTTGAAGACCCAAAGTAGTGTGATTGGTAAATTCATGGGAAACGGGTAGAGCAAGTTACCCAGTTCTGTTATTTAAGAATTCACTTTCCAAGGTAATTTGTCCTGGAGGACCCATCTTGAGAATGCTCATAACAGGGCCTTAGTTGCAACAAAGGCCATAATATGGGAGGGGGGAGGGCGTTTACAGTAAAGGTGTCCAATTTTTTCCTGCTGTTTCTTCCCTTTTTTAATGCAAAAGTATGTGGTCACCTCTAAGGAGCTCCAGTACAGATCGAGGCCCGTAGAGAGACACTGGATTCCCTTTTGTCATTATTCTTGCAGAAGTTCACAGGGATGCCAAGTAGTGTGGCTAACGTCTCTATAATGGCAGAACTGTTTGTGTGTAAAGCACCATCCAAATATTTACCAGGGCCGACCCTGCTTCGCTTCTGAGATCTGATGAGATCAGGCTAGCCTGGGTCATCCAGGTCAGGGCAGAAATAGGCTTACAATCTCTGGGAGCACAGGCATGGGTAAGGACTTTCAGGCTTCGGCTGAAAATTTTATTTGCCCCAGAAGCTAATGGGTGCCTCTGTCAGTTAGATCTTTGAAGACAGATCACGATGGGTAGCCATGTTAGTCTGTCTGTACTGTAGCAGTAGAAAAGAGCAAGAGCCCAGTAGCACCTTAAAGACTAAGGTATGAGCTTTCCAGCAGGGTATGAGCTTTCGTGAGTGACAGCTCACTTGTTCAGATACAGAAGGAATCTTTGAAGATGGTTACCCTGCTCAGGGTAGTTTTCAAGACGGGACGGGATATAATCTTGTTTGCACAGTGGAAGTAATTAGCAAATGAGCAATCCCCTTGACTGACAACAGCCCTTGTTCAAAACGTTAAAGAAGAAGAAGAGTTGGTTTTTATATGCCGACTTTCTCTACCACCTAAGGAAGAATCAAACCGGCTTACAATCACCTTCCCTTTCCCCTTTCCATAACAGACACCCTGTGAGGTAGGTGGGGCTGAGAGAGCTCTGAGAGCTGTGACTAGCCCAAGATCACCCAGCTGGTTCCACACCCTCAGCAGAAAGCCATTTAAAATGAGATTGTCTGGCATGTTTTTGGAAATGCGGTAGGAGATGGGACCTCTGAACAGCTTCTGATGCCCCTTCCAGAGGACGGGATGCAAAATACCAGCGGTGGCTCTTGCGATGATGTCACCACTAGGTGGAGCTCTTGAGCTGAAAACACATATTAAGTTGTCTACCCATGGGGCTCAGGTTGCCAACTTCCAGGGGGTGCCTAGAAACCTCCCAGAATTACAACTGATCTCCAGGCTACAAAGATCAGTTCCCCTGGATGAAACGGTTGCTTTGAAGGGTGAACTCTATGGCATTATACCCTGCTGAGGTTAGCAGCTGGAGGTAGTAGCTGGAGAGCTCCTACTATTACAGCTGATCTCCAGCTGATAGAGATCAGTTCACCTGGAGAAAATAGCCGCTTTGGCAATTGGACTCTATGGCATTGAAGTCCCTCCCCTCTCCAAACCCTGCCCTCCTCAGGCTTCGCCCCCCAAAACTCCAAGTATTTCCCAACCGGGAGCTGGCAGCCCTAGCTGAGGTCCTTCCCCTCTCCACCCCCACATCTCCAGGAATTTCCTAACCCAGAGTTGGCAACCCTGCTTTGGGCCACATAATCCGTCATTTCAAACCATTCAATTTATAAGAACATAAGAACATAAGAAAGGCCATGCTGGATCAGACCAAGGCCCATCAAGTCCAGCAGTCTGTTCACACAGTGGCCAACCAGGGGCCTCTAGGAAGCCCCCAAACATGAAAGCTGTAGCAGCAGCATCCTGCCTGTGTTCCACAGCACCTAATATATTCAGCATGCTCCTCTGATCCTGGAGAGAACAGGTATGCAACATGACTAGTATCCATTTTAACTAGCAGCCATGAATACCCCCCTCCTCCATGAACATGTCCACTCCCCTCTTAAAGCCCTCCAAGTTGTCAGCCTTCACCACATCCTGGGGCAGGGAGTTCCACAAGTTAACTATGCGTTGCGTGAAGAAATACTTCCTCTTACCAGTTTTGAATCTCTCACCCTCCGGCTTCAGCAGATGACCCCATGTTTTAGTATTAAGAGAGAGGGAGACAAGCTTCTCCCTGTCCGCTCTCTCCAAACCTCGCATAATTTTATAGACCTTCATAATTTTATAGACTTGTGTTCTTACTGAGTAAATTATCAGAATGGAGCTACACAGACTGTAAAAAAGATGGCGCTGCCTTTTCACAATCCTGTTTTATCTGCAGGTGGGAGAAGGCTGGGCAGGTAAGCAGAGAGCTCTGGGAAAAAGCCGGCCAGCTGGGGTTGCTGGGAGTCAACATATCAGAAGAACATGGTGGTATAGGAGGCGATCTCTTCTCTGCAGCGGTCGTCTGGGAAGAACAGTAAGTAGGCCTTTGCAGCTCAAAAGAACTCTTCTCGCCTGCCGCGTCCTCGTTCCCGATTTCCCCATTTCCGAGTTCTTTTGAAGACGTTTATTTATTTACTGACTTGATTAATAGCCCGCCTTTCTCACCGAGGCTCAAGGTGGATTTACGCGGGGTAAAACCTTCGCCGTCCAATAGCGTGAGACATCTAATAAGTGATTCGAAATGGAATGACAAAATTAGAAACCATGCAGAAAGGCATCGGATGCGGTATGTCAAACAAAGCAGAACGCAGAATTACAGAAGTAGAAAGCGAGTCCTGAGACACCCGTCAGCCCCGGGGCTCTGAGCTTCCCTTCCCTGACATTCCCAACCTCTGCCTGAGACCCTGGAGAGCCGCTGCCGGTCTGAGTAGACAATACTGACCTTGATGGACCCAGGGTCTGATCCAGTATAAGGCAGCTTCAGGTGTTCATTTCAGACGTGACCGAATGTTCTTCCATTGAAAAAACTGCCTCATAGAAAGGAGCGTGCTGGGGGGAAAGCCTAGGTTAGTATCTTCTCCCTGGCTTCATAGTATTCATTGTGGAGTTTATTTTATACAGAAGGATATTCAGTTGCGGGTTCCCCTATCTAGTGCCTGGAGATCTCCTAGAATCACTGCTCGACTCCAGATTACTGCGATCTGTTCCCCTGGAGAAAATGGCTGCTTTGGAGCACCTTCTCTAGGCTGCACCCCCTCAAATCTCCATGAATTTCCCAACCCGGAACCTGAACTGGAGAAACCTGTATTCAGACTCACCATCTCAGAGATAACTAGGCCGAAAGGGACCTTTTCGTCTTTGGCCCGTGATCTTCTGCGTCAGAGCTGATGCTCCTGAGTTTGGTATGCTGAGCTTGGCTTTAGTGGAACTGTCGACACGTGGTACTGCTGTGTGAATTTTCTCCTTTAGAAGTTGTCTTTTCCAATATGCCTGTACATTGCCTGATTTGGGGGACTTAACATACCTAAAACATACTTTCACAAACTTTATAACGAGTCGTTTAAGGGGGCTTCCCTGTGTGTTTCTGGCACCATTGCGGAGTTGTCTTCCAAATGGTCTTTCTTCCCCCTGTCCCAGAGAGCCAGCATGGTGTATTGGTTAAGAGCGGTGGTTTGGAGCAGTGGACTCTAATCTAGAGAACCAGGTTTGATTCCCCGCTCCTACACATGAAGCCAGCTGGGTGACCTTGGGCTAGTCACAGTTTCTCCGAACTCTCTCAGCCCCACCTACCTCACAGGGTGCCTGTTGTGGGATGGGGAAGGTGATTATGAGCCAGTTTGATTCTTCCTTTAGTGGTAGAGAAAGTTGGCATATAAAAGCCAACTCTTCTTCTTCTTTCCCAGAATGTATGTGAACTGCACGGGCCCCGGATTCAGCCTGCACTCTGACATTGTCATGCCTTACATTGCCAACTACGGTTCCCAAGAGCAGATTAAAAGATTCATTCCAGCGATGGCAGCGGGAAAATGCATTGGCGCGATAGCCATGACCGAGCCGGGGGCAGGAAGGTGAGCAGGGAAGGGCTTTGGCCTGAAAAGGTCTTAAGGCTGCCGTCCTCTGTGCAGTTTCTTGGAATCACGTTCGCATTAAAGTCTGAGAATGTGGAAGCCATAATGTTACAAATAGCTTTGTCTCTTCGTAAAAGATGGAAGTTATTAAGGATCTATATCAGTTAATATAGCCAGCATGGCGTAGTGGTTGTGAGCAGTGGACTCTAATCTGGAGAACTGAGTTGGTTTCCTCGCTCCTACACGTGAAGCCAGCTGGGTGACCTTGGGCTAGTCACAGCTCTCTTAGGACTCTCTCAGCCTCACCTACCTCACAGGGTGTCTTTGTGGGGAGGATAAAGGAAGGTGTTTGTAAGACAGTATGATTCTCCCTTAAGTGGTAGAGAAAGTCGGCATATAAAAACCAACTCTTCTTCTTCTAGACATAAATGTCACTTGGTTGGGCTTGGCCATGCCATGCCTCACTATCCCAGATTGGGGGGGGGGACGGGACGGGACTTGGCTGCCTTGCAGGCCAGATAAGAGCTTTCAAGGGGCCGGATCCAGCCCGGGGGCTTTATGTTTGACACCCCTGGTCTATTCTGAAAGTAACGCTGCTCAGTTTCATGGGGTGACTTTTACATTCTAGTCTTTTGGGAGAGGGAGAGAAGTTCCCTCTCTCCTCCCCCTACCCCCCTATTTTTAAATACCTTGCATTTTTGTTGAGCTCTCAAGATTTGTTTTCCCTTTAGTGATTTGCAGGGCGTACGGACGTTTGCCGAGAAGGATGGGACCGACTGGATTCTAAATGGCAGTAAGGTATGGAAGCAGAAGAGCTTTTCACTCCCACGGCCCAGTGCCGGATTTATCATGAGGTCGTCTGTCATTACGATATACGAGTTAGCAACTCGGGCTTCGTGTTTTACAGCTTTGGTCTTGACTTTGGGCCAAGCCGTTTGTTCGCGCTTCCAAAACCTCATAGCTACTGTTGCTGGCGACTCGGAATCCGGGCGTCTTGGAAGGGGCTTTTCTTCCCGGCTTTTGTCTGGGAAGGATATAAAGAGCACCACAAGAATTTGTCCCCTTCGCACTTTAGCGTAGTCGGTAACCAAGGACTCGAAATATTGCACGGTTCAAAAGAACGGCCAGCAGAAATCGCCTGCATGGCGTGAAATCGCCCAGGGGAGCTGGGGAGGCGGACAAAGAACTTGAAGCCATCGATCCAAAACGAAAACACAAGTTTAATTTCCCCGTCGATTGTCTGGTTAAGGTGCAGGGGAAATGTCACACTTTGGGTGTCAGCTGCACGAAACAAGGAATCCTGTTGCTGTGCAGTCATTTTTTGAAGTGTTTTAATTAAACTAATGTTTCACCACCATCCCCCACTTCTCTGATGCATGCCCAGTAGCCAAGCGAACCCTGTCTCATGGTAGTGAGGAGAAAATGGATAACCCCAGTCTGCTACTGTGAGATCCTTGCAGGAAAAGCAGGGTACAAATGGCAACTGATAAATTTATTTATTTACTTACTGTATTTATCTCCTGCCTTTCTCCACGTTGTGAACCCCAGAGCAGCTTACGTCACTCATCATGAGAGGGGGGGCAGGAAGGAATGAGTCTGTGCTTGGCTCTCATGACCCTTTCTTACATGTCCCGGGGTAATGCCACTTTGGGGTTAGGAAGGAATTTTCTTCCAGGCCGGATTGGCCAGGGATCCTGGAGGTTCTTGGCCATTCTTTGGGAATAGAGCTGTGGTCACTGGGAGAGTGGGGGGACGGTAGTTTGGATGTTCCAGCATTGAGCAGGGGGTTAGACTAGAGGAATGTTTAGTCTGGCGAAAAGGAGGTTGAGGGGGGACACGATAGCTCTCTTTAAGTATCGGAAGGGCTGTCACTTAGAGGAGGGCAGGGAGCTGTTCCTGTTGGCAGCAGAGGAGAGGACTCACAATAAATTGCGGGCGGAAAGGTACTGGTTGGATATTAGGAACATGTTTTTTACAGTAAGAGTTGTTCGACAGTGGAGTCAGCTCCCTAGGGAGATGGTGAGCTCCCCCTCACTGGCAGTCTTTAAGCAGAGGCTGGACAAGCACTTGTCAAGGATCCTCTAGGCTGCTCCTGTATTAATCAGGGGGTTGGACTAGATGGCCTGTATGGCCCAACTCTATGATTCTGTGACCCTTTGAGGTCTCTTCCAGCTCCGTGTTTTTATGCTGAGATGGGTCCCAGCTGTTTCTTTGTTGGAGTGCCTTAACAGAGCTGCCCACATATAATCCAAATAGGCCACACCTTTTGCTGCCCTCTTGGCAGGCATTCATCACCAACGGTTGGATGAGCGATCTGGTGATTGTCGTGGCCGTGACCAACCGCGAGGCCCGGTCTCCCGCTCACGGCATCAGCCTCTTCCTAGTGGAAAATGGAATGAAAGGCTTCGTCAAAGGGCGTAAGCTGGAGAAAATCGGCCTGAAGGCACAGGTGAGTCGAGAGAGGCCTGCAGGTGGACTCTGCCTTGGCAGCGATCTCTGCAGTGGCCACCTGAGGGATTCTCAGTCCCTCTTTCATGGCCCTGGGAATGTAGGGGACAAACCAAAGGGCAGGTTTATTTATTTATTTAGAATACTTCAATACCACCTCTTTAGAGTTCTGCTCCAGGCGGTATACGCTTAAAACAAACATCACTATATAAAAATCAAGCCGTTAAAAAACAAGCATGGGAGGAGGAGAACACACATGAAGCTGCCTTATACCGAATCAGACCTTTTAATTTATTTTTATTTGATTTATTCTTTGATTTCTATCCCGCCCTCTATCCCTGGCCAAAGCCAGGCTAGGGCGGTTAACATCACCAGATATAACCATATAACAATACAATAAAACCATAAAATAGAACTACAGGTTGAGTATCCTTTATCCGGACTGCTTGGGACCAGACGTGGTCCCTATTTCGGATCTTTCCGTATTTTGGAATGTTTTGAAACTTTTGCATATACATAATGAGATATCTTGGGGATGGGACCCAAGTCTAAACACGAAATACATTTATGTTTTATACATGTTTTATATATATTTTATACACATCGCCTGAATGTAATTTTAAACAATATTTTAAATAATTTTGTGTACATTGAACCATTAAGGGCACTGCTGAGGGCCTGTGAGTAATGCCTGCGTGACGGCTCAAAAGGTCCAGTTTTTGGATCTGTCCAGATATCATACGTGCGGATAAGGGATACTCAACCGGTACCTAAAATCCTTAAAATCACTTTCCAATAAACAAAACTGATGGCGCATCATTAGAGAACAGGGCCACCATGGCCCAGCAACACAGTCAGGGGCCCCCAGCTCAGTCTGATAGTCCACTGAGGTCAGTCTTGTCTGCTCAGACCAGCAGTGGCTCTCCAGGGTCTCAGGCAGAGGTCTTTCATATCACCTAGTACCAGATCCTTTAACTGGACATGGCAGGGATTGAACCTGGGACCTTCTGCATGCAAAGCAGAGGTTCTCCCACTAAGCCATGGTACCCATTTTGCCTTCCGTGGTTTCCAAAGCTGCTTTTTGGAGTCCTTCCCTAGGTGCCTCCCTTTAACTTGACTCAAAACAAAAAACAGCACGTAGCTCAAAATCACCTTATATATTCACTATATTACCACTAAAACTCAAACAGAAACAGATACTGAATGTACAGGTACACAATGCATACAACCACATGAAAAATACAACAAACCTATACCACCAACAACCTATAATGCCAACAATTCAAATATGATAATAATAATAATAATAATACCCTTCCCATAGAGTTTGTGTCAAAAAGTTCTTTAGATACTATATAGCTGTTCCAAACAAGCGGTATCTTTGGTGACACGCGTGAGGCATGGAAACATGAGGCATGGAAACCCAGTGCCAGCAGGAACTACTGCCACTTGCTCTTTCGGGGCCAAGTTAGACATGGCAGCAAGAGCCATATCTGGGAAATCACACGTCTGCCCCATCTGTGTATACAATCGGCTGTGTGGGATGGGGGTAGTACCGATTTTTAACATCAGAAGGGAAACGGGGTCATGGTGGTAGAAAGAGCCGTCAAGCTGCAGCCGACTTACGGCGACCCAATAACGTTTTCCTTTTCCTCCCCCCCCCATATATATTGTTGGACATCAGGACACGGCAGAACTCTTTTTTGAAGACGTCCGTCTGCCCGCCAGCGCTTTGCTTGGGAAGGAGAACAAAGGCTTCTATTACCTCATGGCTGAGCTCCCTCAGGTAGGAAAGGTTTGAAGTGGCACAAAAGGCCAAGTGTAGGTGAGGGGGAGAGGTAATGGAGGCCACTGGCCTCTTAGGGCAGGGATTGGCCCAGGCACCAGCTGGGCAGAACCCGGCCCATGATTGGGTGCCAGTGGGAGACAGCAGAGGTTAAAAGGGGGACTCTTATGCGTGGGAGTTTTGCCTGAGGTTCGTTGCTCGCTGGACCCACACTTTCTTCTTGTGAAGATATGTAACAGCAATCTCCGAGCTCAAAACAAGAAGCTTTCGAGTCCCCGCCCCTTGGAAATGCCACTTTGTAATTGGCTGTAGGGATTCCCCACTCCTCCACATGAGCGGCAAACACTAATCTGGTGAGCCAGGTTGGTTTCCAAACTCCTACACATGAAGCCAGCTGGGTGACCTTGGGCTAGTCACAGCTCTCTTAGAGCTCTCTCGGCCCCACCTATCTCACAGGGTGTCTGTTGTGGGGAGGGGAAGGGAAGGTGATTGCAAGCCGGTTTGATTCTTAAGTGGTAGAGAAAGTCGACATATAAAAACCAACTCTTCTCCTTCTTATCCGGCCAGCTGAGGCAGCCACCCCATCCCCCCACTCTCGATCTGGGCTGGCAAGTCACGGCACAGCCCAACCAAGTGACATTTATGTCATATCGGGCCCTCCTAACTATTGAGTTCGACACCCCTGTCTACATGTTACATACCATGAATGCACACTCTGCATCCTCAACTTTTCCAGACATTTGAAACGTGCGTGTATAAAGAATGGTGCAGATGGGAGCTCGGGAGGGTTGCCAGCTCTGGGTTCAGAAATACCTGGAGATTTGGGGGTGGAGACTGGGAGAGTGGGGTTTAAGTAGGGGAGGGACCTCTGTAGGGTGCAGTCCACCTTCCAGAGCTGCCATTTTCTCCAGAAGTGGAATAAATGTTTTAAATAATTAAATAAGAGACTTATGTAGCCTAGGGATTAGTTGTAATTCTGGGATATCTCCAGCCACTGCCTGGAGGTTGGGAACCCTAGAGCTCAGACATGGGCCGTAGGGGTGTAGGAAAGAGTGACCTAATTCAGGCTCAGCTCCAACTCTAAAGGGTAGAGGGATTAACAGCGTTGGTGTTGGTACCAATCACAGCATTCTGTATGTTGGGAAATAATAAAGAGAGGTTTTCTAGCTTGTTAATCAGCCCACCTGAATGTTTTTTTTTCCCTCCCTGTTTCTTAAGGAAAGGCTGTTGATAGCTGATATGGCCATTGCCAGTTGTGAATTTATGTTTGAAGAGACAAGAAACTACGTCAAAGAAAGAAAAGCTTTTGGAAAAACGATTGCACATTTGCAGGTGAATATTTTAGGAATGTTTGCTCGTTCTGTTGTGTCGTTCACTTATGTTTGTCTGCGTCTCATATACTTTACCTCTGTGTGTGCTGCCAGTTTTCTGTAATCCAGATTATGTGTATTGGGGGGGGGGCATCAACTTTTGTTTTGGGTTTTTGTCCAGCTCGTCCATTTAGCCGAGTAGAACCTCCTCGTTCAGGAGCAGCATGCCTCTGATGTTGGCAATCTTCCTTATGTGAGGTCCTCCTAGGATCCTCAGATTGGCTGTGGATGAAAAGATTAACAAATATCTGAAAATAATCTTGGAGGCAGTGACACGTTTGGATTGTGCATAATATGCCAACCTTGTAGAGAGATTCTCTCCACCCGGTCCCCCCCCCAAAGATATTTGAAAGGAGTATTCTTATAGCAATGCCTCTTTTTCATTAAACCCCCTTTTTTCCTTTGCAAATTGAAAGACGGTCCAGCACAAGCTTGCGGAACTGAAAACACAGATTTGCGTAGGCCGGGCGTTTTTGGATAGCTGCCTCCAACTTCACTCAGCAAAACGCCTGGACTCTGCCACTGCTTCGATGGCCAAATACTGGTAGGCGTGCTAAACTGACATCTCTTCTTCAGTAGGATCTTTCCAGATGTGAACAGCTGTGTTGAATTGAACTCTCGGTGGGGAAAGCCAGTCCAGGTGGAGGGGGGGGGGCAGTCCAATGTCTCCTTTATCCTTCTTCCTGTTCAGTTTTGTAGCTACTGTTCATAGTTGTGTGTGTGTGTGTGTGTGTGTGTGTGTGTGTGTGTGTGTGTGTGTGTGTGTGTTTAATGTGATTCTGGATGAGGGCCCCAGTGGTTGGGGAGCAGAAAAATTGACATTCTTTATAGCATGACAGAGGAATGGTGAACATAAGAACCTAGGAAGAGCCCTAATGAATCAGACCCGTGGTCCATCTAGTCGAGCATCCTGTCTCACACAGAGGCTGACCAGATCCTCTGGAGGACCAACAGCAGGGCACAGAGGCCAAGGCCTTCATTAGAACCTAGGAAGAGCCCTGCTTGATCAGACCCGTGGTCCATCTATTCCAGCATCCTGTCTCACACAGTGGCCGACCAGTTCCTCTGGAGGACCAACAACAGGGCATAGAGGCCAAGGCCTTCCCCTGATGTTGCCTCCTGGCACTTGGTGATATTCAGAGGTTGACTGCCTCTGGATGTGGAGGTTCCCTTGAGTCCCCATGGCTAGTAGCCACTGATAGACCTCTCCTCCACGAATCAGTCTAATCCCCTTTTCAAGCCATCCATACCTGTGGCAGAGGCAAGGTGGCCTGGTATAGCTCAATCTTGGAAGCTAAACAGGGTTGGTATTTGGCATGGAGACTGCCAAGGCAGACTCTGCAGAGGTAGGCCATGGCAAACCACCTCCGCTTCCCACCTGCCTTGAAAGCCTCTTGCTGGGGTCGCCATAAGTTGGCTGCTACTTGACGCCACTTTACACACATGTGCTAATAGAAGCGTTGCTGAGCTTTGGAAACCTGAACAGCCACATTCTGTGTAGCTTTCACCATAACTGAGGACGTTGTGTCTGAGTGAAGGATCCCAATGTTCACACAGGCGAAACATTGCAGTCTGACTCGAGTAAATGCAGGATCCCCTAAAATCATGTGCTACCAGGAGTTCTGCAGATTAGTAATCTGCACTTATTATGCACATACACATACCTTTATTGGCAAAATTACAGTGCTTTAGACAAAAAATCCAAACAGAATACAGATAAAACACCCTGCAGATTGGGAAGATACAGTAATATTTCATTACAATATTTCATTCCAAAATTATACTAATTAAAAGCAGTTTTGATCTCAAGCACTTCTGCGAGGAATTGAGCCACCATCTCATTATTTCAGGAGTCAAATCATTCAAGAGGAATTGACATTTCAGTTCATTATTCAGAGATCTTTTGGTAGCTAGTAGAGTAGGTAACCATATTTTGCGCGTGCATTTGCTTATTATGCTATAAACTAGTCCAGAGATCTCCATCCGATTGGAGCCTGCGGGCACCTTTGTAATTCTGACGCAAGGTGGTGAGTACAGCCACAGGAGGCGGAGCCAACCACCAAATATCTGGGAGAATGCATAACCCTCACAGTAAATCAACAACATTCCCCACTCCTCCACATGAAGCCTGCTGGGTGACACTGGGCTAGTCACAGCTCTGTCAGAACTCTCTCAGCCCCACCTACCTCACAAGGTGTCTGTTGTGGGGAGGGGAAGGTGATTGTAAGCCGCTTTGAGACTCCTTAAAGGTAGAGAAAAGCGGGCTATAAAAACCAACTCTTTTTCTTATTAGATATTTAGCAACAGCTAGTTTTATAGGAATATTTAGCTAGAGTGAAAGGAGAACGTAACTTGACCTTATTATAGAGGCCCTGAATGTAGTTTCGGTCCTCATAGCTTATTTTCCAAGCACAGGCTGGGTATTTGGCCCCTATCAGTTTCCTAAATCGGTCGAAGTTCAGGGTGAAAATGTTGCCCATTGACGGCTTATAGCAAGTCCAGACCTGGGCTGTTCCATACCGTTCCGTTTTTCATTAGCCAGAAAAAATGCCTTGGGCTGCTGTTACAGTTACTCATTAACCCATCTTTCACCAGACAGAGTTAGACAAGTAAAAATCTCTGAAGGTAATATTTTGTACTGATGCCAGACTAGATTAACTGCTTGGGTGAAAGAAACCAGATGTGAGATCAGGAAAGGACAGAAAACGTTTTTTTTTTTTTTGAGCATGTACCCTTAGAAAACCTATAGAGAAAATGAGATAAACCAAAGATAGAGGTCAGCTGGAATATTTCCAGAAAAAGCGCATAACTGGGAGAGTGAGTAGCTTTAGACTGAAATGAACAAACACGACAAGCATGAAATATGTGCTAACGTAATCAACCTCTTTGATACGCTTTTTTATTATCGTGAAAGCATCTGTTTTTCCAAGACCTCTTATCATTCTTTCCTTTCTAGGGCTTCTGATCTCCAAAACATTGTGGCCACCCAGTGTGTCCAGCTCCATGGAGGATGGGGATATATGTGGGAATATCCAATTGCCAAGTAAGTATTCTTAACTGATTCTGCTGCCTTCTTTGACTAACTCTAATCATCCAGACAGATTTAATAGTTCCGCGGGAAGAGTCTGGTCCTTCCCCAGAAGTTAAACCATTTTGATATTCTGTTCTTTAATTATATATTTTACTTATTTAAAAATGTCTATTAGCCGCCTTTCTGCCTTGCGGATCTTGAGGCGGCTTACAAGATAAGTAAAACAATTATAAAAATCACATAAAATACCGTAATTTAAAATATCCAATTAGGACTGCCAATAGATAAAAACTAAATTAGTCAAATTCCGCCCTAAATAAAACTGTCTTCCACTGCCTCCTGAAAGTCGAAAGTGCGGGGGCCAGGCACACCTCCCTGGGGAGATTGCTCCATAATTGTGGGGCGGCCACCGAAAAGGCCCTCTTGTGTGTCTGCCAGACGAGGGTGATTGATTGGTGGGACAGTCAGGAGGGCCTCTCCCTGTGATCTTAATTCCTGGGCAGGAACGGATGGGAGAAGATGGTCTTTCAAATACTCCGGTCCCAAGCCATTGCTTGAATATAGGTTCTAAAAAATAAAGCAAGAATGCTGTATCCTGTGTTTTGATGAGAGACTACATTTTTGCTTTACTGACTAATTTAAGGTTGCCTGATAGCTGAATCTATATAATTCTCTGTTTGTACGTGTGTTTCTTAAGGTACATTAAGAAACCCTGAGAGCCAGGGTGGTATAATGTTTAAGAGCAGTGGTTTGGAGCGGTAGACTCTGATCTGGAGAACTGGGTTTGATTCCCCACTCCTCCACATGAAGCCAGCTGGATGACCTTGGGCTAGTCACAGCTCTCTTAGCCCCACCTATCTCACAGGGTGTCGGTTGTGGCAAGGGAAAGGGAAGGTGATTGTAAGCCGGTTTGATTCTTCCTTAAGTGGTAGAGAAAGTCAGCATATAAAAACCAACTCTTCTCCTTCTTCTTCCTTAGCTAAAAGCAGGCAGCAAGTTTTGGCTTGACTCTGTAACATACACAAAATATAGGCTGAAAACAAACTAAATATCCCAACTTTCTATCTATCCAGTACATTTTTATCTTGCCCTTCTCTCAAGGAGCTTGGGACAAACATAACTTTATTTAGAAGTACTTCTAGTATGCCTTCCAGTCCGCTCACTCTGTCCCTTCTTTTCTCCAGATCTTTTGTAGATGCTCGTGTCCAACCAATCTATGGTGGTACCAATGAAATAATGAAAGAGCTTATTGCTAGAGATATTGTAAGTGATAACTAAGCCTGGGGTTGTCCGGGTTCCCGAATCCAATTACTGTTGACATGGAACTCAGTAATACATGCAAATGAATTTGGAGGAAGACACTTTGTCTGGTTGAAGAACAGGAAACACTATTATTAAAAATACTTTAAAAAAAAAAACTAGAAACATGCGATCTTTGTTTTGTTGGTCTGCAATGCTGCCATTCTACAGAGGTCTGACTCAACATGCATTCAAAAAAGCAGAAACCTGTCCAGTGGTATTAATAGGCAAAACAGACTGAATTCTGGATATTATCTGCACTTGAATTCTTGTATTCTTGCGTTACTCAGTCTAGCCCTAAGCATTAGAATTAAACGCACACACATGTTGGAAGAATTATTGTTATTGAAAAGAGGAAACTGCTATGAGCTGGAAAGTTTCTGTAATGGAAAGTCCTTGGAAATAGCGAGAGGCAGGCCTGCCTCTTAACACACCCTAATAAAAAAAAGTATGGCTCTTTTAACAACCTTTATGTATCTGTATAAACACAGAAAGTATTCATCAGAGCTGAGAAATGAGCCAATAATAATTGTACAGGAATATTAATAAAGTTTACGTTCAACCAAAAGAGCCTCATCCCAACTTGTACGTATGTTATATGGAAGTATAAATGAAAGAAAGTAGTTATACACCAAAAAAATGCTGTAATATTTTCATAGTCTTTAGTATCTGTTCGCTTTTAAATAACTGCCTGAAAATACAAAAGGCGTCATTGGTCATTTATGCATGGGTACTTGGACTCATGTTCGCCCCCAGTCTGACTCGGTTGTTCCTTGGAGTTCTGCATGAGTTCTCCGTCCGTTAGAAAGGACCTCTCTGCCAGCCCTCACAACATCTGGGTCTTCCCATTCCTCCGTTAACCCAAGTCTTCCCTCTCCCCTGAGCTCAGCCCTGCTGAAATTTCCATGCAGAAGGCAAAGCAATGGACACAGAAGCTTGGCACAGCCAATTACAAAGCTGCATGTAAAGAGGCGGGGATTCAACTGCTTCCTGCTTCCTCAGAGCCCTTTCTGAGCAGAAGAAAGGCTTTTTCAAACCGAGGCTTGGATTTCTCCCCTCCCCTTTCAGATTGCTCTGTTTTTTGTTCTTAAAATGCTTTTTTATGTGGCAATTGGGTTGGGGGGGTTCTCTCACAGTGAGCACTGTGAAGTAAGCCAATTACAAAGCAGCATTTAAAGGGGCAGGGCTTGATTTGAGCTTGGAGACTGCTGGTGCATAGGTTCCCAATGGGAAAGTGTGGGTCCAGCCAAGCAACGAACCTCAGGTAAAACTCCCACGCATAATTGGCCATAAGTGTTCCTAATGCAAGTCGGATGTAAAACGTTGTACTGTGTTGATAGTGTCTGAAGAAGTCTGCAAAGAGCTCTTCGCGAACTAGTGGGCAGCCATCCGTTTAGATGCTCAGTGTTTCATTGAAGCATAGTATATGGGCTTCCCTCCCCCCCACCTTTTGTTAACCAGCGTCAAGCTGGGTTGGGCCTAATTTCAAAAAGGGAATTATTTTTGCTTCCGACTTAGAGCGGAATTCGGAAGAGGGGGGCCGAATCAGCACAGGAACCAGCATGACCCCGGGATAACGGGCACTTATGCCGTCCCAGGTGGCACACACACCCAGCGCTAATAAGCCACTCCGCTGTGCGGCACTTCTGGGGCCACTTGTGGACTTATTTTCAAGGCTTTTTCCTGATATTCTACAGGTTGTGTAGTTACCATAAGCAAATTCGGCATGTGTTTTGACACTGTTATTTTTAATAGGAGGGTGAAAGAGGCATTCAGGCCAATGAGTGTGCCTTAAAGCAGGGATCCAAAACAATGAACAAAATCTATGTCACACCTTTTATTAGGTACCAACACAAATGGCACAAACATCCTGCAAGTTTTCCAGCTTCCCAGAACTCTTCATGGGGCCAAATGTGACAAAGCTTTCTAAAGATAAGATTTCTCAGGCCACAATCTAAAGGTCTGATCTGACTGGCATTCTCCGTGAGAGGCAAGCGAGCAATTAGCTTCGCCTCACTGCTGAGTTTCAACACGGACTCTGGGAAGCTGCATTCCATCCGTCCCTGATTCTTTGTTCTCTCGCTGAAATACAGCAACCACCCACATCCACCCAAAAACATCCCTAATGCCAAAAGAGAAGCAACAGCTGCCTTGCAGGCTGAGAAACCACAGGAGTGAATGTCAGTATGTAAAGTGCCATCAAGTCTGAGCTGACTAATGGCAACCCAGTAGGGTTTTCAAGGCAAGAGACTAACAGGTGGTTTGTCATTGCCTGCCTTTACATAATGACCCTGGTATTCCTTAGTGGTCTCCCATCCAAATACTAAGCAGGGCCAACCCTTCATAGCTTCTGGGATCTGCCGAGATTAGGCTAGCCTGGGCCATCTAGATCAGAGCGGTTCCTCAGTGGAACAGGCTTACTCAGGAGGTGGTAAGCGGCTCCTTCCCTGAAGGTTTCTAAGAAGAGGCTAGATGGCCGTCTGTCAGCAATGCTGATTCTATGACCTTAAGCAGATGATGAGAGGGAGGGCATCTTGGCCATCTTCTGGGCATGGAGTAGTGGTCACTGGGGGTTGGGGGGTTGTGAATTTCCTGTATTGTGCAGGGGTTGGACTAGATGACCCTGGTGGTCCCTTCCAACTCTATAATTCTAGGTGTATATTTGGCTGTGAGGGAAGTTGGCATGGTATAGGCCTATCTCAGAAGCTAAGCTGCGTCAGCACTTGGAAAGGAGACCTCCAAGGAAGACTCTTCAGAGGCAGGCAATGGCAAATAACCTCTGCTTCTCACCTGCCTTGAAGGACCCTTGCTGGGGTCACCATATGTCGGCTGCAACTTGACAGCACTGCACACACAGATTTGGCTGTCAAGTTGCAGCCAACTTACAGTAACCCCGTGGGGTTTTCAAGGCAAGAGATGTTCATAGGTGGTTTGCCTGCCTCTGCGCCATGACCCTGGGACTTCCTCGGTCCCTTGTTTTCCATCCCAAGTACTAACCGGGACCAACTCTGATTCGCTACTCAGATCTGATGAGATTGGGCTATCCTAGCCTGGCAGTTTGTATATTAACAATATTTAATATAAGGACGGAGAGCCAGTGTGGTGTAGTAGATAAAGTGTCAGACTAGGATCTGGAAACCCAGGTTCGAATCCCCTCTACCAGGGAAACTTGCTAGGTTACCTTGGGCCAGTCACACACTCTCAGCCTCAACCATGGCTAGTATCTGGATGGGAGACCTCCAAGGAACACGAGGGGTGTGATGCGGAGGCAGGCAATGGCAAACCACCTCTGAATGTCTCTTGCCTTGAACCTTTCGGCGTTGACATAAGTCAGATGTACGAAAGGCTCATACCCTGCCAGAAATTCTGTTAGACTTTAAGGTGCTACTGGACTCTTGCTCTTTTCTGTGTCTGAAGAAGTGAGCTGTGGCTCAGGGAAGCTCATCCCCTGCCAGAAATTGTGTCAGTCCTTAAGATGCTACTGGACTCTGGCTCTTTTCTACATCTGAAGAAGTGAGCTGTGGCTCACGAAAGCTCATCCCTTGCCAGAAATTGTGAAGGTGCTACTGGCCTCCTGCTCTTTTCTATTGCGAGGAAAGGATCATTTTACCAAGTGGTCTGTGCTGTTGGATAGCCCAGCTTGGATTTACCTAGCTCAGAGAACAGCAGAATTATTAACCCCGGAGGGCGGGGGGGGGGGAAAGTGCTTCTCTGTTGCCTTTCTATTGCAATAATAGAAAAGAGCAAGAGTCCAGTAGCACCTTAAAGACTAACAAAAATATTTTCTGGCAGGGTATGAGCTTTCGTGAGCCACAGCTCACTTCTTCAGATCAGGGGGTTGAAGAAGTGAGCTGTGGCTCATGAAAGCTCATACCCTGCCAGAAAATATTTTTGTTAGTCTTTAAGGTGCTACTGGACTCTTGCTCTTTTCTACTACTGCAGACTGGCTAACACGGCTACCCACTGTGAATTATTGCAATAATATTGTCGAAGGCTTTCACAGTCAGAGTTCATTGGTTCTTGTGGGTTATCCGGGCTGTGTAACCGTGGTCTTGGTATTTTCTTTCCTGACGTTTCGCCCGCAGCTGTGGCAGGCATCTTCAGAGGAGTAACACTGAAGGACAGTGTCTCTCAGTGTCAAGTGTGTAGGAAGAGTTATATATAGTCAGAGTTATATAGAGAGTTATATATAGTCAGAAAGAGTAATACATAGTCAGAAAGGGGTTGGGTTTGAGCTGAATCATTGCCCTGCAAAAAGTATCTTTACTTGATACTTTATGCAGGGCAATGATTCAGCTCAAACCCAACCCCTTTCTGACTATATATTACTCTTTCTAACTATATATAACTCTCTATATAACTCTGACTATATATTAGTCAGAGAGAGTAATATATAGTCAGAAAGCGGTTGGGTTTGAGCTGAATCATTGCCCTGCATAAAGTATCAAGTAAAGATACTTTTTGCAGGGCAATGATTCAGCAATGATTCAGCTCAAACCCAACCCCTTTCTGACTATGTATTACTCTTCCTACACACTTGACACTGAGAGACAACTGTCCTTCAGTGTTACTCCTCTGAAGATGCCTGCCACAGCTGCTGGCGAAACGTCAGGAAAGAAAATACCAAGACCACGGTCACACAGCCCGGATAACCTACAAGAACATATTGCAATAATGTTCAGCGGTCCCAGTTCTCCGCAGTGCAACCCCCCCCCCCCCCTGCGTTTTCCAGATGAAGCCCCACCGCACGCTGGGCATTGCTATTTTCCGGGCAGTGTCCTTAGATGAGTCTCGCCCTCCTCCCCAGCTTGCTCCAGGTGCCGCGGGACGGGGGCCCGCGAGGGCCAAAAGGGAGGAAAGTTCACACCGGGTCGCCAAGAGCCCCGAGAGACGTCCAGCCCCGGCCCCGCCCCTCGGGAGCCCACCGGGCCTCGTTTGCATAACCCCGCCCCCCTCGCGCCGCGATTGGCCGTGGGAGGCCCGCGGCGGCCCCTGCCCCCTTCTCCTCAGCCCCCGCCGCCCCCTTTGGCAGCTGAGGCGGCTGTTTGGGAGCCGAGCGACTGTTGAAGGAGCGGCGGAGGAAGCGGGAGAAGGAGCGGGACGCCGCCGCCACGCAGGAGGGGGCGACCGCCGTGGGGCAGCAGGCAAGTCCGGCCTCGGCCCCCTTGGCGGGACGGTCCTCCCCCCCCCACCTCAGAAAGTATGGGGGGGACAGTTGGTTCGCTCCCCTCCCCCCCCCGAGGGTTTTAACGGCGGCGAGAGGGGGCTGAGGGAGGTGGGGCGCCAGGAGGGGGCGTGGCAAAGGGAGGCGGGGAGGGAGAGCGCCCGACCCCGCGCGCGCCCCTGATTGGCTGGCCGGGGAGGGGCGGGGCTGTGACGTGACGGGCGGGGCTGGCCGGCGAGCGGGACGGAGAAGTTGCTCCTCTGGGCGAAGGGGGGGGATTCCTGACACGTGTCACGGGGACACGCGCCCGCACGTTTGTCTCAGGCCTTTCCGTGCAGGGATTCGGGTTTGCCCAGGTGCGATGCTGGGGTGGGGGGGACTCACCCTGCAGAACTGAAGTGCTTGGCTGGCAGAGGAAGCGACTTCTCCCTGAGAGTGCACGTGTGAACGCACCTCGGGTGGTGATCAGACTTGGTTTCGTAAATGTTAGAAATCACTTTTTTGGGGGGGGGGACTCCAGATTTCTTACCCGCTGTTTGTTGGGTGGCCCCCACATTCCCTGGAGTGGTTAGATATGGAAGATACATGTTCGAAGGTCCATTGTGCCATGGAAGCTTGCTGGGTGACCTTGGGCCAGTTACCCAAGCTTAGCCTAACCTGCCTCCCAGGGTTGTTGTCAGGAGAAAAAGGAGGCGGGGAGAATTATGTAAGCTGCTTTGGGTCCCCTCTGGGGAGAAAGACGGTTATATAAATGAAGTAAATCCATAAAATCACACTTTATAAAGATTTGCAACATTGATAATAAAAGAATGGCACTGAGTGTCATCCCACTGACACATGTGTCTTGTTAGGACTCTGAATGCTGACAACTTAATTGAGAAGTGCCAAAACGTGCTAGTCTGTGGCTTGTTTCTATGGGACTACATTGGCTAATTCACTCATTTTCAACCAGGGACAGATGGGGAAAGGATGTTGCAGAGCTTGAGAAGGTGCAGAAAAGAGCAACCAAAGTGATCAGGATCTAGAGCAACTGCCCTATAAAGGGCAGTTAAAACTGTTAGGGAAACATGATAGAGGTCTATTAAATTATGCATGGTTTGGAGAGAGTGGCCAGGGAGAAGTTTTTCTCCCTCTCTCATAATACCAGAACAGGGGGTCATCTGCTGGAGGGTGAGAGATTCTTCACAGAACGCATAGTTAAATTGTGGAACTCCCTGCCCCAGGATATGGTGATGGCTGCCAACTTGGAAGGCTTTAAGAGGAGAGTGGACATGTTCATGGAGGAGAGAGGTATTCATGGCTACCAGTCAAAATGAATACTAGTCATGATGCATACCTATTCTCTCCAGGATCAGAGGGGCATGCCTATTATATTAGGTGCTGTGGAATGCAGGCAGAATAATGCTGATGCAGTCATTTTTTTGTGGGCTTCCTGGAGGCACCTGGTTGGCCACGGTGTGAACAGACTGCTGGACTTGATGGGCCTTGGTCTGATCCAGCATGACCTTTCTTGTGTTCTTATGAGGCTCTGGGGACTCTCATTACAGCCCAAAGCATTTTTGCTGCTCCCAGACACTGTCATTCCACTCGTGGGAGTCATTCCGGTGCCAGATCAAATTTTCTACTCCAAGCGTTCATCGTTTCACTGTACGGGCAGTCATTCCAGGGCCAGAATGCTCATGCTACTCCCAGGGACTGTCATTCCTCTCTGGGGGACTGTCATTCCAGCCCCAGAGCAGGTTTCTCTAAATCCGTTCTGCATGGTTATTGCAGTTTTTTCTGCACTGTAATGTATTACAAGTCCATGCGAGTCATTTGCCAATCCTGGCTCCCGTTATATCCAATGTGCCTTCAGGTATCTCTCACTGTTCCCAATGAGCATTCTTGTCTTCTGTTTTAATACCTCCTCCCAGGGTCTTCCTGGGCACATTGGGGTTAACAAGGAGCAGTAAGGGTGCCACTGGCATAGGTTGAAGCCAAAATTCCAGTGTCCCCATGCTGCTCCTCGCCGAAAGTCCACTGGGTGCTGGTAGCTGTGCAAGCCCTACTTTGCTGGCCTGGGCGTGGTGCAGCCAGTGAGGTGTAATAAATGCACCACTGGCATAGAGCAAAGTCTAGCGCTGCTCTTACCTTATTTCTTGTTGGCCTGGGTGAGAAGGAGCAGGAGCACAGCACATAAGTACAGGCATATTCAATATGAGTTACTTTCCTGGAGCGAATGGTTAGTAATCCCATATGGTGATTAATGGTTACCTTAAGAGCGGTGGTTTGGAGTGGTGGAGTCTGATCTGGAGAACCGGGTTTGATTCCCCACTCCTCCACGTGAGTGGTGGGCGCTAATCTTGTCAACTGAATTCGTTTCCCCACTCCTCCACTTGAAGCCAGCTGGGTAACCTTGGGCTAGTCACAGCTCTCTTAGAGCTCACTCAGCTCCACCTACCTCACAGGGTATCTGTTTCGGGGAGGGAAAGGGAAGGTGATTGTAAGCCGGTTTGATTCTTCCTTAAGTGGTAGAGAAAGTCGGCATATAAAAACTAACTCTTCTTCTTACACTGTCAGGGCACTGGGTTTCCCAGCCCGGTACTGTCTATGCTGAATGGCAGGAGCTGTTTTAAGATTTCAAGTGAGTCTCTTTCCAAGCTGTGCTACTCACAATCCATTAAATGGAGATACTAAAGATATAACTGGGTACTCTGTATAAGCAGAGCTGCCCTTTTACCATATTAGGCTATGATTGCAAAGCATTTCCCCCGATAGTGCCACACACAGGCGTTTGGAAGGAGAAGTAGCAGCATCAGCTCAGTAGAATCTGTATGTTTTGTTGACTGTTTCTTCCTTGGGCTTAACCACCTGTTCAGTTTGGTGGTGTTATAATATTATACCTGAATCTCCATGTGTTCCCCCATCCAAGGAACTGATTAGGTCTACGCCTACTTATCTTCCTCAGTGCTGCAGCATCCTTTGTCCATCTATTCCTTTTGTCTTTGATTCGGTACTGTTTAATCATTTCAAATATTGGTGTTGCATTTGTGAAATGTAGGTATTAAAAAGGAAGTATATTTGCCCGATTTTAGAAAAAAGAATCATAGATTTCCTCAGGTAGTGATTAGAAGAATGTAATAATATTTCTAAAACTGTCGTATTTCTACGGGGCACATTGAAGTTACCAAAAAGTTCTGAGAGAACACTCTTTGGTTACTGACTATTTCTAAAACTAGGAGCCCCATGGCACAGAGTGGTAACCTGAAGTACTGCAGTCCGAGCTCTGCTCACGACCTGAGTTCGATCCCGACGAAAGTTGGGTTCAGGTAGCCGGCTCAAGGTTGACTCAGCCTTCCATCCTTCCGAGGTCGGTAAAATGAGTACCCAGCTTGCTGGGGATAAAGGGAAGATGACTGGGGAAGGCACTGGCAAACTACCCCGTAAACAAAAGTCTGCCTAAAAAACGTTGGGATGTGACTTCACCCCATGGGTCAGGAATGACCCGGTGCTTGCACAGGGGACCTTTACCTTTTTATTTCTAGAACTGCCTTATTTCTCTGGGGCACACTGAAGTTACCAAAATGTTCTGAGAGAACACTGTGTTGCAGAGCATTCATATTCTGTAAATTACCATCATGTTTCTATTAAATAATATTTAGGGGGGGAAATGACTGTGGACTGTTAAATATTTGAGATGTCTCAGATCTTAAATTACAAGTTTATCCTAGAGATTTAGAAAGAATTATTCTTTCATTATTTATCATCAGACGTTTACTCAAATGTAAATGAAAAGGTACAGGTATTTACACTTGGATGTAATCAACCTTTTCCTGGATGTGTATCTTTTTTATATAAATGTACAAATGTATTGGAGGGGAGGGGCCGCTGCTTTGTTTACAGAAGGTCCCACATTCAATCCCCAGCATCGCCAGTTAAAAGGACCAGGCAGTAGGTGGAAAGACCTCCACCTGGGACCCTGGAGAGCCACTGCCAGTCTGAGTAGACAATACTGGTCTTAAATGGACTGATGATCTGATTCAGTATAAGGGCAGCTTCATGTGTGTGTTCAAATGTCTGAAAAAGCAAAATAAGAAAAATACACACTATTGTACTTACAGCACTAAAGCAAGAGACATTCAGAGATGGTTTGCCATTGCCTGCCTGTGCGTCACGCCCATGGTATTCCTTGTAGGTTTCCTATCCTTGTACTTGCCAGGGTTGAGGCTGAGAGTGACTGGCCCAAGGTCACTCAGCAAGTTTCCATGGCAGAGTGGAGATTTGAACCTGGGTTTCCCCGATCCTAGTCCAACACCTTAACCACCACACCACACTGGCTACAAGGGGGGAGAAGTTAGCCATTTTTATACACTATGTGGGGCTGCCCTTGAAGACAACATCGGAGCTCTAATTTGTGCAGAATGCAGTAACTAGACTGTCGATAGGGGTTAAGTGTTCTAAACATAGCTGAGTTTTAGGTCACTACACTGGCTGCCAATTTGATCCCATGCTCAATTCAAAGCTCTGGCATTGGCCTTTAAAGCAATTCATGGCCTGCAACTTCCATATCTACTGGACCACTTCCACTCATATTTGTCCCCAAGGTAGTTCTGATCATCATATGAGAGGGATTGCTAGCTGTTCCTCCGCTCAGTTAGAACTGACGTTGTCTGGCCTCGAGCTTTATCAGTGGCTGCCCATGTGGTACTGAATGGGTTACCTGAGAATGTGAGAAAGGCCCAGACTTTACACAGAGTCTCTGTAAAGCAGAGTTTTCCTGATTAACACTTGGTGGCCCATGAGTGGTGGTTTGTAGATTGCTTTCTTTTCTGTCTATTGCTGTTGATGTGAGATTTTTTTCCTTCTGAATTTGATGTAAGCTGCATTGAGTCCTGTTGAGGAAGGTTGAGTCCTGTTGAGTAGGACTAGGGTTGTCAACAGCCTGGACGAAAACATGTTCTACACCTTTAATAGCTGTAGAGGCAGATTGGGGCACATGTGTACCCAAAGAAGCAGGGGTATGATGGATGGGAGGAGGAGCTTGTCTTCTGGGCGATGCTGGTTAACTGAGCACTCTGGATAATTGAGTGCTGGATAACAAAGCTTTTACTATGTTACCTAAAATTATATTCCAGTTTTATGTGATACCCTTGGAATGGAATCAGAATATTACAATCTAAGTTGCTATTTGTTTTTCTTACAGATTTAGCGTAAACTGCTTAGAGCAGCTATGACACCTGCTCTCCGAGAGAAAGTAATGAAAGGTCATGGTATCTGTTTACCCCCTTCCTTGTCTTCAAAAGCTATGGAGTCCAGTGAAACGTTGGGCATGGGAAATGCCAAAACTGTCAAAGAGAAAATAAAGGAGGATTCTGTGACACAGATAACATACTCGGTGCTGGGGTTTCCCACCCCACAATCGAATCTCCAAAGCGATCTCTTCAGTTTAAAGTACTTTGGCTCCCAGTCCTCTAAACACTATCCCCTATTAACAAACCCCAATTCTTCTTTCAGTATATACAATAAGCATTGTATGCAGAAGAACTTGGAAGAGCAAAATTGTTTCAAGGCAAGAAATCCTTTATTTAACAGCACGAATACACACTTCAATCAGATTATTAATTCAGAATCTAGAGAGCAGGTTCAAGGGGGGAATTTATTGTCGGTGACAACACAGAACTCTTCAGAAACAGGGAAGCCATCAGAGCCACGTATAACTGAATCTGGCCATGTAGAAGAAAGGCAGCTTCCTAACTGTAAATGGCATTGGAAGAATGGCTTTTTTAGTAAGTCTTTATTTGCCAATACTGAGATGAAAGAAGGGAATGTATTCCATCAAGTTCATCATGAAGCCTTGGAAACAACAATGGACTGCAGCCCCAGTAGTAAAGAACAGGAATTGAATTTTCGATTACTCCAGTGTGTAAACAAACAACAGGCTTTGCTCAGCCGGGCCAAAAGAACTCAGAAACATTTGCAAATACTCTTGGCAAAGCATGTTGTCAAGCACTGCGACCAGCAGATAAAATACTTTGTGAAACATCAACTGCAGAGAATGAATGCTCTTCATAATCCGAGCAGAATGTCGGGTGGCAGTTATCACCGGTGTGCCGAAATTAGAACAGGAAGCAATAATCTCGAGGCGAGGGTGAATAAACACCTGCAGCGTGATTTCACTGTTGCCCCTGGTGAAATCCAGGTATTCACGCGCTCTGCAACTGGGATACTGTCTCACGTGGAAAAGAGTTTGGATTCTGACGCCACTTGTAGCAGCTCCAGCGAAGAGGATGATGAGCAGATTTCCAGAAGAGCTGTGGCACTGTAAGTGTTAAAGAATGCCAGAGTTTCTGTTCAGCAATCCTGTACACAGTCACATATGCTCAGGTTCCTGATAAATCAGTAGAAACCCGCCTCAGATTTCTGGAAGGCTGCTCATTACTGGCTTAGTAGTAGTAGTTCAACACATACATATGTTGGCTTATTTGGTGCCGTTTATTTATTTTATTAAAAGATTTATATCCCGCCTTTCCTTGTGGTTCAAGGCAGCTTACGGTAAAACTGAGAACATCCCCAGCTAAAACTAAAGATATAATAACAAGGCCCAAATCCCTCCCCCCTCTTAAAAGATGCCTGCTATTCAAAATCCCTGGCAAACAGGCAGGCTTTGAAGCACTTCCTGAAGATCATAGAGTTGGAAGGGACCACAAGGGTCATCTAGTCCAACCCCCTGCACAATGCAGGAAATTCAGAACTACCTCCCCCCACACACTCCCAGTGACCCCCTACTCCATGCCCAGAAGATGGCCAAGGTGCCCTCCCTCTCATGATCTGCCAAAGGTCATAGATTCAGCACTGCTGGCAGATGCCCATCTAGCCTCTGCTTAAAAACCTCCAGGGAAGGAGAGCCTATTCCACAATGCTAGTGTCATGATAGAAAAAGCCCGAGCTTTTCAGAACATAGGCAGGAGCATTGTAAGGCAGGGCTTGCTCCTGGCTACCCTCATTCAAACAGATGGGTTTTCTACCAGAGGATCATGACGATGGGTAAGCCCCCGGGCTTTTCTTAGTGTGTGATTCCATTGCCCCTTCAGGTGTTCTTTCTTTCCAGAAAGAGCGTGGTATTCTGTCTGGCTCCGCCTCCTGTGGCAGCCATGTTGGGGTGGCACTCACCACCTCTCTCAAAATTCCAAGTGTACCCACAGGCTCAAAAACGTTGGGGACCCCTGTTGTAGACATGTGCTTCAGCCATGCTTCATGTGCTTCAGCCGTGCTCTGGATTTGTGAAGACAGGGAGAAGAAGTAGAAGTTATGTCAACTTACCTCTCCAGTGTATATTTTGTGTTGGTCACCAGGATCAGATTGGGGAGTCTACAAATGTCTTTAGTCGTTGGGGAAATCAGCATCTTCGTGAGAGTAAGATTGCAGAGTCTGTTCCATGTATGTTATCTTGTAGTCTTTATTTTGGACCTCAATCTAATTTGCTGGCGCCTTGGATTTCTTCACTTTCTGGTTCTTCATCTGTGGCTCTTACTTTCTGTTCGGTATAAATGAAAAGATTATATTATCGGTGGCAAAAATTCCTGTCTGTTGTAGTTAGAGTGTGATTGGAAAAAGGTTAAGTCTATGCAAGGGTTATTTTGTTTATATTCTAAGCTCTGTCATGTTTGATTTGAGCATTATGGTCATTGGACAGGAACTGAAAAACTGGGCTGTGTCAGGTCAGCAGGAGTAAGTTCCATTTTATTTGATGCTGCTGACTCCCAGGAAAGTAAGCTTTGTAGCCCAGGGGAATTCATAGCTGATAAACATCTTGCTTCCTAGACTAGATATATAAAGTTTATTGCAAACCAGATGAACCCCCCCTTCCCCAGTTTTCTTTTAGGAAAACAATAGGAATTTGGTGAAAAATTGAAGTAGAAACAAGATTTACCAAAACCACAGCTTATTTTACTGCTTTAAAAACATTATAAAGTTTTAACATTATATGTGTTAACATTATAAAGTTAAGCAACTTGGGAAACATTTATTAAATTTTAAAGTATAAATACCTTGGTTTTGTTTTGACATAGGAGTGTTCCCACACAGCTGTCCTTGGATTCCAGCGTCAACAAACCAAGCTTTATAAACATAAATCTTCCAAGCCTTTGTTTTATCAGAGGTGAAATCTGACATGAGAACCCCAAGGCATGCCCAGTAGGGTTGCCAACCTCCAGGTACTAGCTGGAGACCTCCTGCTATTACAACTGATCTCCAGCCGATAGAGATCAGTTCCTCTGGAGAAAATGGCCGCTTTGGCCATTGGACTCTATGGCACTACACCACGCTGTCTCTCTTGGGATGTTACAAAGCCTTAATTGTCTTGGGGGGAGAGAGGTCTGCCTCAATTGCACCTGATTAAACCCTGTGTTGGCGGGCCCCTGCCTGAAAAGCCACTTCGGCCGCAGGGAGAGTCCAGTTTGTAATGCCTAATAAAGGTGGAAACAGAAGCCCAAACTGCAGTTCTGCAGATGTCCAATATTGATGCATTTGAGCCAGCGTGGTGTAGTGATTGAGCGGTGGTTTGGAGCGATGGACTCCGATCTGGAGAACCGGGCTTGATTCCCCCCTCCTCCATATGAGCGATGGACGCTAATCTGGTGAACTGGATTTGTTTCCCCACTCCTCCACATGAAGCCAGCTGGGTGACCTTGGGCCAGTCTCACTCTCTCAGCCCCACCTACCTCACAGGGTGTCTGTTGTGGGGAGGGGAAGGGAAGGTGATTGTAAGCCGGTGTGATTCTTCCTTAAGTGGTGGAGAAAGTCGGCATATAAAAAAAAAAACTACTCCTCTTCCTCCTCTTCTTTGGAATGCCACAGAAGTGGAAGCACTTCTAATCGAATGGGCAGTGATTCCTTCCGGCGGCTGCCGACTCTGGCATGGGTATGCTTTGACAATACTGTTCTTGAGCCATCTGCTGGTTGTTGACTTATTGACTTTCTTTCCCTTTACCACTGGATGATCAAGCCGCAAAGAGTGTGTCCAGTGTTTTTGTACCTCTTGTGAACACTGACAGATGGTTTATACATACTGTTGTTAATAAGTAATCTATCAGTACAGATGTTTCTGATTGGATTTATCTGTCACAGACTGGAATCCACTTATTACCTGAAAGCAACAGTAGGAAGTCAGGAACTGGGAACCATGAGAGGGCATGTTGTAGTTTGCAGCCTATGATATAAAGGATCCCTTTGTTTAGACACTCTAACTTCTCTTATAGCTGAAACTTGCATGTTTTTCAGTGAGTCACTTTAATCTACAGGAATTTGCTGAAGTTAATGGAAGCAATATTAACTTCTAGGTAATAATGGCACACCATTACCATATCTTTATTCATAGTGTCTGATGTTCAGTTAGTCTCCATGGATATGACATAGCTAACTGACAGATTTGTATTCATGATATCTAATTCTAAACAAGGTCCTAGAATGTGAAAGAAAAAAATCCATACAATGAGGTCAGGACAGAGGGAAATTTTCTACAAACCTGTGAGAAGGCCCAAATTTACAGAAAAAAATCTGAAATCTTAAATACATTGGGATTAATACCCACTGAGCTTTCTTGAGACTACATTTCTGAGGTCTCAGTGGCCATTTGGGAGGGTTGCTAAGCAATCCATACAAGTGTTCATTTCTGTCAGTCTAGAGGGGGATAGACTAAAAAAGATGGGAAAGAATTGGAAGGAAACATGGAAAGGGGAGAGAAGAAGGAGAAGCTGAAAGAGGGGAGAACTGGAAAAGGTTGGTGGGGGGAAGGAACAAAGTGAAGAGGGTGCTAGAGGGAGGGAAAGCTGCTGGGATAGATAAAGGTAAGTAGATGAGTGAGTGGAAAGAAGAGAGGAAAGCAGAGAGAGGCTGCCAAGGAAAGAGGAAGTAGTGTGGGGAGTCAAAATGATACAGGGGTGAATGAGATGCCCCTCATGATCCTCCTGCAGTTCCCCTGCTTGTCATTTTCTATTTTTCAACTGCTTTTAGTGGTCGTGGAAAGTGCCTTCAAGTCACAGCTGACTTATGGCAACCCCGCAGGGTTTTCAAAGCAAGAGATGCTGAGAGGTGGTCTGCCATTGCCTGCCTCTGTGTCTCTGTCATGACCTGGTATTCTATGGAGATCTCCCATCCAAACACTAGTCAGAGCCGACCCTGCCTAGTTTCCAAGATCTGATATGGGTTCTAGCCTGGGCTATCCAGGTAAGGGCCTTTTACATTTTATTGGATGGATGTTCTGCCTTTCCTCGGTCTAAATTTTAGTTACAGTGTGCCCCTTTAAACATTAAATATACTAAATAAGTAGAAGAAGACAATATTTTTGCAAGGTATTTCCTCACTGTTCCTTGTTGGATTTCTCATTAAAAATTGGAATTGCTAGTGAGGGAAGTTGTTTGTGGTTGGGTGGGATTAATGAGACTTGATTAGAGCATTAAACACATTTGGTTGTGCTAGTGATAAGACATTAACATACTCCAGATTTAACTAATCCTACTAATTTTATTTTTAGTTATTTGAAGTAAAAAATGGAGCCGGTTACAACCAACCTGGGGAAAGTGTTCAGTATATTACTTAGAGGGGAAATGCATATGCTGCTTAGAGCTGAGGTATTGGCAAATTACCTGAGTGCCATGCTAGATTTCTTGGAATACGAGTAGGCGCCTAAGATATTGAAGCTGACTTTGTGAAGGTGGATGTCATCTTTTTGTTGGCTAATCAGAATTCTGTGTTCTTTCCAGTAAGTACAGATCTGACTGGCAATGGCTGGTGGACAGAGCTAAAATTGGCTGCTGCTGGACATGGCTTCAAGCTCAGATTTCGGAGATAGAATACAAAATCCAGCAACTCACTAACCTTCACAGACAGATCCGCGCCACCAAGGTATTGTCGTTGAGTAATGGGGGAGGAAAAGGTTCTTCAAATACTCAGTTTAGAGCTAGATACGTGAGTTTCATCCAGCCATCTTTTTCATTCCATCTCATTCACTTTCCCTGCTTGCTACAGCCCCCATTCCCCACGGAGAGCCAGCGTGGTGTAGTGGTTAAGAGGGGTTGTTTGGAGCTGTGGATTCTGATCTGGAGAACCGGGTTTGATTCCCCACTCCTCCACATGAGCGGCACGGCTAATCTGGTGAACTGGGTTGGTTTCCCCACTCCTATATATGAAGCTAGCTGGGTGACCTTGGGCTAGTCACACTCTCTCAGCCCCACCTACCTCACAGGTTGTCTGTTGTGGGGAGGGGAAGGGAAGGTGATTGTAAGCCGGTTTGAGTCTTCCTGAAGTGGTAGAGAAAGTCGGCATGTAAAAACCAACTCTTCTTCTTCTTCCATGGCTCCCAACGGCCTGACATAGCCTTTTGGGCAGTCAGAGGGGACCCACTCCTCCCATTTTCCCCAGGGCAAGGTCTAGCTGGATCCAACCCAATGTTTTTTGTTTTCTAGGGTTCCTGGTTTCTAACCAAAATTTATTATGAATGTATTGTGAACAGAGAGTCAGCGTGATGTAGTGGCTAAGTGTCGGACTAGGATCTGGGAAACCTGGGTTCAAATCCTCACTCTGCCATGGAAACTTGCTGGGTGATCCTAGGCCAGTCACATACTCTCAACCTTAACCCTGGCATGCATTTATATGGGAGTCCTCCAAGGAACACCAGGGGTGTGACACAGAGGCAGGCAATGGCAACGTCTCTTGCCTTGAAAACCCGACAAGGTTGCCATAAGTCAGCTGTGACTTGACAGCAAGAAAATGTATTATGAGAGTAAATATGATGGTAATCTAAAACACAGTGAATTCACCTCCAATACTTGGGGTATTGGGGGTGAATGTAGGAAATAAGTTCTAAAGTATTACTGAACTTTGGAGCCTGCTAGGCAGCCCTGAGCAGATTGTTATCTCCCCTGGAATAACTAGTGTCACTCCTTGGAAGAAAGGCAGAATCCATGAGTTATCCAAAATATTTGGCTGCTAATGCTTCTTCGTCCTTGTGGTGGCCACGAGGATTCCATCAGGTCTAGTTTGGCTCTTAATTGCTTTGATAATGGTGTCTTCTTTGAGTAACAGTTATATCATCCCAGCCAGTTGCTTGTTGTTTTGGAACATAATCAGTGTTAAATGTTTGTACTAAATTATGCTAGTATACTAATAAAATAAGAACGTTACCTTCACCACATTGTGGATATAGGCCATATGTACCAAAAATGAGCCGTTTCCCTTCTATGTGAGTTATAAAAATTAACATTGTGTGTGCACATTAGAGGGGAAGACATATTTCCAAACTGAATTGTGTTGTAATACTTTGTAAATCTGATGTTTTTCTCCTATTGGAGAGAAAATACATGCTTTTGAAACAGGCAGGCAAAGCGTCCAGATACAGAGACCATGATATAGCGACTGAATGATGATTGTGAGATCTTGGTCAAAACCTGGTTTCCAAAATAGGGTTTAATCTTTGACATGGTTAATGGAAGCTTAGAGAATTTGACCGCAGAGCGGGAGAAGTGAGGCAGGTAGGGTGCAATTCTGTCACCTGCTCCTGATCAACAAAATATAGTAGTTTGGGCAACGTGTATATCGTGTTTCAGTTATGTACTTGAAATTAGAAAACCCGGGTAAAGACTGCATGCTAAATTATGGTAGTTTGGGTGGACAGTTACAGTAGTGTCAGCTTCTTGGAAAAAATGAATATGTCTTTTACGTGAGATTATTCACCTATTGTCTCTGCGCACAGCTGTCGCTCAGAGTTCTAAGTTGCTCATTAAAGTTTTCCAAGAAGCTTAAGCAGTATGTTCTGAGAATTACAGCTGACATAGGCAAATTAATCTGTTCTCACCCACTGTGTTCAATTGCTGTTGTCTAGGGAATGGTGGTCTTAGAAGAACTTTCAACTCCAAAGGACATCCTGAAGAAACAAACACAATGGGCAGACGGAGAAGCTTTATTACGCACCACGGGGAATTCTCAAGCCCATCTTGAAAGGCGGGATGCTTGGCCAGAAAATGATTTTGAAATATCGCCAAGCAGTCCGACTCTGCTTCTCCGAAACATAGAGAAACAGGTATTTGAAGGGGAATGGGAGTTGTTCATATTAGACTGGTAACCTATGTACTAATTCATGTAATTTCATAAAAGTAATTTTCATTTCTGAGAGCAAGATCAACATACATTGCAAGAGAGAGAACCTGCTGTGGTTTTGTTCCATTTCAGAGCAGTAAATGTTGCTGTGTCTTTCCCGAGTAAGTGTAGTGGCGTAAATATTGTGTAGAACTTTGACAGGGAAGACCTGGTTCAAATACCTGCATGTGAAATTTGTTTGGGCCTTTTGCTCTCTCTCTCTCTCTCATATACTTTGTTGTGTTGTTCTGAGGATAAAATGGAACAACCTCAGTGGTTACTGCCATGAGTTATTTTTATATTGTGTCAGCCAGCCTCTCTCCCAGCTGTGAGCGTTCCAGGCCAGACTCGTCCTACCAGTTGGTGACCCACTTCTCCACCCGGAGAACATCTACCAGTAGGGATGCCAGCCTCCAGATGGGACCTGGGGATCCCTTAGAATTACAGCTCACTTCTAGATGACAGATATCAGTTCTCATTCTGAGGAGGAGGGCATGAACACATGAAGCTGTCTTATACTGAATCAGACCCTCGGTCCATCAAAGTCAGTATTGTCTACTCTGACCAGCAGTGGCTCTCCAGGGTCTCAGGCAGAGATCTTTCACAACACCTACTTGCCTGGCCCCTTTAACTGGAGATGCTGGGGATTGAACCTGGGACCTTCTGCATGCAATGCAGATGCTCTTCCACTGAGCCACAGCCCTACCATCACCCACCATCTTCAGAGTGGGTGATTTCCTTCACTTGCTCAGGGAGGCAGGAACAAGGTCTCCGGAGGGAATCTACCCCCAGTTCTCCTCAGTTGATTCCCTGCCTCATGAAGTTAGAGCAGCTTTTTGGGCAGCTCTCTGCTATTTAGGATATCTTTGGAAACTTACCTTTGTCTTTTTTCAGCTTTTCAGCTGTATTCAGTTCTTTCTTATATTTGTCCATCCTCTCACAAATCTTCCATTTGCTGCTGTACTTTCCCTGTCTCTGTTGAGGAAAGAGGGTCCCACCAAAACAAAGAGGTTTCCCTGGAGAAAGTGGATGCTTTGGAGGGTGGACTCTTTGGCATGGTACCCCACCGAGGTGCCTGTCCTCCCCAAATCTCCAGGAGTTTCCCAGTCTGGATCTGGAAACCCTACTCCCCCATTCCCTGCCAGTTGCCAGGGGGGACCTGGCAACCCTATCCACCAGCCCCTTGCATCCACACACACCCCGACTTCGCCCAACCTTCCTTCCTTCCTGGTCTGCCACAGCGTTCCTGTTGAACTGAACTCAAATACAGATCCCTTTCCTGCCTGCATAACCACAGCAAAGCACAGGGCACGCACTAAGTTCACAGCTAAACATGGGTCTTTTAAGCCCTAGATATACCCTGGCCATAACTCAAATGGACATGATGTGCAGCGTGAAGACTGCATCTCTCTGGTCTCATGTGATGCACATTTAAGAACACATTTGTATCTTGCTGGTTCCAGTATCTTTCTCTGAAATTTTATAGAAGTATTTTAAGACTTTTATTTATTTAGAGTTTATTCCCAGCCTTTCTGCCCTTACAAGGGTCACCAAGGCGGATAACAAAAACATGCATCAAAAAACACATCTTAAAAAAAAAACCATTAAAATAAAACAAAGCCCACATCAGTCAAGCAATTAAAACCAAGTTAAAATATGCATGCAATATACATATGTAGATAAAAACAGCAATTAAAAATGGCAGGAAGAAGGTATGGTTGAGGGAATGCCAGACGGAACTAAAAAATTCTTCACCTGCTAATGGAAGACAACAACAGAAAAGGGCTGGCGAGTCTTTGTGGGGAGAGTGTTCCAGAGTTTTGGACTTGAATTTGATATATTCTTAAATTTGATTTTAAAATGGAATAGGAAAAAATGTTTAGAGCAATTCTTCAGTAGGAAACAGGGCAGGTCAAATTTTTATTTTATAATGGGGGCAAAGTTGAATCTTTAAATACGGGAGTGTAAAAGGCTGCAATGTAAGAACTTCCGTTTTTCTTTGAACTTGTTTCAGAGTGCCCAGCTAAGTGAAATCATCAGCAGTCTGATGGCTCCGTTCAGTCTTTCTCCCACGGCCTCTCCTCTGTCCTCGAAGTCCTGTAAACAGAAAGATACAGTCAATGGCATCTCTGTAAGGTAGGTGACTAGGGTCGCCAGCTCTGGGCCGGAAAACACCGATTTTGGGGATGGACCCTGGGGGAGGGCAGGGTTTGGGGAGGGGAGGGACCTCATCGTATAGTGCCATAGAGCCCACCCTCCGAAGCAGCCATTTTCTCCAGGGGAACTGATCTTGGTTGCCTGGAGATCAGTTGTAATAGCAGGAGATCGCCAGGTGCCACCTGGAGGTTGGCAACCCTATAGGTGACACGGTGGCATACTACAGGGTAACAGTTGTTTTAACATTTGAGGGATATAATTTTAAAAAATGGCAGTACACATGAAGCTGCCTTATACTGAATCAGACCCTTGGTCCATCAAAATCAGTATTGTGTGCTCAGATGAAAATGATGTTGTCTTGGCAGCAGCTGCTACCACAGTATTGTTTTTTATTCTCTCTCTCCTCTTTCCTGGTGTATTTTTAAAAATTACTCCTCTTGTCCCCTGCATTTGGGCTTCCTCTGTGTGTGTGTCTGTTTCCTGTGGCGGCCATTTTGTGGTTGCGCCCACTACCCTGTCAGAATTCCAAAGGTGCCCGCAGGCTCAAAAAGGCTGGGGACCCCTGATTTAGGGTATGTCTAAATATGTAAGGTGCTAGTTTCTTTTATTTAATCATTCTTGACGTCCTGTGGTGATTTTTATTATTTGGGGCATTTCAGAGGCCCAGAGACCCGTGAGGAAATTTCCTCTTCCAGCAGTTGGCTGGTTGACCAGCAGCACCTGAAGAGAAGAAGGAAAGACAAGACGAGGCTTAAAGCTTCATCCGTTTTGGCGGGGAGCACGTCTGCTCGCACCAGACCAGTCCAGAGTTTCCAGAGGAGGAAACTGTACAAAATGAAAACTGCGTTCGATTTGAATCAGCAGGTAAAAACATGTCTCTCTTATTTTTTAAAAACACAGTTGCCACCGTGTGTACACACACAGGAACACACACACACAAAGCTGCCTTCTACTGAATCAGACCCTCGGTCCATCCAAGTCAGTATTGTACACTCAGACCGGCAGCGGCTCTCCAGGGTCTCAGGCAGGGGTCTTTCACATCACCTACTTGCCTAGTCCCTTTAACTGGAGATGCCGGGGATTGAACCTGGGACTTTCTCTATGCCAAGCAGGCACTCTACCACTGAGCCACAGCCCCTGGTCTGTGGAATCCTGAATGAACAGATAGGTCCTCTATGCTGGTCACATGCAAAGCGGGGGCCCTGATGTGGTCTTGCTGACTGTTACTGCCTCCATTTGTCAGCTAGCACCTGGAGGTTGGCAACCCTGTGTCCAGTATTGGTGCAGGAGATCAGGACCAAGGCAACATTTGTCACTGTAGCAGTGTCCAGTCATCAAAGAGCGAGGCCTCCACCTCCTCAAGATTTTTTTTTAAAAAGAGAGTGAGTCTGCCTTTTTCTTGCCCTAGAAAAGGAGCTTATTAGCTGTCTCTACTTGTGAATATTTTTGAGGGAATGTCTGTGGGTTCCCCTCCCCCATTCATTGAATTTAACATACACTTCATATCTGAGCTCATCTGTTTCATTTGGAGAAAAGTCAGAAGCCTGAAACGCATAAAATAGTGCAAAAAATAGTGTTTATCCAATTAATATTCTTGTTCCTGGTTTTACCTTCATTCAGTAATTTAAGAAGGAAGATGGGAATGTAAAGGGTTTTGTAGAACACTTCTTTCTGGGGAAACATGTTACCACATAGTTCTGTTTATTTATTTTTTGCTTAATGTTTGTTTAACTGGAAGAGCTTACCCAGCTGGCAGCGCTTCGTTTGAGGGAATTGAAATACTTATATTGTAATCCTGTAGGTTGGCAACTTCATTTTTAGGGTTGCCAGGTTCTTCACCATCGGTGGGAGGTTTTGGGGGCGGAGCCTGAGGAGGGCAGGGTTTGGGGAGGGGAGGGACATCAATGCCATAGAGTCCAGTAGCCAAAGGGCCAGACCAAATGATTTTGCGGGCCTTATACGGCCCCCGGGCCTGACGTTCCCACCCCTTACCTTTCACCTCAGGCCACAAAAGATGGTTGGCATTTTGCTTGGCAGGTCACAGGCTGTACAGGCCTAATTCAAGCAATTAGAGAAAGAACAGCCTCTTTTGGCTGTTTGTTTAGATATACTATGGTTACTTGAAGGAAACTTTTGAAAGTTCTTCATTCTTTCCCTGAATTTAGCCGGGTTGAACATATATGATGGGAAAGTATTGCAATTTTCAGCTGAATGTGTATTTAATTTCATTGCAGCAGTATAAATGGCTTTTTTGACCTTGAAATTGCAGTGAGATACCCATTCAGTGTACCATACGTTTAAATATCAGCTAGAATTGCAAAGAAGGAGATGATCAAGCTGGTTTTTTTCAGCACAGCGGTAACATGTCTTAAGGAACACGATTTAAATCATCTATTTGGGCGGAAAAGGAGCCTCTAAATTTGGATTCCGCTTCTTTCCTGGATCTGGTACTCCTTCAGTTTGTGATGTCTGGCAATTAAAAAAAATTTTTTAAAAAAATAATCTGTAGTTATCTGTATGTGACGTGAATGGAGTTCAACTGTCTGGAATTTTATGCAGTAAAATAAGCAAATGGAAAGATTGACAATTTCTTAAAATAGCAGCTGAAATTTCTTTTGTAAAGTTTCCAATAAATGTACTCGTTGTCAATGCAAAAGTTTTGCCACTGTTTCCTGCCACTATTTTTTACCAGTTTCCAAATAATGGTTTGCATTCCATTGTTTTTTTTTCAGGAACCATGCAATTTCATAGTTTACAAAGACTTAAAATAATTACAGTCTCTGGAAATCTTAGTGATGGTTTATTTGAATAGCTTCCCTTCTACTTCCTTCTCCTATTATATTTAAACTGTGGGGTTTTTTTCCAGCTAAAGTTAATTTTGGCTGTCTTAATTCAGCCTCCCTGTATGTTTACCATAGCCGTGAGCGGAACAATTCTTTCAGAAATGGTTTAACCCAGAGCATGCCGAATGAAGTTGGTGTCAGGCAAACACCATGTCTTAAATGTAGTGAAACTGGGTAAACCAGGGCTGCTTAGTTTTTTCCCCTTTAACCTTGAAGGCCACTAAAATTCTCCTTCAGGTAAAAAGAATTTTCACACAATACACAATTTATAATAAACTTGGTATCATCTCTCAGGGCTTCCCCACTATGAAACACATATCTCTTGCTAAAGCTGGTGCATAATCTTGCATAGCCCAAGGAGAGATTGTGCGCATACCGTAATAGGCAGGCCCAGGCTAGTCACACTGGAGAGCCAGTGTGGTGTAGTGGTTAAGAGTGGTGGTTTGGAGCAGTGGACTCTGATCTGGAGAACCGGGTCTGATTCCCCACTCCTCCACATGAGCAGCGGATGCTAGTCTGGTGAACTGGGTTGGTTTCCCCACTCCTACACACGAAGCCAGCTGGGTGACCTTGGGCAAGTTACAGTTCTATTAAGAGCTCTCTCAGCCCCAGCTACCTCACAGGGTGTCTGTTGTGGGGAGGGGAAGGGAAAGTGATTGTAAGCTGGTTTGATTCTTCCTTAAGTGGTAGAGAAAGTCGGCATATAAAAACCTCCTCCTCCTTTTTCTTCTAGAGATATATAGATATAAATAAAAATTCTGGCATGGTTTTAAACGAAACCGGTGTGTCTTCTTTCAGGCAATGACACTGAGAGATGCTTTGCTTCATCCTAACATAGAGAAGGTGGCTCCAGCCAGCACTTGGGATAGTTATGAGCACTGCAGTAGACAGCTTATGTTAGAACTGGACTCCTCATTCCATCCAATCTTATCGTTTCCATCAGGTAAAATGGATTTTTGCTATATGTCAGATCTGTTCGTAACAGTATGTGGTGGCATTGATAATGTTTTGAAACAATGAAAGAATATTTAAGAAATCTTTGTATACCATGGTTGCCACTGGCAGGGAATGAGGGTTAGGGTTGCCAGATCCAGGTTGGGAAACTCCTGGAGATTTGGGGGTAGAGCCTGGGGAGAACGGGAACCTCAGTGAGGTACAATGCCACAGACGCCACCCTCCAACACATCTGTTTTCTCCAGGGGAACTAATCTCTGTAGTCTGGAGATGAGTTGTAATTCCAGGGAATCCCCAAGTCAGAACTGTTTATCTCCTCTTTGGGCTAATGAGACCTCTTAGTGTCAGATGGGATGGTGGAGGTTCCCTTGGTCTCAGCCAAGGCTGGACTTCTTTGGTGGTCTCCATCTACGTATTAACCAGGCCTGACCCTGTTTAGCTTCTGAGATCCGACGAGATCGAGCTAGCCTGGACCATCCAGGTCAGGGCACTCAGTGAATTAGTACTTGGGATAAGCCATGAAATCCATATTCAGAGCATGTACAATTTGCTATAAATACACTTTGGCATGAAATTTTATTTTTTTCCCATACAACATAGCTCTGTCTTTTTCAGATATTCCTCTTCACGTACACTTGAAAAGCTTGCTTCAGAAGAGTGATATCAGAGGTGACCCTTTTGAAACTTCTGCCCTTGGCTTGGAGTTTGAAATGTCTCCATCTAACGGTATACAGTACAGTCTCTTCATCCGCCTTTTTATGCTGTCCCCCCCCGCATGTACATACATTCTTAACTGATGAAAATTCATGGGGTACATAACATGCTTCTTATTGTTTCCATGCTTCTTTTTTTGGTAGGATGTCATCAGGACGAGGCCACTTCTCGGCAGTGGAGCTGTGGACACCCATCCGGTTCCAACCATCAGCCTTTGTCAGAAATACCTGCACAGCTGCCAGAAGGAAGAAAGAAAAGACATTTAAGCGAGACAACAATTGGTGAGCTTCCCTCCCCCCAAAAAATGCAATAAATGGGGAGGTACATTAATACAAAAGACTATTCATGCTGGGATGATCCGACCTACATTTACCTGCCCCGTCAGCCAACTTAACAATGATAAAACCTATAAAAGTCACAGTTTAAGAACTCCAATTAGGATTGCCAATCATAAAAGCTAAATCAATCAAAATGCAGCCCTAATTAAAACTCTTCAACTGCCTCCTGAAGACTGACGACGAGGAGGCCAGGCGCACCTCCCTGGGGAGGTTGTTCCAAAATTGTGGGGCTTCCACTGAAAAGGCCCAATCCCATTTGCCCACCAGACGAGCCTCTTTGACTGGTGGGACAGTCAGCAGGGCCTGTCCCTGCTATCTTAATTCCTGGGCAGGAACATATAGGAAAGACAGTCATTCGCATACCCTGGTCCCGAGCCATGTAGGGCTTTAAAGGACAAAACCAACACCTTGAATTGGGCTCGGGAATGGACTGGCAGCCAGTGTCATTGCTGTAGCATTGTGGACATGCTCTCAGTAGCTGGCCCCGACCAGCAGTCTGGCCTCAGCGTTCTGCACGAACTTCAGCTTCTGAACACTCTTCAAGGGTAGCCCCAAGCAGAGTTTAATGCAAAAGTCTAGTGTAGATGTAACTAAGGCATGGATCACTTGTGGCTAGATCTGACTGAACCAGAAATTGATGCAGTTGATGCACCAATTGAAGCTGGGCAAAAGCACTATGGACCACTGCAGAAGAAGAAGAGTTGGTTTTTATATGCCAACTTTCTCTACCACTTAAGGGAGAATCAAACTGGCTTAAAATCACCTTCCCTTCCCCTCCCTACAACAGACACCCTGTGAGGTAGGTGGGACTGAGAGAGCTCTAAGAGAGCTGTGACTAGCCCAAGGTCACTCATCTGGCTTCATGTGTAGGAGTGGGGAAACAAATCCAATTCACCAGATAAGCCTCCGCCGCTCATGTGGAGGAGTGGGGAATCAAACCCGGTTCTTCATATCAGAGTCCACCTCTCCAAACCACCACTCTTAACCACTACACCACCAGGTTTTCTGAGGTGACTGCTCTCTTGAGTAGCACTCACAAGCTGCGAACCTGGCTTTTCAAGGGGAGTATAACCCCACACAAAACAGGAGAGATCTGATGTCCCCGGTCTGCCTTTCTACTAACCCAGAGAACCTCTGTCTTGTCAGGATTCAGCTTCAACTTATTCACCCTCATCCAGGCCATTACTGACTTCATATCCAACAAAGTGCGTAACAAAAGCTTCTACCCTGGAAAGTTTTATTGGGCTCCAATGTGCTCCTGTACTCTGCTACTACAAATTAACATGGCTATCCCTGTTGCATCCCAGCGTTCCAGCCAAATACTATATAACACAATGGCTTGCAGAACCTCAAAATCATTCCGTTTTCTCTTATTCGTTAATTTAGATATTTGTACTCTGCTTTTTTCCCTGATGGGGGCCCAAAGCTGTTTACAACACCATTTTCTCACCTTCATTTTATCCTCACAACAGCAACCCCGTGAGGTTGAGGCTGTAAGAGAGTGACGGATCCAAGGTCACCCAGCAAGCTTCCATGGCAGAGCTCAAACCTGGTTCTCTCCGATCCTCTCATCCATGTGTTTTAACATGCACAATTGCATTGGTTACTTAGAATTTCATTTACTGATCTATAAAGGGATTCTTTCTTCTCCTTTTTTTTAGTGGCAGGAGCTGGCAACAGCAGATTTGAAGCATTTTCCTTCCTGCAAGAAGAACAGGAATCCCACGACCATTTTACAGGAGCTGCTGATGGCAACGTGTCTCGGGCCAGTGACAGCTCGTCATCGCAGGTATGCTAAGATTAATGCACCAGGGGATTGGCAGGCCTGCTGAGTGACGTGGCTCAAAGTGGGGTCTCTAGGCCCATGGCTAAGCCAGTCTGCTAACCGTGGCACATGGGGACAAAAAGAGTTTAAACCCCAGTTGTCCCAGTGCGTGTCTCCGCCTCCATCCTGGGGGCTCTTATTTGAGCTTAAACTCCAAATCAGGGTGATGGACCCCCAACGTCAGGTGAACCTTGTCCTTGGGCCACATTAGATCCAGCGAGGTGTGGTGATTAACAGTGGTGGACTCTGATCTGGTGAACCGGATTTGATTCCCCACTCCTCCACATGAGCGGCGGACTCTGATCTGGAGACCGGGTTTGATTCCCCACTCCTCCACATGAGTGGTGGACTCTAATCTGGTGAACCAGGTTCGATTTCCCATTCCTCCACATGAAGCCTGCTGGGTGACCTTGGGCTAATCACAGTTTTCTCCGAACTCTCTCCGCCCCACCTTCCTCGCAAGGTATCTGTTGTGGGGAGGGAAAGGGAAGGATATTGTAAGCCTGTTTGAGACTCCTTAAAGGTAGAAAAAAGCGGAGTATAAAAACTGACTCTTCTTCTGATAGCAAATATGGGAAAGACTTAGGGCTTTTTATTTCTGAGCCCTTCAAGATAAGAGATACAAACACACTATTTTGTTACAGTTCTAATCAAATAGTAGCTTGAATACTTGACTGTCATTTGGTTATATTTGATTGATCCCTTGACCAAGGAAGATCTGCCCTTTAGTGCTGAAATTTTTCTACTGAACTTTGCTAGACTGGTTTATATACCATTCCGGGAAGTGATACTAAACTTACTAGTGGTAGCAAGACACATTGGTTAATGAAAGCATGAGATGGAATTAGAATGGTGAATTTTAACAGCATTAAAAACAGTATTAAAGGGTCACATTTTAGGATACAAACTAGCAACATGTTATGCTATACAGAAAAAGAACATGTCCATAATACTTAAAGGAAAGATTTATTATGTTGTACTGTAACAAAAATATCCTGTTTATACAGTGTATTAATCTATACAGCCACCTTGAACCATGAGGAAAGGTAGGATATAAATGTTTTAATAAATAAATTTATTTAACATTTATAAAGCTGGTTCGTTCACTAGTTCTGTGGCATCAAAATATCCTTTTAACTTTATCCATACCATAAGCTCAGGAAATCTCTAATTATTTTTAAACAGCCCAATTTGAGACGGAGACTAAGATGCGAGAGCTCCTATGATATCGATAACATAGTTATACCGATGTCGCTGGTTGCACCATCTAAATTGGAGAAGCTGCAGTACAAAGAGATTCTTACTCCTAGGTACAGTTTGTTTGTTTGTTTCATTTTCATTCGCCAGACTGACTATATTATGCAAGGTGCATGTTCAGTTTTACAGAAGAGCTGATCCGGGTGAGGGAGGAAACGTCACGAAGGCTTTCACACCTCTGGAAAAAATGTCCCGTATTTCTTGATGACTGGAGGTCGGGGGGTTCCAAAAGCGGGGAACATTTTTGTAAGCATTTGTCAGTCTCAGGCGTTTGCCTCTAGCATCCCTCAAGCATACTCATCCAGACAGGTAGATCTGAAGCAGTAAAACTTTATTAGGAACTAAAAAGCAAATTAAAAGAACTAACTGCTCGCAGGCGGGCGAGGTTAGCAATGGAGAGCAAGTACAGGCTATCTGCTTAAAACATTAGGACAAGAGAGTAAGATAAACATTACTAGGCAACAGCGAGATAGGCATTTCCCATGAATGAAGACATAACATGCCACAGCTGTGATAACAGGCACTAACAAAGTATACACAGGAGCTTCCAAGCCCTGGGAACCAAGGACTTGACATGTGGCCAAAACTTGGCCTGCACTCATGTCAAGAGCCCGTCAGGATCTTGCGTTCAGTGAAGACCCTGACATTCTGCCCCCTCTTAAGGCCCCTCCCCCTCCCCTGACGACGGACGAGGCTTTTCAGGATAGACTTCATGAAACTGGCTGATCAGGCGGGGGTCAGCTACGTGGTGTTCTGCCACCCACTCATCATGACTGGGCCCCAGATGTTTCCAACATACCAGGTTGTGTAGGGTCTTACTACGTACCCGAGAGTCCAAAATTTTGGAAACCTCGAAATGTTCTTCACCTTGAACCAGCATCAGGGAACCTGGGGCAGGTTCGGCATGCCACTCGGGGGCAGCCACATATTTTTTCAACAAACAGCAAAAGATCCACCCAATCGTCCTGATGGTAGTTTACATAGCAACGTAAGTAACATTCCAGTAAAGAGTTGACCCGCTCGGTCTGACCATCAGTCTGGGGGTGATAAGCGCTGGATAAACCTTGTTCCACCCCCACCAACTTAAGAAAAGCCCTCCAAAACTTTGCCACAAATTGTGGGCCGCGGTCGGAAATCACCTTACACGGGAAGGAATGATATTTAAAGACACAAACATACGATCCAGTTTCTGAGCCATGGGAAGCCCCGTGTAAGGGACCAAATGTACTTGCTTAGAAAAAAGGTCTGTTACCACCCATAGTACAGTTTTTCCCCGGCTGGGAGGAAAATCCGTGATGAAATCCATGGCTATAACTTCCCAAAGAACCGAAGGTGTCTCTAGAGGCTTTAAAAGTCCGGACGGTTTCCCCTTCACCCGTTTGGCGGAGGCACAAGTGGACAGCTGCGAATAAAAGAGTCCAAGTCCAACCTCATTCCCGGCCACCAAAATTGCCGGCGCAAAAGGTGCAAGGTCTTGACGAGCCCAAAATGTCCCGCTACTTTCGACCCATGGCCCCAACCCATCACCTCCCTCCAGAGAGTCGCGGGGACATATAATTTGTTTTCCCGAAAGCAGCACCTGTCCCTTTGAACCATTTTGTCAGGCAGACTGTTCGTGGCTTCCTCTGCCTGACACGCTTGAATTAATGCAGTTCTGAAGGAGTCTGGTACCCCCTCCAAGGGGCATGTTTTCTCCACCTGTGAACGGGTGAGAACCGCCAGTCGGGGCAAAGTCCTCTGCTGCTCTGGAGTAAAGAGCGAGTCCGTGGGATGGTCCACTTTACTCTGATACTGGGGGAGGCGGGAGAGCGCATCTGCCAGGTGGTTCTGCTTGCTGGGTACATGCTTTAAAACAAAACGAAACATGGAAAAGAATTCAGCCCAGCGCACTTGTTTGGCAGTGAGTTTGTGAGTCCCTTTCAGAGCCTCTAGGTTTTTATGGTCTGTCCACACTTCGAACGGAATGTCGTCCTCCTCCAGGAAATGCCTCCACACCGTGAGTGCATTTTATTGCGGCCGCCTCCTTTTCCCAAATGGGCCAGTTCAGTTCTGACTGCGAAAACCTTTTGGAGAAATGTGCACACGGTTGGAGGCGCCCCTCTTCCCCCACCTGCAGCAGAGGCCCCCCCCATGGCTACATCGGAGGCATCCACCTGAACAATGAAGGGATTCTCACAGTCGGGGTGTTTGAGGACAGGCTCTGAAGTGAAAAGCTTTTTCAGTGTGTCAAAAGCCCGCTGACGCTCCTGCTACCAATCCAACCGAGATGAGGGTTGATTGACAGAACTTCCCTTCCCCTTAGTTTTTAACAAATCTGTGATAGGCAAGGCAATCTGAGCAAAGTTTTTGAGAAAACCCCTGTAGAAATTTGTGAATCCTAAAAATTGTTGCAATTGTTTGTGGGTGGTGGGCGGCTCCCAGTCAAGTACTTCCCGTACCTTCTCCGGATCCATGGCAAGTCCCTTATGTGAAATCACGTACCCCAAGAAGATCAATTTGTCCTGGTGAAACTCACACTTCGACAACTTGGCAAACAACTGATTGTCCCGGAGGCGCCCCAATACCTCTTTGACCAATTTCACATGCTCTTCATATGTTTTCGAATAAATCAAAATATCATCCAAATAGACAATCACTCCTTTAAACAGCAGGGCATGTAGAACCTCATTATTCATTTGCATGAAAACACTGGGCCCCCCCCGAAAGTCTGAGGGGCATGACCAGATACTCAAACATTCCGAAGCAACTAGAAAAAGCCTTCTTCCACTTGTCCCCCTTTCGAATACGAACTCGATAATAAGCCTCAACCAAGTCCAGCTTAGTAAAGATGTGACCCTCTTTTAAGTGGCTGAGCAGATCTGGAATCAATGGAAGAGGGTAGGCGTTAGTCTGAGTGACTGCATTTAGCCTACGAAAGTCAATACACAACCAAAGGTCGCCCGTCTTTTTGCGCACGAAAAAGAAGGGAGCTAAGCAAGGCGCCGAAGAGGGTCGAACGAATCCGCGGGCTAGGTTTTTATCCAAAAACTCCCGCAGCACTGCCTTCTCCTTCGGGCTCATGGGGTATATCTTTCCCTTTGGTAGTTTACCCTCCCCCACCAGCTCAATGGCACAGTCCGTCTTTCAGTGGGGCTGTAACACATCACAGTCCTGTTCATTAAACACTTCTGTAAACTGGCGGTACTCTTTCGGCAGTTGGAGGGGGTAAGGTCCCGATCCAAAGAAGCCATTGTGGCGCACTCCTCGTATGGCCACCTCTCACCAGTGACGGTCACACTGTGGTTGAGTGAAGGCTATCCGCCTGTTCACCCAGTCTATGGTGGGGCCGTGCCCTTGCAGCCAGTTCACCCCAAGCACGACTGGGTACTGTATCCCGGGCACTATGGTAAAATGAATCTGCTCCCAGTGGGACCTGACTCCCAGCGTCAATCTGCACGTGCGCTTGCTAACGGGACCGTTTTTAAGTTCGCTGCCATCCATCTGAGTGAAGTGGATGGCTTGGAGTAAGTCCACTGCCTTCACCCCTAAGGATTTAAAAGTGGCTTCATCAATTAAGGAACGTCCACACCCCAAGTCTATCAGAGCCACCACGGAAATTTGGGTCCCCCCTCTGGGATTTTGTAAAACAACATCTAGAAATAGAGTCTCTCCTATTTAGCTCACCATCACTGGAGCTCCCCGCTCTTTTCCGAAAGAGGTCTGCTGCAAAGCTCCGATTACAGCAGACCCTGGACGTTTTTTGGCTGTAGGTCCCAGGTCGATGAACTGTCTTGGGACGGGACCAGCACATTTGTAATCCTAGACCCCGTTGGGTCACGTAGGGTAGTACTTGGCGCTTCCCGGCCGGTTGACTCGAGGTCGAGAGCGGTGGTTCCTCGTTTCTCTCCAGGAGTCGCGTTCTTCTGACGGTCCTTGCCTCCCCTCCGAGTCGCCTCCTCCTTGGCCGGACATGGAGCTGCAGGGGAAACCTCAGCTTCGGAAGGACAGGCGGTGGCGAAATGTCCCATTCCGCCACAAACTAGACATGCGCTGGTCTGAAAGCGTTGCGCCCTCTCCGCCCATGGGGCGGCCGTCCTCCCCCTCAGCCGGTAATTCCCTTTGGGGCTGCCCGCTCCGACTGCTGCCCTGATTCTCGCTCTTTACGTTGCTTAGACAGGCTCAACAACTGCTGGCAGTTCTCAACTTCCACCGCTAGCTAGATCCACCCCTCGAGATCGGGGGGTCCCCTTGCAAGAAGGCCCAGTGTAATATCTCCGAATTTAGCCTTCACAGAAATACTGCACATGTGACGCTTCGCTCCAGTCCACAACTTTACTAGCTAGCAGTTGGAATTCACTTGCAAACTGCATCACTTACTTGGATCCCTGGTGAAGCTGCAGCAGCGCCGTCTTGGCCCGCTCCCTTTGGTGTGGATCCTCAAAACTCCGTCTGAGTGCAAATATGAAGTATCAAGGGTCCACACAGCGCACGGGACCATAGATCATACTGCTGGACCATCCTGGCCACCGCTTCTCCTTCCAGTAGCGAAGCCACATACCGCACCCGGCTCTCTTCCGACTGGAAAGCGGCCACCTGCTCCCTCATAAAACCATCCACTTGGATCAAACAATAGGGGAGCTTGTCTCTGGAGCCGTCAAAGGATGCCCATAACTCCCTCCGGAAGACTGGTGGTTGGTGGGGGTGGGGGTGGTTCCGGCAGCACCAGAGGTGCAGGTGCCTGCGGTGGTGGAGGCTGTGGAGGTACGAGCGGACCCAGGGGGACCTGCCCCACCACGGGCTGAGCAGGGCGTGCTCGACGTAGCTTGTCCACCTCTTGCCATAGTCCCTCCAGTAAGCCCCACAGCGTAGCTACCTGTTCGACCAGTTCATGGTTTTGGTGCTGGAGGCGTTGGTAATCCTTGTCCCACTCTCGCCACTACTGCGTCTGGAGATAAAAGTCCTCGTCTCTTCCCCGCCACATCTGTGTCTGGCGCAGTCCGGTGCCCCACAGCGACTGTTCCTCAGAGACCCCCGTCGCCCCCATCTGAGAGCCGACAGCATAATCCCAGTCCTCCTCCGGCAAGACAGAGCCCTCTCCCTGCTGCCGCCGGGTATTAATGTGTGAAGGTATCCACTACCGAGGAGACTCCAGCCAAAGCTGTGGGCGAACGTCGGGAAGTCTGGGCACACCTCCGTCCGTGCCCCAAGATCTCGGTTTCTCCTCCGAAACCTTGGGATTCACTGGCTGCACCGGCAACTTAGGTTTCTCTTCCGGTACCATCGGGTTCACAGGCTTCTGATCAGGAACAAGTGGTTTCATAGTGTCGGGCACTTCGGTGTCCGGAGCTTCACCTATTGTGTTGGGGAGAACACGGCACCTCAGCCCGAGAAAGGGGATTGCTAACCGAATGTCAGTCTCAGGCGTTTGCCTCTAGCATCCCTCAAGCATACTCATCCAGACAGGTAGATCTGAAGCAGTAAAACTTTATTAGGAACTAAAAAGCAATTTAAAAGAACTAATTGCTCGCAGGCGGGCGAGGTTAGCAATGGAGAGCAAGTGCAGGCTATCTGCTTAAAAACATTAGGACAAGAGAGTAAGATAAACATTGCTAGGCAACGGCGAGATAGGCATTTCCCATGAATGAAGACACAACACGCCGCAGCTGTGATAACAGGCACTAACGAAGTTTACACAGGAGCTTCCAAGCCCTGGGAACCAAGGACTTGTCTTGTGGCCAAAACTTGGCCTGCACTCATGTCAAGAGCCCGTCAGGATCTTGCGTTCAGTGAAGACCCTGATAGCATTGCCATGGCCTCAAGAGCTCAGCCTGTGCTCCCTGTTTGGCCCTGCCTTGTGCTACGCTGGGGTTGTTTCAGGGCAGCAGAGCAAACCAGGAGAGGCAGAGGGGGCAGGGTGTCCCCTGGCACAACTGAGTGCACATGTCACCTGTCTATGCTATGCTGCTCTCCGCAGGGCATGGGTTGGGATGGGCATCAAGAGGCACACTTGGGCCTTAGAGCTGGATCTGGACTTCGGAATGCCTCTGCTTGCCCAGATTGATGTTACCACAGAGACAAATCTGGTTGACTTCGTGATGTCACCATCTCCCGTGATGTCACCACCTTTTCCAATATACTCCCCAAAGAGCCCTTTGCTCATTTGCGGGCAACTTACTGGTGGTCACTGGCCTGAGGGCCATCCGGCTGTCCTCAGCTAGGGACAGAGCCTTTTCAGCTGTGGCCCCGGCCTGGTGGAACTCTCTGTCAAAGGAGACCTGGGCCATTAAAGATCTGGCTCTGTTCCGTCGGGCCTGCAAGACTGAGATGTTCCACCAAGCCTATAGTTAAGGACAGCAACAGTTAAATGGATTATATGGCTCTGAATTACGCCGGCTTTAGTCACAGAAGTGACTTTAATTAGTTCATTTGTGGAATGAGGGCATTTGTTGAGAGAAGTTGTCTTTCGCACTGTGGAAAGAAAATGAGTTTTGTTCAGGTCCTCTGCACTAAGGATGCTTTTCTCACCAACAGCTGGAGAACTGTTAGCCTTGTGCCTTTGGGAAGTCTCCATGAAGATCAAGAAAAGGTAGGCCGTATTTTTCCTCCAATCGGGTGATTTACAATTTTGCTTCTGCTTTGTAGTCAATACGCCCTTGAATAATCATAATTGTGTGCCCTAAAGTCACAACCAACTCATGGCGATCCCATGATCATGGAGTTTCCAAGGCAAGAGATGAGCAGAGGTGGTTGGCCATTGCCTGCCTCTGCATAGCAACTGTGGTCTTCCTTGGTGGTCGCCTACCGAAGTACTAACCAGAGCTGACACTGTTTAGCTTCCAGTCTCTGGCAAAGTCAGGCTAGTCTAGCTGCTAATAAGTCCCTTAACATGAGAAAATTTATTTAGAGCAGGGGTATCAAACTCAATTGTTACAAGGGCCGGACATGACATAAATATCACTTGGTCAAGCCGGGCCATGCCTCGCCAGCCCAGATCAAGGCGGGGTGGCTACCTCAGCTGGCTTGCTGGTTGGATAAGAGCACTCGAGCCAGATCCAGCTCACGGGCCTTATGTTTGACACCCCTGATTTAGAGGATACTTCTGTATTGTATCTTTAGAACATACATACATTATACATACCATGTATATTGTCCTAAAACAATGGCTAATAGATCATTGATATTAACGTTATATCATGTATGCTGTGGCTGAGTGGTAGAGCATCTGCTTGGCATGCAGAAGGTCCCAGGTTCAATCCCCGGCATCTCCAGTTAAAGGGACTAGGCAAGTAGAGGATGTGAAAAGACCTCTGCCTGAAACCCTGGAGAGCCGCTGCTGGTCCGAGTAGACAATACTGACTTTGATGGACCAACGGTCTGATTCAGTAGAAGGCAGCTTCGTATGTTCATGTATTGCACTGATAACTTGAGTGACCTTCTTTTAAACTGCTGTTCCACTCTTAATAATGTTTGCCCTTAAAATGTAGGCAGAAGATCTGTCTGATGAAGCCTATTCTTCACGGCATGCGAAATACGAAGAGAAAGAGAGAGCCCGGTGGTCACTGTGGGAGCAGTGCCAGTGGCCCAAAAGGAACAGGCAGGTGACATTTCAGATTTGCACAGCTGTCCACTGCTTATGAGCTAAAGATGAGGTATCGTTTTGTTCCTTCTGGAACAGAGATTAAGGTCCTCTGAACCATGAGGCTCCTGCTGTGCCACCTTGCCAATGCAAACTTGTGGGTTCCGTCCCATGCCTTCCTGAAAAGCCAGCGTGGTGTAGTGGTTAAGAGCGGTGGACTCTAATCTGGAGAACCGGGTTGGTTTCACCACTCCTCCACATGAAGCCTGCTGGGTGACCTTGGGCTAGTCACGGTTCTCTCAGAGCTCTCTCAGCCCCACCTACCTCACAGGGTATCTGTTGTGGGGAGACAAAGGGAAGGCAATAATTGCAAGCCGGTTTGAGACTCCTTAAAAAGTAGAGAAAATCAGGGTATAAAAACCAACTCTTCTTCTTCTGAGCACCCTTTCCCATTGGCTTCAGTACTGGTGGCGGCTGTGCATGAAGCTGATCTGCCCCGGCATCATAATGAATGGGAGAGGTGTGTGTGCGCGTTGAAACACCTGAAGGGATGGGGAGTTCTTGGGTGGTGCTGGCCCTTTGGCTCAGTTTAAGCATCACACAGAGCAACGGTTTAATTGTACCAGCTAAGGTTAGTTGGTGGTCTAAATGCAGGCAGCTATCCCTCTCAAACAGAAGTTGGATGATTAACCATGGTTAGCCTTAACTGCCCCCAGATCTGGATGCCCCAGGCTAGCCTAATCAGATCTCGGAAGCTAAGCAGGGTCTATATTGATGAAAACACTCCTGTTGTGGAAACGTTACCCTTAATTAAGGTTATTTTGTGTTTTTTACTCTTGTATGCATCTGAGAAGGGATGACCATATGGTCCTCAGTTCTCGTCAGTGTCATTTGGGTGTACCTGGTTGAATTTTGAAAATTGGTTTTTAATTTAAATAGCTGAAACAAAGGCAGCCTCAGCAGACTTAGAAACAGATCATTATTTCACAAAGCCACCATTTCCAGTGGGTTGGCACACATTCCTTATACAGGCTTTTAAGCAACTCTTTGGATCGGGACCTATGAAAGGAATGTCACCCCATGGTACCTCAAAACAGAATGATTGAACATTACTCTGTCAAATCTATTACGTTAACAACTGTAGGAGTCTAAAACCGATACCAAGTAGCCAAATAAACAGAGTAATTTATACCAAAATATGTTTCAGCCTGTTGGAAAAAGGGCTCTACAGAAAATATATTAAGAAGAGAATGGTCACTATTACTCATATTTCTGGCAGACCGAATGACAGCCATTAATGAAAACATATAAAGAATATGGCATGACATTTTGCAGTTCTTCCTTAGGTAATTAGATTTCTCGTGCTGGTACGGATTTGTCTATAGAGTGCTCAGTTCTTAGAAAAAGGGCAGTATTCTTGTTTTAGTGTGTTCCCTGTTCTTTCAGCAGTCTCTTTCTTATCTGGACTCATTTTCAAAGGCTCATGCTCTCCATGACAAACAGCCTGCCTTCACAAATTTCTGACTGTGTTCTGAGGGCGCACTGAAGGCAAATTGTGTTCCATCCCTATTCAGGTCACAAGTGGGATCTGCAACTCTTTCTTCTTTGGCCTATCATGGGTACATTTTCTTCTGTCTGGGCGAAACAGAAGTCAGATGTTTGTTCCTGAAATACTCTTGGGGTAGTTATGAACTCCAGGGGGATGCTCTCTGAGATTACTTTGGCAGGGGAGACCTTTGGTATCATTAACCATTGTCACAGTTGGCTGAAGACAGAGAGTTGGAGGCCATTTATGCACAGGAGGTTTTGCCTTGGATTTGCCACTCTCTAGATGCACATTTTCCCCATCTGAATTCTCAGAACTCAAAAATAACCTCCATGCAGAGTTCTGAGAATTCAGATGGGGAAAACGTGCATCTAGAGAGCAGCAAATCCAAGACAAAACCTCCCGTGTATAAGTAGCCTGACAGTCTCCTGCTGGCAGTGGCAGAGTCCCTTCTGAATAGCTGTGGCACAACCCTTGCCAGAATAGCCCACCTCCATAAATGCTTTCTTTTCATGTAATATTCTTACAGAAATACAGAGACTTACTTTCAGTTCTTTGATGGGGACTTTGGGTATTTGGCTTGTCTTTTTAAAAAAAACTTGTAAGAAATCCTAATTTATCCACTTAAAATAGGGGAAGTATCCTACTTTCCATCCTCCCATCTGGTTTGGAAGAAACAAGAGCTGTCTATTTTGTTTCATTCTAGAACATTCAGCAGAAATTTGGAGGGATACGAGACAGCGCTGAAACACGACAACTCTGATCTCGCATACCACTTTGGGGAAAATACTGCAGATACTTCAGAATCCGACAGTTCTCTTTGCTCAAGTGTGCTACAGTCATTAGAAAGAAACCAAGAAGTAAGGATGGAAATGTATTTTGTGATGGTGGGGTTTATGTGGACAGCTGCATTAGCAAAATAAATCTCTTTGTTTAACTTCTTGTCTTAGTTTGAGCTCCACAGTGTGGGATTGTAAGTATATGCTTATCACATTAAAGTGAATGTTTACTGTTAAGCGTTAGTGATTACAGTTTAAGGAAGGAAGAAGAGTTGGTTTTTATATGCCGACTTTCTCTACACCTTAAGGAAGAATCAAATCGGCTGACAATCACCTTCCCTTCCCCACAACAGACACCCTGTGAGGTAGGTGGGCTGAGAGAGCTCTAAGAGACCTGTGACTAGTCCAAGGTCACCCAGCTGGCGTCATGTGGAGGAGTGGGAAAAGCAACCCGGTTCACCAGATTAGTGTCCACCGCTCATGTGGAGGAGTGGGGAAATCAAACCCGGTTCTCCAGATCAGAGTCCTCCGCTCCAGACCACTGCTCTTAACCACTACACCGCTCTTAACTACTACGCCACACTGGAGAGGAGCTGGTCAAACACAGTGGCTATTTTGGAGCTCAAAAAGGGACAGGGAGGGGAAATAAGGGCGCTTCGCTACAGGGCCCGATCAGGATCGGGGCCTCTCAGCATCATTAAATGAGTTTAAAATGGTGGCGGTGTTGGGAATTAGTCTGCAAGTTTTATACCTGTCAGGACTACAAAAATGGTTAAATGTTTGTTATGTTTACATGGTCTCAGTGCTAGCCCCTTGGCAAGTGTTGATTGGTCTGATCAACACTATTGGTCATGTGATGTTCAGGCGCATGAGTAAACTGCCGGTTTTTGTTAAGAGAAGATTTACGGTACTTCGCTTCAATTCTTCCTCCTCAAGTTATGAGCCAAAATAGGCAACAAGAGAAGAAAATGAGTTGTAGTTAGGAGTTGTTATTTTATATCCCAAGTTTACCCTCCCTTTAATATAGTAAACGTATATATTTGGTGAAGGAAAACAACGTGTCTTGTATTTTGTGGCTGTGTTTAATCTATGACCCACAAGATCACGATTTGTCGCAATCAGTCTCAACAGGCGGCAGCCCACGAGGATACCGTCACGTCTAGTTTGGCTCTAAAGCGTGGGCCGCACTTGGTTCCACCACTGAAGCGCTACAGCCATGTCCGCTTGTCCTCAGTGTTTTCCATATAACAGACTTGGAATAAATGGTTTCAGAGCTAGCAATCAGTGATGGCAGCTGTTAAACTGGGGCTGGAGAGATCCAAGAGCAGATCCCAACTCTGCCATGAAGCTCGCCTGCTTAGGCCAACCTCACAGGGTCATTGTGAGGATAAAATAGAGGGGAGCAAGAATGGTGTGCCTCTTTTAGAGAAAGGGCCGGATAAGAATGTGAGCACGAAGTGAGCCTTGACTCACGAAAGCGCATTCCCTACCAGAAATTTTGTTAGTCTTTAAGGTGCTGAAGAAGTGAGCTGTGACTCACGACAGCTCGTACCCTACCATAAATGTTGTTAGTCTTTGAGGTGGTACTGGACTCTTGCTCTTTTCCACTGCTAAGAATGTGACTGTTAGACAATGTGCTATAGTTAAGCCCCATTGAAAGCGGTTCTCTGCCCAATGACATTTGAAGACCTTTTTTAATTGTTAGCAATGGCAATTGATAACCATTTTCTACCTATTAAGCAACGTCGGGGTCTCTCTTTTGTCCCCTTCAGCCCGTTTTGTGGGAACGTCGAACTTTTCCACTCCAGGGAAAAGGAGCGGAAGCTTTAATACGCCAAGAGCAGCTGCCAGTTCAGCGGGAAAGTTCGGCCCCGGCCCCCCGCGGTGAGTCTGACTGTGCCTCCCCCGCTGCCTTCTGTTTGCCAAACCACCATGAACTGCACAAGAAGAGGTCTGCTGGCGAGCTGGCAGATGGCGACCACATTGCCTTGGTAACCGGCAGCACGAGAGAGCAGAGGTGACAGGAAAGGAAGCGGCTGATGAAGAAAGCCAGTCTGGGTGAAGGGATGCGCAAGGTAACATTATTTTCCTGCTCGCGCAATCAGTAGCCATTTTGACTTGTAATACGGATACTTACTGCACACATGTTCTGTCTTTATTTTTGACAGGCGGAATGAGACCACAAGGGCTATTTCTTTTATCCTGAACCCCAAGGAAAAACCTTCCAATCTGGAAATCTCACATCCCGCGCATCAACAACGGATGATCCTTAAACTGCAACCCTCACGTACTGCAGTATCTTAAACTAGTCTTCTTTTCAGATGTTCAAGCACGTGTACAGTGTAGCAAGATATACTTTTTTTTTTTAACTTAGCAAAGCAACAATTTCAACTGACCTCTGAAAAGCTACCTGACGCAGTGCCTGGGGTGTTTGTAGGTTTGTGTGGCATAAGAATCCTGTCCCCCTTTAAGGAAAGCTTTTTACCTGGTGAAGGATCAACCCTTGCACATTTGAAATGCGCTCTAGTTACTGAGTTTTCTCACTAGGGAAACTGAAAAGCAATTTAAATATTTATTTTTTCTTTATTTCACAATGGAAAGAGCTGAGAAATCCAGATCCTATACTGCTGGAGCTGCTATCTGAAAATATATATTAAATTTAAAATACATTTATTGCTCACCTTCAACTACAAGTTATTGAGGGAGCGACAACTTATTTGAAATCTTTCCCCCAAGCGCTGTACAAACGTAAAACTGTGTACTTAGTTACAGCTCAGCAGCATGAGTGTCTATTCCATACCCACCAGTACATAATATAGAGAAGTGAAAAATTTAGTAAGTCACCTTTACAAACAAAGCAATTTCAGATACATAAAGAAAACCAAGTTATTGGCATACTCCAAATTCCTGCGTTAGGAATGTGATTTGCACCCTCTAGCGATGCAGTAGATGATTGCGCACAAATTGTAGCACAGGATTGCAATCTACATTCGATGCCAGTTCAAAACGGCTACCCACTGCTGCGAAGGGGGCAGCTTTCCTATGAGGCAGTTGAAAGCATCTAAGCAAGCATCATTGCTCTTCTGCAGTGTAGTGTCCCAGAACTGAGCTGTATTGGGTAGGCAGCCCAATTTTAGTGTCTACTCCCCCACCCCCATATATGCAAGGGAAGGACACTGGAAGTTGGGGGAAACGTTCCGTTGCATTTCAGCACTACAGCCTATGTTAGATTGTAGTTTACTGCAAATGTTGGTTTTAACTTTAAAAAAAATTACTTTTGTCCAGGGAATTACACTTGAATCTTGCCTATGTCTGATGCGGCAGTTTTCAATGCCAAGGTTTTACAATTAAAAAAAACTATTTCTTTATACTTGAGGTTGATGGCGTGAGGTTCCTAACCACGAGTCGAACCCGTGTGGCATGGTGCTCGTTAGGAGCGCCAGTGGCATAGATGAAATCCAGAAATCAGTGAACTGTTGGCACAATGTATGCACATAACATGCAGTGGAATCGGAGATGGAAAATCTGTCAGTTTGCTAGCTTTTCTCTGTGTTTTTTCTGAAAGGCCTGTGTCTTGCAGCACAAGGCAACAATCGCTTCTTACCTGGTCTTGCAAAACCACTTACACAATTTGAGTAGCATAAGAGAGCAGCAATAGTTGGGAGTGGGGAGAGCTCTATAAACATGAAGCTAATTTATTAATCTGTGGGTTTCCTCCCCACCCCCCACTGTTGCTGTTGCCTTACTCTGCTCAGATTGATCAGTGGTGCCCACTGAGGAGGTGAGGAGGGTCCGTGGCTCAGTGGCAGAGCCTCTGCTTTGCGTGCAGAAGGTCCCAGGTACAATCCCCGGCATCTCCAGTTAAAAGCGTCGGGCAGGAAGTGCTGTGAAAGACCTCAGCCTAAGACCCTGGAGAGCCGCTGCTCGTCTGATGGGCCGATGGTCTCATTCGGCGTAAGGCAGCTTCATTTGTGTGTGTGTTTAAATGGTTTTGAAAGATAACACACAGGAAGCACCTTGTGGTTTGCTTGCCATCTTTATTCCTGCTTCATCTGCCTACAGCCTGATGGAACAACTGTAACCTTTTTGTTGGTTCTTGTAGGTTATCCGGGCTGTGTAACCGTGGTCTTGGAATTTTCTTTCCTGACGTTTCGCCAGCAGCTGTGGCAGGCATCTTCAGAGTAGTAACACTGTGTTACTACTCTGAAGATGCCTGCCACAGCTGCTGGCGAAACGTCAGGAAAGAAAATTCCAAGACCACGGTTACACAGCCCGGATAACCTACAAGAACCAATGAACTCTGACCGTGAAAGCCTTCGACAATATTTTGTAACCTTTTTCTTCCACAAACTTTAGTTTAAAGTCATTGTATTATTTGGGGGGGTTATAAATAATTGGAAAGGCACTCTGTAGGTGTTTCACCTCACCTCTTCACACAACGCATAGTTAAACTGTGGAACTCCCTGCCCCAGGATGTAGTGATGGCTGCCAACTTGGAAGGCTTGAAGAGGGGAGTGGATATGTTCATGGAGGAGATGGGTATTCTTGGCTACTAGTCAAAATGGATGCTGGTCATGATGCATACCTAGTCTCTCCAGGATCAAAGGAGCATGCCTGTTATATTAGGTGCTTTGGACCCCAGGCAGGATGCTGCTGCTGCAGTCGTCTTGTTTGGGGGCTTCCTAGAGGCACCTGGTTGGCCACTATGTGAACAGGCTGCTGGACTCAATGGTCCTTGGACTGATCCAGCATGGCCTTTCTTATGTTCTTAAAACTAGTTTACACTGCCCAAGGCTGAAGCCCTTGAGGTGACTTGCCCATTCCTGCAGCTGCGTTCAAAACGGAGACGGCCACCACTCCAGCATCCTCTGCCGTTCGCACATGGCAAGACTTTGTGTTACGTCTCCTTTGGACCTTTGGCTGACTTGTGCATCCAGCCTCCCAAGTAGTGGGTCCCGATCCTCAGCAGTGGAGCTCTTTCCTTACCCTCCAACCCAACTGAGAGTGGTTCCCCCCCCTTTTTAAAGTTTTGCCTTGTTCAGGCGGGGCAAAGGAGAGGATGGTAGGAAACGGGGACTTCTCGCCATGCTCCCCGACCATCGGTATCTCTTGCACAGCTTGGCCATCGGCAGAAGTGGAGCTCTCTCATGTGCCACCCTGACCAAGAGCGAAGCTGGGCAAAAGAAAGGTGTCGGCCGCAACCGGGATGTGAACTGGCCCTTCAACAGGCGACAAATCGCAGGTGACAATAAGCTACTAATGGGAAGGCTGGAGGGAGTTGTGTCGGGGTGTCAGTTCTTACTGTCTTTTCCACCAAACACGCAGGCCTGCTCTCTCCCCCCCCCCCCCCCACACACACATATCCCTCAGACAGAAACTGGGTGATATCCTTTTCATATTTAAGCTGCAGACCTTGTCTTCTTGAGCAGCTGGCTTCATTTGGATCTCTGCAAATGGGAAGGGAGGACATCTCTCCCCCTACCCTTTCAGGGAGTTGGGAAAAGGGATCCTGTGAACATCTGGGCGTGGCAGGAGAAAGGGCACCTCACTGCAAAATAGGTGGGCTCACTCTCACAATGAACCCCCGAGCTGCTGATTGCCCCTGGCCTGCTCTTTCATTCATGCGATACTTAGCTCTGAGCGAGAGGAAAGGGTTCAGTTTTCCAACAAAAGGCGCCTTATTTGTATTACCTGCTGATAAGACTTGTAATGTTTCTTGAGTAACAAGCGACGTAAGAGCTGCTGATTTGAAATACAGAATTTTTTATGAGGCAACTGTACATACTACTACACAAGCTGTGCCCACTCATGCCTGCCTGCCACTAACTTCTACTGACAGTAATGCCGATCGCCACTTTGGGGTCAGAAAGCAATTTTCCTCCAGGCCAAATTGGCCAGGGATCCTGGAGGGTTTGTTTGTTTTTTGCCATCTTCTTGGCATGGAGTAGGGGTCACTGGGGGTGTGGGGGGAAGTATTTGTGAATTCCTTGCACTGTGCAGGGGGATGGACTAGATGTCCTTGGTGATCCCTTCCAGCTCTATGATTCTATTCTACCTTCATGTTTAAGAAACTGAAGATTAATCAACTTGGGTCTTAAAAAGTAGGGCTTACAAAAAGAGTCCATAAATTTGTAAATTATTCCCATTTATTTTTTCCAGTTTCCATTCTCAGCTTGGGGGGGGGTGTTGTTTCTTCACTCCCCTCCCCCCATTCTTCACGTCACATTTATAAATTTCAAAAGAACCAGACCTCAGAGCTTCTAGAGATCAACCAATGTTCTGCGTATTTCAAGCATTTATTTTCACACAGTTAAGAAGTTTTTTTCTGAAAGAAAAAGGAATGCTCAAGATTTAATTGTTGCGTATGGAACAAATACTTTGAAGTTTTCCATAAAATGCTGGTACATGCCATGTTTTGCAGTACATATTACAAAATCTGCCTTTGGCAGTGACGGAATTCTCCCTAGCCGCAAGAACAAACTTAGTGTCCTGCAACAGTCTTTCTTTGCAGTGGAGGAATGACTCTTTAGCGCCGTGGGTCTTCTCTGAGTAGCAATGCAATTCAGTAACGGTTACCCACCCACAGAGATAGCCAAAAAAGCAGCATTCGGTCACGGTGGTGGAAAGCCGGTTTCACCGGTCAAGGGAACGCTTCTGTGCGGCTTCACAACAGACGTTCCTAAGGAGGTTAATGACAGCTCTGGGGTCATCGCTCTTCATTATGGCACTGCCGGACACAATCATATTGGCCCCCGCCTGAAAACAAAACAGAGCGTCAGTCATCCAAAAAGTTTCCTCAAACAGGGATGCTTGCATGCTGCCAGTTTTAATATGAAATGCATTTCTGCTTTTCCAGTAGAATGCCTGTTAACGGAGGATGCCATAAACAACTCCATGGACAAAGTTCACATTTTAGTTATTTCAAAAAGAGTGTTTCAGATGCCAAGATAAGGATTTCAGGGCATGTATGTTAAGACTGCTCAAAATGCCCTGCGACGCAACTGTCTTAAAGCAGATATAGAAAAGGACTTACCAAGATTCAAATACTTGATGCCCTAAGCATTTGAACGTTTAAAACCTGGCCCACCAGGACAGAGTGAGACAAACTGTGGAACTCCCTGCCCCAGGATGTGGTGATGGCTGCTAACTTGGAAGGCTTTAGGAAGAGGGGAGTGGATGTGTTCATGAAGGAGAGGACTATCCATGGCCGCTAGTCAAAATGACTACCAGTCATGATGTGTACCTATTCTCTCCAGAATAGCCATGAAGCTATAGTTTCAACATTAACACGGAAACAAAAGGAAGCTTGTCGCGTCCCTGCCGGGGCCGCTGCGCCATCGAGTGGGACTTCACCTGTTGATGCACCGCCTGGCTGAACCCAACCCTTTGCAGGTAGGGTTTCCTCGGCCTCAGACCACTCAGAGAAGGAGGACGACCCTTCCTCCCCTGAGCTGGCCAGCTTGTTAGCTCTCTGGAAGCAGGGAGCGTGATTCACCAGCTATCCTCATTGGCCTCCACCCATGCTGCTTTATACCCAGCCACCACCTGTGCTCCCCTATTCGCCTCCATCCGAGGCTATAAATGACCCCTCCCTCTTTCCTCTTTCCTCCCCTGCCCCGGGGAATCCCGCCAGCGGGCGTGGCCCCCGTCTCTGCCTGCCCCGAGCTCTTCCGCCCGCCCCGCGTCGGTCAAGCTACGGGCGGGTCTTCACTACGGGCGCCTTTCCTCTGCGCCTGATCCCTCCCCCATCCCAACCACGACCTTCCCTCGGCCGCTGGGGCGGGAGCCGAGCCGGCTTGCCTGCCGCCCTGGGGCCGCTGGCCCCTGCTGTCCTCCCTCCTGCCGGCCGATGGGCGGGGTCTCCGGAGCCTTCCCGGGGCCCCTGGTCCCGCAACACCGCGGCTGTCGATGGGCCTTGCTTGCTGGGCATGGTCTGTCGAGCGGGGCCGTCGGTGGTTGCGGGGGCCTCCGGCCCGTTCGCCGGGGCGCGTGGAGGAGGCTTGGGCCCGCTTCTGCTTGCCGCCCCTCTTGACTCTTTCCCCGGTGAGTGGGGGTTTCCTGGGCCCTTCTCCTCCCTCTTGCGGGCTGGGGCTGGGGTACTCGGGACGGCCCGGGAGCCCGGGCGGGAGGGCGACCTGGGACAAGGCTTGTAGCACTTCAAAGACTAACAGATTTAGAAAAAGTATGTGTGGATCAAAACGTCCCAGATGAAAAGTGTTCCATTTCATGAACCGCAATCCCTTTTGGCAATGACAAGCAGAGAGGAAATGAGCAAGCATACACAAATACACAGTCCATGCCACAGAAAGTCTAGAAGTCCTTAGGATTTCCCAAGGTTCCAGTTCTGTTTGGTGCAACAGACTAACCTGACTGGCACGCCTCGAACATGAGACCTTAACATACGCTGCTTTTTACCTCTGCACATTTATGAATGGTGTCCGGCCCAACTCCGCCATCCACTTCAATATCCAGGGAAGGGAACTGCGTTCTCAGCCAGTTAACCTAGTTAGAAGAAGAAGAGTTGGTTTTTATACGCCGACTTTCTCTACCACTTTAGGAAGAATCAAACCGGCTTACAATCACCTTCCCTTCCCCTCCCCACAACACACATGCTGTGAGGTAGGTGAGACTGAGAGAGCTGTGACTGGCCCAAGGTCACCCAGCTGGCTTTGTGTGTAGGAGTGGGGAAACCAACCCAGTTCACAAGATTAGCCTCCGCCGCTCGTGGAGGAGTGGGGAATCAAACCCGGTTCTCCAGATCAGAGTCCACCACTCCAAACCACTACACCACGCTGGCTCTCGTTAGCAGCACAAAATGAAAGTACATGATGCAAGAAGCACTGTGGCTGTTCTCCTTTCACGTGTGCAATTGCAAAATCAACATTTTAGTACAGCCACATTCTGAAATAAAATTTAACCGCAATTCTCATTACCTAACCAATCACTCCTCCGACATACACCCCCCACATTATCTGCAATAATCAAAACATCAAACCTACCTTTGGCATCATATCTTCCATGAACTTCTGTCCCCCAAAGCCAGGTTCCACTGTCATAACTAAAGCCATGTCTATCTGGTTGGCCCACGGCGCTAAATATTCTACTGTCGTTCCTGGTTTGATAGCCAAACCAACCTATGGAAAAGGAACAAATGAACGACCGCATATTAAGAACTTGTGCCTTGTCACGCATTAATTCTGTCTGGAGGAAGTGAACCAAAGAACATGGACCTTCAAATTGGTTTGCCCCAAATTACAACAGGGTTTAGACCAGGCAAATCACCAACGCAGCAGAAGATGGTTCAGTAGAAGAGTTGGTTTTTATACCCTGATTTTCTCTATCTTACGGAGTCTCAAACTGGCTTACAATCACCTTCCCTTCCTCTCCCCATAACTTCTTTTAAGAAACAGTAACCCCAGATTAGCAGCTGTTCAACAGGAGTATGCAGAACTCTTTCCAACCGCCTCTCACCTTCATTCCGTTTTCTCTGATATCTTTGATAAGTGCGCCTGGATTTTCCGTAGCTTCTATGTGAAAGGTGTACTGGTTTGCACCTGACACAGCCATGGGTTTCACCCACTGTTCTGGCTTGGCAACCATCATGTGCATATCTAGAAAGAGCCGAGTGAAAAAAACAAACAAACATTTACTTTTTGTCACTACTTCAGGAATGCATCTGTGCAATAGAACACCCCAGGCTCCAAACTGAAGCCTGAGTGCCTCCGGGGGCCTCAGTCCAATCGCAAAACAACGAGAGGTTCTACAAAACAGTAGGGGGTGCCAAGCATCCTCCTACGATGGAGACACCAGCTTCAGACGAGCGCTCCCCGCAGACGCAAAGATGATTCCTCCTGGGGTCTTCTGAAGAATCTCCTACTCCAAAGAAGCCAGGATTGGCTCTTTGCTTTGAGGAAGAATAAAAGAATCCTAGTATACCCCCCGAAAAGCATTACGATCATCTGATAGCAATCTACTGGCGGTCCCCAGCCCTAATAGTGTGCCCTCGACGAGAGCCAAAAAGGCCCTGGCTCCGGCCTGGTGGATCGCTCTGCCTGGTGACATCAGGGCCCTGTGGGACCTTAAAAAGTTCTGCAGGGCCTGTACAACAGAGCTTTTCAGCCACAGATATACTTGCTGGCCTTCCTACCCCCCGCCCCCCCGGTTATAAGTTGGATCCATCTGAAGGAGTAGCCTGCCTGTCTGTTCAGTTAGTTGATAGAAACTGGAGTACCATCTTGGGATTTTACTTGATTTTCACTGGAATGTACTGTTTGACTGCTTTAAGTTTTAATATTATCAATGTATATTTTAAATTATGTGACCCGCCCTGAGACTGGCTTTGACCAGGGAGGGCGGGAAAGAAATCGGGGGAAAAAACGAAAACAAATCAACAGTGCATCAAGAAACACAATGGTGGGCACCATGCCTGCCCTGGGCAACATTGCCATTCTAATTGATTCCTTGATGGGAAACCGCTACTGTTCAACTGTATCCTGGGATCACCTTTAAAAGTGCTGAAGTTTCTTCCATGCCATCTGTACCATCTCAGAAGTTTAAAACAGAGCTCATAAAGGAAGGGGGGGTTAAATTTTTTATTTATTTAGGATATTTCTATGCAGCCTCTTCATAGTCCTGCTCAAGGTGCCTTACAATTAAAACAGCGCCACAATATAAAAAACAAGCAATTGGACATAAAAGCTATACATAAAATGGAAGAAGACCATTTTTAAAAGCTTATAAGGTAGAACTTCTCATGAAAAGCCTGGGTAAAAATATGTCTTTTGGCCTGGCACCTAAAATAATCGCCAGGCGAGCCTCAAGGGGGATGACATTTCAAAGGTGAGGTGCCACTTCAGAAATGCCCTGCCACTAATCACCACCCATGTTACTTCTGAAGGCGGGGGCACAGAAAGCAGGGCTTGAGAGGTTGACCTTAACCAGAGGGCTGGATAGTATGGGAAGACCGATGGGAGGGGAACATACACAGTTCTTCCCACGTGCATAGTGGCAGAAGTTTCGCTCTTGAAGAAAAGAGGCTGGCTGCCACAAACAATTTATTCTAGTTCTGTGTCTACAACTAGGCAGGCAAATTCACACATACATTCTTAATCCAACGTTAACAGCTTACCAAAAAAGGGTTCCTGCCCCAGCTGCTTCCGAAGGCTCTCTACCACCGGATGGCCAAACGTGATGTTTGGCACAAAATGCCTACCGATTTGGGAAGAGGAAATTATACACGTTAAGATTCCTGCTAAGAGCATGCGTGTGTGCACATGGGCACGAGCACACACGTAATTTTTTTCCAACTACTGAGAGAGAAGAAGAGTTGGTTTTTATATGCCGATTTTCTCTACCTTTTAAGGAGAACCGAACCAGCTTACAAACTTCCTACCTTCCTCTCCCCACAACAGACACCTTGTGAGGTAGATAAGGCTGAGACAGCTAGGAGAGAGCCATGACAAGCCCAAGGTCACCCAGCAGGCTTCATGTGGAGGAGTGGGGAAATCAACCTGCTTCACCAGATTAGAGTCCGCCGCTCACATGGAGGAGCAGGGAATCAAACCCAGTTCTCCAGATTAGACTACACCACTCCTAACCACTACACCACGCTGGTGCTGATCAGTTTCAGAATTCAGGATGGCTTTTGGCTCTGCTTTTGTCACACTGTTGTGGCCTTCCTGAAGACTCACAGGTCAGTAATAAAGAGTACCAAATTCTAATGGGTAAAAAAGGGGGACTAATATATTGCATGTTTGGTTGCAAGCTGGAATACAGGCTGCCCCAACAGCTTCAATGGGATAAGGAGCCTACATTACAGAATTCTAGCCTCTTCTCCAAGCTTCAACAGGAGCAGCAGTTTTACATCTGATGAAATACACGCTGCTCCGGCAAAGGTTATGCAACAGGCTCCTGTTGTCACAGAGTACAGCATGTTAACAACTGATACAAATGTAGTTAGTGCAGTCTTTGTTGCAAAACATCTGCAACAATCAACATAGAAAACATCTGCTTATCTCCACCCGGCCAGTGTGTTGCAGTAGTAACAGTGTCAGACTAAGATCTGGAACGCATGAAGCTGCCTTATACTGAATCAGGCCCTTGGTCCGTCAGTATTATCTTCCAGACTGGCAGCAGCTCTCCAGGATCTCAGGCAGAGGTCTTTCACATCACCTAGCTGTATCTGAAGAAGTGAGCTGTGGCTCATGAAAGCTCATCCCCTACCAGAAATTTTGTCTTTAAAGTGCTACTGGACTCGGGCTCTTTTCTACTGCTATTCATTGAATCATAGAGTTGGAAGGGACCACCAGGGTCATCTGGTCCAACCCCCTGCACAATACAGGAAATTCACAACTACCTCCCCCCCACACACACACACACATCCCCAGTGACCCCTAGTAGGGCTCACGAAAGCTTATACCCCTACCAGAAATTTTGTTACGTCTTTAAGGTGCCACTGGACTCTGCCTCTTTTCTACTGTCATTTGCCTAAAACCATGTGAACTACTTCCCTACAATTAAAAACACATTTTTAAAGCGGCAGGCTGGGTGCGCATTAGCAGGGCCAGAGGAATCCTTCCCTGGGAGTCCAAAACTGCCAGGGACAGGAGGATAATTTCCACCACCGCATTTTAAAGCACTAGAAACCCGGAAGCTCGTAGTCCCCAAAGCAATAATGCAATCAATAAAAGGCAGGATTGGGTTCTGATCCAGCTATGCTGGAAATGGAGAGTGTTAAGCACTTCTCAGTGGGCCATTAGGGTCGCCGGGTCCCTCTTCGCCACCGGTGGGAGGTTTTTGGGGCGGGGCCTGAGGAGGGCGGGGTTTGGAAAGGGGAGGGACTTCAATGCCATAGAGTCCAATTGCCAAAGTGGCCATTTTTCTCCAGGCGAACTGATCTCTATCAGCTGGAGATCAGTTGTAATAGCAGGAGATCTCCAGCTAGTACCTGGAGGTTGGCAACAATATTCACACCTCTGCCTGGAGAAATGAGTGGCTGCCACCACAAAGATGACCGGAGCAGAGCGGTGCCCAATGGACGGCGGCGGATTCCCGTGTGGACCGGAAGTCACCCCTGCACGCGACGCTCCCTCCCCGCCTCTATGGTCTTCCCCACAGCTCGGTCCCTGGGGCGGGGGGGGGGTGGTCAGCGCAGCGGAGTTACCCGTCCATTACATCCAGGTGGAGGTAGTCGGCCCCGCAGTCCAGCATGCGGCAGCACTCCGCGCCCAGCGCCGCCAAGTCGCTGTTGAGGATGGACGGGCCTACCCGGCACCCGGAGGCCATGACTGCCCACTCGGCCGGCCCCTGGGCAGCCTCCTCTCGCAAGAGCCGGAAGCGCGCGGGGCGCATGCGCACAGCACGCGCGATTGAGAGGGCAGGGCAGACGGGAAATGTAGTTTTCGGGCCCTTTCCCGCCGCCCGGTCTCTGAGGCCTTGGAGCGCAGCGGGAACTACACGCCCCACAAGGCACCGGGCGAGGAGGCGCGGATGACGGCAAAGCGCAGTTACGAAGCGGAGTTTTTTTTTTCCCCTCCCTTCTCGAAAGGGGTGGTGGAGATGGAGATGAGGGCAGCCAATCAGCTCCTCCCATGCGGTCGCCTCATGGGAGAGACGGAGCTCGACTGGCTGGCGGCGAGGGCGGGGTGGAGCCGCCCAACCAATGGCGTGCGGGCTCTCCTGTCAACGCCCGCGTAGGCGTGGCCGGGAGACTTTCAGGTGGGCGGAGCTGTCACGTGATTGAAACAAAAATGCATTGCATGTAGAAAGCCAGGATGTCAGGGAGGAGGCTGGGCCAGAAGTGCTTGGCAGTTGACCCTCTTTGTAGAGAACATTTTCTCCATGGGAGAATGCCAGGGAATGGGGTTGCCACCTCCAGGTTGGAAAATTCCTGGAGATTTGGGGGAAGGGCTTCAGCAGGAGTCCACCCTCCAACGCTGTCATTTTCTCCAGGAGAACTGATCTTTGTTGCCTGGAGAGCAGTTGTAATCCCAGGAGATCTCCAGGTACCACCTGGAGGCTGGCCACTAGGGTTGCCAACCTCCAGGTGGTGGCTGGAGATCTCCTGCTACTACAACCGGTCTCCAGCCGGTTCCTCTCCTGGGGAAAGTGGCTGCTTTGGCAACTGGACTCTATGGCCCTGAAGTCCCTCCCCAAAACCCCGCCCTACTCAAGCTCTGCCCCAAAAATCCCCAGGTATTTCCCAACCTGGAGGTGGCAACCCTATTGGCAACTCTCCCAGGGAATTTTCCAGTGGGCCCAGCAGCCTCACACACCACACATGGGCTGGTCCAGGAGGGGAAAGGAAGATGGGGAGGGGCTGTGGCTCAGCAGTAGAGCATCTGCTCAACATGCAGAAGGTCCCAGGTTCCACCCCCGGCATCTCCAGTTAAAGGGACTAGGAAGGTAGGTGATGTGAAAGACCTCTGCCTGAGACCCTGGAGAGCCGCTGCTGGTCTGAGTAGACAATACTGACTTGGATGGACCAAGTGTCTGATTCAGTAGAAGGCAACTTCATATGTGTCATGTGTTCATGGCTCCCAGCGAGTGCCTCACCTGACCTGGGCAAGCCAGGCACACAGCTGGGCAGAGCTGTGGGACTAGCTGGCTCCTTCTCTCCTTTTCCTTCCCCCCTTTATGGTTCCTTTTCCTGAGCTGTTTGTTTCTTCCCAGTCTGCCCTGGCTGAGATAGAAATCTTATTGGTCCACACAAAATCCATAAATACCTTTTATCAGGAGCAGCCAAACTGACTCAAACCGTTGGGCAAGCGTTTGAGTCCACCTGATCTTTTATTTTTTTAAAGATAGAGGTGTGGGAAGCAGGTTTTTCTGGCCGTGATATCAGGACGTGATTTTGCAAATATCCTCTGTGAGATGAACGGAGACAAACAGGTGAACTTTGTGGCTGGTGGCAGGTTACACCACAAAGACCGGCTAAAGTCCATCCCCCTCAAATGCCAATCGGGACGCACAGTTCCCTTGCAAAGGGAAGCACCTAGTAGTCTTTATATCAACTATGCTTGAGATAAATTTAAGGTGATGTACCAGGAACAGAGTTACTTAAAGCCAAATTGGACGGTTTTACCATGTACACAGTCTTTTCCCTAGTTGGCTTCTATTCTGTTAACATATCCATTTCTTTTTGGGCTGAAATTAGGTATCCATGAAGTAGTTTTAACATTCAGTACTGCTTTTGCACCTGATTTTAATTCAGGGATAAAAAGTGGACAGACATTGAGTAATTAAGATGAGCCATTATGCCGTCTGCTTAAGAGGAGAAGATAGTTTCTTCGATTGTATGGTATGTCTTTCTTACATTTTTGATTCATTTTACATTGTAATATTGTTATAGTGGCATTGCATTTAACATCTGTAAGATTTTTTGTGGCTGATAGCTGTAGTTTTCATATTAGGTACAGTCTCACAGACGTCTCGCCTTCTGCCACACAAGAGGATTTCTCTGCTAGATGAAGCCCCAGCTGCGCAATGGAAGCAATACCGAAATCACATCTCGGAGCATCTTTCGGCTTATGAATATTTTGTGAACTTTGGTTTCATAGTGTACTCTTTGGACTGTTAGAGTAGCTGGAGATCTCCTGCTATTCAAGCTCCACCCCAAAAATCTCCAGGTATTTCCCAGCCTGGAGGTGGCAACCCTATTGGCAACGCTCCCAGGGAATTTTCCAGTGGGCCCAGCAGCCTCACACACCACACATGAGCTGGTCCAGGAGGGGAAAGGAATGGGGAGCGGCTGTGGCTCAGTGGTAGAGCATCTGCTTGGCATGCAGAAGGTCCCAGGTTCAATCCTCGGCATCTCCAGTTAAAGGGACTAGGCAGGTAGGTGATGGGAAAGACTTCTGCCTGAGACCCTGGAGAGCCGCTTCCAGTCTGAGTAGACAATACTGACTTTGATGGACCAAGGGTCTGATTCAGTAGAAGGCAGCTTCATGTGTTCATGGCTCCCAGCGAGTGTTTCACCTGGCCTGGGCAAGCTGGGCACATGGCTGGGCAGAGCTGTGGGACTGGCTGGCACCTTCTCTACTTGAATCTTAGCACGAGGTGTTCTTTGAGTTGCAAGTAAACAGCATTTCACACTCGAGTAATATGTCTACTTTCCATGGACTGTGCCTAAGTCAGAGGTGCAAATTGCAACTGCAGTTCTGCTTCACCTCCACCATGCATTTATCATATGTGCTTAGAACATATGAAAGTCCTCATTACATTTAAATGTCTGTTTTCATGGATTAGAACAGCACAGTTTGTGACTGTACCACACACAGTCCACAACCATGTACTGGCACAATGGCCTTCTAGATTTGCTGTTTTCCAGAGACGGCAAAAACACGTACCCACTCGATGACTTCCAGAAACAGCGAAGCCTGCAGGAAATCTGTTGTAACCATAGGTGAGTTAATGGAAATAATGCAACGCAGTGAAGAAATCACATAAACAAGTTATTTGTAGGCAAGTTTTATTTATGCATAATCAAACACGAAACTATTGTAATCTCTTTCGTAAACATAAATCAGACACCTCAATGTTTTTGTTTCCGCCTTCGTCTTTGGTCATTTGGCACACATAGCAGATCGGTATTGTTTTGGCTCCACTGCTTTCCAAACTATAGTTTTGAATCTTCTCTGTGGGGTTCCTTTTTTCTAGTAACATTAAATTTGATAGTTTGATATGCTTGACTTTATAATATAAATGTGGCATTGATATATAAACAAATATTTTCATAAAAGCCCCTCAATTTCATATCATCTTGATACGAACATTGGCAGAATAGCCCTTCATTCCTTTCCAGTAGTGTCACCTGGGTTACTAAGAAGGTACATTCTACTGACTGCCCTGAGATCATATACTATAATATCCAATGTTATTTAAAGTTAAAGAGATTTCTAAAGAATGTACTTTATTTTCCCTTAATATTTTTAGATATCTCTTTGGCAATGGAAGTATCGAAATAAATGGCATTAAAGCTCTTTAGATTTATTTACGTTAGATATTTATATCCTGCCTCACCTCCTTGGACTCGAGGTGGTTCGGTTTGTTCAGATTGTACAGGGAATGGCCTAATTTGGCAATTTAGAGGGAAACAGTCTATTTGTGCAGATAACCCTACTTAAGTTGAATTTTTAATGCTAATTCTTTTAAACAACATTCGTGAAATTCCATGCAAGACCAGTTCAAGTCCAGGTAACTTTTCTTCACAATCATGGCAGCAGCATTCTTTGAAGATGCATCCATTGACATTCCTATGCGCACTCATGTACATACACATAAATACATCTAGACATTCTGCACAACTAAGATCACATATTAAAAAAAGACATAAATACACACTTGATGGTAATACTGATGATTTCCCATAGAACAATTCTCCCTTACTACAAAACTGGCATTAAGTTGGGTGCTTATTTGAAAAACTATCAGGAGGCACATGTCGAAGAGGGCGTTTTCAGCAAGCCTTCTTAGCATGGCTGTGATCTCGTAACTAGAGCTCACAGTCTTTTAGAAAGGGAGACCAGCACAGACAATGGCAAGTGGACTTAAAAATCTGGAACACAAAACTTTACCAAACACTGTTAAGACTTTTTAACAACGCAGACACTTGTTGAACATTACGTGCACATTAAGGCCTCTAAAACTAAGTAAGCAGCATCGTCTTTTTTTTCTTTGCAGAGGAAATATACTTGTCACTTGTCAATATACCAGAAGAAAGCACAAATTCTGTTAAGAGTACTGCTGTCCGCACCTTCAGTGAGTAGAGCGCAACCGGAACGAAATAAATACAAGAACAACAGACGTGCTCATAACTCAGTAAGTTGCTTGAAGAGCAGAAACCCTCTTTGGGGCTGCCAGACTTATGCCCCAAGTCACTAAAGTCATTTTAAAATCACATTAAAAAAAAAAGAGCACTGGCCATATACTGAGTTCTCATTATGGCTTGCTACAATGGATCCAGCACTTTACAATGGGTAATGATCCAGTTACTAGATTTCCTAAGAACAAACCTGGCTATATCACAGTATTTTCTGTTCTTGGAACGTGACGGATAAAATACGTATCGCACAAACGCTTCCTTTATCTAAACTGTAAGGATCGAAAACCTCTCTGTACACGCAAAGAGAGGACTGCTTGTTGGGGGCACAGTTATCTCTGTATGGCCATCACTACAAACAAAATAAAACTAATTTGATCACTACCCATTAAAAAAAAACACCGCCAGGAACCAGAGAGATTATAAACAGTGTCTTTAAAAAAAATCCATGTCTTCTTACCAAAAATATTTAATTGGTAATTCAGAAAATGGTTTCAGACATGATGTCCTAACACAAGAGTACCCAACACTCTGGACCAGGTCAGAGTATGTGGCTGGTGAGCTTCTAAAAAAGACGCAACGTTTATTTCCGTTTGCCAGAAGATCCCCCCAGTTAACCTTTGGAGTTTATATTACTGTATTTACGCACAAACAGCGGTTCTCAAATAGGATTCTGAGGTTGTTTATGCATGGGTACTTTTGCTCACATTTGCCCCCGGTCTGTCTCGGCTGTTCCTTGGAGTTATGCATGAGTTTTCCCTCTGTTAGAGACGACCTTGCTGCCAGCCTTCACAAACCCCAGGTCTTCCCATTCCTCTGCTAACCCAATTCTTCCTTCTTCCCTGAGCTCAGCCCGGGTGTAATCCCCATGCATAAGGCAAAGTGTGGGGCAGGCAAGCTTGGTTTCTCTCACAGCCAATTACAAAGCAGCATGTAAGGAGGCGGGGAGTCAAATACAGCAGAGCGACATGTTGAAATATGAGCCAAGGAGCTGTTACGTTTTGATTAATATTTTAGGGAAGCCCTTGCCAATCGCTGGCTGCTGTCCCCCAACAGTAGATAGCAGTGGCAGTCACGGAGAATCCCCAAGGCAGCCACCACAGCCTCCAATGGGGAATGTGCATCCTTTAAATCAAAACAGGGGTTAAAGATTGAGAACCGCTGATATAGAGTCTACAAGCACCAAACGAATACTGTGTTTATGATCCCCGTGTGCTCAGAACCTTGCTCGCTGAGTGTTGGAACAAGAGTTTAAAAACAGAGTTTAAAAACAGATACTTGCTTTTCGAGAAGTTCAGCGTCATTCGCCTTTCTCACTGAAAGCAATAAGAAAGCCATCCTAACCAAGTTCTAATGAAAAATCATTAAAAAGTGACTTATTGTGAAAACAGTGCACACAGTAGTGGTACAGAGGCTAGCCGGGTTCAAAGTGAGGCGAATGGTGTAAATTAGTTTCTTAATGAAAATAGTAGTGAGGCATCTGGTACCCGCAAAGTTCCAAAAACTATCCTCATTATTTAAGAAGTTACTTAATTTAATCTTGGCCTCCCAGAATGGACTATTTTGGTAACTGTATCTCTGGCTGACACAGTAAATCCATTTTAGAAACCTTTAAACATAAGCTAAATTAGTTCATATCAACATAATGAATGAAATACCATTACTAGCTACCTGAAAATTAACGGTTACATTCATATTTCATTTAGTCTAGATTGCAAATCACCCATGACTTTCAAGTGAGGTATCATTAATAAAGGTTACACTTTTCCGCACAAAGAATCACAGATAGCTGGAGATTCACATAAGTGAACGTGAGAATAAATCTTTTCCTATTACACGCCCAGTGAGCATAAATATTCTGTATAATATCAACTCCTGGTTTGGAAACACAGATACATACTTGTAAGTATGAACATGGCCGAATGGATCAAGTGAGAAGATCCACACACGTGTCCCTGTTTGTTATGTTAAAGTTGCTTAATATTTTGAAGCAGAATATTCAGTATTATTTACTCCATGTACAGAACACTCAGTCCAAATGTCTATGTCAGTGCATAGCCTTAACATTCTTCACTTCACTGTAGTCTACAGTTAATTTTAAGGAGGTGGTAAATGTATGGTTTCTCAGGTATACAACTCAAGAGTTTGAAATCTCAGGCAGAAATTGCTTTATCTCTGATTTTTATCTAGCATTTGGCATTCTGATGCTAAATGAAGCACAGACAGTCATAAAGCATCCGTAGCTCTTTAGCTAGTAATATTTTCAATCAATATACTATGTATATATATATATATATCTATATCTATACCTCCTTTCTGAGATTACAAAAATAAACTTTGGGATCCTATATTCAGGTGGCTAGCCTCCAAAAAGGTTGCCTGAATTTCTGCCTGGCGTCTTATTAATTCGTTTTTTTGTTTGACGGATTAACTGAGATGCTCCAAAGAGCAAGATATTAGGAATCCGTTCTGTTCAGAGGAAGATTCCATTCTGGAACGATTCCTCTATTTCACAGTCTGCCCTGAGTCCAACTAGATCTGTGTAAAAAGGCGCTGGCGTGTTTTCAACAGATTGGCCCACATGTACCAGACAGGCGACTAGATGTGGTCCTCCTAGTTTATAAAGTGCTCTTTTAATTACTTACGGACGAATTAGGAGATGAGTGCAGCTTCCCCCTCCACCCCCCCAAGTCAAACATGGGACTCATCTAGGCCAGGGTCCGTCTGCCCCACCTCAACGTGCGTGAAAGTGAACTGGGGGTTTTCCATCCCGTTATCCTCACTAATGTGGAGGATGGTGTCTCCATGCTCCAGTAAGCTGGTGGTCTCCAAGCCTGTGAAATCCTCCGTGTCGGAAAGCTGCGAGGGTGGGGGGCTTCCAGGGCCTGGAGTCGACCTTGCCTCTGGCTCGACCTCCTTTTTTTTGTCTTTCTCGACAGAAAGCGTATCACTCTGGAAGGAACAGAAGGTTATATAGTCAGGCTGGAGCTGTTGGCAAGAACCGGAAAAGCTAACGTAGAACGAAGATATGGAAATGTTTGCTCGCTGACCACAACAAGCTGCTTCGTACTAAGCCAAATCCCATTGTCTGTCAAGGTCAGCATTGTCTACTCAGACTGAGATCTCAGGCGGAAGTCTTTCACATCATCTACTACCTGATCTTTTTAACTGGAGATGCCGGGGATTGAACCAGGGACCTTCTGCACACCAAGCAGATGCTCTTCCACTGCGGCACTGTTATTGATCAGCAGTGACGCAGTACTTCCCTTGCACAGTTACATCTTAAAAGGCTATAATAGAATCATAAAGTTGGAAGAGTCCCTACAGGCCATCTAGTCCAACCCTTTGCTCAATGCAGGATCAGCCTAGAGCATCCCTGACAAGTGCTTGTCCAGCCTCTGCTTAAAGACTGCCAGTGAGGGGAAGCTCACCACCTCCCTAGGTAGCTGATTCCACTGTCGAACAACTCTTACTGTAAAAAAATATATTCCTAATATCCTGCCAGTACCTTTACGCCCATAATTTATACTCATTATTGCAAGTCCTCTGCTCCACTGTGAACAGGAAGAGGGCCATCAGAGGTCGCCTCGCCGTACCCCCATGTTTTGCCTGCGTTTTCAAATTTGAGATAAAACAGGCCCCTGAAAACGTTTCCCCACGTTTTCCCTGCGTTTCCAAATTCGAGGCAAAACAAGTCCCTCAAAACGCGGGCAAAATGTGGGGAAACGCAGGGGGAGAGCGAGGCAACCTCTGATGGTCAGAGATGGCGTGCATCATCCAAACAAAGACCCGAAGTCGTCAGAGGGGTGACCGCGAGGGAAACAGCCATGCAGAAAAGGCCAATGAGGACATTAATCGCTGCTCATCTAGCACAGAGGAATATCGCTTACGTGATCTCCACCGAGGCATGTATCCCGTAATCCCGCTTTCCATCCCTGCCCCCCCACCACAGTTACCTGGCTGGTGGCAGCTTGGCTGTGGAGATCAGCCACAATAATGGCCGGGGAGGAGGTCAGGACAGGCTTGCTGGTGGCTTCCTGCTTCTTGCCGTCTGCAGGGCTGCCCCTTTTAGCGCTTTGCTGCTGGGCCGCTATCGGGGCTTGGTCAGGCGTCGAGCTGGACATCTCCGACTGTGCTTCGGTAAAAGTCACAGACCGTTTCTGATCCACTGCAGGGTTAGACACAAACAACAGTGGGAGCACAATGGAAAATAAACCTGAACACGTTTTGCCACTGGACTGTTGGCCGCTGCATATGCAACGGTGGCCTCTCGTCTTTTTGGGCAGGAGCGCTTTTACCTTCGTTCTGATACCAGCTCATGACTTAGAAAGGGGCCTGTCAGGAACCCCGTTTGCAAGTAGGGTTGCCAGCCTCCAGGTGGTGGCTGGAGATCTCCCACTATTACAACTGATCTCCAGGCAACAGAGATCAATTCCCCTGGAGACAATGGCCACTTTGGCTCTATGGCATAGAGGTCCCTCCCTTCTCCAAGCCTCGCCCTCCTCAGGCTCTGCCCCCAAAATCTCCAGGTATTTCCCAACCCAGAGCTGGCAACCCTATTCGTATGCCACCTCCCCCATCAAAAATTCACCCCTGTTGTTTTGCAAGGTGGATAAAGATCAAACTGGCACCCTGATCTTAAACCAATTTTTTGTTAAGTGAACACAATTTATTTATGCTGAGAGGTGGTGACTGCTGCGAAAGCCATCTAAAGCCCCCAAATCCTGGTACTAGCTCAGACTCAGCCGCTGGTCATATCTCCATACGGGCTCCCATCCTCGGATGGAGACCTCATTAGCGGTTACAGAATGCAGAGAAGTTTGGAGTCTCTCAGCCTCTTCAGCAATTCAGTAATTCATTAATTCTAGTTTGCTAAATTCATTATACATGACGCACACGTATACGTTTGGGAGAGGGGGGTCAGAAATGCAGTAACTTAAAAAAAAATGAAGACACTAGCCTGGGAGAAACGCTGCCTCACTGGTAGGTTTTGTTTTCGGCTGGATGCTTCTGCGTGTGGTGGAGAGCCGGGCCCCGTGGCGGCTCCGAGGTTCGGTTTGGGTTTTCTGACGTGACAGAAGGGGCCTCCTTAACTAGAAAATGCGGAAAGAGCCGTTAGATGGAGAGCCTCTCGCCTATTTGATGTGTACGTGGCAGCCTTTGGAGAATTTAGGGGAGAAACACTTTGCTTTCATTAGCAAGGGCACCTGCTTAGTGCTGAAAGACGCTTGAACAAAATGGTTCACTTGATGTAGGCCTTTTATGCATGGCTGTTTCCTCCTGGTCACCCCTCTGACTGCTTCAGGGCTTTGCTTTGATTCTGCCTGCCTTTTCCAACCATCAGAGCTCACCTCGCTCTCCTCGCGAATCGGCCCTTTTCCACCAGGATTTTTAAAAGTTCATAATGAGAAGGAAATGTATTACCAAAAATTTTACCAACCTCCCACCGGCCATTCTGCATTTTTCTGCAAACCGTAGGCTTCCCCCAGATTTGCAAAAGCCTATGACCCTTCATTGGATGGTCCCATTATGTGGATTTTTTGATCCGCATTTTGGGAGGGAAGCACACATGGGATATTAGATGTGTAGATTAAATGAACGGTAATCACATCCACTTCTAGAGATGGGGAAGTGCTTGCTTGTGCTGGACTGGAACAAATTAATCTCTATGCAACACACACACACACACAGGGCACATCCAAACCACTTGTTACACAGGGAGCTTCAAAGGTTGAACTAGAAACTAGAAACCATAACAACATAATTGTATTTATTACAAGGTGTACACTATCCAATTGTTAAAAATGTATGTATATGCATCAAGAAACATTGTTAGTTCTGTACCAGATTGTGTGAGCAACCTTCCATGTGGCGAAGCCCACTATTTGGGTTATGAGTTTACATCAAGCCACACAAGATATTAGATTTTAGAAATACCTCATTTCCGGATGTGTTTTTAATAAGTTTCTGTATTTATGACCACTGAGGAAGGTCTATTCAGGCTGAAACACATATGGTCCACTATTGGTCATTTATATTGTATGTATATCGACTGTGTATAAGATTTTTGTAACTGATAATTTTATATGTAGCCTGCGATACAGCCCCTGTGTTTTTAAACACTTTTATAGTGTACACCTTGTAATAAATATAATTATTTTGTTAAAGCTACCTTTACTTATCTGGTTGAGTCCCCCCTCCCCTTTTTTTGTAGTACCACTTGGGGTGGGGGCATGGCTCATTGGTGGAGCATTGGCTTGGCATGCAGAAGGTCCCAGGTTCAATCCCCAGCATCTCCAGTTAAAGGGACACTAGGCCAGTATGTGGCGTGAAAGACCCCTGTCTGAGACCCTGGAAAGCCGCTGCTGGTCCGAGTAGACAATACGGACTTTGATGGACCAAAGAGGGTCTGATTCAGTATAAGGCAGCTTCATGTGTTCATGTGTGTACATACCCAGAAAAAAATGACAGATCAAAAATTGCTGACCGCTGGCTGACAAGAAGCAGAGCTCCTGTTTCACACGGGGGCATCACCCCGATTTTCCAACAGCCGGTCCTTCCTGCTTCAACCACCTAATCAAATTCCACTGAGCAAAACGCAGGAAGCGGTTTCCTCTCACGCGAACTCACCTGTCTCAGGCCTCTTTTTCTCCCCAGCGGCTGCTGCAGAAGGAGGTTGTGGTGTCCCGGCTCGCTCTGCACGCTTGCTACCCTGTTCAGGATCAAGAAGACGGTCACCACTGCAGGAGAACACAAACTGGGATGCCGTTCCCCTGGCGAACACAACTAAATACTGATGGCACAGACACTTCAAAGACGGTTCCATCTTTGAAGGCTAGGGAAGAGCATCTGTGAGGTTTGGGCGGTGGGCAGAAGGAGGGCTCGGCACACCCTGGCATTGTCCAGCTGTCAAAAACGGAGATCAGTTTTCAGGCACACGACTCCTGTTCCCCTTTGTTCCCTTTCCCCTTTCAATGGCCGAGAGGTCTAGATCAGGGATGTCAAACATAAGGTCCATGGGTTCCAGGTCCCTCTTCACTTCTGGTGGGAGGTTTCAATGCCATAGAGTCCAGTTGCCGAAGCGGCCATTTTCTCCAGGTGATCTGATCTCTGTCTCTTGGAGATCAGTTGTAATAGCGGGAGATCTCCAGCTAGTACCTGGAGGTTGGTAACCCTACACGGGCCAGATACAGCCCCTTGAGAGCTCTTATCCAGCCCATGAGACAGCTAAACCAGCCGCCCCCCAATCTCGATCTGGGCAGGCAAGGCATGGCCCGGCCCGACCAAGTGACATTTATATCTGGCCCTCGTAACAAATGAGTTCGACACCCCTGGTCTAGATAATACTATCATGAGGATGCTATTCTGGTGTCTTAACAGAATTTTTGTAGAGTTTAAGGGAAAGATAGGAGCCTACCCTCCCACATTTAATAACTACCCCTATAGTTCTGTGTACTTTTAGTTACATTTAGAACAAAGTGAATAATGAACACAGTTGACAAACATTTAATTCACATCATGGGTATGAGACTTATGAAAAAAATAGTTACCACATTGAACACGTACTTTTAGCCTCAAATCTCTTAGTGGCTAGAGAATAAAACACGCACAAGCCCTAGAGAAAGTATGCCTGTATTTTGTAATGAATTTAACAGATTCTCAGATTTAAAATTTTTTTTTTAAGAATGAGCATATCATCATTAAACAGATGCTAGTATCCTGCTGCAGTACTCATTAGGTAACAGAGAATAGCTACTTTTAAACTGGGGGCACGTTCACACATGCCAAATAATGCACTTTCAATCCATTTTCAAAGCACTTTGAAGCCAGACTTTACTGCATGAAAGGGCAAAATCCACTTGCAAATGATCGTTAAAGTGCATTGAAAGTGGACTGAAAATGCATTATTTAGCATGTGTGAAAGCGCTCTAGGTAACGTAGAATAAATTCACTTTAATTCCACACTACTTGCATAGCTGAGTATTTTGCATTAAGATAAATTCTGATGCTAGCATCTTTTTTTAAATCCAACACCTGACTCTTTGTTCTCCCCATATTTTAGTGAATGCTCTTTGATTTTTCCTACTTGCTGTAGTCAATAGAAACTAAGTCAAATAACAAAAAAGAAGATTGAAATCAAATACTTGGCAGTGCACCAGGAATGACAATGAACTTTAATGGTTGCATAGTGACATAAGGGAAATTTCTTTAAAATGAAATGCTTTGATATTCCTTCCTTCAGTCTCTCTGACCCTGGCCCACTGGTCACTCTTTTCAGCAGCAGAATGAATGATATGCACAGGCAGCCGATTACAATAGGACAACATTTCTAACTTCCAAACTAGTTTGCATGTCCCAAACAAAGCAACCCTAAGAACATAAGAACATAACATCAGAAAGACCCTGCTGGATCAGAACAAGGCCCATAAAGTCCAGCAGTCTGTTCACAGTGGCCAACCAGGGGCCTCTAGGAAGCTCACAAACAAGACGACTGTGGCAGCATTGTCCTGCCTGTATTCCACAGCACCTAATATAATAGGTGTGCTCCTCTAGAGAGAATAGGTTTGCATCATGACTAGTATTCATTTCGAGTAGCAGTAATGGATAGCCCTATCCTCCATGAACATGTCCACTCCCCTCTTAAGGCCTTCCAAGTTAGCGGCCATCACCACATCCGGGAGCAGGGAGTTCCAATATTTGTCTCACTCTGTCCTGGTGTGGCAGGTTTTAAATGTTCAAATGCTTAGCCCATCAAGCCCAGCAGTCTGTTCACATGGTGGCCAACCAGATGCCTCTAGGAAGCCCACAAACAAGACGACTGCAGCAGCAGCACCCTGCCTGTATTCCACAGCACCTAATTTATATAGACATGCTCCTCTGAGACTGGAGAGAATAGGTATGCATCATGATTAGTATTCATTTTGACTACTAGCCATGGATAGCCCCATCCTCCATGGACATGAACTGTCTTCTAATGTGAATGTAATCTTAACAGCCTAAAAGTCACTATGAAACTGATCACTATTACTAAACTGTCCTGAAAGGGATGGGTCCAGGGTCATTTATGCAGGGGAAATTTGTGTTTGGTTTGCTGCAGCTTTCTGTTCCAAATTCTCAAACATCATATGCATGAGGGTTCCCCCTGAAATTTCTGGAGTACCTTGTGATTAATTAGGCACCCCCAGTGAATCACGGAGCTTCTGAGTCCCTCCCCCTGGAAACGCAGCCTTGTTGCACTTTATTTGGAGGGTGCGGGTCAGCTCTTAAAGGGACTGTGTGTGCTTTTGCTGGGTATTCCTCCCCACCTTTCTTCAACAGCTCCTTGCCGGGAGCTGCCTTCTAATCTTTGTAGCCTCTCTTTGGTGTCTTCCTGCACATTTCATGACGGTTTCACTCCTTTGTGCTTTGTGGGAAGGGGTTGGATGGGAGGGACAGACACGTGGGAGGGAGAAGCCAAAATGGGCTTGGGGAGAGAAACCTGAAGTTAAGAGCCATGCATGGAAATAGGGGGAAAGTTTTGTTGCTCTTGCCTTGAAGCAGCATTTAAATTCATTCTAAAACAAGATCCTAGAACTGTGGGGGAAGAACGAGGCCAGAGCGAAGTCACGTCTGAAAGTCGGTAAAATCATGAATAATGCAAAGGAAGCCTCAAAGAAGTCCAGCAGCGACTGCGAACTAAATATCCCTGCATAAATGGCCCAGGTGATACTTAAAACATGTTCATCACAGCAGCTATGGTAGTGTCTTTTATCCTTTCAGATCTACTTCCAAAAGAATTAGCATTCATTTTCTTTGTATTTTAGCCAAACCTGTTTGCTTGTGGCTGAAAATTGTTAACTTCTTTCTTGGGCATGTGTGCTAAGTGCCCGTGTCCTCTGCTTCTTTTTCTCCTGTACTCTGTCCTTATACAGTTGTTATGCCAACTGGTCCTTTTCGCTTATCAAACGTGACTAACCTCTTTTCATCCTGCTTCTGGTTTTGTAATTAAATTAAATGAAAGACTGGCTTATCAGTTCATCGGGCGTTGCTAAGCATTCGGGCATTTGTTGTACAGATAATAAAAGGCTCTGAGGACAAGCTCTCTGCTGGTTCTGTTCAAAGTTAATTTTCATGTTTTCTGCTCGGCAATAGCAATTATCCCCACGGCACCAGTTTCTGTAGGTTGCCACGGTATCCTTTTGATTACTTCTTCTTTTTCAGCTTGATTAGCACAGCCCTACTAAAACGTTGCCGTAACAATGACGGAGTTTTCCTTGATGGGTCAGGTTAACACACCGATCGGCTTCCATTTTCTATCCAAGGCATTTAGCAAATGAGGTGCTCTTTCTATACTTACCTCTAGATATTAGGAACAGGGTTTTAGGGCAGGTGCTACCATGAGCCTAGGGCTGCCAGGTCCCCCCTCTCCTCTGACTTTTGGGCAGAGCTGAGAGGATCTAGCGCGCGCATGCATGCGCGCCGATGCACGTGCACATCACTCCCAGTTTACAACCGGAAGTGCCGCCTTGCGAGGGGCCTTATACCACTCAAACTCCCAGTTTGAGTAGTAAAGGGCCGCTTGCGATACGGCATTTCCGGGTGTAACTGCATTGCTGGTCGGCGGGCAGAGGGGTGAATTGCCGGGGGTTTGCCCGCCACCACCAGGCACCTGCCAACCCTACATGAGCCGGATATAGGGTTGCCTGCTCCAGGTTGGGAAATTCCTGAAGATTTGGGGGTGGAGAGAGTGGGGTATAATGCCATAGAGTCCACCCTCCAAAGCAGCCATTTTCTCCAGGAGAACTGATCTCTGTAGCCTGGAGATCAGTTGAAATTATGAGAAGCAGGCCCCACCTGGAGGTTGGCAAACCTAAGCAGGAAACTGGGGCTACAATTGCCAGGCCTCAGGTTGGGATCTGGAAGTTTCAGAGTTTTAGTCACTTTATCAGGAGCTCTGAAGCAAGGCGTAAAATCTCGGGGGGGGGGGATTTTAAGTTTTCAGATTTTTCTGCAACCCTAGAAGGGGTCCCCCAAATCAGCAGAGCTATCTGTTTACTGTCAGTGTGGCCCTGATCTGCAGCTTTAGCTATCCGCAGATTGGCTCACACTCAACTATTAGAATATAAGATTTCTTTTGAATGACTGGCAATTTATTAGAAGAAAGTTTTCCTCATCTCTTCTTTGATCAAACATGTAAATACATTTTGTTTCATGTTTTTTTAAAAATCCTGCTGTCACTTAAACGGACCTGGAGAAGTCTGTTCTCCCACACACACAAACACACGATCACCACCAGAGACTGATCTATCCACCGAGCTAAGGAACGCAAATATAGAGAACTCCATGAATTGTGAGAATGATCAAGATGGCACATCCAAGGACAGACATAATTTCCCGTTCTGGAAATCTACAGCCGAACAAAACGAGGAAGTCATCCGGGAGGGGACTCTCTCGCAACGTTTCCTCGTCTTTAGATAAGAACGGTAAAGGAGGCTGCAACATAGTTTATACCAAGGGTTGGGGAGAGGTCCCTGGAATGAAGCAAGGACTTGGGGAAGGGTGGCATCATGAGCCTTTCCAACTATCGAGGACCAGCGAAGGGACATAAACACATCAGGACAGTAAAGACTATTCAAATGACTGAGCTGAATGTTAAAGGTGCAGTCCCCCTCTGAAACAGGAAAATGAATGTGCTTTCCAAGCAGGGCGACCACCGGTGCCCCAGGTCTCCCCAGGTCTCTGAGAAAAGTTCCAGGACAGATTCGTGTTGCGATCTGACACTACACAAATTGGAATGACTGTTTGTTTCCTGAAAAGGTGAAAGCGTGAAGACTGACAACACACTTCGATAATAAAGAGGTGATTTCTTAGGACAAGGGCTAGGGCGATTCATAGAAGAGTTAGTTTTTATACGCCGACTTTCTCTGCCACTTAAGGAAGACTCAAACTGGCTTACAATCCCCTCCCCCTCCCCACAACAGACACCCTGCGAGGGAAGTGGGGCTGAGAGAGTTCGGAGAGAACTGTGACTAGCCCAAGGACATCCAGCTAGCTTCATTTGGAGGAGTGGGAAAACCAACCTGGTTCACCAGATTAGCGTCCGCCGCTCATGTGGAGGAGTGGGGAATCAAACTCTGTTCTCCAGATCAGAGTCCACCGCTCCAAACCGCCGCTCTTAACCACTATACCACAAGCAGCGGCAGTTCTGATATTGCTGAAAATCTCCTTTATGATATAAAAACAAATCATGATTTTAAAAAACATCTGGCCGTTATGAGATTATACTATGAAGAAAGAGAAGTCAATTTGGATTTTTTTTTAATGGAAGTGTCTTAATTGGATACCTAAGACTAATATTTGTTAATGTGTGATGAACGTTTCTTGCAGCCCTCCAGCGAAAGCCATAAAAGGGGGGGAAGAGGGAAATCTCACAACATGCCCTCCAGCAGTTTTGCTTCGGCATGGGGTTCCCCCCCCAAAAAAAAAACTTTTAGCCAATCGAGGTTGCTCGCAGGGAAGAACCCGCAACCGGAGTGGGAGAGCTGCACCTTTGACTTGCAGGCCTGGTCATCGATGAAGGACGAGAAAAAAGGAATGGCGGGAAAGAGAGCGAGTCAAGGATGAGGCAGAGGAAAAGACGGTGAAGAGAGGAAGCAGACCGTTCCCCAGCACAGACACTGAGACATACAGGTAGGGTGAAGACTGTACCTAGTAAGGCTGCCCACAACGGCCAGTCCCTGGGAGTCCTCGAGAACATTGGGTTCACTGCAGGAGGGGCGGGGAGGGGGGAGTGTTTAGGGAACAAAATATAAAACAAGAAGCATGCAATTGTCTCTGTGTTCAGGAAAAAAGAAGACGAAGCATCAGACGGATCATAAAAGGAAAGGAGGACAGTAAATTGCTTGATCTCGAAACAGCCTCGCTCGAGAGCCGAAGCCTGGAAAGGCGACTTCCTGTTTATGGTCAAAAGGGCTTCATTTAGATGGAAGCCAGGAGGGGTGGAAATCTGCAGCTTTATAAAACAATTAAGTGGCGTTCTAACCGTAGTATAAATGGTTTCCTGCATTGTGCAGGGGGTTGGACTAGATGACCCTGGTGGTTCCTTCCAACTCTAGGATTCTATGAAAAGCAAAACGTCTGGTTTTGGTACATCCAGGTTAATGGGGGTTGTTGGCAAGCCCTGTGGTAAGCATGACCTGGACACTTTCGCTTCTTGAATATTTTAACCCCCCCAGCCCCACTTAGAGGTCAGCTGAGTGTAACATACGAGGCCCCTGATCAGGATCTTTTTTAAAAGCTGCTGGTGAGGGAGGGGAGCACACATTGTATTCACTAAAGAGGAAAATATGATGCATTTATGTTTTCCCCAGCAGGACAGATAGGAACTTGGGGGATCGGGAAAATGACAGTGGGTAAGGGGTCACAGTCACCCTGCCCCACTCTGAAATGAGGGATCACGGCTCTTTTTACCTTTTAACAGTGTTAGAGATCATAATCACCCTGATCTGGGAATCTGTTTTCTTTTACCAGGTAAAAGGGCACAGCTCAGTGGTAAAGCATCTTCTTGGCATGCAGAAGGTCCCAAGTTCAATCCCCAGAGTGTCCAGTTAAAAGATCTAGCAGTAGGTGATGTGATGAACCAAGGTTAGGGTTGCCAGCTCCGGGTTGGGAAAGACCTGGAGACTTTGGGGGCGGAGCCTGAGGAGGGCAGGGTTAGGAGAGGGGAGGGGCTTCAATGCTATAGAGTCCAATTGCCAAAGTGGCCATTTTCTCCAGGTGAACTGATCTCTGTCGCCTGGAGATCAGTTGTAATAGCGGGAGATCTCCTGCTACCACCCAGAGGTTGGCAACCCTAACCAAGGGTCTGTTTCGGTATGAGGCAGCTTCACACGTCAATAATTGCTCAGAGAACCCTACGCAGAGTCTCCTGCTATGGAAACTAACCTAGCATGGGAATTCAAAGGGGAATTGGATACTTTCCTGAAAACCACTGACAAGGAAACATCGTTAGAGCCTCATTTGCGGCAAATGTTCCTGAGCTCCCTTCTCTGATCAGCGTGGAACGATGAGGCAGCCATCTGAACGAATCCAGTGTGGGCCAGTAAGGGACTGTCAAACCTTCCAATTCTCCCAACAACGTCCCTGTGGCAAGATCCTCTCTTTTCCTTGTGATTTTATCCCCATTTGACCTCCTACCCACCCTGAGGGTATTATGCCAGGGGTATCTTGCCTGTTCTTTAGAAAGAGTGATGTCTGCCATTGCTTGGAGTGGGGAGAAGAGTTGGGCATGTCTCAAGATTTTCTCTTTCTGAAACCTTGCCCCTGCTTAGAGGGGTTGGGGAGAGGCCTCCGTACTGTCACAAAACTGAACATAAACATCTAGACCCACACGTCTGAAACCCACGAGCAGCATCCCAAATGATGGGCTATCAAGCAACTAGGGTACCTTTCTGGTCAACACCTGTGTGTAAAATGAAGGGAGGGACATGGCGTGGTGGTCTATCAGCACATGGTATTACTACTGTATTACTACCCATTTATTTGTTTTGAACAGAGGAACAAAGATTCCCATACAGCTACATTGCTAGTCAAGCTATAGGCACATCTTCTGGCTCTAGTTTTACCAACATGCAAAATGAACATTTCCCCAAAAGGTCGTCAGTCTGATATAGCCAAAGTGTTAGGAACTAAAGAAATTAATTTGACTAAATTACCAATTAACAAAATACATTCCATTTAAACAAAACGTTTTGTAAATTGCCAAAACATTGATATGGTTACCCTTTTGAGAAATGGAACATATTGTAAATTACCTTGCAATTTTCATAAATCAACACTACCTCTCCTTAGAAGGAAACACCATATTTAGTCTTTTTCTTGCTCAGGCTCTGTTAATATATCAAAACTATAAAAGCCTCAAAAATATGCAAGTGTTCTCCTTGTTAGCACTCAGTCCCAGCAATTTAAATTGTTTCTTACCAACTAACCAATTAAAATGTTTGCTGGTGAAATTACCCAAGAAACAAGGCTTACATAATTATGAAGCATTTTTAGGCATTACCTATTGAACTCCTTCACGGCTGGCTGATGCAGTTTATAATAAAAATTCTGAACATGTAAAATGTTAGCAAGTGAAATCGAACGTGATGTATCTTAGGAAAAGAAGCACAGAGCCCCTCCAGTATTCCACAGCTTTTCTTTCTCATGGTTATGTGTATGTAAAGCGCTGTCAAGTCGCAGCCGATCATGGCAACCCTGTAGGGTTTTCCAGGCAAGAGATGAACAGAGGTGGTTTGCTATTGCCTGCCTCTGCGTAGCAACCCTAGACTTCTTTGGTGGTCTCCCATCCAAGTACTAACCAAGGATGACCCTACTTAGTTTCCAAGATCTGATGTGATCAGGCTAGCCTGTGCCATCCAGGTCAGGGCAAGAGACGAACAGAGGTGGTTTGCCATTGTACAGAGGTGATACAGAGCCTAACTACATGTTACACTTTTTCCATGTCTACCCTGGGTCTGGTCAAACCAGATGTATGCTGGGCATTCGGTGTCCAGCGCTCCCAGCAATCTTTGAAACCTAGTTCTTAGGTGCATGAAAGCTGATTTAGAATAATAGAATCATAGAATTGGAAGGGACCACCAGGGTCATCTAGTCCAACCCCCTGCACAATGCAGGAAATTCACAACTACCTCCCCACCCACACACACACACCCAGTGACCCCCTACAGGCTTCCTCAGGAGGTGGTGAGCTCTCATTCCTGGAGGTTTTTTAGCAGAGGCTAGATGGCCACCTGTCAGCAATGCTGATTCTACGACCTTAGGCAGATCATGAGAAGGGCATCTTGACCATCTTCTGGGCATGGAGTGGGGGTCACTGGGTGTGTGTGGGGGGGGTAGTTGTGCATTTCCTGCATTGTGCAGGGGGTTAGACTAGATGACTTTGGTGGTCCCTTCCAACTATATGATTCTATGATTTGATGAAATCCAGGACAGACATAGGGTGGAACCAGAAATCAAGTAACATGGAGTCCAGCCTTCCACCATTCATAGATCCTATCTCCAATCTAACTGTGTACATGGTTTTATTTCAGTTTTGCATTTGACAAGACTTTTATTCGTGGCTGAGATTCAGCATAAGCTATACCTTCAGATCATGCTGTGGCAAATAACTTTTTTTAATGAGAGCAATAACTTCTGTCTAAATTGCCTACTAGGAGGTGTGAAATCTGCGTTTTTTAAAAAACAATAGAGAAGTTTCTAGTAGGTAGATTGAGAGCTGCTATCACCCATCAGTGAGGTTGCTTGCACAGAGACACGACCACTCCCCATCAGTCCATGTTTAATCAGAGCATGTGGTGACCCACTCTAATCTACGAATTATGGACTACATTATACCTTTGGCATTTCAGTTCTTGGGAGGCATATATCAGGAGATGCAAAAATAACTCATGTGGTTACCTTTGGCTGGGTAACATGCCCACCTCAGGCTGAGGCGCAGACATGCCGGAGAGATGGCTGGAGAATCGTCTCCTCCCAATGGAACCCATAAGGTATGCGTCTTGTTCACTTACCACACTGGGCATGCTCACCGAGTCATCTGCAAGGAATGCGGAGCACAGGAGAAATCAGGAAGTCGAGTGATGATGAGTCCCTTGGCACGTTCTCTGGGCATCACTACTTGTGACTAGACACTTCATGGGTAGGGTTGCCAGGTCCCTCTTTGCCACTGGTGGGAGGTTTTTGGGGCGGGGCCTGTGGAGGGCGTGGTTTGGGGAGTGGAGAGACTTCAATGCCATAGAGACCAATTGCCAAAGTGGCCATTGTCTCCAGATGAACTGATCTCTATCAGCTGGAGATCAGTTGTAATAGCGGGAGATCTCCAGCTAGTACCTGGAGGTTGGCAACCCTATTCATGGCTGCCTTGCCTTAAACCAGGGCTGTCAAACGTAAGGCCTGGGGGCCGGATCCAGCCCTCTGAATGCCAGACCCGCGCCAACTCTCTGCTGTTACGGGACTGGGAATAAGAACTGCAGAATAACAACTACCTGCAGGCCATACTTTGGCCGTATCCTGCAATTCCAAGTGCCATTAGGAATTAGAATTTGTGATTTTAATCCATTCAGAGCTGTTTTGATGTATTGCTGTATCTGATTTTATTATTGTACTGTATATTTTATAGATTATGTGATCCGCTCTGAGCCTGGCATGCTGGGGTAGAGCGGGTTATAAGTTTGACGAAATAAATAAATGGGCCCTCGCAGGGGTGAGTACTTACTCTCTTCGTCCTCCTCGTCTGTCCGGCTCAGAGTATCCTGGGAGGCCTGTTGGGAAGGCTCGCTATCTTGTTCCCAGACCGTTCCAGTGCCGGTGTTGGAGCGGGACATGGTGGCCAGGCTCAGCCGGTACGCTGAGGTGGAGGTGCCCACGGTGCTGATGGAGGTCTTCCCTTGATAGGCTGCACAGATCGGGGAGGGGGGTGAATGCAACGACGTTAACTGCCCTGTTACATGAACGAGAATGGACGAATCTAGCGAGGAACAATCTTCTTCCTCGGGAGGTGGTAAGCGCTCCTTCCCCAAAGGATGAGCGGAAAGGTCGTGTGACATCATAGAATCATAGAGTTAGAAGGGACCACCAGGGTCATCTAGTCCAACCCCCTGCACAATGCAGGAAATTCTGAACTACCTCCTCCCCACACCCCCAGTGACCCACACTTCATGCCCAGAAGATAGCCAAGGTGCCCTCCCTCTCCCGATCTGCCTAAGGTCATAGAATCAGCATTGCTCACAGATAGCCATTTAGCCTCTGCTTCAAAACCTCCAGGGAAGGAGAGCTCACCACCTCCCAATGAAGCCTGTTCCACTGAGGAACCGCTGTAACTGTTAGAGAATTCTTCCTAATGTCTAGACAGAAACTCTTTTGATTTAATTTCAACCCGTCGGTTCTGGTCCAACCTTCTGGAGTAACAGAAAACAACTCGCCCCCCCCCCTTATATGACTGCCCTTCAAGTACTTGAAGATAGTTATCATATCTCCTCTCAGTCTTCTCCTCTCCCGGCTAAACATACCCAGCTCCTTCAACCTTTCCTCATAAGATGTGGTCTCCAGACCCCTCACCATCTTTGTTGCCATCCTCTGAACACGTTCCAGCTTGTCTACATCCTTCTTAAATTGCGGTGCCCAAAATCAATGACCCTCTATAGAGTGTGTGACATTCACAGGGTAGGGGACGTTACAAAAACCTGTCCTTTGTGAGGCACGTATCATTATATCCTCATGACTCAGAAAAGGCATAGCTCTACTCCATGTCCTGGCAAAGAACCATTCTGCACCTCCTAATTGTTATGGGCACAGCAGCCTTTATATAATTAATTTCTCTCACTGTAGTCAATTAAACTGTTTCTTTAGGTTTTATAAAAACTTGAAGTCTGAAATCCTAAGGGCCTTTTCTTGGGAGTAAGGCCCGTGGAATAACATGACACTTACTTCCAAAGACTTATTTAGGATAGCTAAACATAAGCAAGAACATAAACATGAAGCTGCCATATACTGAATCAGACCATTGGTCCGTCAAGGTCAGTATTGTCTACTCAGACTGGCAGCAGCTCTACATGGTCTCGGGCAGAGGTCTTTCACATCACCTACCACCTGATACTTTTCACTGGAGATGCCAGAGGTTGAACCTGGGACCTGCATGCAAATTAAGGCTCTTCCACTGAGTCACAGCCCCTCCCTCCACTGGTCCATCAAGGGCAGTATTGTCTACTCAGACTTGCAGCTGCTCTCCATGGTCTCGGTTAGAGGTCTTTCAAATCACCTACCACCTAATCCTTTTGGCTGGAGATGCCAGAGATTGAACCTGGGACCTTCTGCATGCCACGCAGATGCTCTACCATTGAGCCACGACCCTAAAAATCTATCCATGCTTTCAATTTTATTGTTTGTTTACAGTCAAAAGCTTCTGGTCTTGGCTAGAAGCTGATGCAGGGTGGTATATGAAACAGGGTGGTATATTTGTGGCGAAAAAAGGCCATGTGGATTTGCCTCCGCAGTGAACCTTTATCCCCGTCCTCACCTGAGCCACTGTGTACAGCTTCCTTGAGGATCTTCAGTTCGTTGTTGAATTCTGCTATAAGGGAGCTCTTGCACAGAGGGCGTGGGATGAAGCGCCGTTCCAGCTGGTCAGCGATGTGCTGGCGCGCAGTCATCTCCTCATGATTCTCGGCAGGCTGGGCGAGCAACTGGTGGGAGGGCGGGGAAGAAGAAGAAGAGTTGGTTTTTACATGCCAACTTTCTCTACCACTTAAGGGAGACTCAAACCGGCATACACTCACCTTCCCTTCCCCTCCCCAGAACAGACACCCTGTGAGGTAGGTGGGGCTGAGAGAATGTGACCAGCCAAATGTCACCCAGCTGGCTTCATGTGGAGGAATGGGGAATCAAACCCGGTTCTCTAGATCAGAATCCACCACTCCAAACCACCGCTCTTAACCACTACACACTACACCATGCTGGGGAAAGGGTGTGAAGGACAAACAGCATTATCAGATGATTTGCCGAGTATTTAAGGAAGGTGCATAGCTCAGTGGCAGAGCACCTGCTCAGCATGGTTTGGGTCCTCAGTTCAAATCCTGGCCTCTCTCATTATGTATGGACATAACTGCTGTTGAGTTGCAACCAACCCCAGCAAGGGGCTTTCAAGGCAAGTGAGAAGCAGAGGTGGTGTGACACTGCCTTCCTCTGCAGAGTCTTCCTTGGTGGCCGCCCATCCAAGTACAGACCCTGCCTAGCTTCTGCGAGTTGATAAGATCAGGCTATACCATTCCATTCCCCATCTCCATCTCTCATGGCATGTGTGTAAAGTGCCATCAAGTTGCAGCCAACTTAGGGCTACCCCATAGGGTTTTCGAGGCAAGTGAGAAGCAGAGGTGGTTTGCCATGGCTTACCTCTGCAAAGTCTTCCTTGGTGGTCTCCCATTCACAATTTGAACATATAACAGCTCAATTTCAGAATTTCAAGAAAAATTGAAGTTTTAAAAACTATATCGGGGCTTCATTGTTTTAAATTTAGAAGTTATGGTTAATTTTACTATTGATTATTCATGATGTATTTTAAATGATGTTACCCGCTCTGAGCCTGGCTGTGGCTGGGGAGGGTGGGATACAAATCAAAATAAATAAATAAAGCTAAAATGTAAGAATAAAATTGAAATAAAATAGAATAAGAAAAAAATTAAGTAATATTTGTTTAAGAATAAACATTATGAGATACAAAAGTATATTGGGAACATAGAGGATTATAAATCAAAGAAGTTAATAATTGAAATGTAATTGCATAGAGTAAGATCCGCTATTATGTAATATTGCAATGGTTAAATGCTTATATGTTTGTCTGTTTATTTGTATTTATAAATAGAATATATTAATTGAAAAGCAGAAGAGTTGGTCTTATACCCCAATTTTCTCTACTTTTTAAAGGAAACCAGCTTACAACCCCCTTCCCTTCCCCTCCCCACAACAGATACCCTGTGAAGAAGAAGAGTTGGTTTTTATATGCCGACTTTCTCTACCACTTAAGGGAGACTCAAACTGACTTACAATTGCCTTCCCTTCCTCTCCCCATATCAGACACCCTGTGAGGTAGGTGGGGCTGAGAGAGCTGTGACTAGGCCAAGGTCACCCAGCTGGCTTCATGCGTAGGGGTGGGGAAACCAACCCAGTTCACCAGATTAATGTCTGCCACTCATGTGGAGGAGTGGTGGAATCGAACCCAGTTCTCCAGATCAGAGTCCACAGCTCCAAACCACCGCTCTTAACCACTACACCATGCTGGCTCTCTGAGGTAAGTGGGGCTGAGAGAGTTCAGAGAGAACTGTGACTAGCCCAAGGTCACCCAGCAGGCTTCATGAGTAGGAGTGGGGAAACTAACCCAGTTCACCAGATTACAGTCCACCGCTCCTAACCACTACACCACGCTGGCTCTAAATACCATTTAGTTTTCAAGAAATTCGCTCTGACTGTTAAGACTTCTGTTTCCGCACAACGTCATCTCATCCTTTTCTCTACAAGAGGGACCATCAGGATTAGCAATGTCCTTTGACGAGGCAACGAGACATTCAGCATCAGAAGGTCATTTACCTTGCACTGAATGAAAGGTCGCAGAAGGACAAAGATAGGAATCCGGGTGCGGACAATAAAATCCAGGAAATCCCATAAGGCCAGGCCTCCCACTTTCCGTAAAGCCATCTCTTTGACCTGCAGGCTCAGCCAGTACCACTGGCTGCCGAGCTGACGCTCAAAGCAGACTAGGATCACCTTCAGAGCTACAAGTGAGACAAACGTCAGAAGGATTAGTGTGGTGCAGTGACGAAAAGAAGCATTAATGCTTTAGATATCTACGTTCGACAACATAAGATATACACATGCATACTTCTAACTGTATACCACTGGTTCCCAACCGGGGGTCCGTGGACCCCCAGGGGTCCGTGAGAACTAAATTAAGGTCTGCGAAACAAAGTTATAAACCCATAATAAATTAATATTTTCAATTAAAAGTTCTCTATTATAAAAATATATATTCAAATATTATTCTAAGTTTAATGTTTAACTAACAGTTATGATTAAAGTTTGTTTTCAAATTCTCGGAATTTTTATTTTGAACCTTGGGGTCCCTGCTCCGAACAAAAAAGTCCTAGTGGTCCCTGGTCAAAAAAAGGTTGGGAACCACTGCTGTATACTGTGAATCTTTCCTCCTTGGTTTTTAGCTCTTTGGAGCGGGAGCAGCAGTTTAATGGTCTTGCTGTTCTCAGTCCGGTTCTGTTTCTGATCTATGTAGCTCTACATCAGTTTGGTTCTCTGTACTTTATCCTCTATATCCGGGGTCCCCAATCTTCTTCAGCCTGTGGCCGGTTTTGGAATTCTGTCACAGGGTGGTGGGCTGCCCCAAGAGGTGGGACCCGGCCCCATAATATCAAATAGTGAGGTTGTGCGTGACTCTAATAGTAACTCCTCAGCATTTCAGACAGAAGCTCTACTTAACAGGATGCCTTTTAAAATGAACACACTGTTTAAGATTATTTCGCTTTCAGTCCCGCGGTGAAGAGCCTTGGGCTGTGGTGGCAGCTGCTGCCAAAGCAACTTTTAAAAAATCTGCACAGCCAATCAGATCTCCGATGGCCAATCAGAAGCCTTCTAGGGAAATTCCCCACCTGGCCTCACCCACTTTCTGAAAACACCTGTGGGTGCCAGGAAAGGTGTCAGCAGATGCCGTTGTGTCCATGAGCACAAATCTGAGACCCACACTCTACATTCTGCCTTGATTTTTTATTTCCAGCAATTTTATCCTTGTTTCGCATCAGCTTCATCAGAAATCTGTTGCTTTTTATCTTGCTATTTACAGGATAATCTTCACCATAGAATCATAGAGTTGGAAGGGAGCACCAGGGTCATCTAGTCCAACCCCCTGCACAATGCAGGAAATTCTGAACTACCTCCCCCCATACACTCCCAGTGACCCCCTACTCCATGCCCAGAAGATGGCCAAGGTGCCCTCCCTCTCACAATCTGCCTAAGGTCATAGAATCAGCATTGCTGACAGATGGCCATCTAGCCTCTGCTTAAAAACCTCCAGGGAAGAAGTACTTACCACCTCCCCAGGAAGCCTGTTCCACTGAGGAACCGCTATAACTGTTAGAAAATTCTTCCTAATGTCTAGACGGACACTTCTTTTAGTCTCTCTGATTCTAATCCTGTTGCTTTAAAACAAAACTTACAACATAAGTACACTCATACCTGTAATTTTACACCAATATACTTTACCCAAGCGGATTATTCTGTTTAAATTGGCAGACCACCTGGAGGTTGGGAACCCTAGCTTGGAGAAGCGACAGAAACTCGATGTCATTCAGGTCAAGGCCGTTCACTGCATCCACATGCATGTGTGAAGTGGCTTCCCCTTCCCCTTTTGTTTTTTTGCTTCTCTTTCCTTTTGTTTCCGCTCACCTAAGTAGGCCGCCTGGCTGGTGGACTCGGCCAGGCCTTCCTTGCGCAGGTCCTTCCCCGCGTCGCCGGGCGTGGAGCAGTGGGCCGGGGAGCTCTCCAGCATGAAGTTCTTGCTGCGAGACGTGCTGATGATGCGAGGCGGGAGCAGGATGTTGATGACCGTCTGGAGCAGCAGGAGGACCTCAGGCTGCTCCAGCCAAGGGCTGTCTAAGGGGGCACAAAAGGGAAGGGCAAAGGCTGGTTCAGGCCCGAAGGCGCCGAGAAGATGCCGCGCCGCTCACAGCACCGTCCCCTCGCAGGCAAGAGGGACATTCCCAGCACCCCACCCGCCCTCTCTCCTCCTGTAAGCAAAAACACAAAGCCTTTGTAGTGCTAACGTGATATCAGCAGCTCCCAGTTTTAACTCGGTGGCAACAGCTGCACTCTCCCCAGCCCACATTGTCATTCTTGGCTGTTGAATCTTAGAAAGGGCTTGTTCACATTGTACTGGACCATGCTCACGTTTACCCGCCCTCCTTGCATTTCAGCTGGGGTTGCTAACCCCAAGGCAAGCCTATCTGCAGGATGATCTAAGGCTAGGGTGTCAAACATACGGCCCGGGGGGCATATCCGGCCCGTTGAGAGCACTTATCCGGCCAGCGAGCCAGCCAAGGCAGCCACACACACACCCCCGGAGTACTGATCTGGGCTGGCGAGGCATGTCCCAGCCCAACCAAGTGACATAAGAACATAAGAAAAGCAATGCTGGATCAGACCAAGGCCCATCAAGTCCAGCAGTCTGTTCACACCGTGGCCAACCAGGTGCCTCTAGGAAGCCCACAAACAAGACAACTGCAGCAGCATTGTCTTGCCTGTGTTCCACAGCACCTAATATAATAGGCATGCTCCTCGGATACTGGAGAGATATGACATTTATGTCGTATCCAGCCCTTATAACAAATGAGTTAACACCCCTGATCTAAGGACTCAGGAGCAGTTACCCCTCCTCCAGATCTGTGTGGCAGAAACATTTGGTCAGGGCTAAGCCACAAAGTACATAAGAACATAAGAAAGGCCCTGCTGGATCAGATCAAGGCCCATCAAGTCCAGCAGTCTGTTCACACAGTGGCCCAACCAGGTGCCTCTACGAAGCCCACAAAACAAGACGACTGCAGCAGCATTGTCCTGCCTGCAGTCTTAGAAAAAGAATCCACCTTGTGGCAGAAAACAGAGTATTAAAAAAAGGAGTGTTTGAGCCACATGAGTGGCACAGGATCAAGCGGACAGAAGCCATGGGGTTCTCTGGCTTGCTTCCCCTTTCTGAATCCAGGCTTTGTCCGGCACGATCGGTCATGGTTCAAACAGCCAAAAAGAGGTGCTGCTCCATCAAACAGAGCATTCGGAAAACGCATCTGCCACAGGAGAAGGAAACCGCAACACCTAACCTCCTTCCTTGCGCATGTCCCTAACAAGCCCCATACACAACACACCATGGAAAGGACATCCATAGAGAGAGAAACACAGACGTGAAAGGAAGCACAAACACTCATTGTTGCAGAGGGGGAAGGAGGGGAGAAAAAACACAGAGGAATCTTTCATTTAAATTGATCAGACCTTTGCTTCCTGATCCTACTGTGAGCACAAATGGAATCAGTAGGTTTAAAAGCATTCCTTCCCTTCTTTCCTGATTGGTGAATGGGGAGATCACGTGGCTTAAAGGGAAATCTTCTTTCAAAGCCTGTGCAGTGATAATAAGAAATAATTAAATCATTTTACAGGAAGGTTATAAGGGATGGGGGAATAACTATAAAGGAAAAGGGATCCACAGACTCCTTACAAGACCATCTCTTTAATATACCCGTCTCAAGCTGGATAATCCTATGCAAAGGCAAAGTCTAGCGTCAACACAATCAGGAGGCCCAGTGTCCAAGATTGATGTCCCATTTACATCTCATTTGATCTTGAGTGCATTGATAAACTACCTATGCATACCAATGTTAGCAAGGTCAGCACCTAAAATAAAGTATCTGAAAGAATAAAAAATGCACGAAAAGAGCTACTTTTGTGATTACGAACTCTTTGCATTCCTCCAAAACGGGGAGGCACATTCGACTCTTGAGTGCCCAGGTATGCGTTGCATTTATTTAATGTTTATATGTGGAATCAAACAGACCTCAAAACAACTTGACTCGTAAAAAGGCAGGCTGACAGTTACTGGCCTGTTTCCTCCCACTTCTCTCAACGTAAGCCTGAAGCTTTCTTCCACCTAAGAAGTTGTCCTCTGACTTAAACGGCTCATCTTCTGGCAAAGAGCCCCTTACGTTGGAGGCTAGCCCAGTCTCATCAGATCTCAGAAGCTAAGCAGGGTCAACCCTGGTTATTACTTTGATGGGAGATCACCAAGGAAGTCCAGGGTTGCTACACAGAGGCAGGCAATGGCAAACCACCTCTAGATGACTTAAAAACCCTTTGGGTCTGCCATAAGTTGGCTACAACTTGACGGCACTTTCCACCACCAAAACTGAGCTGGCCCCGACCTGGATGGCCCAGGCTAGTTCGGTCTCGTCAGATCTTGGCTGCTAAGCTGCCCTGGTTAGCACTGGGATGGGAGACCTCCAAGGAAGTTGAGAGTTGCTATGTGTAAGCAGGCAATGGCAAATCACCCTACCTGGTGTCCATAAGACCTGACAGCACTTTCCACCACCACCAAAGCTCCTTAGGCTAGAGGAAGGTTTCCAACCTTGATTAACAGAAGGGTAGGATACAGGCTATTACCAACACTGCTATAAAAACGGGGTTTTCCCCTGCCTTTTTGAGGCACTAAGAATTTCCACATGAATATATGACTTTAAAAAAAATCCAATGGCTATAGAGTCTTGGATCTCCAAAATATATGCTGCAACTCTTGATGGTAAAAACAAAAAAGATGTGTGAATATATACATAAACATGTTTTTGCCATTATAAAGTAACCCAGCTTTTCCTGTGGAATTTGAAAATATGTGACTGCCTCTTATTTTTTTAGGGCGCAATCATCCACCCTCAAAGTATTAGGTATCCCCAAGCAGATATTGATGAGTTTGTTCAACCAGGACACCTCCAAATACGTGGTGTTGGTTCTTTATATCCTCCTCCCATCACAATCCCTCAGGCAGCTTTAGAAAGTTCTAGTCCGTTTCGTCTTCCTATCTTTCGCTTTCATTTGTCGGACTAGAGAAGTTTTGCACCACCCTACAGGCTCCTCGTCCAGAAGCACAGTATCTTGATGCAGATACAAGTACCAAATTTGGGAGAAAATGGAATTGCTCAAGGGTCTTTGGGGGGGGGGGGTCTCTCAAATCCGATGCCTTCAAAGCGCAAGACATATGGAATGCACAAAAGTCCAAAGTTACACACCTGATATCTTTCTAAGTAGCAGCAACGGAATGCGTGAATTCACACGAGTACTGTATTTCATTCATTCAGGATCATAAAAGATGTTATTTGATAAACAGTACAGAAACCAACCAAGGTGTGCATTTACAGGTCATGTGATCTCTCCACCCATTACCTGGTTCACTTGGCACCAATCCTATTTCCAGGTTCCCTGCAGCACCAAAAAGTCATTGGATACAGCTATATAATAATAATTTACACCATTAAGTAGGAGTTTGTTGGGTTTTTTTAAATGGGATTCCTTCTGTCAACTTCTAGAAACCCTGAGATACAAAACTGATAAAGCCATCTCTTGTTGAACCCTCAGCTGTTTGTCTGCAAGGTTCGGAACTACACCGAATTTCAGATGGAAGGGAAAAATAATTGATCCCTCAGGTTGGTAGAATAGAAGGTTAACTATTGATGCCAACACATATAGTCACTTCAGATCGGGTGGGTTTTGTGAAGCTCTAAAACTTGTTTATGCGACCCCCAGGTGTCCTGTGGTTTTGCCACAATTCTCATATTCTAAATCACCACAATGGTCTACAGCTCTAAGACTGCAATCCCAAGAACGCTTTCCTGAGAGTAAGCCCCACTGAATATAACGGGACTTACTTCTCAGTAGACCTGCTTCGGGTTGTTCCCTAAGCTTCTCGGAAATAATTAATGATCTGTTGTGTCAGCTCTTCGGTAGGTTAAACCCAACACAGTTCCACTGCGATTTCAGCGGGGCTGTTCTAAACCGACACCCACCGAAGATCTGGACAACGCGGATGTTCCGGAATTTTAACGTAGTTGTGGGAACGTTTACGGTTTGTTTCACAGTTTTTGCCCAGCTTTCGCAGAAAACCAAAGAGAAGTTAAGCCTGTTGAGCAGGCAAGGCGGTCACACCTGAATCTGCAATGCTACAAGCCGGACAACAGCTGTGCTGAAGGGCAGAGGTGGCGAGAGATAAGGGCTGAGATGAAGAAGGGGTAATCCATCGGCCACACTGGAAGGTCCCACCACTCCCATCACCTGTAATACAAACACAGCACATCACCAGGACCGGCTCTTGACGTTCCATCCATGCCATACCCTCCGAGGGCAACGGGGGACACAGTTCAGGTAGCGCAAGACCGGGGTTGCTCTGGGAGCTGAGCCCCCCACAAGGCCTTGCGGTAGCTGGGGCCAGGAAGGAAAAGGAGCAGTTCTAGCAGGAGGTAAGGATGGGGGGAAAGGGACTGCTACAGGGTTGACCAGAAGGATTGGAGAGGAGGCACAGGGGAAGCAGTACATTGACGAATGTACCCAGTACTAGTCCAGAACAACTAGCACTGCATTGGTGGAACGGGTGGGGTTGGAGGGTATGCCATGTAGCTAGTATACGCTGTGGAAACAATGTCTGGAAATCACAGGGTTTCTTGTTGGCTTTTAAGTCACCCCCTTTTCTTTCCTCTTTTCTCGAAGTAATGTCCTGAGTCTGCCCTAGGCTGGGTTTCATACAATGTTCAGATTCTTCTGGCTGCTCAGCTATTTTTAATAATGATGATGATGATGATGATGATGATGATGATGTTTTACTTACACCCCATCCCGCCCTCCCCCGGCCAAACTGGGTTCAGGGTGGCTACCAACACTGTTAAATATGCATAACATTTACTTAAAATATATATAAAACAATCGAACATATTTTAAAGTATTCTAAAACATAATGAAACCTTTAAAAGGTAAAGGTAGTCCCCTGTGCAAGCACCGGGTCATTACTGACCCATGGGGTGACGTCACATCCCAACGTTTACTAGACAAACTTTGTTTTACTGGGAGGTTTGCCATAGCCTTCCCCAGTCATCTCCCCTTTACCCCCAGCAAGCTGGGTACTCATTTTACCGACCTCGGAAGGATGGAAGGCTGAGTCCACCTTGAGCCGACTACCTGAAACCGACTTCAGTTGGGATCGAACTCAGGTCGTGAGCAGAGCTTGGACTGCAATACTGCAGCTTACCACTCTGCGCTGTCATTCTAAGAATCTCACTTCGACACCCAGTTTCCTATGCAGGAAACGATGATGGTATGGTTGGGCTAGTTGTTACAACGTCATGCAATGTATTACAAATCTCAAATCTCAGTGCGGGGGGGCAATGGACCTGGACATATGAGGGAAGGAAGGGTTTAGAATTGGATTTTAAACATTAAATCTGTAAAGCGGGGTCCCCAACCTTTTTTGCACCTGTGGGCACATTTTGAATTCTGACACAGGTTGGTGGGGACAACTACAAAATGTCTGCCACAGGAGGTAGAGTAGGGTCGCCAACCAACAAAATAACAAAAGGGGGAAGGAAAGACCCAACCTAAAACCAAAGCTGGGAACCCAAAGGTTGGGTGGAAAAAGACTCAATTATGTATAGAAATATATTTATTTTAAGGCACTGATATCTATATTAAAACATTAAAATATTATATTAAAAGAAAGCACAAATGGCAACTAATACAGGTTGATAAACTAAAACCACAATCCAAATGCGTTTTGGCTCCCTGCCCTTCATCAGTGGTCTAATAATATCCTTTATAATGCACACCAATACAAAATACAACATGTATCACAGTATTGAAGCAGAATTATAAAAACCCAGGTATGTATGTATGGATATATTCCAATTTGACTTTGCCCAATATATTATATAAAAATTATAAAATTAAAGAGCCCACCACCATGGAATACTTTCTGCTTGTTCTTCTCTGGGCTGTGTTAGCCTTCCATACAAGGTGTGCATACCAGTATCAACCAGATAAACGGTCCAAATGTTTTTGCCAAGAATTTAAATGAATTAAGCGAAACCACTATGCAATCAGGCTGGACTTCCGGAGGGTCTATTTGAATCAATGAAATACCACTTTGGCAACGCTAATCTGAAACTACCACGACTGCAGCCAGGCTCGAGCAGTTCCCAGCGATGGAAGCAACAGACCCACATATTGTTACGGGAATAGAAGGATCTGAACATTGTACAAGAAAACCAGGAACTACGGTAAGACTGTGGACATTACTGACAACAGAGCAAATTTACTCAGCAATCGCTCTAATTAGTCAATTATCAAAGCTCTTTTGCAGAGCAGTAAAAAAAGTTTCCCCCCCCAGAACTTGAAACGGCTTGCCCCACCCCCTTCTAGGTGTGTACATAGAGTTGCCAACTCCGGGTTAGGAAATTCCTGGAGATTTTGAGGGGGGGATGAAGCCTGGGGAGGGCAGGTTTTGTAGAGGGGAGGGACCTCAGCAGGGTATAATGCCGTAGAGCCCCACCCTCTGAAGCTGCCACTTTCTCCAAGGGAACTGTTCTCTGCTGGCCTGAAGAGCCGTTTGAACTCTGGAAGATCTCCAGGCTCCACCTGGAGGTTGGCAACCCTACGTGTGCGGTATCCACCACCCCACTCTCCAACTTGCAGCCCTCAACTCTCGGCGCAACAGGCGTGAGTGGATTTTCAAAATGGTACCTGGAAAGTAGCAAAAAAACCCAACCAGACAACAAGACTTCTCTCTCATTCTCTCCCCACGCACCACTTTGAATATAGACTCAGCTATTTTTTAGGGTCACTTGGGAAACCTGTTTCTGGAGGATAAGAAACAGGAATTCAATATGGCGGGCGGGGGGATGTTTGTACAGCAGAGAGACGCTTAGAGGATGTTCAGGAGATTGCAATTTGAGTACTCACCAGATTGACACAGACATTGATCAGTGACCTAAGATGAGGCAGGAAGGATATGACTGGCTGCCTCTGAAGTGTCAAACAAACCCCTTCAATCAAATTGCTGGTGGGCTCCCACTCAACCTGTCTCCTGGAACACAACAGTAGGCGGCGTTAGGCGTTTGGCCCCATCAGGAACCCCGCAACAAGCTGACTGAGACACAGGGATGCCGAGGGACGAGTCTGACAAAGGAGGACATCTCGAGCGGCCACATGCTACATTGCGACGGAAGCATCTTACCCATGCTACTGAACAAACCAAAGGAGGAGAGGAGGCATTGCAGAAGAGACAGGACTCGGAGCAAAGAGGGGATGCCATCATGCGCCATTAACGAGGCAGACTACTCAGACCATCGACAAATAGAGAGAGAGAAAGAGGGCCTGGGTTTGTATGCAAAAGCCAGTTTGGAAAGAAGGAGCTGGGGCATTTGACCCTGGTTAGGACAACATCACAGCGATTTTGAATTTGGTTGCTGGGACAGGTACCAACAGGCCAAATAACAGAGCTATTTAGGTTTTATGACTGTTCTACACTTTTACCATGAAGTGCTGGGAGCTTTTCAGTGAAACAGGAGATGTAATCAAGAAACCGAAGAAATGAAGGCCACTATGTCATGTGAGTCCCGACCTGGACGGCCCAGGCTAGCCTAATCTTGGCAGATCTCAGAAGCTGAGCAGGGTCGGCCTTGGTTAGTACTTGGATGGGAGACCACCGAGGAAGGCCAGGGTTGCCACACAGATGCGGGCAATGGCAAACCACCTCTGTTCATCTCTTGTCTTGAAAACCGTACAGGGTAGCCATAAGTTGGTTGTGCCTTGACAGCACTTTCTACCACCATACATGGGCCCAGGCTAGCCCAATCTCATCAGACCTCAGAAGCTAAACAGGGTCAGCCCTGGTTAATACTTGCATGGGGGACCACCAAGGAATTCCAGCGTCACTACACAGAGGCAGCCAATAGTAAACCACCTCTGTTCATCTCTTGCCTTGGAAACCCTACGGGTTCACCATAAGTTAGCTGCAACTTGATGGTGTCAGGCCTTTGCCTTTTTTGCTGGAGCAAAGGCTCTTGATATGAGTCAGACCAGGTTCTGGCCACACATCAAGTCCTTGGTTCTCATGCCTATGAATGTCTGTGTACAGTTTTGCTCATCCTGTTTTCTGCAGCTGTGGTAATGTTTAGTCTGTCTTCCTGGGAACCACTTATCTCGGGGTTGCCTAGCAATGTTTACCTTTTCAGTCCGCAGTGTCTTAAGCATGTAACCTGCCTGTGTTCCCCATTACTAGCCTCGCTTGCCTGTAGGCAGTTAGTCCTTTATTCTGTCTTTTTGCTCCTAATAAAGTATTACTGCTTCAGAGCTACCTGTCTGGGATGAGTTTTCTTATGGGATGCTAGGGACAGACGCCTGAAACTGACAGATGAAACTTTCCACCGCATCCTGTGAATTGGACTTTGCAGACGTGATGTAACTATTTATTTATTTACTTATTTATTATATTTTTATCCCGCCCTTCCCGACAAAAGCAGGGCTCAGGGCAGCTAACAGCATAAAATTATCACAATTAAAATAATAAATACTATACGAATAATTAAAACCTCAATTCTAGGATTTTCCCTTCAAGGATATTTTCTCCAGAACGCTCCTTGGAAAAGTCCACCATGAGATTGCCTGGGATTCCTATGCAGTTTTTGTGCCCATATTGGAAACTGGCAGATCTATTACAACACATGCACATATCCATGCACACCGTTGTTTCACATATGAGGTCAGACACAGCATGATATTTCCAGAAATTAATCATCCCAAACCCCTGAACTGCTGAATGTGTCTCTTTTGTTCCCTGTGTTTGGGAATCTACATATCTGACAAATTGGATGAGCATTTGGGTGTGCAAAGGAAACATTGATTCGGAGCTCTGGTGAAATCAAGGACTGAATTTTATCTGATGAGAACGCCAGCTAAAGTAAGACCTATTACGGTGGCTTCCAAATGCATGCAACCATATCACCATAACCCTGCAACTACTATGTTTTGGCAGAAACTGTGCTGTTATTAACGTATGAATCCATCAGTGAATTCTGAACCAGGCACACTGCGATAAAGCAAATGCTTTACAGAAAGAGGGTGTGTGGTTTTATATATAAAAAAGGGAAGGAAAGACCCAACCTAAAAACCAAAGCTGGCTACCCAAAGGCTGAGTGGAAAAAGACTTAATTAAGCATAGAAATTGTTTATTTTAAGGGGCTAATGTCTACATTAAAAACAATGAAAAACAATAAAAATTTGTATTAAAAGAAAGCACAAATGGCAACTGCTACAGGTTGATAAACTAAAACCACAATCCAAACACATTTTAACTTGTTCGTATTTTTAGAATTTTAATGTAGATGTAATGTATTTTTATGGTTTTATTGTATGTATGCTGTTAAATTTTGTTGTTACCCGCTCTGAGCCCAGCCTCAGCTGGGGATTGAGGGCAGGATAGAAATCGAACAAACAAACAAATAAAATTCAGCTTTACTGGATTTTCTTTTGGGGGGGGATTGTTTTAAATAATATTGCTTTATTCAGTTTTATTAACCACAGGGTGTGTCCTTTCTACTTATCAAAAGCTTGCTGAGTCATTCCTAAAAGAACAGAAGGTGAACAGAAGACTGTTTGTGTGATCCTTTAGATGCAACGTGAACCAGACCTTTCCCTGTACCTCTCACTGATAATCAGTGGGACTTTTTCAAGTTCTGAAATGAAATGTTTATCGGAATAGGGCAAGGAGGGACCAACTGAGGGAACTTCTCAAGGGCTGGCTCTTTTCCTATGACCAGGAGCGTTTATGGAAACGCTCAGCAGATGGAAAGAACTCGTCTTGTTGTCATGACAGAGCTTACAAAAAGAGAATTTTTTAACCATTAAATATCCCAGGGTGCTTGTTAGGGTTTCAGAGATGAAGAATGAAGACAGGAACCACTGGCCCGGTTTGGAAAAGGACAGATGAGAGAGCCGAGGCAAAAAACAACAACAAAAAACCCTCCCATTAATGACAACCTTTTATACGAGAAAAAGATACAAGAAGGAAGATTGGAAGGAGCGTATTAGCTTTAATCTTATTGGGAAAGAGGAAGTAAGGCAGACATGGCATGGGTTTTTATTCCCAAAGAATAACTCGTTAAGAAACCACTAGTTTGCAATTCAGCATTAACCAAGATTCAGAAGAATTACTCTTTTTGGGAAGGGGGAGATCTGAAGCCGAAGTGGTGAAAACATGTTTGAGCCCTACACATGTGTAAACAAGGATTAATGAGGCAGGAAAATAACACAGACCTCTGAAACATCTGAAACTAGCCCTCTTGGGCCATGTCAAACAAGGCCGCTAGTACGGCTTTCTAGCCTTCGGCAGGATTAAATTTCTTCGACTTTTATGGCTTCTATATTTAAGTTATTTGAAAATTTCTGTAGTTGCAAGCAGGCTCAAAACAAATCATGCACATAGCAGTGCTGACATTCACGTCCGTGCATCGCTCATAAGTTTTCTGAGGATAATTTCATTTGATTTCTAGAAACAAAAATCAATATCTCACTCCTAGACGCTTGTTTTGAGGAGCATGCTACATTTTCACGGTTTCTGCTTGTGGTTCTTCATTAAAAAGATGCATTTCCTCTATTGCTGTCGGGAGACACACACGGAGGCATGCACATTCAACAATAGGAGAAATACATTTTCTTTTGCTGTAAAAGAGTTCAGTGCAGCAACACACTGTCAATAAAATGACATACCCCTTCCTTCAAGGCTCGCAACATCAGCAACGGACCCCCAAAAGGTTTCCGTCCCACCTGCTCACCTCAAAGTAGGCATCTTGTGAATTTTATTGAACATACGGTCCAGTCTCTTTAAGATGAGGATCAGGGCCGGCCGCACAGCCTCAGCCGTCCAGTCGGTGATGGGCAGCATCTCCATGATGTAGCGCCGGAGACCGCGGCTCTCCATTGTCTGGGTGTCGTAAGGCGCCAGCTTCAGAAGGGAATGTGCAATTTCTGCCAACCTAAAATTATCGCTCGTTAAGAGGGAATTCGGAGATTCTGCACAAGAAGCTCCTCGGCAGAGAGCCACTAATAAATGCAAAGAGAACAACCGGCTGGAATGTCTGCTCGGGCAGAAGGGGCCGCCTATATTTGGACTAAATACTGTTTCAAATCAAGTGAACAGAAATGCTAGCAACTTAATCCTATGACTTAGCCACCCAATTTGCTTTGGGCCAGATATTGACTGCATAGATCAGCAAGAGATGGGGTTATGTATGTACTCAGATGATTTCTTCTTCTATCTATTTATCTATCGAGTACACTATTATCCTGCCCTTTCTCTAAGGCAGGGGTATCAAACATAAGGCCCGTGGTCCGGATGCAGCCCCTTGAGAGCTCTTATCTGGCCCATGAGCCAGCCGAGTCAGCCACCACCACCCACTCTCGATCTGGGCTGGCAAGGCATGGCCCGGCCCAACCAAGTGGCATTTATGTCTTATCCGGCCCTCGTAACAATTGAGTTCAACACCCCTGCTCTAAGGACCTCCAAGTGGCCTACATAGTTCTCCCTGCCCCCCTTTTAGCCACACAACAACCCTGTGTGGTAGGGTAGGCTGAGAGTGAGTGACTGGCCCAAGGTCACCCAGTGAGCTTCCATGGCGTGAGTGAGAATATGAATCCGAGTCTCTCCAGTCCTAGGCTGAGACTAACCATGTAGCCTTAAAAGACATGAACCGAACCTGAACAGAGAAAGTCAACTTTGTTTAGTTCATCATCCCCGAAGAGCGGAATCTCAGCTAAACTAGAGGCAGCACTTTGTTTCCATGGCAATGGCATATGTTTCGCTAGATGGGGACACATTTGCTCAATACACTTGGAATTCATGAAGGAAAAACAGCATATAACGAACAGCGAAGAACATAATAACACAACGAGAAACCTTACTGAACACTAAACCCACAAGCTGCAAAATCAACACACATATTATCTAGTCCATCATCTCTTGCAAAACATCTACTTTGGTTTAAAATTTTTAACAAGCACAGAAAGAAACAACAGGAAGGATAAATATACTGTTTTACTAATATATTGTATGCGCCCTCTTCTCCATCCTCTAAATGTAGATTGGAGAGTTTGCTCACGTGGTGAATTCTCCTTCTACTGGATTTCCTTCCAGCAGGTCCAGAAGACCGTGGGAGGGGGTGCTCTCCACTCCACCAACACAGAGGTTCTCTTTGTAGCAAAAACTTCCTCAGGAGGTGGTAGGCTCTCCTTCTTTGGAGGATTTTAAGCAGAGGTTAGATGGCCATTTATCAGCAATGCTGATTCTGTGAATTTAGGCAGATCATGAGAGGGAGGGCAGGAAGGGTTACGTCAGTGTTTGGCTCTCGTGGCCCTTTCTTGCATGTCCAAGGTAATGCCGATTGCCACTTTGGAGTCAGGAAGCAATTTTCCTTGAGGCCAGATTACCCAGGGATCCTGGAGGGTTGTTTTTTTTTTTGCCATCTTCTGGGCATGGAATAGGGGTCACTAGGGGTGTGTGTGGGGAGGTAGTTGTGATGGACCAAGAATCTGATTCAGTATAAGGCAGCTTCATGTGTTCATGGGGAGGGGCTGTGGCTCAGTGGTAGAGCATCTGCTTGGCACGCAGAAGGTCCCAGGTTCAATCCCCGGCATCTCCAGTTAAAGGGACCAGGCAAGTAGGTGATGTGAAAGACCTCTGCCTGAGACCCTGCAGAGCCGCTGCCCGTCTGAGTAGACAATACTGACTGTGATGGACCAAGGGTCTGATTCAGTATAAGGCAGCTTCATGTGTTCACATGGGAGGACTCCCCCTTCTGGTCGACCACCAACTGAGAACATCCATTTCCCCCCACAATGCAGGAGCAATCTGTGAGACTGACATTTGTCAACCTTCACAAGGAAAGGATATGCTAATTTTCTCTACACCCACAAATTCTGCACATAAAGGAAATTCAGCTGACAGTTCTGAAGTCTTAGTGATGATAGCAACCACTTTTGAAACACAGCTCTGGTGGAGCTAACCGCAGACATCTGGGAGCTGAACTTACTCTGTCCTGGAGAGCCGGGGCGGGGGGGATGACAGCCAAGACTTTTTCTGAATACAATTCAGAAAGCAGTGAGCCTAAGACAAGGGCAGGCAACCTTTTTTTGCCCAATTGCCACAGAATCCACATTGGCTATCTGTGAAGATGCTGGTATGCCAGCCAAGGAAAGGGGTGGGGATATAAGGGTTGACCAGATACACAGGGACCAAGCTGAACCCCAGGAACATTGCCAGAACCTAGGAGCTCACCTTGGGCAAAGAACTGGCCCTGCATGCTGAGGAAAATGGCCTGCCTTGCCCCTCTTTTGGCACTCAGTGCCAGGGTCGCCTAACCCGAGACTAAAAATGGCAGCTGGAGATGTATTTTCCTAGCATTGCAAGATGTTCACTGGGTAGCCATACTGGTGTGCAGTAAAAGGGCTAGATTCGAGTCCAACAGCACCATAGAAAGCAGCGAGATTTTCAAGGTATAAGCTTTCAAGATTCCAAACTCCTTTCATCAGACATCTGGTATCTGATGAAGAGAGCTTTGACTCTTGAAAGCTCATACCAGGAAAATCTTGCTGGTCTCTAAAGTGCTATTGGACTCGAATCAAGATTTTCACTGTGTGTTAACACTGATGGGTAAATGGCCACAAACTATCTGGAATAAGAGTATTGTAAAGTCTGCTGGGTCCTGAGGGAATCTGCCCATCCACTCGTACCTTCAGAAATTAGACAGGGCTTTACTAAACAGAAAGTTTCCTCTTACTTCCAACATTTAGCTCCAACATCCCTCTTAGACAAGTTCAGCTGAGTCCAACATTAAGATCTGTTACCAGATAACGTTCATCTTGTTTAGGCCAGTTTTTAATCACCTCTAAGTTTAGACCTTTGAAAAGTGGTGTTGGATGAGAGTTATATGAATACTGCAGACTGCCAAAAAGACAAATCAGTGAGTTCTAGGTACAATCAAGCCTGAACTCTCCCTAAAAGCTAAAATGACTAAACTGAGGCTATCGTACTTTGGTCACATTATGAGAAGACAAGAGTCACGGGAAAAGACAATAATGCTAGGAAAAGTTGAAGGCAGCAGGAAAAGAGGAAGGCCCAACATGAGATGGATCAACTCAATCAAGGAAGCCACGGCCCTCAGTTTGCAAGACCTGAGCCAGGCTGTTAACGAGAGGACATTTTGGAGGTCACTGATTCAGAGGGTTGCCACGAGTCGATACGATAAAGTTTGTTGCTTGCGGCCAAAGGAAGTGACCTGACAGCACATCACACACACACACAGCTTAGACCCTGCAGGATTTCCACGGATTGGGGGGGGGGCATTTCTGCTGATTCACTCCTTCCAAAGCATTCCTCTGACTGCCCCCGCATGCTGTTGAGGGTTCCCTGCCTTCCAGAACAGCATTTCAGAGGGAAGTTTGGGCAGCACTTCATACATGGAAACATCTGCAGAAATTACTGGTTTATCCAAGCCAAGGATTATGTTCCCATTTCTTTTAATATCTTGGTACACAGACACACTAGATTCTTCCATCTGCTTTTAGCTGGCTGTTATCCTTCCTTATTTTGAGTTATTTATTTTCAACTGTTCCAAAGAGCCCTGTTCTACTCACAGCCAAAAGGCTCCTGGGACATGCATAACATATCACATCTGTTTCAAAGGCCACGCTCCCTGTTTATACAGATTGAAACGTCTCGCAATAGGCGGAATACCTCATATGGGATTTAACATCCAGCAGCTCCAAAGAAGTCACCCTGGGCTCTCCACACAGGTTCTGCAGGATCTTTAGCCTGGGGCCACAGTGTTTGTAGAACTCCGTGCAGATATTCAGCAGGGACTCACGTGGCCGCCTGAACTCCTCGCGAGCAAGCCTCTCGTCCAGCTCCTCCCGCTGGAGGACTTGGCCTTCCTCCAGCAAGTGGAGGTTTTCCCTGAAGGTTGCACAAAGGGAAAGAGGTGCTATGAATAGGTGGAGGCAGAAAAAAAGAAACCCCGCATTAATAAATGTAACCAATTGCAATTGATAGGGTTGCCAGGTCTCTCGTCACCATCAGCGGGAGGTTTTGGGGGCAGAGCCTGAGGAGGGTGAGGATTGGGGAGGGAAGGGACTTCAATGCCATAGAGTCCAATTACCAAAGCGGCCATTGTCTCCAGGTGAACTGATCTCTATCGGCTGGAGATCAGTTGTAATAGCAGGAGATCTCCAGCTAGAACTTGGAGGTTGACAACCCTAGCAACTGACATCCCCCTTTTCAACAGAAGCAATGTTTCCTGCACAGTAGCAAAGGAATCATGAGTAAAAAAAAAAAAAAGCCCTCTCCTAGATAGCCCCAGGCTAACCTGATCTCGTTGGATCACAGAAGTTATGCAGGGTCAGCCCTGGCTAGTAGCTGGATGGGAGACCTTCAAGGGGGAGGGGATGTGGCTTAGGGGTAAAGCATCTGCTTGGCATGCAGAAGGTCCCAGGTTCAATCCCTGGCATCTCCAGTTAAAGGGACTCGGCAAGCAGGTGATGTGAAAGACCTCTGCGTGAGACCCTGGAGAGCCGCTGCTAGTCCGTGTAGACCAGGGGTGGGGAACCTTTTTCCCGCCAAGGGCCATTTGGATATTTATAATATCATTTGTGGGCCATACAAAATTATCAACTTGCATAGAAATCAGCTAGGAAAAGTTGAGGGCAGCAGGAAAAGAGGAAGACCCAACAAGAGATGGATTGACTCTATAAAGGAAGCCACAGCCCTCAATTTGCAAGACCTGAGCAAGGCTGTTAAGGATAGGATGTTTTGGAGGACGTTGATTCATAGGGTCGCCAGGAGTCGGAAGTGACTTGATAGCACTTAACACACACACAGAGCTTCCCTTGGTATAGCATCCATTGTGTCAGTGATGGTAAGCAGAACCCTATGAAAGAGAATTCTTGGAGGAGTTCATCACAAATGCTTGGGAGATACCTGATAAAGTGCAGCTTGGCTCCTTGCTCTGGGTACCTAGAGAGAAAACACGGGCAGCATGGTGAGAGAGAAATCATCAAGGATTTGAAATACATTTTTAGTCCAGTTTGGAAAATATCCCACATTTTCACTCTCGGGTTTGAGAACTTGGCTTCCCTTCCACCCACTGTGCTTGTACAGCTTCTGGACTATCAGACATTGGGGTCACCAAACCTGGGTTGGGGAATTCCTGGAGGTTTTGGGGGTGGAGCCTGGGGAGGGCTCCTTGCCCAGACCCAACAGGCTCTTAGCTTCTAACCATGGCCCACCGCTTACCAATATAGCTGCATCAGCCAGTTAAAAAGCCTACAGACATCCTACACACATCAGAGAGGAACTGCTGTGAATAGTGAGATAACAAGAATCCTCCTGTTACCTGGTATTGGCCCCCGACGAGATGGTATGATTGGCAGTAGTGGTTCCTTTATGGCCTTGATCGCACCGACTCATCTGAGGGGCTGTCATTGGCCTGTTGAATGAAGAAAGGCTGTGTCAAAGCTCATATTCTGGTGAAAATGTTGAATTTGCCATGGGAATGGGAATTTATATTCTTGACATAGCTATGATCAAAATCCAGAACTTGCTTTTGACTCCCAAGTTTCTTGCTTAAAACAAATTAAGAGGTTGGAAAACACAAGCTTTAATGCAGGGGCGTCAAACATACGGCCCGCGGGCCAGATTTGGCCCCTTAAACGCTTTTATCCTGTCTGCGAGCCAGCCAAGGCAGCCATCCCCCACTCTCAATCTGGGCTACTAAACCCACTGCAAGCTTGCCAGCCAAGGCAATCACCCTCCCAGTCCCGTTGCAGACTCACCAGTGGAGGCAGCCACCCCCCGCAGTTCTGATCTGGGCTGGCGAGGAATGAACTGACTCAACCAAGTGACAATTATGTCATATGCGACCCTCGTAACAAATGAGTTCGGCTCCCCTGCTTTAAGGCTTTAAAATGCCAATTTGCAATAATACGCCAACTTGAATTCTCATTCAATAAGTTAAAATTAGTCTCTGTTATAATTTAACACACTACTGTCCCTTGTTACCATGGTCAGGAACGTGAAAGAAGGCCACTGTTATGTTCTCTGAAATCCGAGTCCGAAAAGTGAGGGGCTCTTACCTGGTGAGAACTTCCACACTGTACAAGAGAGCTTGCAAGGATGTTGCGAGGGCAGCCGTAGCAGCTATCTCTTCTCGAGCGGCGGTCACTGTCTCCACTTGGGAGGTTTGCCTCTTGAGCTTCTGCAGGTAACACGGCACCAAAGCTTCCAGGACCATCAGCATCTGAAGACTGAGCCAAAGGGCAACCGGTCAAAGCACCGAGGGCGCATATGGATAGACTTACAATGCCAGCCTAAGTAGAGGCAAACCTTCTCAATCAGTGGGTGTAACCAGGGTTGCCTGCTCTCGGTTAGGCAATTCCTGGAGATTCTGGGGAATCTGGAGAGGGGAGGGTTTGGGGGAGGGAGGGAGCTCAGTGGTCTCAGTTATAATTTAGGGTTGCCAACCTTCAGGTGGAGCCTGGAGATGTCTTGCTATCACAATTGATCTCCAGGCAATAGAGATAGGGTTGCCAGCTCTGGGTTGGGAAATACCTGGAGAATTCGGGGGTGGAGCCTGAGGAGGATGGGATTTGCAGAGGGGAGGGGCTTCAATGCCACAGAGTTGCATGGAGATCAGTTGTAATAGCGAGAGATCTCCAGCCACCACCTGGAGACTGGCAACTCTAAATAGAGATCAGTTTCCCTGGAGAAAATGGCTGCTTTGAAAGGTGGAGTCTATGGTACTGTACCCTGCTGAAATTTCATCTCTCCCCAAACCCCACCTTCCACCCCCAAAATCTCCAGGTATTTCCCAACCCGTAGCTGGCAACCCTAGTTATAATTCCAGGAGAACGCCAGGCCCCACCTGGAGGTAGGCAATAATAGGTGTAACTGTAATTAGGATTGCACTTCCTTCATCAGATGCAAGTTGGAACAGAGATCCCTGAGTCCTTATCTTTCTGACTCGTATCTGATAAAGGAAGCTTTGACTCACAAAAGCTTACACCCCCAAAATCTTGCTCATCTCTAAGATGCTTCTGGACTTGAATCTAGTTGTTTTATTGCAGACCAACATGGCTACTCCCTGAAACTTAGCTAAATACAGTAGTTGATGATCTGAGAGAAGAAAGTTCTGGACAATGCTGCTGTTGTGGAACTGAGGAAAAACACGTGGTCCTGGTCCTTCTGGGCATGCGCTCTGGCTCAAGAGAGGCAGAGTCAGCACGCAGAAACCTGAGCTCTGGAACATTCTGATAAGTATTCTGTGCCGGCATGGGGCCTGTAGGCGTGCTACAAGAATAAAACAAATAAACAAAACCCCCAATAAATGGTACCTTCGGAACGACTCAGGGGCATAGGCCACGACCGTGACACACAACTTGATGGCCTCGCTGATGGAAAAAGTCAGGTCCTCGTTGCCATAGCAGAAATCTGAAAGGGGTGCGGGAAGAATATGACACATGCTTTGTGCAAATGGAAGTGACATATGCACACAAGGCCAACAACTGCAACTGAGGAATTAAGTGGTTGGACACTGTGGGGTGCCAGCGAGCTTAGCCAGACACTCACGGGCAAAGCTCTCTCGATCTCAGTTCCTGGTTAGTTCCACAGGACTGGTAAAAAGATGGTAGCTCAAGCAAAAAAAAACAAAACCCTAACCCATCCTAATTTAGACAGGTTGGACTACTAATCTAAATTTTTAAAAAGAACACCAAGAAGCCTTCAGCCAAGGAGCTGGCTGATTAATTAAAATAATTTCAGTTTCCATCTCCCAATTTTTTTTTTTTTTTTAGCTTTTGGCATATTCTTGGGACTATCTGGTCACAGCACCGCAGTGACAGAAGAACCCACAACCGACAGGATTCCTCTTCCATGAAACTCTGAACACTACAGCTGACCACCTGTTAAGATCTAGGTCGGGGTCCCCAACGTAGTGCTCATGGATGATTAGGGTTGCCAGGTCCCTCTGCTTCACTGGTGGGAGCTTTGCGGGAGTGTGGCGGGGCACGCGATGCAGCATGTCCCGCATGACACGTCACTTCCAGATGTACCCGGAAGCGACATGGACGCTCTAGCAATCTCTGCCAAAACAATAGCATTTCGACAGAGATTGCTAGAGAGTCCGCATCACTTCTGGGTACACATGGAAGTGATGTCTGCATGTCGCAAGCCTTCCCCTCCACCTGGCACTATTTTGCCCACCAACCAGCTGAGGGGCACCCTGAGTAGAGGCTTTGTTTCCCTGCACCATGATCATGTCTTGAAATCGGATTTTTGATTACCATAATAATGGACTGTTCACAGGATGTCATTGTCACCAAAAGAAATGTTTTCCGTGCCTTATTTTTCTTGCATTTAAGACTTTTTCCTCAGTTTGGAAGCTAATTTGCATAGACATCATGCTATGTGCCCCAGATATGAAGTGAGCCCCCAGATTTTGAGGCGCCAGCCTGGCAATCGGCTCTTTCTGCCAGTCCTCACCGACGCTGAACTTCTGAAACTGAAAACCAGTCGACAGCTCGGAGGATGGGGGCGACCCCTTTGCGGGCCTGTAAAATTAGACCCCCTGTGCCAAACTTCACCAAACTTTGGTGTCCATCTAAGGAGAGTCCCTTACAGCTACGCTGCAAATATGGGGACACTACCTCCAAAAATGCCCCCACAGGAGCTTCCAAAAAAATCCCCATAAACTATAATGGGTCTGAATTTTTTTGGTAAACCCGGAAATAAGCCAAATACTGATATTTACCAGTATGGGTATTTGGCTTATTTCGGGTTTACTGAAAAAAATCAGGCCCAATAAACCCGCACCCGAAATTTACTGATTTTTTTTTTTGCACAAACCTACCCCCTTGACTTCCTGACCCACAACCCCAAGCCCTGCATTCTTTCCTCACCTGCCTGTTCCCTCCTGTTCCTAGACCACACCTGAAGCTTGGCCTTAGGCCTACTTTCCCCTTGGTACCTCCTCCAGCATCCCAGCCTTCCCTTGGGTTCCATTTTTTATCCTACTGGCAACATTGTCCCCCCCACTTCCCCATTTTAGAAAGCTAAAACCAAAGTATCTTCCAAAGCAATGGTTGAGACATATTTATAGGGAAATGAAATGAACTGAAATTTGGAAAATACCTAAAGATTTCAGAGGCTTTTCTGCTTTCACCAATTCCAGAATGTCCAGATTGTCCAGAGTATCTCCTTCCAAGGACTGCAGCAAGTCGAAGAGGCACTGAGCTGACACACCTTTGCTTGGTCCGTTGCTGACCACATCCTGTACAAAAAAACTCCCAATGCATTTCTGATTGGTCAGGTATTGTTTACGTTTGGGTTAATATTTATAGATTAAAAGAGAGCTATATTTGGAGATGTGTCTGCTTGACATGAAAGCAAAAGTCTGGAATCTAGTATGTATCCTCCAGCTCTGTGCGTTACATACATGCACTAAAATTCAAGACAACAATACACCAAGGTAGTAGAAACTTCTGAAGTCAGATAAAACTAGGAAGTCAGAAGTACAGCCTTTTGGACATGGCTGATTCCCTCACGGTCATCCCTCCAACGACTTGGGGTCTTTGTTTTGATTATGCATGCCATTTCCAACTATCAGAGGTCACCTCACTTTCCCCCTGTGTGAAGGGGTTGCCCCCTCCTTCATAGAAAAGCATTGCTTTCCTATGGAGGAGAGGGTGACCCCTTTGGAGCCCCATAACATTGGACCCCCATCCTAAACTTTACCAAATTTCGAGGTTGGAGCAAGAAGAGTCTCTTGAAGCTACCCTGAAAATTTGGGAAGTCTACCTTAAAAAATGCGCCCACAGGAGCTTCGGGGAAAAATCCCATAGGCTAAAATGGACCCAATTTTTTTTGGTAAACCCAGAAAAAAGCCGAATATTCATTTACCGTTATGGGTATTCGACTTATTTCAGCTTTACCGATAAAAATTCAGGCCCAATAAACCCAAACCCGAAATTTACCGAATTTTTTTTTGCACATCCTTAAATACAATGTGTGCAATCAGCTGTAAACTTAGGCCAGGATTCAGCTACCCCAGGTGGCCCGAACAAAGCACATAAAAACTACAATTGGAAACCTATTTTTACTCACAGGAAACTCCAAGAGGGGAGCCACGCTGGCGAATAACTGCAGCACAAACGGCTTACGATGCAGAATGTAAAACTGGCGGCAAGCAAATTCAATCGCTTGACGTAGCTGGGGGTTGCTTTCATAGTCGGCGTACACCTGGGGAGGAAGAGAACATCCAAAAGTACTTTTTGACCAAAGGCATGATGTCCCTCTGCCGAATCAGGCTCAAAAGTCTCAGAGGTCCCAGCACTCAGACCTGGGCAGGCGAGCTCTCTCCATTTGGGGAGGGGCCATGGCTCAGTGGCAGAACATCTGCTTGGCATGCAGAAGGTCCCAGGCTGAATCCCCAGCATCTCCAGTTAAAAGGACCAGGCAGTAGGTAGCGTGAAAGACCTCTGCCTGAGACCCAGGAGAGCCGCTGCCAGTCTGAGTAGACAATACTGACTCTGATAGACCAATGGTCCAATTCAGTATAAGGCAGCTTCATTTGTTCATTTGGCCTGCTCGTGGACAGGAGACTCACCTGAAGCATTGTGGGAAGGATCCACTGGTACCCACTGAGGGAGAAGAGGTGGTTGAAGTGCACGGCAGTGTTGATGACAGTGGCCGCGTACTGCCTCAACAGCGCACTGTCCTCCGGGTGCAGGATCAGGGCTCCGTTGAAAACGTTCAAGAAGAGCATGATTTCATCCTCCCAGGGAAATTCGCTGGGCATTCCCAGGAACATCTCCTCCAGCAGTTTAATCCACAAGCTTTTCTGAAGGGTATCAAGGCCGAAGAGCTCCTTTCCAGCTAGAAAGACACAGAGAGCAAGATCAGACACAAACTCAGCACCTTCTTCCTAAGGAGACTATGGCCATTTATTCAGGGCTGTTTCCCCGCAGTCACCCCCGCCGATTGCTTCAGGGCTTCGTTTTGATTATGCATGCCTTTCCCGACCATCAGAAGTCACCTCAATTTCCCCATGCATTTCAGCACGTTTTGCCCGTGTTTTCCGGATGCTGTTTTAGCCAGAATCCAGAAAATACAGGCAAAATGCGCAGAAAGGCATGGAGAGCCCCTGACAGTTGGGGAAGGCATGGATAATCAAAAGGAAGCCCCCAAGCAGGCAGCGGGGGTGACTGCGAGGGAAACAGCCCTGTATAAATGGCCTATAGGTGAAATCCAAAGAAAACCTCCTGGGTGAACTACAACCTCTGTGGATGAATTTATGGAGGGGTGGACTCAGTTGTCATTAATCATTGCTTTGGTTGCAGATAATATTGGTAGGGCAACTGGATCCTCTGTTTCATTATACATATCTTCTCTGGCACTAAGTTCATCATCACACTACCAGATCAGAATACCCTTGGCCAGATAAAACAAGATACATGGACTAAAATGGTCTTCCCGACAAAGGTTTACAGTCCAAGTGTTAAGTCACTTAAAAAAATAAAAAAATAACATCTGAGTTGCATCTGCCATTTGGACTAAGAGACTACTCTGTGGCAACGAATTTTCATTGCAGCCATACAAAATTTTGCTACCTGAGGTGATTGAGGAATTATCTCCTTGTAGGAGCTTTTCTATCTTTTCTCTTTCCCTGTCAGGTCCCATTCTCAGTATGAGGGGCTCAATAAACTTAGAACGGGGTATAGTGTAATAGTTATAGTTCAGGAGAACATGTTCAGTGGCATCACAATACAATTTTCCTGACCTTACCTGGATGGCCCAGGCTAGCCAGATGTCATCAGATCTTAGACGCTAAGCAGAGTTGGCCCTGCTTAGTCCTTGGATGGGAGACCACCAAGGAAATCCAGGGTAAATACACAGAGGCAGGCAACAATAAACCACCTCAGAACTTCTCTTGCCTTGAAAACACTACATGGTTGCCATAAGTCAGTCTGACTTGAAGGCATTTTCCTCCACCACCATATCATTAAATGTTAGACTTATATCAGATGATATTTCACTGTATTCAAGAAACACAATGACATTGGAGTGAACCCAACCCAAATAGTCTTCCTCCAATGTAAGTGGCTTTTCCACCAGTAGAAGAGCCACTTATTGGAGGAAGAGTCCTTGGACTGGAAGAGGACTTAAAACTTGTGTCAAAAGAACGGTGGGGGATAATTTTAAAAAATAAAAAATAAACTATGCTCAGTAGTCTGGTATGATAGGGGATAGGATCCACCCTTTTCTATGCTGAAAGAAGCCCTTGGTATCTCAGGGAAAGGTTATCCCTCTGGTACCTTGTGGATCGTTGAAGAGGGAGAACTCTGCGTCGATGGCGCTTCGAGGGAAAGAAGGCAAGCGCAGAAGGTCCTCTTGCAGCAGTGACACGTGAGACTGCTTGTGAGCAGCGGGGATCTTCTGAGTCAAAGAAATGAGGAACAGTACACGGCCCACTTCCTCCAGCTTGCGTGTGAACACCTAACATAAGGCACAAATGGACAAGAGCTCTCTCTCACACACACACAGAAAATCAGACTGCCATTCTTAACATCCAGTTATTCATGTTTTGCTGTGCTGAATCCAGTAAGCTTGAGTAAAGGCAACAGGAAGCATCCCAAGACTGTCAACCTTCAGTTGTTAGGGTTGCCAACCTCCAGGAACATGTCCAGGGGAGGGCAGCAAAGATGGTGAGGGGTCTGGAGACCAAGTCCTATGAGGAAAGGTTGAAGGAGCTGGGTATGTTTAGCCTGGAGAGGAGAAGACTGAGAGGGGATATGATAACCATCTTCAAGTACTTGAAGGGCTGTCATATAGAGGATTGTGCCAAGTTGTTTACTGTTTCTCCAGCAGGTCGGACCAGAACCAACAGGTTGAAATTAAAACAAAAGAGTTTCCATCTAGACATTAGGAAGAATTTTCTAACAATTAGAGGGGTTCCTCAGTGGAACAGGCTTCCTTGGGAGGTGGTGAGCTCTCCTTCCCTGGAGGTTTTGAAGCAGAGGCTAGATGGCCATCTGTCAGCAGTGCTGATTCTGTGACCTTAGGCAGATCATGAGAGGGAGGGCACCTTGGCCATCTTCTGGGCATGGAGTAGGGATGACTGGGGGTGCGTGGGGGAGGTAGTTGTGAATTTCCTGCATTGTGCAGGGGGTTGGACTAGATGACCCTGGTGGTCCCTTCCAACTCTATGATTCTATGGGCACTTTCACATATCCTGAATAATGCACTTTCAATCCACTTTCAATGCACTTTGACGATCCTTTGCAAGTGGATTTTGCTGTTTCAGCCAGTAAAATCCAGCTGCAGAGTGCATTGAAAGTGCATTATTCGGCACGTGTGAAAGCACCTTATGATTCTAGGTGTTGGCTGGAGATCTCCCACTATCACCATAGAGTCCAGTTGCCAAAGCAGCCATTTTCATGAGGGAAACTGATCTCTATCAGCTGGAGATCAGTTGTAATAGCAGGAGATCTCCACCCTATTGGCGACCCTATTCTCAGAACACGACAACCAAAAGGACAATACAAGCCAGTTTCTCTGGGTGCTGGACTGCAAAAGATCTCTGGTAATGGGGTACCTGTTTCTGAATGAGCTCCTGCCCCTTCTCGGGATGCATGTGGACCAGATTCAGCTGAGGAGAAACTGATCGTCGAAACGGATAAATATCGCGGACGTAGGTCTGAAGTGGAGCAACAAAGAATACCCATTGAAACATATTTTACAAATAAAATAATGTAGGCCTTTTATGCAAGGCTGTTTCCTCGCGGTCACCCCACCAGGTGCTTTGATTATGCTGCCCTTTTTCAACTGTCAGAGGTCGCCTCGCTCTCTCCCTGTGTTTCCATGTGGTTTGTCCACGTTTTCTGGATTCTGTTTAGCTGGCATCCAGAAAAAGTGGGCAAAATTCACGGAAACATGCAGGGAGAGCGAGGCAACCTCTGACGGTCAGAAAAGGCATGCCTAATCAGAGCAAAGGCCCGAAGCAGTCAGGAGGGTGATCGTGAGGAAACAGCCCTGCATAAAAGGCAGTCGTTGCAACTGAAGTCGTACAGGTAATAAGTAGAGTTCTTTAGCAAAATTTGTTTCCCTTCCACCATCTATACCATTTTTAAAAAAAATTACGGCCAAGTGGAATCTTCCACCAGCAGATGAAGACTTTTGTTTTGTTCTGCATATCCCCAATAATGGTCTTCCCTGGTTCTGGAAATGTTTATGTGTTTTTATTGAATTGTTTTATAATTTTAAACATTGTTTCTAATTGTTCAAATGTTTTTATGGGCGCCCCTTTGGGGACCCTGATCGGGTGGCAAGGCAACATGAAAAAGTGTGAAATCAATATATATAATGAGATTAAATCCAGTATTAAAAATGGAAGATAAATTATTGTTTTGTTTCCGCATTGTCAAAAAATTTCCCAGCCTACCTACTGAATAGCAGATTTCAGTCCCGTAGCACCTTAGAGACCAACCAGATTTTCAGGGGATAAAGCTTTGACTCCCAAAAGCTTATATCCCAAAAATCTTGTTTGTCTCCAAGGTGCTACTGGACTCAAATCCAGCTGTTCTACTGAAGACCAGCATGCCTACCCTCTGAAACAACCTACTGTATAGGCCACCATTTTATATTACATATGAAATAAGTAAAAGTGATGATGGATGCCTGCCATCAGAACACAAAATTTTGACTCACCTTATTATAATGAATAAGGTTCCATCGTTTATCCATTAGAAAGTAGTTGGAAGACTGGGATTCGGGTATGTTAAAAAATTCCAGACATTCCTGATGTGGAAAGAAAGAAGTTTATCAACTCCAACTTAATGTCCTAGTTGTACAAGTATGCAGCCAAACCACTCAAGTATTGGTGAATTTTGCCTGACACCGATCCAGACTACTCTGTCCACTAAGAGGCAAGTCCTTTTATAAATGAAAGGCAGTGGGAGGTTAGGATTGCCAGCTCCTGGCTGGGAAATACCAGGAGATTTTAGGGGTGGCGCCTGAAGAGGACAGGGTTTAGGGAGGGGAGGGACGGAAATGGGGTATAATGCCATAAAGTTCCCCTTCCAAAGCAGCCATCTTCTCCAGGTGAACCGATCTCTGTCACCTGGAGATCAGTTGTAATAGCAGGTGATCTCCAGCTAGTACCTGGAGGTTGGCAACCCTAACAAAATAAGATGGCTGCTGCAGGAGGCAGAACTAGCCACAAAATGGGTGCCACAGCTTCCCTTCAGTCCCACAGTGATGATCCTTGTGCTGTGGGGACAGCTGCCGCCAAAGCAACATTTTAAAAAATCTGCACAGCCAATCAGAAGCCTTGCTGGGCAGAAGCCTCACCTGGCCCTGGGCAAATGTTTCTAAAAAACACTTGGTAGGCACCAGGAAAGGTGTTGGCAGGTGCCATGGCGCCCACAGGCACCATGTTGAAAGCCCCTGTCCTAGTCCATCCTACGCCATTTCTTTCTTCTGTCAACGAACCTGCCTCCTAGAGAAGCTCGACAAGCAAAAAGACTATTTTACCCAAATGGGGTCCACAGTTCTTTCCTTCTTTTTTCTAACAGAACCTGCCCCACACATTTGCAATGAAATCATTGTTCACACCTTTAAAAGGGCTTCAAACTGGGTGTCTTCATGCACTGGCAACTGCGTCGGGATATCGCACTCGTTTTGCCCGTGAACCACCAAGGTCTTGGTGCCTATGAAAGAGAAAAGGCATCCAATTCCTATTGCCCCGGCTTCAAAAGACCGACATCAAGATATAATATCAGGGTAAGTGGTTGGGGAAGAAATAATACAGACGCCATTGGTCAGCGTCTACTGCCTATTAACAAATGGACCTTTTACGCATGGCTGTTTCCCTTGAGGTCACCCCTCTGATGACTAGGGTTGCCAGGTCCCTCTTTGCTATTGGTGGGAGGTTTTGGGGCGGAGCCTTAGGAGGGTGAGGTTTGGGGAGGGGAGGGACTTCAATGCCATGGAGTCCAACTGCAAAACTCCCTTCATTAGATACCCTTCGTCAGATATTTGATGAAGGGAGCTTTGACTCTGGAAAGCTTATGCCCTGAAAATCTTGTGGGTCTCTAAGATGCTACTGGTCTTGAATCTAGTGGTTCTACTGCAGACCAACAAGGCTGCCCTCTGAAACTATCTGTGAGGGGTTTAGTTCAGAACAGACTTATTTGCCCTTTAACAGTTAGCCTCAAGAAGGAGCATGACTGGATCACTGTTACGTCTACTCAGCAGTAGAAAGGGTTGATGCAAAAACCTGCAGTCCCATGGAAACACATTTGGAACTTGGTCCTAGTGCAGGGGCGGGAAACCTTTTTGGCCCACGGTCCCCAAACAATAAGAGCCCTGTGGAGCAGAGGGGTAAGCTGCAGTACTGCAGTCAAAAGCTCTGCTCACGACCTGAGTTCGATCCCGACAGAAGTCGGTTTCAGGTAGCCGGCTCCAGGTTGACTCAGCCTTCCATCCTTCCGAGGTCGGTGAAATGAGGACCCAGCTTGCTGGGGGTAAAGGGAAGATGACTGGGGAAGGCACTGGCAAACCACCCCGCAAACAAAATCTGCCTAGAAAACGTCGGGATGTGATGTCACCCCATGGGTCAGGAATGACCCGGTGCCTGCACAGGGGACCTTTACCTTATACCCCAAACAATGCAGTATCTACTTGTGAAGTGGTTTGGTAGGCAGCAAACAAAATGGGAGGGAGAGACAAGGGGCTGTTCTTGTCCAGACACACTAGGCCCAAGTCCAGCCGAGCGGCTCTAGGGCTCACTTCAGGTTGCCAGGTGCCCCCTTGGCCACCAGTGGGCGATGGGGGGAGTAGGGCTGCCAACTCCAGGTTGGGAAACTCCTGGAGATTTGGGGGTAGAGCCTGAAGAGAACAGGGCCCACAGTGGTTTACAATGTCCTAGAGTCCACCCTTCAAAGCATCAATTTTCTCCAGGGAAACTGATCTCAGTAGTCTGGAGATGAGCTGTAATTCCAGGGGATCCCCAGGAGGTCTGGCAGCCCTGGGCTCACATTCGACCTGGCTGGTTGATCTCTACTGGCTGGAGATCAGTTGTAATAGAAGTAGATCTCCAGCCATCACGTGGAGGCTGGCAACCCTGTAGCCATAGGACTATATAATAGATGAAACTGACCAAATAAACAAATATACGGAATTCAGATAAATGATCCTGGAGCGTTGAAAGAGGGTGAGTCCCCTACCTGGCATTGAGGCGGTAACTAGCAGCTTCACTTCGCACTGCTCTTTCTTCATAGTCTGTTTGAGATCCTTGAAGAAAAGTCCTTCTACGTAGCCCACCACTTCCCACAGGAAGGTCAGGGTTGCTGAAATGGCGTCCATGCCCCATTCACACGGCGTACGCACAAAATACATGATCAGTCCCACCTACGGGCCACAAGGGACACAAGACTTGCTTTGCAACATACTCATTGGTCTCTCATGTCCTAAATATTATCTTCAACTTAAACTATGAAGTATAAGGCTGCCAACTCTGGGTTGAGAAATTCCTGGAGATTTGTGGGATGGAAGGGGAGTCTGGGGCATGTGGTTTAGGGAGGGGAGGGACCTCAGTGGGTCATAATGCCATAGAGTCCACCCTCCAAAGCAGCCATTTTCTCCAGGGGGATTTATTTCTATCAACTGCAGATCAGCTGTAAATCTGGGAGGTCTGCAGGTCCACCTGGAGGTTGGCAAGCCACCTGTCTGACCTTAATTAACCTTCCTTAGTACAATTATGATGCATGTCTTGGATGATCAGTAGAGATTGTAAACTTCCTCAAGAGGGAAATTTTGAGCTGTTACAAACGCTTTGTCTCTTCTGCTGACCGGCTATGCCAGTGACTATTCTTTTACCAACTTTTTGCTCCTTTGATGCTCCAGAGCTCAGTCGCTGTCTGCCGCCAGAGCTAAAAAGAAGCAGAACTGGGCATGGCATCCACCACCCTCTGCAAGGGAATATCCTGCAAGCTAATCTGAATTAGCCCTGTCTGCTTGGAACAAGTGGGAGGATTCTCTCGTTCTGCAGAGATACCTTCTGCTACTAACGCAAAAGGTTATGTTTTGAATTCAGCTGGATTCAGAAAATCTCACCAAGTAATTGAAGAGGATATGGGATGTCTGAGCAGGGAAGTCTCCGATGTTGAGTAGCAGCTTCCTCAGCATATACATCAATTCATCCTAAAATAAGAGAAGAATTTTTTTCAGTGTCCTCACAAAATGCCCAGAGACACTTGCCTATCGTTTAACTTGCTTTCTGTCATATGGATCCTCGGCACGCACGACAGAATGCCTGTCCTCCGTTTATCTTGCTAGGTCTAGTTATGGCAAACTTATTGTTAAATTTCCTGAAGTCCTCCCCAGGGAGGGAGGTGGAATAAGGATGTTTTACTTTACAGATGATGATGATGAAACATCATGGACCAGATGCTGACATCTGGGCCCCAGTCTACTCATGGTGCACTCCTGTCTTAAAGTCTTCCAAACCCTGCAACAGACCCAGTTGCCAACTTTGTCCCCATGGATGCTCAGGCAATACTCTTAAGGGACCAAACAACATCAGCTATACCAGAGGTCCCCAACCTTTCTGAGGTGCTTGGGGACACCTTTGGAATTCTGATACTGCATGGTGGGCGTAGCCACAAAACGGCTTCTGCAAAATGTCTGCCGCAGAAGGCAAAGACAGCCAGGAAATGGCTGCCTCAGTTTATCTCCAGCCACGCGGTGAAGATCTTTGTGCTGTGGTGGCAGCTGCTGCCAAAGCAATGTTTTTAAAAACGGGCACAACCAATCGAATCTCCAATAGCCAATCAGAAGTCTCAATGGGTAAAAGCCCCACCTCGCCCCACCCACTTTCTCAAAATGCTTGGTGGGCACCAGGAAAGGGGTCAGTGGGAGGTCATGGACACCACATTGGGGACCACTGAGCTACACTATCGTGGGGACATCCAGTTGTGTATCATCCACTTTAAAATATGCCATCACATGCCAATGGTGCCCTTCTACTGTCTACACTGGACAAATGTGCCGGTCTCTACTTTGTAAGAGACTCAACGAGCACATGTCTGATTTAAGATATCACAGTACTCAGAAACCAGTAGGGGAACATTTTAATCTTCCTGGACATACTGTTGCAGGTCTGAAAGACACTGTTCTCCCCCCCCCCCCACCAATTCAAAGGGAATGTACAACGTAAATGCTGATTTAGACCTCATCAATAACTTCAACACTTCCTGTCATCCTGGCTTAAATTGAGACTTGGATTTTCTCACTCATTCTGATTTCTAATCACCCAACAGGAACCCACTTTTTAGAAACCTTAATAAACTTTTTCTTAACATGCTGTATCATACCATAACCCTTTACTGATGTCACTTAATTCTCTTATGCGTCAAACTGCTTCTTCCTTAATCACTTTTATATTTACCCTACTTCATTGCACTTTGGTTATCTTTACCACATCAGAGAGAGGCTAGAACCTCTGACCCCTCTCATCAGCCATTACATATTACATCCAAAGTTGTTCACGCCCCTGACATAGAGAATTACACCTGATTTATAACAACACACCTTTTGTTGCTCAACAATCCCCCTTCTGTAATTTTCTGGACAATATTTTTTTGTGGGGGACTATTATCTTTCTTTCCATTGCATCTGAAGATGTGAGCTTGGACTCATGAAAAACTCACGATGGAAGAAACACTGGTTAGTCTTTAAGGTGCCAATGGACTTCCACTTGGTTTTGCTACAATAGACTAGCATGGATACCCCCCCAACCCCCTTGAAGTCTTCTGATCAATTATATTCTTTTAAGAGTATTCGGTGGAAAGCAGGATGCCTACCTGACGATTGCTGATTGTCAGCTTCTCCAGAAAATGCCGAAGAACTGTAGAAGGATCTTCGATGAGACAGTTCCACAGGACCTGCTGAGCGACAGCGCTCACTGCCCGAGACAAAAAGAAGCGGTCGCTGTCAATATGCCATCTCTTTGACAAAACCCAAACCTGCCTTACTGATCACCCGCACTGGACCAGGCAGCACCTAGCCTCCGTGGCCAAGGAAACAGCTTCTGGGTGCTCCTACCTTTCCCTTGCGTGTCATGAGCTATAAATTAGGAGAAGAAGAGTTGATTTTTATACCCCAATTTGCTCTACCTTTTAAGGAGAATCAAATCGGCTTACAATGGGCTTACAATCACCTTCCCTTCCCCTCCCCACAACAGACACTTTGCGAGGTAGGTGTGGCTGAGAAAGCTCAAAGAGAACTGTGACTAGTGCAAGGTCACCCAGCTGGCTTCATGTGTAGGAGTGGGGAAGCAAATCCAGTTCACCAGATTAGAGTCAGCCACTCATATGTAGGCGTGGGGAATCAAACCTGGTTCTCCAGATTAGAGTCTGCAGCTCTTAACCACTACACCACACTGGCTCTCTAGCCTCCTTGGCCAAGGAAACAGTTTCTGTGTGTTCCTCCCTTCCCATTGTGTGTCATGAGCTGTAAATTATGAGACAGCAGGTACTGACTCTATTTTTAAAGTTTTGGCACCGTGCTTCGGCCGCCATCTTAAACACACTTACTTAGGAGTAAGGGTGGAGCCACGTGTAATCACATGAACACATGAAGCTGCCTTATGCTGAATAAGACCTTTGGTCCATCAAAGTCAGTATTGCCTACTCAGACTGGCAGAAGCTCTCTCCTTCCTCCAATGCAAATGACTTTTCCTCCAACAGAAGAGCTTTGGAGGAAGACTCCTTACACTGGAAGAGGACTTCAAACTTGAGTCAAAAGAAAAGGCGGGGTATGCATTAAAAAATGAATAAATAAATAAACTGCGACTTGATGGTGCTTTCCACCCCCAAAACAAATATCCCTGCTTGAACAATAAAGAAAGGGAAAGATTTTCTCTACCAGCTAGCCACTGATTCCAGCTGTTAAGGCCACATTTTAAGAGAATCTGACAGTCTCTTAATTATTTCAGAAATGTGTCAACTCAAACAACACCTGCGACACCGTCCTCCCGGACTTCTCCATCTTCCATCAAGTGAACAATGGGAAGCACAGCTGCACAGATGCATGCTGGGAACACTGCCTGAGGAGGCTGGGGGATGTGATGGTTTGGTGTGTGTTCTGTCGTGTGCTCCTCGTCTAGAAAAAAGAAAATTAGGCGGCGTTAAGTGAAATCTCAAGTTAATTACAGAGCTACTTCAAGGCTGTACGCAACGGCACTTTGTGTTAAGAAAAGCACTGTCCCTATGGCAACAGAAACAAACAGTGCCATACAGGCTGAGTGAGAAACCAACTGAAAACAAGGGACTTTGCTCAATTGGGCCTTTTATGCATGGCTGTTTCCCTCTCAGTCACCCGTCCTATGACTTCAGGTCTTTGTTTCGGTTATACAAGAGGCTGATGAGTCATGCACAGGTACTGCTTGGTCAAAGAATACCTAACGGACGAAACAGGTCAATGCAAAGAAGCACTGATAAAGTATGACAGAAATCTAATCTAAAGACATCTTACCTTCTGCACTGACTGCTGAACGTACTGACCATACTGAGCCACGCCGAAAGGAGTAATTCCTGTGTGACGTGCTGGAGGTGCAAGATGGACTCACAGAGAGACGGCGAGATACCAGGTTGACAACTTCTTCTACTGGCAAAACAAATTGAGCGTGTGAATTTCGGCTTACGAATCTTCGACGAGAATCCTTGTGCTGATCTACCGCAAGAGCAAAATGAACCCTAAAGCAGGCTTCCTAAGAAAAGGTTGGTTAGTTCTCGTTGTATCTTGTACATATGGGCACTTTCTAAATACAAAGCTTTATGGGCTCAGTGAGTTTCTATGGCGGCAAAGTGATACTACGGTGATGATACTGCCACGCTGGATTTCTCACCACTCCCCTACTACTGACCAATGGTAGAGGCAACTGTAGAGCTCAGAGTGAGATAACAGGAGACAGAAACCTGGGAAACAGCACTTGAATACACATGAAGCTGCCATATACTGAATCAGACCATTGGCCCAGCAAGAACAGTATTGTCTACTCAGACTGGCAGCGGCTCTCCAGGGTCTCAGGCAGAGGTCTTTCACATCATCTACTAACCTGTTCCTTTTAACTGGAGATGCCAGGGATTGAACCTGGGACCTTCTGCATGCCAAACAGATGCTCTACCACTGAGACACAGCCCCTCCTCACTTATACTTGCTGATTTGTTTCATTACTGAAACTCTTGTAGATTCATTAGAAGATGAAGTAAAACTGCAGTACTATGCACACCAGTATAAATTACACTGGATTTAGGAGAAAAAAAGAATATGAAAGGAAAAAACTGAAAACCCTGTAACTAATTAAAACAAAAAAACAAGGGCCAGGACCTCATTTCAAAACTTTCTTGTGTATTTGTACTATGTTACGCTCTGCTTGTAGATATCTGCTTAATGCTCATTGAATCAGCAGGTCTTGTTATCTCAATTATGTTACCGAAAATTCTTCCAAAATCAATCAATGAGTTTCGTGTGGAACAAATGAATACACACAATAGAAGTAGCTCTCATTCGTTGACATGGATTGTAGATGATGCCAGTGAATTATGCCTATATGGATTAAATGTTGCTAATGGATTAGAGGCCCTGACTTGGATGGCCCAGACTAGCCCGCTCTCATCTGATCTCAGAAGCTAAACAGGGTTGGCCCTTGTTGATCCTTGGATGGGATACCACCAAGGAATACCAGGGTCATGATGCAGAGGCAGGCAATGGCAAAGCATCTCTGAATGTCTCTTGCCTTGAAAATCCTGCAGCAGGGGTGTCAAACATAAGGCCTGAGGGCCGGATCTGTCCCCTTGAGAGGTGTTATCCTTCTTGCAAACAGCCCCCCCCCATCTGGGTTGGCGAGGCATGTCCTGGCCCCACCAAATGGCATTTTGTCATATCCGACCCTCATAACAATTGAGTTAAACACCCCTACCCTACAGGGTTGTCATAAATTGGCTACAATATGACAGCACTTCCCACCACCAATATGAGATTTTCGCTCTCTTTCCTATGTGCTTAAAACATAATCATGATTCGTCATTGCCTTTGGGAAGAGCATTTTTATCAGCCTCTGGCAGGTCATTCCTGCATTTAAAGCGCACCTTCCTCTTCCTGCTCTGCATTTGGGGGACAGGTAGGTTCATAACAAGCCTCCTGAGTGACGGGGATGGCCGTAATCAGACTAGCTTCTCGGCCCAGACGCTTCTTCTCCTCTTCCTGTTGCAGGTTCTTCAGAATATGCTCCGCTCGCTGATGAGAACGAGACACCGCCCGGGCTGAGAATGACTTCTGTAAGCAAATCATTGGGAAAAAATATATGTGGAGGAGTTGGCTTGGATTTCATACAGTCTTGCTTGTTCAAAGGAGATGCATCATGTTGCAGATACTTAGAGAGGGCTTTTGATATACAACACCCCCCCCTCGTTGTTCCTGAGCAAATGGATGAAACCACAGCATTGGAATCTGCATTTTATTTGAACTAGCTGACTTTTCCTAGAAGCTAAAATGACTAAACTGAGGCTCTCATATCTTGGTCATATTATGACAGGGGTTTCAAACATATGTCCCTCAGGCCGGATCTGACCCCTTGAGAGCTCTTATCCTGCCCATGAGCCAGCCAAGGCAGCCACCATCACCCATTCTCAATCTGGTCTGGCAAGGCATGGCCCTGCCCAACCAAGTGACATTGATGTCATAGCCAGCCCTCATAACAATTGAGTTCAACACCACTGCATTATGAGAAGACAAGAGTCACTGGAAAAGACAATCATGCTAGGAAAAGTGGAAGACTCAACATGAGATGGACTGACTCTGTAAAGGAAGCCACGGACCTCAGTTTGCAAGACCTGAGCAAAGCTGTTAATGATAGGACATTTTGGAGGACATTAATTCATAGGGTCGCCACGAGTCGGAAACGACTTGACGGCACTTAACCCATACACACAAGTGAAGATGTTGGACTCTCTGCTGTCATTTGTTGTAGAATGGCTTAGCCAGTACTTTACAACTTGAAGCCCCTGCTCAAGACAGAGGTGTTTCCTATAAAATCCTACATAGTGTGGGGCTGCCTATGAGCTTCATCTAGTGAAATGCCCCCAAACTAGAAGATCAGAGGAGGTGCAGAAGAGTATGAGAATAGGGCAGCCCTTTTCAATTATGGCCTTAGAATTCATTGCCGGGTGATACCTGGCAGCACAAGCCAAAAACATTTTAGAAATCAATATACACAGGGATAACTAATTGCTGTTATCCTGCTTTTCCTCTAAGTAGCTTAGGGTGGCATTAGAGTTGCCAATCTCCAGGTGGTGGGGAGAAAAATGCACCACTGTATTGGTATCAATAGATTTGGAAATTAGTACAGGAGCGAGACAAAATTTAACAAAAGTGCAAAATAGTTTATAATGTGCTAATAATCACAAACAACAACATCACAATGGATAGACAAGACCTACAATATCATAAAGTGACAAGTGATCAAGTGCACACAAAAAAGTAACATTTCTCAAAAGTCTCTGGAAAGAGTACTATAGGTTTTGAGGAAATATTTCAGATGTCTTGCTGAAGCCAATTTCTAAACCAGGATACAGCCATTTCAAATTCTTGTTGGGTAATTCTTCATCAGTCCTTCAATAGATGGTCTTCTCAAATTCATATATTTCCATTAATACTACACTGTATTACTACACTGCATACTTACCCCAATGGGGACACTTTGAAGCAACCTACAATGTATTAATGGAAATATATGAATTTGAGAAGACCATTTAAAAATAATAAAATATTATTTAAAAAAAGAATGGGAAGAAAAGGGGATTGCACCCCCTGGCCCCTCTCACTTGACTGAAGGCCTGCTCTCGCAATCCTGGAGCAGGTCCCATTACTTCCTCCCTGGCCTGTAGTGGGGTCCCAGCCTCCTCTTCCTTGCCCTCCATATGGTCTAGCCTATTAGAGTAGGGCTGAGCCAGTTCCTAACACCCTGCTCTCCCTGTGATAGGTTCTCCCTGGGCCTGCTTGCAGGCCCCTGACTGGCTGACCCAGGAGGCCGGTCAGAGTGGAAATTCCTACCAGCTGGCCAGGGGTTGCCTCCCATGGGTCTTCCTGTTCCAAATCAGTTCCCATTAGGCTTTCCACCTCTGGATTAGGAAATTCCTGGAGATTTGGGGGTTGGATCCTGAGGAAGGCGGGGTTTGGAGAGGGAAGGGACTTCAATGCCATAGAGTCCAATGGCCAAAGTGGCCATTTTCTCCAAGGTCACTGATTTCGATCATCTGGAGATCAGCTGTAATAGCAAGGAGATCTCCAGCCACCAGATGGAAATTGGCAACCCTAGTTCCCATGCTGCTGGTTCTTCTCCCTTCCCACTGGCCGCCTGCTTCTCCTGGTGAAGGGGCCCTGTCATGCCCACTGCCATCTCCTCTGTTGCAGGGCTGGTCTTCTGGGGCCCCTGCTAACTGCAGTGAGTCCAGGGCTGCTACTGGCGCGGCTCCTGCCAGTCACTTTTCCATTGGGGGGACTCTAGTGCCTAGGGAGGGCCAGCAGTGAGTCCAGGGCCAGGCCCATCCTCAGACAGCTTCTCTCACACAAACCTCTCAATATGATGATAGTAACTTCACATTAAAAAAAATTAAATATTCTTCCTCTGAGGGTATTTTTACTTACGGACTGGTCTTCATTGATTGGGTCCTGCACACTCCCACCGCACTGTGGAACCCACGGAGGATCGAACATGGGCACGGAGGGCATTCCCAGCACTGGGGACGGCAGGGTGAAGTTAATGCTGGGTGGAGGAATCTGTGGAAGCAAACCAAGAAAAAATGAACACCAAGTCAGGAGGTCGGTTGGCGTAGCAACACAGGGCTTCTGTTCATACTTGAAGATCTTCTCTTGACAGAACGAGTAGAAGAAGAAGGATTGGTTTTTATATCCCGCTTTTCTCTACCTTTTAAGGAGACTCAAACTGGTTTTCCATCGCCTTCCCTTCCTCTCCCCACAGCAGGCACCTTGGGAGGTAGGTGGGGCTGAGAAGGTTCGGAGAGAACTGTGACTAGCCCAAGGTCACCCAGCAGGCTTCATGTGGAGGCATGGGGAATCAAACCCAGTTCACCAAATTAGAGTCTGCCGTTCATGTGGAGGAGTGAGGAATCAAACCTGGTTCTCCAGATTAGTGTCCACCGCTCATGTGGAGGAGTGGGGAATCAAACCCAGTTCTCCAGACAAGAGTCCACTACTTCTAACCACTACACCACGCTGTCCCTGACAGACCATTTAATGCTATCCATGGAATAATGCAGGAGGGAACATAGCTCTGAGGGATAGCATCTCCTTTGCATGCAGAAAGTCCCAGGTTCAATCCCCAGCACCTACGGTTAAAAGAACTGAGTGATGTGAAAGACCTCCACCTCAAACCTTGGACAGCCTGAGAAGACACAGCTGACCCTGATAGACGAATGGTTTGATGCAATATTTATTGATTTATTATTAAAACATTTTATACCTTGCCTTTCCTTGTGGTTCAAGAAAGCTTACAATAATAGTGAATACATGAACACACATGAAGCTGCCTTATTTATTCATTCATTACTCTTAAATCCTGCTCTCCCCAGCAAAGTCAGGCTCCTATCCAGCCCTTGTAACAAATGAGTTCAACACCTGTTTTAGACTGTATCAAGATGATGATTGGGCTAATTGCAGCCATTTTTCAGAAAGTGTGTTGTTCCTTATTAAATCAGAATTTCATTCTTGTTCTGCCTTAACCGCTGTCATATGTCAAGTGGCTGTAAACGAGTAATGGTGCTTTGGGTGGGGAATGATAGGCATCTGTGCCTCAATCAACTCTGAATTGTATCGTTCCATGTCGTCGTTTACCTTAAAGATCTGCTGAGCTCCTTCCTCCATCCGAGGCCAGACCTGATATCTGAACCTCCAGAGGGTGTGGAACTTGAGAATAGCATTCAGTCTTTGCACGGCCTCAGGATGATGGAATTCAGACATTAGCATATCCGATACCGCCTCGGGCACTTTCACGGCACACAGAAGGAACATGGCAGCTACAAGAAGCAAATGTTTTCGGAACTGGTTTCTTTCACAGACTGGAGATATTATTTTACAGTTTAAAAGTAATCGGGCCGATGCCAAAACGTATTGGATGGAAGTGATTTAAATCATATCCAGCGGCCTTGAAATTGTTATTCCAGTAAGACCGGAAACAATTTTCTTAAATTATTTCCCAGCTAAATCAAAGGATATTCGAGTTATGTTTTTCCATATACTAGCAGTTGCTAGAACAAAATCTGCAAGATATTGGAAAAGCAATACATTCCATGATTTAAATAATTGGCTTGATAAGGTTAAAGAAACCTATGCTTTAATTAAGTTGACATATTATAACAACGAGAAAAATATGGAAGAACTGGACGCTCGCTGGAATTTAACAATTTCAAGGATACAAAAAACAATCTGTAAATCGCAGAGAGAGAGTAATGTAATAATCATGTGGATTTTAAATAAATAGATAGAGTATTGCTTGGTTCACTGTTATGAGTATTTTAGTTATATTAGCAGCAGGGTTTTAGTTTCTTTTCAAGAATTTGTATTATGAGTATTTTAGTAGTGTTATATTTCCATTTTCTTTTATTGTTATATTCTCATTTTCTCTTAATAAAAAGAAAAAAAGGCGGGGAGAAAAGCAATGGGGCTGGTGGTTTCATTATCAGATCCAGTATAAAATAGGCAGCTACCATAGGTCTCTTCACTTGTGATCTACTTCCTATGTGGAAATAGGGTTGCCAATCTAGAGGAGGAGGACGGAGTTCTCCAGGAATTATATACCTGCTGAGTTCCTGTCTCTCCCCAACCTAGCTCTTTTCATGCTCCACCCCCAAATCTCCTGGAATTTCCCAAGTTGGAGTTGACAGCCCTATGTGGCTTTTTTAGGTGATGGGTGACCCCTTCGGGGGCCCATAAAATTTGACTCCCTGTCCCAAACTTTACCAAAATTTGGGGTTCCTGCAAGGAGAGTCCCTTGCAGCTATCCTGAAAATTTGGCGTCTCTACCTTGAAAAACACCTCTCCAGAGCTCCTCAAAAAAAATTCCATATATACTATAATGGACCCAAATTTTTGGGGAAACCTGGAAATAAAGCCAAAATACCCATTTACCAGTATTTGATTTATTCCGGCTTTCTTGAAAAAAATTGGGTTCAATAAACCCAACCCGAAATTTACTGAATTTTTTTTTTTTGCACAGCCTTACTTTTGACTGAACGATGCAGGATCCAAGGCTGGGCAGGAGCTATCGTAGCAGTCCGTATCAGCACCGCATGCGCAAGCACACCCTTACCTGCTGCACCAGCCATGTGCTCATCCATGCTGAGCAGCAACTCCCAGGCGGCTGGCTGGATGTCCCCGTACATCTCCTCCGTGAGAATGGGAGCTGCCTTGATCAGCAGTGACAACGGGGCTGGAGAGAGACTCATCACCTGCGGGAAATCAAAGTGTCCAACGCGACAGGAACGATAGAAGAAGAAGAAGAAGAAGAAGAAGAAGAAGAAGAAGAAGAAGAAGAAGAAGAAGAAGAAGAAGAAGAAAGAAGAGTTGGTTTTTATATGCTGACTTTCTCGACCACTTAAGTGAGACTCAAACCCGCTTACAATTACCTTCCCTTCCCCTCCCCACAACAGACACCCTGTGAGGTAGGTGGGGCTGAGAAAGCTGTGACTAGCCCAAGGTCACCCAGCTGGCTTCGTGTGGAGGAGTGAGGAAACAAATCCAGTTCACCAGATTAGAGTCCGCTGCTCATGTGGAGGAGTGGGGAATCAAACCCGGTTCTCCAGATCAGACTCCACTGCTCCAAACCACCGCTCTTAACCACTACACCACGCTGGCTCAATAAAGAAATGTAAGGGCTTTAAGAGCACCTTCAAGTTCCACTGAGCTTATTCAAGTTTGTTAAGGACAGGGGCGGTGTCAACATGCCCTCTAGCGGGGCAGCTGCCAGGGCCCAGGGCTTCCAGCAGGGCCCACTACCAAGTCTAATTAATGCTATCATCTCTATGATTTGGCAGCTGGATTTGGCAAGTCTAATAAACGCTATCATTTCTCTGCTTCCCAGGAATAAAATAAGAAGAAAATATAGTTTTGAAAAGGAAAAAGACTGAGGAGCTGAAGATTCCTGGCACTGCTAATTCTTTACCCAGGAGACACTCTTGTGTGTGTAAAGTGCCGTCAAGTCGCAGCTGACTTATGGCAACCCAGTAGGGTTTTCAAGGCAAAAGACTAACAGAGGTGGTTTGCCAGTGCCTTCCTCTACACATCAACCCTGGTATTCCTTGGTGGTCTCCCATCCAAATACTAACCAGGGCTGATGACCCTGCTTAGTTTCTGAGATCTGATAAGATCAGACTAGCCTGAGGCCATCCAGGGCAGGGCGGGGGAAACTCTAATTGAGGGGTAAAAAAAAAAAACCCAGCTAGATTTGAGTCCAGTAGCCCATCAGAGGCCATTAAGACTTTTGCAGTAAAACACCTTTTGCAGTAAAACAGCTTTGATGAAGGGAACTTTGATTCGCAAAAGCTTATATCACAAAAATCTTTTCCCCCCTAGTCATTAAAATACAAATAAACACACCATACACCCCAATGGAACAAAAACACAACACAATACAAGCATTCAAAGAATATACCAAAAGATGGTTTAGTTGGGTGATCATATAATATTTTGTTTTTATCCTGATTTCTCCCTTATAATAATTTTAATTTATTATGTGTACCCCAAAAATCTTGTTGGGCTCTAGGGGGCTACTGCACTCAAATGTAGCTGTTCTATTCCAGGCCAACATGTCTATCCTGAGAAACTATCTAAAATTAAGAAGATACTCTCCTTACTTGGTGCCGGATGTATTTCAGCATCCCAGAATCCTTCTTTCCTTCCAGATTGGAATCTATCACTCTTTTCTTCAGGGAGGGTGTCCTCAGGCACGACTTGTCCAAGCACTAGAAGAGAAACAGCTTTGAAATTTAGGGAGGTGGCTTACTAGAGAAGAATCAGAATTTTCTTTGTCTCTAATAGGGCTGTGCAAAAAAATTTGATACATTTTGGGTTCAGGTTTATTGGACCAGAGGTTTTTTTGGGGGGAAATGGGTATTCCAGTTTTGTTTAAGTTGTCCCGAAAACATTCAGGTCCATGTAAGGTATGAAATTTTTTGGGAAGTTCCTGTGGGGCATTTTTAGAGGTAGAGTTTCGAAATTTCCAGGTACAGTTTCAAAATTTAGAGGTAGAGTTTCAAAATTTTCACAAAGCTTTTCTATAGAGAAGGGGGCAACCCCTTCAGGGCCCATAATATCAGACCCCCTGTCCCAAACTTTTCAAACTCCAGGGTTCATGCAAGGAGAGTCCTTTGCAGCTACCCTGAAAATTTGGTAAGTCTACCTCTAAAAATGCCCCCACAGAGCTCCTAAAAAAATTCAGCTGATTTGGCAATTGACTATCTAGCTTAGGCTTTATTCTCTATTTCAATATTTGGCCCCAAAGAAACCCAGAAAAAGCCAAAATGCTTCTTTTTGGGTTAATTTTTGGTCAGTAAACCCAATAAGCACAGCCCTAGTCTCTAAGCAATAATAGTCAACCAGGTTTTTTCCCCTCCCCAGGTCTCTCAGCCATATGATAGAGATCTGAACACACTGGAAAAGTGGGCAGATGTGAACAAGATGCAATTCAACAAGAATAAGCGCTGAGTTCTACATTTGGGTAACAAAAATGAGGGACATGCATACTGGATGGGGGATATACTTCTTGGTAGAACTATATGTGAACAAGATATTAGGGTACGAGTGGACCATAAGCTAAATATGAGCAGCCAGTGTGACGAAGCGACAAAAAAAGCTAATGCGATCTTGGGGTGCATCAACAGAGACATAACATCCAAATTGCAAGATGTCCTAGTTCTGCTGTACACTGCATTGGTCAGGCCACACAAGGAGAATTGTGTGTAGTTCTGGAGCATCACTTCAAAAAGGATGTGAATAGAATGGAGCTGTTACAGAGCAGAGCGACGAGGATGATCAGGGGCCTGGAGTCCAAGACCCATGAGGAAAGGCTGAGGGAGTTGGGAATGTTTAGTCTGGAGAAGAGGAAGTTGAGGGGGACATGACTGCTCTCTTTAAGTATCTGAAGGGCTGTCACTTAGAGGAGGGCAGGGAGCTGTTCCTGTTGGCAGCAGAGGATAGGATTCGCAATAATGGGTTTAAATTGTGGGCGGAAAGGTACCAGCTGGATATTAGGAAAAAGTTTTTTATAGTAAAAATTGTTCAACAGTGGAACCAGCTACCTAGGGAGGTGGTGAGCTCCCCCTCACTGGCAGTCTTTAAGCATAGGCTGGACAAACACTTGTCAAGAATGCTCTAGAATGCTCTAGGCCAGTGATTCTCAAAGAGGGCAGTATCCCCTCTGGGGAGTGGTGGGATTACCTGGGGGCACTAAGAGGCAAGGGGGAAGCAGGGGGCGCTAGAGATGGGCCCCTTCAACTGTGTTGTTGGATAGGGTAGGGGGCAGTGGGGTTGAGTTTGTGGAACCAAGGGGGGGTGGCCCAAAAAGTTTGGAAACCACTGCTCTAGACTGATCCTGCATTGAGCAAGGGGTTGGGCTAGATGGCCTGTATGCCCCCTTTCAACTCTTCTGATTCTAAGATCCACAAATGAGGTCAACCCAAAGGAGAACTGGAGAAGCCGTTCATTGGCAGCCTTACCTCTTTCTGTTTTTTGCCCCGAGCCACATGGTTCAGGGCGTTGTTCTCTCGGAGGGAGTCCACGGTGTCTCCATAAAGGAGCTTGATGGCCCGCACCAGACGTGCACAGGAGCGGCTGTGGTGGAGGTAGCAGTGAGGGTGGCAGTAGTCAGTGTGGGTGCAAATGAAACTCTGCTGGTTGCAAAGCAGGATCATCACCTGGAACACACAAGGTGCCCAGAGGGGTTAGCAGAGTTGCAAGAACCAGGCTTGGCCAAGAAAGCCCAAACCTTCCAGAGTAGGGCTGGAGTGTGGCCTGGAGATCTACCAGAATTCCACTTCATCTCCAGAGTACAGAGATAAGTTCCTCTGGATAAAAAGGTTGCTTTGGAAGGTGGTCTCTATGGCATTGAACTTCACTGCGGTCTCTGTCCTCCCCAGGGTAAACCCCCAAACCTTTAGGGATTTCACAACCTGGAGCTGGCAACTCTACCACCCTACTGCCCCCCCCCCCCGCGGGTGAACAGGGGAGAACCTAGAAACCCTGGGGGTGAACTATAAGGAATTATACCTCGATGAGGTCCCTCCCCTCCACATACCCAGCCTTCCTCAGGTTCCACCCTTAAATGTCCAGGAATTTCCCAGCCCCAAATTGCCCGAAGATGCTACTACTGGAGACATGAAAGGGTTAAAGTTGCATGCAGTTTAACTTGTGTGCAGGTCTGCAAAGGTTGAAGACCACTGTTCTAGATCAAAGCTTCTTAAACTGTGGGTCGCGACCCCATATGGGGTCACATAACTGAACGTAGGGGTGGCGAAAATTCTGGCAACAGTAAAAGGTTTCTTTATGATTTATTATCAGTAAATGTTTGATTTGTATACCTATTTTACATACCTATATACCCAGGGTCGCATAAAAATTTCTCGCGGCAAAAGGGGGTTGCGAATGGAAAAAGTTTAAGAAGCCCTGTGCTAGGACCATCTGTGAATGCTCAGCATTTCTCCTGCAACCAGAAATTCTAGGCCAGCAACAGCATCCTTTACTTACATGTAGCCAGGACATATTCCGATGGTAGTTTTCTTCTGTGCCGGTGTTACTCAGCACTTCTGGTTCTATGCTGGGTTCGCTTGTGCTCCACGGGCTGCCTTCTTCAAAAGCAAAAGACACATGCAAAAGTGGTTATCTTCCGACGCTACCTGCATGTTTTTAACCTAAGGTGTATGCTTGTAAACCAGGCCAGTTGGTAGATATCGCCTAATGCTGCTCCTTCGCATGCTGGAGGGTGCCAAAATTTCGTGCTTTAACCACCTCAGCCAAGTAGCTCCAAATGGAACTTAAAGGATTTAAAACCATTCCTTTAATGGCCAACCCCACTGCCGCCACCAACTTGCCCCTTTTCTATGCCCTTCTTTATTAGCTGGACTGGTAATTACAAGCATAATTCTTAACTACCATCCATCGGACAACTAATCAGGGGCGAGCATTGCTCCCTTTTTTCTGGAAGAGGGGAGGGTCAGTAGAGTGGAAGGAAAATCCTCGCATCATCAAGATGCTCGAAATTATTGGTTTCAGTGATCTGCATTGACTGGGCTCTGTGTTTTCGTTTTTGTATTTTTTTAAGTCAGCAAATATATAACCCCTGCAGCTACAGTACATTGGCTACAGCTGCATCCGCCACAAACAAGTTACAGCCATATTAGGGCCTGTCGGAGGATGAAAGGGGAAAAATCCTGACCCCTACTAGAGAACAAAGGCCGGGGAGTGCTCACTCTGACCCCAGAGGTTCCCGAATTTGTCGACTGCCAAAGGGCCGCCCAATTTTGCCAGACCTTGAGCTCAGAGTTTGCCGACTGGGGGCTGTTACATTAAAGCTAGGAAAGACTTGACTTAATCCAACTGGTGGTTCTCCACCCCCCCATTTTGAAGAGGACAGGTAGCTAGCGAAGCTCTAGTTTCCCTGCCGAAGAGAAAGAGCATGGGCAATGCCACTGAGACCAGCAAAGTGAGAGAGGTTCAAGTTCAGGGTTTCTCTGTTCCTGACTTCTTCTTTTTCTATAAGAGAACTCCAGAGGTAGTCATAGTTTGGAGGTTCGCAAGCACACATATATTTATATCTCATACAACGCAGGATATATACACCCACTGTATATATACATAGGTCTGTGCACAGTGCATAACATTGATATGAGATATGTATATATATATCACGATATCATCGATATCATATATGCCGCACATATATAATCGATGACACTTTTATATATACCTTCCTAAGCGTGGCATGCATTCCGTTGGCAAATGCCTGCATACTGAGTCCATGCACCAGACATTTAAGGGGACTTGACATCCTCGGAGTGGAACGGAACAGACTACCTAGTGCACCGGGGGCCCAGATTCAAACTGGGTCCTCGCCGGGCATTTAAGTCATGCAGAAAGTGTGAACTCCTGGATTCAGCTGGGTCTAGATGGAGGTCTGCCTGGCCTACCAGCCCTTCTCCTGCTTTCAAGGGGTTTCCTCTCCTAGGTGAGCGCAGGTCGCTCGCAAGCTCAAGATGCGGCTCCATCCTCCCGTTCCCTTTTTCGAGCCCGGCTCATCTATGTTACCTATGTCAGTGACAGTGTCCCTGCTGTGGGACAGCTGAAGGTCCTCATTCTCAGACTCTGAGTCCTGACGGGATAACTTGGTGCTCTTTAGGCTGCCGGCCCGGCGAATGCTGGACAGGGAACCCCCTTTCTTCACCCGGAAACTGCGGGTTCCTTTTATCTGGAGCAAGCGGGAGCCTCCTATCCTGATCTTCCTGCTGGGAACTGCATTAAAAGAATAAAAGAGGACTTTTTCCCCCTTAATTTCCCCCGATTTAGAGATATAATAAATATAGAAATTGTCGTTGTAATCGTCGTTATACTCTTAACCCACCCCACCTCCCACCCCTGATTTGCAGCCCCCTTTTCCTTCTCTCGAGGAAGACCGGCAAAAGGCTCCCTCCAAAGCCAACGCCAATGCAGCTCCGTTAATCATCCAGTCCGGGACGCCTTCCAGGAAGGCAAGAACACGTTTCGTGTGGATTCCTCAGATACTCGTTACCCCCTAAATGCAGCCATTAGGATCAAGGAAACACAGGGTACGATGCGAAGCTGGAAGCCCCATGGCTCAACAAAGAAAGTGACTCTTTGCGTCCAACAAGTTGCTCCAGATTTGTCCGGGAGCAAGCCGAAGGACCAAATTGTCCTATTTCGGTGTCTGCCAAAACGACTTTTGCTATTGCACCTACACCAATTACAGACAAGGCCTAGGGCGAGACTACCCTCCTGCTAGCCCAGGGGTGTTCAGACCTTGTTACAGGATCATTAAGAATCCAATCATGCAGCCATCAAGATTGGAAATAGGCTGCCCGCTTCCTTCAGCTAGGAGTCAGCTTCGCTTATCCGGTGCGGACATTACCTTTCCATTAATCGCCGTCTTTGTACCTGAAATCCCCCAGAGTTCTACAGAGAAAGTAACAACACGTGGTCCTGCTCATTTGGACAGATCAGAAGCTTTCAGGCATTAAAGACATCTGTGGATGTTGCTGCTGGTTCATGAGCACGTAAATATGGGATGGGTAGAAGCAACGATCGATCGTTTGCATGTTGTTCTCCACTTAGCTTTAATGCAGCACATGGCATTAAGCAAGTCCAAATGTTGCAACACTCAGTCGAACTTAAAAGATATAGTGCCAGTGTAGTGGTTAGAGTGTCGGACTAGGATCTGGGGGACCCAGGTTCGAATCCCTGCTCTGCCATGGAAGCTTGCTGGGTGACCTTGGGCCAGTTACATTATCAGAGCCTAACCTACCTCACCAGGGTTGTTGGGAGGATAAAATGGAAGAGAGGAGAACAACGTCAGCTAATTAGGTCCCCATCATGGAGAAAGTCGGGATATCAACAAAGTAAATAAATAAATATATGAACATACTTCCTAGGGGCAATGTGGATAAATTATAGGTCTATCTGTTTTTTTAAGGGTGAAGGGAAGAGCTGAGGAAAGATATATCTAGATATCATAGATCAGGGTTTGGGAAGATGATTTCTACCGATTTGATATTGGAGAGACAGAACAGCCAGGAAATATCTTGGCCTGAGTGAGGTCAAGTGAAGCAAAATGTGTGTATGTGGCGGGGAGGGGGGGGGGACTCTGTCCAGGAGCTCTTTCCATTTACTGATCACCAGATCAAGGCCACAGGATGCTACACCTGTGACACTGACTCACCTTTTTACTATGCCCTCAAAAGCTACAATGTGAGGTTTGTTTAGATCCAATATGTTTCCAACAGTAAATACGACCTTAGAGCTAATTCACACACAGTATTTCTGCAGTCATTCATGAAAGTGTGTGAACATGAGAAAAGCACCAAATAGCTTCCCAACAGGCCTATAATCTCACACAGCTTGTTAGAGAACTAATTGTGTATATTATGCTATCTGCATGGGTGTGCAAACAAGGAAGGGGCTGATAGAAGTCCTTTCAGGTCTACGGACTTGAGTGCAGAAAGCACACATATTCTCACCACTGTTGTAGCCCAATGGAGCATTATGTAGGGCATCTAATAATGCCTTTAGAGGTATTGCTAACTTTGGAAATCCTTTACAATTATATGCAAAGAAACCCCCAGGGTTCCTTGAGTTATTTGGAGATAGAGATTAGAGAATCACGGTAGGACATCTCTAGTAACTATTAAAATGAAATTCAAGATCACAAACAGACAATGTGCAGCAGATTTATTGAGCCCCAAGTAGGCCACCTTGCATGGTGGGTGGACTATATTTGGCTTGGCAAAGGCTTGTCGTAAGATTTAGGCTTAAGTGCTAAATGGGGAACCACGATCTCTTGGTAAGGTTGCATAGGATCAATGTACAGATGCTGGCCATCCTGTTATATTAAATACATAGTTTGAAAGTGTATTGGATAGGCAGGAAGTGATCTGGAAAACTCTGGGGGAGGGATATCAGCAAAAGCTGAAGCAGGCAGCAAAACAATTTCATTGGTGGGTCATAACAAATAAAATGCTGGAAGGTTCTGAACACATGAAGCTGCCTTATACGGAATCAGACCCTCAATCCATTGAAGTCAGTCTTGTCTACTCAGACTGGCAGCGGCTCTCCAGGGTCTCAGGCAGGGGTCTTTCACATCACCTACTTGCTTGGTTCCTTTAACTGGAGATGCCGGGGACTGAACCTGGGACCTTCTGCATATCAAGCAATTGCTCTGCCACTGAGCCACAGTGCCTCTGAGGTCCAGGAGCAGATCTACAGCAGGTTTTCTATTGATAATTAGCACCTATGGGTGGCCCTTATTTGGACTGAATCGATCATAGTATTAAAAAGGGAGAAGGGGCCTAGAGATCTTCCAGCCCAACCCTCTGCACCATGCAGGTTGACCCAAAGCAACCCTGAGAAATAATAATCCAACTTCCCCTTAAACACCTCCAAGAAGGGAGAACCCCCAACCTCTTGGGCAACTGATTCCACCACTGTACTGCCCTTATTGGAGTACGGGTGGATCGTAAGTTAAATATGAGCAGCCAGTGTGATGCAGGGACAGAAAAAGCTAATGCGATCTTGGGGTGCATCAATAGAGGCATAACATCCAAATTGCAAGAGGTCATAGTACCACCATACACTGCATTGGTCAGGCTGCACCTGGAGCATTGTGTGCAGTTCTGTAGGCCTTACTTCAAACAGGATGTGGACAGAATTGAATGGGTGCAGGAGAGCAACGAGGATGATCAGGGGCCTGGAAACCAAGCCCTATGAGGAAAGACTGAGGGAGTTGGGAATGGTCAGTCTGGAGAAGAGGAGGTTGAGGTGGGGGGGCAGGATTGCTCTCTTGAAGTATTTGAAGGGCTGTCACTTAGAGGAGGGAGGAGCTGTTCCTGTGGGTTTAAATTGCGAGAGGAAAGGTACCGGCTGGATATTAGGGGGGCATTTTTTACGGTAAGTGTTGTTTGACAGTGGAATCAGCTACCTAGGGAGGCGGTGAGCTCCCCCTTGCTGGCAGTCTTTAAGCATAGGCTGGACAAGCACTTGTCAGGGATGCTCTCAGTTGATCCTGCATTGGGAGGGGGTTGGACTGGGTGGCCTGTGTGGCCCCTTCCAGCTCTGTGATTCTATTGTTAAGAAGGTTTTCCTAATATCCCATTGATATCTCCCACCCATAATTTAAACCCATTAACACGAGTGCTGTCTCCACTACCAATGTGGGAAGGGGCTGTAGCTAGCTGGAAGAGCCTCCACTTTGTATGCAGAAGGTCCCAGGTTCAATCCTTGACATTTCCAGTTAAAAAGGAGTAGGCGATGTGAAGGACCTCTGCATAAGACCCTGGAGAGTAGACAATACTGACCTTGATAGATCAATAGGCTGATTCAGTACAAGATAGTTTTCTGTGCATGGATAACTGGAAAAGTTACCCATCCTCCTCTAAACGACAGCCCTTCAAATACTTGAAAGGAGTAGCCCTATCTCCCCTCAACCTTCTCGTCGCCAAGCCGAACATTCCCCATTCCCGCGGCCTTTCCTCATAAGACATTCTGCACAATCTTAAACAGAGTTACTCCAGTCTAATCCAACTGAAATGGGCTTAGATTGGGGTAACTGTCCTTAGGATTGCATTGTTAGTTTCCAATTCTCTAATCATCCTAGCTGTCCTCCCCTGGGGCCATGGCATAGAGAAGGGTTTCTAGCTCCAGATCGGGAAATACTGGGAGACTTTGGGGCTGGAGCCTGGGGAGGGTGGGGTTTGGCGTGGGGAGGGACTTCAGTGGGGTATAATGCCATAGAATCCACCTTCCAAAGAGGCCATTTTTCTCCAGGGGAACTGATCTCTGTTGTAATAGCAGGAGATCTCCAGCCACCACCTGGAGGTTGGAAACCGTAACCAAGGGTCTGTTTCTGTATTAGGCATAAGACTCCATTTTCCCTTCCAATTTCCTAACCTGAAATGGCCTCCCAAAAGCTGCTGTTTGTTAAACAGGGGGTGGAGGATACAGGCAATGTACAGGCAATATAAATGTTTTACCTAACATGCATGGATCTTCCAGTGAGTCATCTGGTTTGACCCACACTGTGACTAGATTTATAGGGTTGGATCCTATGACTCTCTTGTGCTACATTGGAGCCTTTCATTGCCTTCTACCAAGGCTTTGTCTAACAGAGACAGACAAAAACAGAGAGACTTTTCTTAATTAGAGGACAATTCTTCATTACAGGAAGTCTTTCTCTCTCAAAAGAAGACTCAGCAAAAGAAAGTCATAGGATCCAACCCAATGTTTTTTGTTAATGGTATTGCAAATCATCTGGCCTGACCTGGATGGCCCAGGCTAGCCTGATCTCGTCAGATCTCAGAAGCTAAGCAGGGTCAGCCCTGGTTAGTATTTGGATGGGAGACCACCAAGGAAGTCCAGGCTTGCTGTGCAGAGGAAGGCACTGGCAAACCACCTCTGTTAGTCTCTTGCCATGAAAACCCCCAAAAAGGGTTGCCATAAGTCGGCTGCGACTTGACGGCACTTTACACACACACACACACACACACACACACACACACACACACACACACACTGCAAATCACAACTTCTTATTCCTTTAAAGCCATTACTGCCTGATTTCTTCATTGCAAAGCCACTGAAAGTGATTTTTGCCATTATTCTATACTGTTATCTCATAACCCGGGGTACCATTTCCGTCCGCAACAGCAGTTTAAGCAACTCTTGACTGCGTTTCGTATTGCAACACTTGAACTGTAACAGAGAATGACAATTCGAGGTTTTGTTGGTCGTTTCGCATGAGATGGCGTTACAAGGACAAACATTCTGCTGCCTGAGCGACCACAGTGAGGTATGTCTTGACGTTACACATCATATTTTGGGAGTAGCCATTGAGAGCCACATAGCAGATGCTCTTTTGTGTGGGTGGCAGCAAAAAAAACTTAGGGAGCAAGCTAATGAATTCTACGACCTGTCGTATCACTTCCGGGTTCGATCTTTGGGAAGAAAGACCTCTCTTTTTTCCATTTGTGGTATAAGACCACATTAAAAGACGACTGGAATGCTTACTTCAGTAAATTTGGTTTCAACACAGTGGATAGGAACATGATCTTAAGTGCTACTGAAACCACAGGCTTGTAGCACCAGTCAACGTACACTGGTTTTCTCTGTTTTTCGACATCCGAGTAGAAAACGTAGAATTTCATTGGATTTTGGCACACCAGATCAGTCTGTGAAAACAGACATCCACTAACATTTCAGTTTGGGGGACCAAACGCAGGCACGCTTCCTCAGAAGTAAATTCTGCCGAAGCGAAGGGGCCTTTGCCGGGTAGAAATGGGCTTAGGACTGAAATCCCCCCCGAAAGAAACTTTCCTTTTTATATTGAGATGCTAGAGACAGTTCAGCCATGTAGCTCCATGGTTTCCTGACTTATAATACAGTAAAGCCCAGCACCAAATATTAGGGAAGGGGAAGACAGTTGAAAGCTTCAGTAGGGTTGACCAACCTTTCTTCTCCTCACAACCCGCGTCGGATTTCAGGGTGTGGCTGCTGCTGTGTAAGGAATCTTTGGAATCATCGTTCTCGTCCAGAACCCCGGCAAAGCTGATCTTCCTCTCATACCTGTGACGATCCATCTCTGGATCCAAGCGCAACCTACAGCTCTCCAGATCCTACAACAATGCGTAAACCACAGAAGTGTGTTCATCGACTAAGGCTTCCTTTTGGTATACAAAAAGCTTCGGGCAGAAATAGACATTGTGGGTAGTTCCATGATCCTTCCCCCCACCCAAATATGGCTGGTGAGGCTGCAAATGTGGCAGATGGCATATTTCACTGTTCTGCCTTGCCCTCACTTTCTGGAGTTGTTTTTATCTCCACTGGAGAAAAACAGTTGTGAGTACCCGTCAGTTTCCCTCATCATAAATAAAAGCAGGTTGGGGGACAATTTTTGAAGGGGAAATTCACATTTCTCTTCCAGCTTTCCACCAAGAAGCACCAGGGTCCATGTTAGGGTTGCCAACCTCCAGGTGGGGCCTGGGGACCTCCCAGAATTGCAACTGGTCTCCAGAGATAGTTCAACTTGAAAAAATGGCGGCTTTGGAAGATGGACTTTATGGCATTATCCCTCCCCAAACCCTTCCCCAAACCATGCCCTCTCGGGGCTCCACCCCCAAATCTCCAGGAATGTCCCAACTCAGAGTTGGCAACTCTAGGCCATGGAGTCCATGGAGTTATCTCATTCACAACAACCATGTAAGGTTAAGCCGAGAAAGAGTGATTCAGGATGCTTCAAAACAGAGTCAAAGTTCAAACTCAGGTCTCCCCACGTGTATAGAGTGCCATCCTAAGCAGAGTTTCACTTTCTGAAGCCCATTTAAGTTGATATGATTAGCAGGATATACCTCTTCTTAGGTTAGCACTGTAATGGATAGAATAGAAACTTGTACAATCATATCAGTCCATACCAAATCCAACATCAAAAACAAAATCCATGTAACACATTTTATCTGACCAACCAATTTAGCACAAAATTGTGACAGTGTAACAATCCTAAAAACATTTTCCTAGGAGTAAGCCCCATTGAATAGACCTGAATCCTGCTAAGTGTTTTTAGGATTATCCTAAGCAGAGTTACATCCTTCAAAACCTATTGATTTAAATGGACTTAGAAGCGTATGACTCTGCTTAGCCTGTTAGCTACCAAACCATAGTAGTTCTCATTTTTGTAGTGGCTTTTGACACTTCAATTCAAGCCCCTCTGACTTTACCAACATTGCAATCGATTTTAGTTCATTTTCAACTTCCAGACCTTGGGTTGAGAAGAAATTATAGATGAGGGTGATACCAGGGCAGGTAATCAGTTATTATCATGCATGCATTTTCGGACAGTCAGAGGTTGCCTCGCTCTCCCTGAGCGTTTCTGCATGTTTTGTCCATATTTTCTGGATGCTTAAAAGGCCATTTAAAAGATTTGTGATTAAAATCCCCACCAACTGAGTCTATTCTGTTTAAGTGTAATGGCAGTTTTTATTTCGAAGATTAGCATGTTTTAATTTTGGATATTTTTTTTCTTAATTGTGTTAAAAGTTGCATACAAAAAAATGAGAGTTATCCTGCTGATTAAAGAGCAACACTAATTTAATTTGACAGTGTAGTATAAGGCATGGTTGCCCACTATCCACAAACAAATACACAAAAAAAACCAAAATTTGCTGCCCTTTAAAACAGCTAGATTAGATTCCAGTGGCATCAAAAAGACTAAGGTCATTTATGCATGGGAGTTTTACCGGAGGTTCATTGCTTGCTGGACCCACACTTTCCTGTTGGGAATCTATGCACCAGCAGTCTCCAAACTCAAATCAAGTCCCTGCTCCTTGAAATGCTGCTTTGTAACTGGCTTACTTTGTAGTACTTAATGTGAGAGAAAATCCCCCCCACCCAATTGCCAAATAAAAAGGCATTTTAAGAAGAAAAAACTGAGCAATCTCAAAGGAGGGGGGCGAGGAGAAATCCAAATCTTAAAAAGCCTTTCTTTTGCTCAAAAAGAGCTCAGAGGAAGCATTTGAATCCCCGCCTCTTTATATCCTGCTTTGTAACTGGCTGTGAAAGAAACCAAGCTTGCATGCCCCGCGCTTTGCATTATGCATGGTAGGGTTGCCAGGTCTTTGGAAAAGTGAACATTAGGAGGACCAAGAGGAGAAAAAGATGGATTAATGTAGTCTTGGCAGTTAAAGTTTTTTTTTTTTTTAAAGGAATCAACTTGTTAGCTGCTTAGTCCTTTGAGCAAGAAGGAGCAAGTCAAAGAAGTTCAGTTTAGAAAAAAACATTCCCTTTTGAAAGTAGCTTTTATTTTACATTGGATTCAACTCTACGTCTCAAAAATATTAATTATATGTTATTCTGTTGCTAGTTTAGCATTCAAAAAGCAGGCTTTCTCACTCCACCTAATTGTCTTGAAAAACAGCAGGATCTTGAATCTGTCAGATTTTTAATCAGCTTAATATTTAGTTGACAAAAAAAGCTTAGCTTCCCGCTGGCCCTAATTACTTACAAAGTTTTTGATTCCAAATGTAATTACTGCAGCGCATCTGGTATTATTCTGTATTCTCATGCAGTTGTTGACTGAATTAATCATCAGGCAAACAAATAATTTACAAACACAAGTGGCAAAGTTCCATTTCTGTTCCATCCTTCTTTAGTATTTATATTTTAACAAATCCCATATTTGAACAACACTTTTGGAACCCTGGAAAATTGCCAGTCATAACTTGCCATACTAAAATTCACAAATTTTACACCCTGTTAATTTGCATCTCGATCAATTTTCTTGTTTTACCACTCACTGCTTAACAATTATATTTTAATGATCACTGTGTACCAAGTTTATGTTCATTTTGCCATACTATTCCATTCCATATCTGGTCTATCTTCTATTGTTGTGAATCTACCTAACCTTCTTGCTCCATTTCTTCTTCACAAGGTAGTTGTGAAAATAAAAACGAGATACGTCTAGATCAGTGGTTCCCAACCTTTTTTTGACCAGGGACCACTAGGGCTTTTTTGTTCGGTGCAGGGACCCCAAGGTTCAAAATAAAAATTCAGAGAATTTGAAAATAAACTTTAATCATAACTGTTAGTTAAACATTAAACTTAGAATAATATTTGAATTTTTTTTTTATAATAGAGAACTTTTAATTGTAAATCAATGTTATTTTTGAGCTTGCATCCTTTTTACAAGCTGGGCAATTCTGGAGCTAATACTGTTGCTCAGAGCTACACAAATATCATCACTTGCTTCCAATCCATTTCTGGTCTTGTTCTTAAGTATAAGCAAAGCAGAAAACCCTTGTTCGCATAAATAAGTTGTGGAGAAGTGCATAAGATATCGCAAGGCGAATCCCCGAACTGTAGGATATGAATTTGCTTTTTTACACCAGAACTCTTCAAGAGAAACGGATTCAAACGCATCCTTACAGTGCCTATCATTTTGGAATTCAATGAGCTCTTCCTGGATTTCTTCTGCAACCTCTTCAACAGCAATACCAAAAGGATTGCGAATCAGCTTTTGGGTATCTTTTGATTCTGTTTGGTTATATTCCAGGAAGTAACAGTGAAATTCATCGACCAGCATTTGCAGATGACTTCTGATGTTGTCTTGTATATTTGCGGTGATCATGTCATCTTTACTATCATCGACCAGTGCTTTTAATGTCACAAACGCAGAATAATTGTTTTCGCCTACCCATAATTGAAGTTTGCAAATAAAGGCACAGAGTTTGTCTTCAAACATAAAAATGTTTCCCACACCTGAAAAAAATTATGTTTCCAGAACCTTGCAACTGTAAGTTTACAGTTTCACGGACCCCTGGTTTAGTTCTCGCGGACCCCTGGTGGTCCACGGACCCCTGGTTGGGAACCAGTGGTCTAGATCATGTCCTGTCCTAAGTCATTTATTCATGGGAGTTTTACCTGAGGTTCATTGCTTGCTAGACCCACACTTTCCTGTTGGGAATCTCTGCACCAGCAGTCTCCAAGCTAAAATCATGTCCCGCCCCTTTAAATGCTGCTTTGTAATTGGCTTACTGTGAGAGAAAATCCCCCCAAACCCAATTGCCACATAAAAACACAGTTTAAGAACAACAACAACAAAAAAACCCCGGAGCAATCTGAAAAGGGGGGTGGGGAGAAATCCAAGACTTGGTTTTTAAAAGCCTTTCTTGTGCTCAGAAAGAGCTCCGAGGAAGCAGGAAGCATTTGAATCCCCACCTCTTTACACGCTGCTTTGTAACTGGCTGTGAGAGAAACCAAGCTTACGTATCCTGCACTTTGCCTTATCCACAGGGATTTCACCCGGGCGGAGCTCAGGGAAGATGGAAGAGTTGGGTTAACAGAGGAATGGGAAGACCTGGACATTGCGAGGGCTGGCAGCGAGTTCATCTCTAATGGATGGAAAACTCATGAATAACTCCAAGGAACAAACAAGACAGATCGGGGGCGAACATGAGTGAAAGTACTCATGCATAAACAACCCTAGACTACTGGGACAAGGAACAAAAAAAACCCTTGCATTGTTCCCCTGCAATTCCCTAATCATATAAATCCATCTGTTCACTCCCCTCTAGACCCAATAACGCTGCATCCCTACTTGCACATAGCCTTCTCCCTTTGAGTAAGATAACCAGGCAAGTAAACTTCTATAAACCAGAAGATAATTTTTTTTCCTTCTTTCAAATAATTTTCTGGCATAGTGCAGGTTTTCTGTAAACAAAGAAGGCTACTAAATGTTGAGTGTCATTTTTGAGTTTTTAGAAGGCCACGCCAGTTCATCAATGGGTCCAAGGCCACCCCAGATACCATTATTTTAGTCTGCCAAGCCACATTTGGGGATCCTTTCCAGCCAGAAAAAGGCCGTGTTCATCTCTCGGTCTTTGATTCTGTACCTGTTAACGCAGATGGTCTCCTGAACTTTACTCGCACATTCTTATTTCTTTGCCCTTTCCAAACTGTTTGCAAGTTAAATTTTGGTCATTCGCTTACCACAAGAGGTTCGGCACGTGGCCTAGGCATATAAGGAAAAGTCTCTCGGAGGAACGTGGTGATTTCTAGGAGAAGCTGACAAGCAGCCATCTTCAGGGCAAAAGGACAACAACATTTGGTGGGGTTCACAGTACCTGAGAAGTGATATATATATATATTTGTTAAGAAAAATAACAATGGTAAAAAAATCTGGATCTGAGAACAGATGGACATCACACATGGTACACAATGCAAGCTCCATATGAAACACTGTGCTCCTTTTATACTACTCTCCTGTTTTGTTTTCTAATGATGTCGTGGGCGCTGTTATCTGATCCCATTCTCTGAAGCGTCTTCTTTTCCCACAACAGAAGGAACCCAAAGGTCTCAAAACCTAACAGTCTTAAAAGCTGCCTCAGAAGTCAAAGGAAGAAGAAGAGTTGGTTTTTATATGCTGACTTTCTCTACCTTTTAAGGGGAATCCAACCGGCTTACAATCTGCTTTTCTTCCTCTCCCCACAACAGACACAACAGTGAGGTAGGTGGGGCTGAGAGAATTCAGAAAGAATTGTGACTAGCCCAAGCTCACCCAGCTGGCTTCATGTGGAGGAGTGGGGAAACCAACCCGGTTCACCACATTAGAGCTCGCCGCTCATATGGAGGAGTGGGGAATCGAACCTGGTTCTCCAGATTAGAGTCCACTAATTTTAACCACTACATGACGCTGACTCACTGAGGAAAGGTCAATTTAACTATTTCCTCTGCAACCGTTTTCCATTCAAAATTTCCCCCTCCTCACATTTTAGTTTTTAAATGAATGTTGGGTGGGGAAATTCTATGGTTGCTAAGTGGCTGGAGAAAAGGATCCTCTTCCTTGAATGGCAGCTCTGTGGGACATTATTTACCAGGGCACATTATTTACCCCCATGCCCTGGAAAGCTTTGGCTGCCAATTATCCATCTAAGTCTCTACTAAAAGGACCGGGCATTTTTCTTCAGGCATGCTGGCAACCCTAGAAGATACGCACCCCTATGCTCTGCATCTAGTTTTTGTTTCCAGATAAATAAACTGAATTACCATGACAGAAGAACTCCTCCCATACCCTTGGGATCAAACGTTGATTCAAGAGTAACATTACAGCCAGTTTGGCCAAGGATATTGAAGGATAGCATTGTATATGTTAATTGTGTTTTTTTAGGCCAGTGTTTGTAAATGTGTGATGCCAACTAATATGGAGAATCCTCCCTCCCTACGCACACACTCATACTCTCGCTGCTTAAGCTAGAGAACCATTTTAACCCATGCAGCAAGCACATTTTATATGTGGATATAAGGTTGCCAGGTCCCTCTTCGTCACCTGCGGGAGGTTTTGGGGCAGAGCCTGAGGAGGGCGGGGTTTGGGGAGAGGGACTTCAATGCCATAGAGTCCAATGGCCAAAGCGGCCCATTTTCTCCAGGGGAACTGATCTCTATCGGCTGGAGATCAGTTGTGATAGCAGGAGATCGCCAGCTAGTACCTGGAGGTTGGAAAAAGAAAAGCTCAGTGCTGTATAGATAATGGAAGAAATCCAGACAACACTCACACAATATATATTAAAGTACTAATTTATAAAGGTGAAGGAAGGTGCAAAAGTGAACAATATATACAACAAGGTAATAACCAGATACACATATAGATATCAATAGCAGTCCAGCAGCAAAAAAGTTCAGTGTATAAATATCCTGGGAGTCAGGTAAGTCAACATCAATTCCTGAGTGTCCTGAGTAACAGGTAAGAAAAAAAATTTAGGAACAAAGTGGACAAGTGATGCACTTGTCCACTTTGAGACCTACATGAATTTCTTCTGGTCCTATGAGACTGTGTTTTTTCCTTGCACTTTATTGATACAAATAGCTGATGAAGCCATGAGCGAAACGTGATTTGGATCTAGACAACACGTCCTAACAGCTTCCCTCCGTGGCTCCTGCCTGGGACTCCGCTTTCCAGCAACTTACAAATTCTAAAGAAGTCCATATTTGAGTAAAAAAAATTTCTTACCTGTTACTCAGGACACTCAGGAATTGACGTTGACTTACCTGACTCCCAGGATATTTATACATTGAACTTTTTTGCTGCTGGACTGCTATTGATATCTATATGTGTATCTGGTTATTACCTTGTTGTATATATTGTTCACTTTTGCACCTTCCTTCACCTTTATAAATTAGTACTTTAATATATATTGTGTGAGTGCTGTCTGGATTTCTTCCAGTACCTGGAGGTTGGCAACCCTAGGGGGATACGAGTAATCCTTGAAGGGTAGTGTTGCCAGCTCCAGGTTGAGAAATACCTGGAGATTTTGGGGGAGGCTTCTGAAGAGGGTGGGGTTTGGTGAAGGGAGGGGCTTCAATGCCATAGAGTCCAATTGCCAAAGCGACCGTTTTCTCCAGGTGAACTAATCTCTATAGGCTGGAGATCAGTTGTAATAGTAGGACATATCTAGTCCTGCTACCTAAAGTCCTGGGAGACTTTGTCAAAAGCCTTTTGGAAATCCAAATACACAATGTCCACAGGCTCATTCCTGGCCACATGCTTACTGACACTTTCAAAAAAAACTCTAGGAAATCCTAGACCAGCTAGACAAACCGCAAACTAACAAGTCACAGGGACCAGACGGTATTCATCCTAGAGTTCTTCAAGAACTCAAATGGGAAATAGCTGAACTCCTAACAAAGCTATGTAACCCAGGTGAGGGTCTTCTCGGTTATGGCACCAAAGCTTTGAAACGCTCTCCCCAAGGAGATTTGTCTGTCCCCCTCTGTTGCTGTCTTTCACCAGCAGGTGAAGACTTTTTTGTTTTGTTTGGCATACCCTCGACGATTCCCTCAATGACCCCTCCTTCCTAACCAAAGTTTTAATTGCTGTTTTACGTTTTGCATGTATTTTAAGCTCTGCTTTTAATTGTTTTAACGATGTATGTTGGGTGTGTGTGTTGATTTTAACGGTTCTAAAATGTGATTTTTATCATGCATGTTTTAAATTGTTAGCCGCCTTGGGGGCCCTCATAAGGCCACAAAGGCAGGATGCAAATTTTGTAAACAAATAAATAAACAAAACTGAGGACAATGGAAATAAGTGTTAGGCTGATTCCTAGGGTTGCCAGCTCCAGGCTGGGAAATACCTGGAGATTTTGGGGGTGGAGTCTGTGGAGGATGGGGTTTAGAGAAGGGTGGGATTTCAATGCCATAGAGTCCAATTGCCAAAAGGCCACTTTCTCCAGGGGAACTGATTTATATCGCCTGGAGATCAGCTGTAATAATGGGAGATCTCCAGCCACCACCTGGAGGTTGGCAACCCTACTGATCCCCCTCCTCCACACATTTAGAAGAAGACATAACACAACAGAGCTACATCTCTCCCATCCACCCTCTCAAAGATGCAATTCTTCCAAAGGATGATTCAGCTGCATGCAATTCGACGCAGAGAAACTCTTTAAGAAGAAGAGTTGGTTTTTATATGCCAACTTTCTCTACCACTTAAGGGAGAATCAAACCGGCTTACAATCACCTTCCCTTCCCCTCCCCCCAAGAGACACCCTGTGAGGTAGGTGGGGTTTAAAGAGCTCTAAGAGAGCTGTGACTAGCCCAAGGTCACCCAGCTGGCTTTATATGGAGTAGGGAATCAAACCTGGTTCTCCAGATCAGACTCCACTACTCCAAACCACTGCTCTTAACCACCACACCACGCTGGCTCTCAAGACGGAGCACATTATGAAGAAGTTATGATCCAAATACGGGTTTAAGAGACACCCCCCCTCATTCCTCTCCTGCTCTTGTTGATTATATCCATACCCCCTCATTGCTCTATTAATTAAGTAATGAATTTAAAATATTTACATGTCTGCCTTTCTCCCACAAACCTCGGGACCCAAGGCCAGTGACAAGAGTGTGAAAATATTTTTAAAATTTGATAAAACAATTAAACATGAAAACAACAAATATAAAATACATTAAACCACATTAAAACACCTATTTTAAACACCTTATTATGGTTAGGGTTCCTAGACACTGGAAGAAGGCTCGGGTGGGGACATAGGGGTGCCAACAACGTTGCCTGCACCGCTACATCACTTCCAGGGGAAACCAGGAAGGGATGTAGGGTCCTTGTAACCTAGGGTTGCCAGCTCCGGGTTGGGAAATCCCTGGAGATTTTGGGGGTGGTGACTGAGGAGGATGGAGTTTTGGGGAGGGGAGGGACTTCAATGCCATAGAGTCCAATTGCCAAAACGGCCATTTTCTCCAGGGGAACTGATCTCTATCAGCTGGAGGATTGAAAGTGCATTATTCAGCACGTGCGAAAGCGCCCTCTGAGTAAGGAAGGGAAGGGAGCTGGCATCTTCTGGCCCAGCCAACCGCATATCCTGAGCACCCGACTCTTTTCTGACTCGAAAACATCTCCTGGAGTCCTTTTCCTGGCTTCCAGTTAAGCAATCTTTACAAACGTCTCACAGCAGAATGAACTCAACAAGCTGACAAACAGTTCTTATGGCGCATTAGACATTCGGTGGAAAAACAGCAGTACATATACACAGGTCAGTACATTGCGGTAGACATAACGCACACACAGAGATGATATTTGAAGGGGATACAGGACTGATAGTTTGTGTAGCCTGCACTCCAGTATCAGGAGGGGATGTGACTTGGTTTGTTTTCACCTTGTCAAATTATACACAGCCATGTAGATTTTTTTAAATCTGTGAGACTGTGGTCCTTTTGAATGGATAAATAATAGTTTCTACCAAGGAATCATGGGGAAGGGGAATATTTTGAATTCCAGGATTCTGTAAACTTTCAGGGGCTGACGCAGATCTATACCCGTCACCCACTTTTTCCTTTCTTTCACTTACACTCAACGGCTCTCTTTGCATATTCAAATATTTTCAGTCTTTTTTAATTACTATTTTGTTTTGGTTAATTTGCAAAGCTATATTTTCCCAAATACGGGGATGGGGGTGTCCCCAGTTTTTATAAAGAATCCTTATGTTGTCTCTCGTTGACCTGGTTTTGCTGATTTCATTATTGGCATGGGAGCCAGGGATTTTACTATTAGATACAGTGGTATTAAGGTTGCATACGTGGTATTCTAGAATACTGTTTTCTGTGTTTAAAAAAACAACAGACATTTAACTGCTGTTTCCCACTAAATCAATTCTCATTTCCCCCACATTTTGGTGCATCTATCTTACTAAAGCGCTTTTCTGCAGGCTTCCTGCAGTTACGTCACGGGGAGGGGCTGTGGCTCAGCGGTAGAGCATCTGCTTGGCATGCAGAAGGTCCCAGGTTCCATCCCCAGCATCTCCAGTTAAAGGGGCTAGGCAGGTAGGTGATGTGAAAGACCTCTGCCTGAGACCCTGGAGAGCCGCTGCCGGTCTGAGTAGACAATACTGACTTTGATGGACCAAGGGTCTGATTCAGTAGAAGGCAGCTTCCTGTGTTCATGTGTCATTCATGCCTTTAAGGTTCCATTCAGGAGGTTTTGTTGTTGTTTTTTAAAGATGAACAGACATCATCTGTGTTGGCGGTCCCACAAAGTCGTAGCTGACTTATGGCGACCCTGTAGGGCAGGGGAGTCGTAAATGCAACTGTTAGGAGAGCCAGACATGATATAAATGTCACTTGGTCGGGCTCGGCCATGAGTACCAAATAAATAGATAAAAACCATAATATGTAACGCCAGATACTGGAGAAACAAACTTTATAAAAGACATAGGCAAAGCCAACTAATGATATTGTTTTTATACTTAAAACACAAACAAGCTTACAACAATAACATTCTTACAGTATTTTCTTTTATTAATAGTCTTATGTTTGTATTTTAAGTAAAAAATAAAGTAAAAAATAATATCATTAACTGACTTTGTATGTGTCTTCTATAAAATTGGTATCTCTGGTCCCTGGCATTATTATTTTTTAATTTTAAACTGGAGGGGTGGCTGCCTTGGCTGGTAAGCCCACAGTGGACTCGCCAGCCCAAATCTGGACTAGGAGGGTGCTGCCTTGGCTAGCAAGCCTGCAGCGGGCTCACCAGCCCAGATAGGATTGCCAGGTACCTCTTCGACACTGGCAGGTGGTTTTGGGGGCAGAGCAAGGAGGGCGAGGTTTGAGAAGGGGAGGGACTTCAATGCCATAGAGTCCAATTGCAAAATCAGCCATTTTCTCCAGGTGGGCTGATCTCTATCGGCTGGAGATCAGTTATAATAGATGGAAATCTCCAGCTAGTACCTGGAGGTTGGCAACCCTAAGCCCAGATCTGGACTGGGAAGGGGGGGCTGCCGCGGCTGGTAAGTAGGGTTTTTGCTGTAGAGTTTTCAAGGCAAGAGACCAAGAGAGGTGGCTTGCCATTGCTTGACTCTGCACAGAAACCCTGGGCTTCCTTGGTGGTCTCCCATCCAAGTGCTAACCAGCCAGGGCCAACCCTGCTTAGCTTCTGAGATCTGACGAGATCAGGCTAGCCTGGCCCATTGAGGTCAGGGCCATCCAAGTCATCCTGTGATATTACTTAATTCACATTCTCACTGCATTGTCATGAAGATCGCCCAGTTTATTACAACCGTGCTTCCAATGGCCATGCTTGTAGCAATCTACCTAGTGTACTTCTTTTGGGTCTCTGCAAAGGGCAACTCTGGTGGGCTCCTTTCTGGATCATGGTCTTTGTGCATAGCAAATAACTTTTTAACTAACTATACCCCGCAATGGGAGAGAAGGTGGCACAGTATAGCCCAGTCTTGTCAGACCTTGGAAGCCAGGGTAGCCAACTTCCAGGTAGTAGCTGGAGATCTCCCGCTATTACAACTGATCTCCAGCCGATAGAGATCAGTTCCCCTGGAGAAAAAGGCTGCTTTGGCAATTGGACTCTATGGCATTGAAGTCCCTTCCCTACCCAAACCCTCCCCTCCTCAGGCTCCACCCCAAAAACCTCCCGCTGGTGGTGAAAAGGGACCTGGCAACCCTATTGGAAGCTAAGCAGGGTTGGTATTTGGATGGGCGGCCACCAAGGAAGACTCTGCAGAAGAAGACAATGGCCAACCACCTCTGCTTCCCACTTGCCTTGAAAGCCCCTTGCTGGAGCTGCCATAAGTCAGCTGAGACTTGGCAGCCCTTTACACACATGCGCCTCAATCACTTTTTTACTAACTACTACACACAAAGGCCATGATCCAGAAAGGAGTCCACAACCAGAGTTTATGAATGCAGGAGACCCAAAACAAGACATCTCCCAATAGCCAGAATTTATAGCTATCTGCCAGTATCTTCATATTCCTCTCAAGCCAACAAAGGAGATCTACAAGCAGAAACAGGCAAACATTAGAAGTTGCTTTACAGGGCAGTCCTAAGTTACACCCTTGTGTTCACTGAAATCTTAGAAGGGTTGGATCTGCTTACGACTGCAGTAGAGGATAAGTCTATCAGAGGAAGACAGGCTGATCAGCGTCTACTAGCAATGGCGAATAAAGGGAACCTACCCATTCAGAGGCCATACACCTCTGAACACCGGGAGGCAACAACAGGAAAAGGCCTCGGCCTCTAGGCCCTGTTGTTGGACCTCCAGAGGAACTGGTTGGCCACTGTGTGAGACAGAATGTTGGACTACAAGGACCGCTGGCCTGATCCAGCAGGGCTCTTCTGATGTTCTTATAGGGGAAAGGCCACGGCCTCTATTCTCTGTTGTTGACCCTTCAGGAGAACTGGTTGGCCACTGTGTGAGACAGGATGCTGGACTAGATGGACCACTGGTCTGATCCAGCAGGACTCGTTTCATGTTCATATGAAGGCCTCGGCCTCTATGCCTTGTTGTTGGTCCTTCAAAGGAACTGGTTGGCCACCGTGTAAGACAGGATGCTGGATAAGATGGACCACTGGTCTGATCCAGCAGGGCTCTTCTGATGTTCTTATCAGGGGAAGGCTTCGGCCTCTATGCCCTGTTGTTGGACCTCCAGAGGAACTGGTTGGCCATTGTGTGAGACAGGACGTTAGACTAGAAGGGCCACTGGCCTGATCCAGCAGGGCTCTTCTAATGTTCTTACAATCACTGCTATTGGACCACCTAGTCTAGTGTTTTCTATTCTGATCAGCAGTACCTCTTAAATTTCCTGGACAGGCAGGCCTTTGCCAGCCCTATTACCATAGCTCTTTCCAGTTAAAGGTTCCCAGGAAAGGAAATGTTTGGACTGTAAGGTGTGCATTTTATCACTGAGAAGATTCAGAGAGATATCTAGATGTGTTTCTCTGTCTGCTTGAAATCCAGGCGTCCCGGGACTCACTGAATGTAACCTCCAGATGCCAATAGGGGATGGGCATCCCTATCCAGAACCATGAGCTGTCTCAACAACAATTTGCAAAGACGAGAACTATCCTGGGCCCAATTTAAATACTAAAATGTTTTGCATTTGATTGGTTTATGGATCTTATTCCTTTTATGAAGTTGTCGTTTTTTGTTTTTTTGTTTTTTTAATTAATGCACAATGCATTACATCCAGGCAAAGAAAGAAGAAGTTGGTTTTTATATGCCGACTTTCTCTACCACTTAAGGGAGACTCAAACCGGCTTACAAGCACCTTCCCTCCCCACAACAGACACCCTGTGAGGTAAGTGGGGCTGAGAGAGCTCTAAGAGCGCTGTGACAAGGTCACCCAGCTGGCTTCGTGTGGAGGACAGGAGAAACAAATCCAGTTCACCAGATTAGCCTCCGCCGCTCACATGTAAAAGTGGGGAATCAAACCCGGTTCTCCAGATCAGACTTCACCACTCCAACCACAGCTCTTAACCACTACACCAAGCTGGGAAGTAAGGGAGATAAGTGCAGAATACAGCGGGGTGAAAAGGGAATGAAAGAGAGAAGAATAAAATTAAGTGTTCCTAAAGCAGAGATTCTTACAAGCGGGGGTTCTTGTAGTAAAGGGAGTCTCCTTACTGTCATCTAAAAAGTCTTCCTCCTCATCCTCTTTCCTCAGCCTCCGCTTGGTCTCCTCGTCATAAATGAGCCCCAGCAAATTAGCCGGGCTCTCGCTTTCACAGTGGCAGAGCTCGTTGAGGCGGGCTCCGATGACCTGCCAGCAGAAACCAAAGTCAAGAAGAAAAGTCAAGAAGTGTTACTAGGGTTGCCAACCTCCAGGCAGTGGCTGGAGATCTCCTGCTATTACTGATCTCCAGCTGATAGAGATCAGTTCCCCTGGAGGAAAATGGCAGCGTTGGCCATTGGACTCTATGGCATTGAAGTCCCTCCCCTCCCCAAACCCCGCCCCAAAAATCTCCAGGTATTTCCCAACCTGGAGATGGCAACCTAGTTGCCAACCTCCAGATGGGGCCTGGAGATATCTAGAATTCCAACTGAGCTCCAGGCTACTGACATCCGTTCCCCTGGAGAAAATGGCTGCTTTGGAGGGTGGACTCTTATGGAATTACACCCTCCCCTCACCAAACCCAAATCTTTCAGAATCTCCCATCTTGGAGTTGGCAACCCTACCTACCACATCATCAATGGCCAAGAGACTTGGAGCAGAAAGTGCCCAGGATAGGCTGCCTGCTCCAAGCCCACCTCTTCCTTCTGTCCAGCTGATCTCGGACAAGGTCCCTTCCCCCTCCCACCTCTTTTCCCTCCCCCCCTTCCCTGTCCCTAGGGTTGCCAGGTCTGATCTCCAGCTAGTACCTGGAGATTGGCAACCCTATGGCGGACAGTGGTGGTAAGACAGTTGGGCCATGAAGGGCCCAGGTCAGGCTTTCTGCATTAGGCCTGTCTTCCCCTGCTGTCATTCTGACGGGGTGGCATGATGCACCTCCTTCTTTGCCTGCCTGCCACTGTCTCCTCCCCCCCCATTGGTCCTGCTTCTACCCCCCTTCTGCCCCCATCACCACCTTTCTCCCACGTGCTCTTTCAGCACTATGGCAGACTCCTGCTGCCTTTCTTTCCCTGCCTCCCTCCCTGCATCCCTCCCTGTTTTTCTCTATGGGTAGCTGTTTTAGTCTATCTGTAGCAGTAAAAAAAAAAAGTCTAGTAGCAACTTAAAAGACTAACAAAATTTCTGGTAGGGTATGAGCTTTTGTGAGTCACAGCTCACTTCTTCAGTGATCTGAAGAAGTGAACTGGGGCTCACGAAAGCTCAAACCCTACCAGATGTTTTGTCACTCTTTAAGGTGCTACTGGATTCTTCCTTCAGGCTTGGCAAGGAAGAGCAGGAGCCGTACCACATGTGACGGCTCGGAGCTCAGAGCCAGGGTGGGTCTCGCCCTAAGAACAGGGATGCAAAAACAAGAGGAGGCCTGACTCTTCAGCATCCCCCCAGTGGCCCGCACTGCAGTCAGTTATTGGGGATGTTTTGTCTTTTGTGCGCTGCAGATCCCTCTTGAACGATTAAATAAAGTTGGCCCTTTTATTATCCCAGCTCTGGTGTCAGCTCTCATTATTTACGCATCCGCGGACAAGACCGCCCCCACCCCGCCTTCTACAAAGTGAGGGGAGGGGCGCATTTGGCTGCGGTGGCGCGAAAAGAGAGCCAGTCTCCTTGCATCTTCTGGCCTGACGTGGGGAGGATCCACCTCCAGCTGCCGTTGTATACTACAGCATTTCTATGGGGTTTGCTAGGCCACCCCAAAATGGAGGCTGAGATTGGCTTCCTTTAAAAAAAAAATCCCAACCCCCCATTTTCTTTTATGATTTTTCATCAAACCCCTGGGTCCATCCTAGGTTTGTACAAAAAAATAAATCCCCCTGCTGTGTACATGGCCCCATTGTGCTGATATCTGATTCACATTCTGGAGCTATGTCTATGGGCAAATGTGATTGAAACAGCTGAAATTATTACTTCAGCCAATATGTTAAAAAAATCTCTGTACTGGGACAGAATAGAAGCCTTTATGTCACCAATTAAAGAACATATGTTCAAAATATTCCAGAAAGATAGGAGCATCCGCTGGTCCCATCCCAGCTACAGTCCTGAAAATGAAGGTTATTAAAATATACAATCCTCCACCTGCAGTCTGAAACAGCAGAATTTGACATAAACTACATTGTGTGATTCTGATGATTATATAGCTTAGCTCCTATATTGTAGGAAAATTCAGTGTGTGTGTGTGTGCATGTGTGCAATTGCCGTCAAGTCACAGCTGACTTATGGCGACCCCATTGTTATGCCAAGCACAGAGAGGGTCTCCTTTTATTTGGGGAAATTAGCTGGAGACTAGACAGAGCTTTGCAAGAGGCTGGCGTGGGGATCTTTCTAAACCAATTCTGCAGAACGAGGTCTCAGAATGGCAGCTACAAGAGGGGAAGGGGAAAAGGACTTCCCCTCCAGAAGCAGGGCTCACATCTCGTGTTCTGGATCCAAAATGAAAAGCCACTGACATGTGCCAGGGCTCTCTGTTTTATAGTCAGATTCTGCCCCTAGGGCAGACTGACTCACAGGGCATGTGAGCAGTGGGGCACAAAGGTAAAATTGCTCGAGATTGGATTAGGAGGGTGCAGTGAGTAAGGTCATCAGAGATGATGGCTGTGTGTGTGTGTAAAGTGCCGTCAAGTCGCAGCCAACTTATAGCCGCCCCTTTTGGGGGGGGTCTTCATGGCAAGAGACTAACAGAGGTGGTTTGCCAGTGCCTTCCTCTGCACAGCAAGCCTGGTATTCATTGGTGGTCTCCCATCCAAATACTAACCAGGGCTGACCCTGCTTAGCTTCTGAGATCTGAAGAGATCAGGCTAGCCTGGGCCATCCAGGTCAGGGCTGAACACTTAAGAATTCAGTGTCTGAGCCTTGAGTAACAGAATTGGAAATTGAGGTGGGGTCTGGAAGGAGGAAGTCAGAGAGTGCTTGGCTGGCTCTGAGATGAGATTAGGAGTTAGTTACAATAGAATTGATGAGATTTGTCCTATGAGGGTGCCATAACATTCCCCCCCCCCCCCGAAAAAGGCTCTTGGCACAGGCATGAGACTTTTTCCGTACACAAAACGATCCTTGGTCAAGGGTTTGGTTGTTAGGTGAAGGTGGCAGAAATGAAGAATTTCTGCAGTGTATGTGAGCAAGGGGCAGGTGATAGAGGTAAATAAAGGCAGGTTAGTAAAAGAAGAGCAATGGATCCATGGCCTTTGTCCCAGGGATTTAACATCTGTTGGTGGTGCAGCTTCCATATCTGTACCTCAGAGCTTAAGAACAATTCTAAGGCTACATAAGTTTAAATTGGCTACAGAAATCAAAATAATATTTAAAGCGAAGCTAATCTAGTTTAAACAGTAAGGCAAATGATGAATGAATAACTTCAAAGAGTAATACACACACATAGAAATAAAGGTAATAAAAAAGGCAATTAATGATTAAAGTTTAATAATAGAGGGCACGCTTAAATAACATATATATAAACACAATGCACAAAGAAAAAACCTTTAGGCATACATGCCAGAAGGGGAAAAAAACTTTGAGCATTTGCAAACAACTAAACGAAAGTTTCATAACAGAAAGGAAAGGATAAATGGCTTAATAAGGTAGCATGGGGCATGACTGGAGATAGGTGAAGCAGGCATGAATAAAGCAGTTGCAATATAAAGTACCGGTAATAGCGGAGAGAAAGGTTACAACTTTGTACATAATCATCATGGGATGCAGTAGCTTTGGGGCAGTCCCAATCTACTGACAAGCTTTTACAGAAGTACATGGCAAGTGGAAAGCATCCTCTTCCTCTCTCCCCCACCCCACACGTTTCCCTGTAGACCCAGAGTCTTCTCCCCCCCCACAAGCTTCCAGCTGTGGGTTAGGTGATGGTGACTTTTCTCCCCCCCCACCCTAGGTAACTACGGAGGACTGGGGACCAGGGCATTCAGGTTTGTAGGAAGGCTGCAGCAATTTGACTTGTGTTACTGCAGGCCAGGAGTCTCCCTCCAGGAGATGGCATAGGGGAATGATGGGGGAGCATGCAGCAGGGAGGCCCATCAGTGGCTGCGGTGGACCAAGAGCAGAGACCTGCATGCTTAGGGATAGAGCTTAGACACATTAGCAGCTGGAGAGGTGCTCGACGAGAGCATTGCCCCTTGAAGCAGGGCAGAAAAAAAATATTTAGGTGGAGAAAGCTGAATGCAGTCGGCTCTTTGGGTTAAAGGAACTTGCAGGGAGAGTGCTAGCCAGAAGGGGCTAGCAGGGCATGCATAATTACAGGTGGCTGCTGAGAAAGGAGGTGTAAAGAAACTTTTTGTTTTCTCCCCACCCCAGTGTTTCCCAAGGAGAGAGAGAGAGAGAGAGAGAGTACATGGTTGCTACTGAATTCTTAAAAGCAGGCAGATATCCATATGATAGAGACAAGTGATTTTAAGAGCAAGCTAGAATATATAAAGGAGCAGCCTTAAGTAGGTTGACATAAATATTATGCTGTAGTATTCATAATTGAGCACCAGCTTGTCCTGTACACTTGTGGGGTGTCCCAGGGTAGCTGTGGGCCTATGAGGGTGCCATAACACCATAGGATTTTCAAAGTAAGAGATGTTAGAACATGGTTTGCCATTGCCTGACTCCCTCCATGACCCCGGTAGGCCTTGGAGGTCGCCCATCCAAATTCTAACCAGGGCCAACCCTGGTTACCTTCTGACATCTGACGAGATCAGGGTAGCCTGGGGCTATCCAGGTCAGGGTGGAAAATTCAGCGTTAACTCGTTTTCAAGTCCAACAAGTGTCAAAGCCTGCACCATTATTTAATAAATAGTTGCTCCCAGAACATATCCCTCCATATCCAACAGTTTTTAGAATGAAAATGAGTCGTTTAAAATTTAAAAGACGGTGCTTTGTACTAAAATTATGTGTACCAATAATTATCTTTATGTTCCTCACTTTCATCTGTCTTGCTCTGTCTGCTGATTGTTTGTCTCGTGCTTTTCGACTACAAATGCTTCTTGGAAAAGCGTTTACTTTTATGAATAAGAAAGAAGGACACAAACTTACATCTCCCCACTGGTAAAAGAGCTTGGCAGCATTCCATTGTAACTTCTGGTTGCGTTTGTTTCCCACTATTGGGGATCGTCCCCGGGAAAGGCCCTTTTTAGTGATGTTCACATGGTGTCCCTTCATCCATTCCGGCCAGTTGCCACGGTTGCAGCGGTGAACAAAACGTGCGCATTCCAGGAAAAGGGCGGATCTTGCTACCACGGGCGCCTCCTGGAATATCAATCAACAGTGTCACATTCAATCAACAAAGCATCACCAAACAATGCAATGTCAATTAGCATAATCAGTTAATGTGATAGGGATTAGAATTTATATGCACGATCATTTTCTGTCAAGGCAAATTTAATGAGGCAGATGGTAAAGATCACATTGTGCAATTTTATCAGTTGACAAGAGGATGCATCTTGGAGGTTTTCAGAACTACCTACAATATCAGATTTGGGGTAATGTCCTTAGGCTACAAATGACAATGAAAACATAGTTGTAGTTTATCACATGTCAAGCTGTTAAGTCCTGTTACATGTACTGATTTTATAAATCACTCGTTTCTTCTTCTTTTTTCCATAAATTTTTTATTATTTTTAAAATATTTTACTGTCAGGTACTTTTCAACAACACATTCATTTCATAAATCATACAATAAAAAACTTTAACAGCGTCATCGAAAAGCATATTCATCTATTAATGAAAAGATATTCAAATAAGAGACTTCCCCCTCACCTTCCTCCATCTTGCTATAAATTTATCTATTATTTTGCAAAGAAATTCTAATCCAAAAAAATACATCAAGCTTGATTACGAAGTTAATTCTAAATTATTCAATTTATTTACAATTAGTACATGTTTATTATTGATTTCATATATAGTAACAGATTTTATTTCAAAACCGTTCTTAAGGTAAAAGGATTAGATCAGTAAATACAAAATTCCCTAGTCATCATTTAAATCCCTGTTTAGCCCTCTGTTTCTCTCGTTTCTCTCTGTTTCGCTCGTTTCAAGTAAATATTAACTGAATCTATTTATAAGGGACTTGTTTCTGTCCAGGTAGGCTAATGCCGACTCTGTGTGACAAGACGAGGCACCCGATATTTGCTACGAACTAAGAGCTGATTTTTCAAAAACTTTCTAGAGCAAGGGTGTCAAACATAAGGCCCGAGGGCTGGATCCGGCCCCTTGAGAGCTCTAATCCAGCCCGCGAGCCAGCCGAGGGTGCCACACCTGGGGCCTAGCTTGTGGGCACCTTTGCAATTCTGACACACTTGGTGGGTGCAGCTGAAAAAGGGCTGCCACAAAGAGGTTCTGGCAGGATGCAGAACCAACAACAAAAGAGGGGGGGATCCCTGATGGAACGGATTGCAAACCAAAGAGGCTGAGCTGGAAAATGCTACAATTACAAATATATAAATTTTAATAAGGTGCACATGTAGATTAAAAGCATAAAACTCCTAGAAAAGTCAAAAACTTACACATTCAGTATATACAAACATAAACAACTGCGATGTACAATCTTTCTTTGACCAATATGAGATCCAAAAAGGACCAGACGCGTTTCGGCCTGGAGAGGCCTTCCTCAGTGGTCAGTATAAAATTATCACTTATCACACATCCTAATATTATAATCATAACATAATGGGCAGTAAGAAATATCTAAAAGCCCTTCTAGTACAGTGATGCTCCCTGTGAATTTCTTTATTTCTTATACGCTAAAACCTGGCTTCACTGTCTCACCTTCTGTTGTATGCCGGGCTCTTAAGGATGTGGATACATCAAGCAGTGTATTAGATCAAAACGTTAAGTTAAAAATATTAAAATTTATATATTTGTAATTTTAGCATTTTTCAGCTCAACCTCTTTAGGATGCAGAACCAACCACAGAATGGCTGCCGCAGCTTACCTTCAGTCACCCAGCGAAGATCCTTGTGCTGTGGTAACAGTGGATGCCAATGTTTTTAAAATATGAGCAGCCAACCAACTCTCCCATGGTCCTTCAGAAACCTTGCTGGGCAAAAGCCCCACTGGCTCTGCCCACTTTCTAAAAACACTTGGCGGGCACCTGGACAAGTCTCAGTGGGAGCCATGGTGTCCACAGGCACAACGTTGGGGAGCCCTGGTTTTGAGAAACACTGCTGCAGAATGTGTCTCAAATCATAGCCTACGAAACAGAGGTCTTTTTATGCATGGGTATAATTCACAGTGGGCAGCCGTGTTAGTCTGTCTGCAGTAGTAGAAAAGGGCAAGAGTCCAGTAGCACCTTAAAGACTAACAAAAATATTTTCTGGTAGGGTATGAGCTTTCGTGAGCCACAGCTCACTTCTTCAGATACATCTAGAATGTGAATCCATCTGACTTTAAGTAGAGGAGAGTGAATTCAGACAAGCATCATTACCAATGCTGATTTCTCCACACCCATCTCTCCCCTGGACATCACAGACTCTTCTGCATACCACACCTAATCCCATCACGCCTGCTATTTGCATTTACATACTGTTAACATTTACATACTAATGCTTGTCTGAATTCACTCTCCTCTACTTAAAGTCAGATGGATTCACATTCTAGATGTATCTGAAGAAGTGAGCTGTGGCTCACGAAAGCTCATACCCTACCAGAAAATATTTTTGTTAGTCTTTAAGGTGCTACTGGACTCTTGCCCTTTTCTACTTATGCATGGGTGTTTCACTCGCCGTCACCCCTCTGATGACTTTGGGCCTTTCTTTGGAATATGCATGCCCTTTCCGACCGTCAGAGGTCACCTCGCTCTCCCCCTGTGTCTCCCTTCATTTTGCCCACATTGTCAGGGACCTATTTTATCTCAAATTTGAAAACACAGGCAAAACACAGGGAAACGCAGGGGGAGAGCGAGGCAACCTCTGACGGTCAGAAACGGCATGCATAATCACAACAAAGACCCGAAGTCGTCGGAGGGGTGACGGCGAATGAAACAGCCATGCATAAAAGACCATAGAAATTAGTGGTTTTCCCGAAGGGTCCTCCATCCAGTTGCTCAAAGGGGATGGGCGGCCTAGCCCTCTCACTTCGTTTCAGCAGGATCTTGTGTGGAAGACTTCCTTTAGGCAAGAGAGAGGCGCACGAGGCAAGGCCCTCTCGGCCTGTTCTTGGCACAGCGCGAATGTTATAAACCTTCTCCTCGGAGAAAGGGTTTGCATGCCGAATGTCAAGAGTGTTTTGCCAACACCCTGCCGGAGCTTACCTGATGCCCCGAGCAATCTGAAGCAGCAGCAAGAGAGAGATGAAGGCGTGTGACAGAAATGGATAAGGATGAACCCACACCACAGAGAAACACACCACAAATGGGGAGAAATGAATCAGCCAGGTGGTGCAAAGCTGAAAAGAATCACAGGTTACCACTTCGACTGTCAACAGAAAACAAATCAAAACACAGCAGCGGGTTTCTTACAGGATGGATGCTTCCTACACAATACTATGTAGTACAAAGTCTTGTTTGGTTCATTAACTTCTGGTTTGGTTTTTTTTTTACATATATATACTAAACTAACCCTTAGTATCCTTTACTCTACCTCACATCAACTTGTAAGACTTCCCAAGATTCAGTTCACTTATGGCGTAGATAGGGTTGCCAATCTCCAGATGATGGCTGGAGATCTCCAGCTATTACAACTGATCTCCAGGTGACAGTGATCAGTCCCCCTGGAGAAAATGGCCGTTTTGGTAATTGGACTCTATGGCACTGAAGTGCCTCCCCTCTCTATCTTAGCTGATGCTGTTTGAGGCACCATACAAACAACAAATGTTAGTAAAAATCCAGCAGCATGGAGTGCATTTTTGTTTGGGCAGAAAGGGGAACTGGGGACCTCCAGCTCTCTCTGCTCATGGCTGAAGGGGGGCAAAGACAGCACCCCACAATATAGGGTTGCCAACCTCCAGGTACTAGCTGGAGATCTCCTGCTATTACAACTGATCTCCAGCCGACAGAGATCAGTTCACCTGGAGAAAATGGCCTCTTTGGCAATTGGACTCTAGGGCATTGAAGTCCCTCCCCTTCCCTCCCCTCCTCAAACCCCACCCTCCTCAGGCTCCGCCCCAAAGCTTTCACCAGTGGCAAAGAGGGACCTGGCAACCCTAGTTGTGGTGGGGGGGTGTTGATCATCACAATAATGGCACTTTGGGGGTAAACCTGGAAGTGATGGAGATGCTCTAGCACATTTTTCTATGGAAACCATAGAGTTTTTAGAGGAATGTGGTAGAGCATCACCATCATTTCCTAGAGTTAACCCAGAAGTAACATTAATCCCCCCCAGCTGTCCTGCTTTCACCCAGCTGAGGGGCAGCGGGCAGCCCTCTTAATTGGCGGGCAATTGCCCACCATTACCTGGTATCTGGCAACCCTACCCAACATGTAAGTTGTCACCCTAGACACGAACACGCCATAATGTTGTGGGTGTAGGGTTGCCAGGTCCCTCTTCACTACCAGTGGGAGGTTTTGGGGGTGGAGCCTAAAGAGGGTGGGGTTTGGGGAAGAGAGGGACTTCAATGCCATAAAGTCCAATTGCCAAAGTGGCCATTTTCTTCAGGGGAGCTGATCTCTCTTGGCTGGATATCAGTTTTAATAGCAGGAGATCTCCAGCTAGTACCCCGAGGTTGGCAGCCCTATGAGGGTGGAAGCAAAAATAATGGGCTCATGCTTTCTTTGACACCATCCGCTAGAAACCGACTCCAAGAAGTAGGCTTCAAACTGTCCATAATGCCTTGAACTGACTCAAGTACATTAGTGAAATATAAACATTTGTGCCTATCGACCTATAAAAACACACCATGCAAGTCATGCAGCACAAAATGTTTTGAATACAAAGTTCAGCTTTGAATGGCAATGCCCATAAGACTAACACGAAGAAAGGCGTTCTCCAGCGGTGAATGAGATGAGAGGAAAGCAAGATGGATCAAGTCGCCCCAGCAGCCGAATGGATTGAGTTGCAATCTGGGCTAGGCGGGTGTAGGCCTCGGATCCATAAATTACCATGCTATAAATAAGGCATAAACCAGATTGCTTTGAAGTCTTTTCTCTCTCTCTCTCCCAGTGAGTAACCAGAGGCAGCTATGGTTTGCTTTTATTATTCATAACTTCAGCTGAACTCCTCAGAATTATGGCAATTGGAACTCTACATATTGTATCCTAATATTATGGCTATGAGGCATTTGCAGAAGAACAGCTTAGGCAATAGCCTACTTGTGAAACGTGGAGCCTTCAAGAAACCTAAACACTACAAGAGCTATAGTCATTAGACTTAAATCAAATCTATCCATGTTTATATTCATAGAAGGATAAAAACGTAATTCTTCTTGGCAATTCTATTATACTTTCTGTTCTGTTCTCCCTCTCCACACGCACAACATTTATTAAGCGATGAATGGGATATCTCAGGATAGTCCAGACTGTATACTACTAGGGTTGCCAACCTCCAGGTACTAGCTGGAGATCTCCTGCTATTACAACTGATCTCCAGCCAATAGAGATCAGTTCACCTGGAGAAAATGGCTGCTTTGGCAATTGGACTCTATGGCATTGAAATCCCTCCCCTCTCCAAACCCCGCCCCCTCAGGCTCCGCCCCTTAAATCTCCAGGTATTTCCCAACCCGGAGCTGGCAACCCTATGTACTACTGAATGACTATTTGTGAGCTAGGGATGCCAACACTGGGTTAGGAAATTCCTGGATATGTTGGGGGTAGAGTGCCCAGCTCTGGGTTGGCAAATATCTGGGGAGGGCGGGGTTTGGGGGTGGTCCTCAGCTGTGTGTGCCATAGAGTCCACCCTCCAATATAGCAGTCTTCTCTAGGAGAACTGATCTTGGTCATCTGGAGATTAATTGTAATAGTGGGAGATCTCTAGATGCCACCTGGAGGTTGGCAACCCTAGGGTAGAGCATAGGAAGGTTAGGGTTTGAGAATAGGTGGGATGGGTAAAATGCCACAGTGGCCACCCTCCGAAGCCGTCATTTTCTCCAGGGGAGCTGATCTGCATCATCTGGAGATAAGGTTGCCAACCTCCAGGTAATAGCTGGAGATCTCCTGCTATTACGACTGACTCCAGCTGACAGGGATCAGTTCACCAGGAGAAAATGGCCGCTTTGGCCATTGGACTCTATGGCATTGAAGTCCCTCCCCTCCCCAAACCCTCTCCTCCTCAGGCTCCACCCCAAAAACCTCCAGCCGGTGGTGAAGAGGGACCTGGCAACCCTATCGGAAGATCAGCTGTAATTCTGGGAGATATCCAGGCTGCATCTGGAGGTTGGCAACCCTACTGTGAACAGTATGCATGAGAATTCATGCTGCAACTTACGAGATCCAGGGCAGCTGCCAGGATGGAGGCGTCAGGTATCGTTCCAGGTTCACAGCAGTTTAAGAGAAACTGAAAGCGCTTCATGCCTTGGCGTATCGCTCCGAGGTTCACAACATTCTTGGACTTGCCTCCATCTTGGTTGGAAGCCAGGTGGTCATCATAGGTCTGGCAGCCTTGAGCACGAGAGGAGGGGGAAAGACAAGGACCACACAAGAGTTTAAACATGACATGGGCTCAAACAAAACCCTGGCATGTGTGGTTCTATCTATTCTCCTTGCACAGGCCTGAAATGAGGATTGAGGCATGAATGAGGAATCGTCCACAGGAAACAGTGACCTCAGGAGTGACATCCATTAAGCATCTTAGAGACGGCCTCAGCATGGCTCAGGTACATTGTGACTTACCAGACAGTATCTCAGTGTCCAGAACTCAAGAGGTGCAACATCACTTCTGGGTTTTCCCAGAAGTGACACCACATTGGCGTCGACAGCCATTTAGATACACCTGGATGTGCCAGGGAAAGATTCTGAATACCTTCACTTCTGCACAAAGGTGCATTTATCCAACTGATTTTACTGAAGCCTAAAGGGAACTCTGTGCCCTATATATTACTAGTATTAGCCTTTCCAGAAAAGCAAAATATTACTGCATATTTCATAGACAAAGTCCTTCTGTTCATATGTTCTGTCAGGATTTAGATGGAGAGACTGATATACAGAAAGCTAAATTAGAGACTCAGAATGTAACTCATCAAAATCTGATTGAATGACTAGGTAAAGGTAGACCCCTGTGGAAACACTGGGTCATTACTGACCCATGGGGTGACATCATAAAATCAAAGAATCATAGAGCTGGAAGGGGCCATACAGGTCATCTAGTCCAACCCCCTGCTCAATGCAGGATCAGCCCTAGAGCATCCCTGACAAGTGCTTGTCCAGTCTCTGCTTAAAGGCTGCCAGTGACGGGGAGCTCACCACCTCCGTAGGTAGATGATTCCACTGTCGAACAACTCTTACTGTAAAAATTTCCCCCCTAATATTTCAGCCCACAATCTAAACCCATTATTGCGAGTCCTCTCCTCTGCTGCCAACAGGAACAGCTCCTTGCCCTCCTCTAAGTGACAGCCCTTCAAATACTTCAAGAGAGCAATCATGTCCCCCCTCAAACTCCTCTTCTCCAGACTGAACATTTCCAAGTCCCTCAGCCTTTCCTGATAGGGTCTCCAGGCCCCTGACCATCCTCGTTGCTCTCTTCATTTCCCGACATTTACTCATCATATCCCGAAGTTTACTAAGCAGACTATGATTATGGGGGGGGGGTTGCCATTGCCTTCCCCAGTCATCTACAGTTTACCCCTCAGCAAGCTGGGTGCTCGTTTAATCAACCTCGGAAGGATGGAAGTCAACCTTGAGCCGGCTACCTGAAACCGACTCCCGTCAGGATCCAACTCAGGACATGAACAGAAGAAGACGTTGGTATTTATATGCCAACTTTCTCTACTTAAAATCACCTTCCCTTCCCCTCCCCTCAACAGACACCCTGTGAGGTAGGTGGGGCTGAGAGAGCTCTAAGAGAACGGTGACTAGCCCAAGGTCACCCAGTTGGCTTCGTGTCTAGGAGTGGGGAATCAAAACCCAATTCAACAGATTAGCTTCTGCCACTCCAATTGCCAAAGCGGCCATTTTCTCCAGGGGAACTGATCTCTATTGGTTGGAGATCAGTTGTAATAGCAGGAGATCTCCAGCTAGTACCTTGAGGTCTGCAAAACTCAGTAAAGCTTCTTTAGTATAGAGGGGTCTTTTCTAGCAGTACCTGGAAGTTGGCAACCCTACAAATAAGCCCATCTTGTTCAATGTCCATCATTCCTACCTGGTGTGTATAGGTTCTGTGGAAAGGGGCTCTGTGTAGGAAAAGATCAGCCTTGAAGCTGCTGAGGTCTCCTGTCCAGAGAAAGGGGAATCAAATCTCCCTTCAGGGTTTATTGACTTTATTTCAGAGCCAGCTTGACTTTACATATTGAAGTCGTCCACACATCATATTTACCTTGCTAAACGCTTTACTCTCTCTCTGTTAAATAAACCTTTCTCATTCATCTCCACCTGGGTCTTGTCTGCCAAGTCAAATATTTAAGAAAAACATTGGTCTCTATTTACCTCACAAATAAGTACAGCCTTGGTCTGGCAGGTTTCCAAATAAGAGACCTTTAGGGAGCTCATAGCTAACCGGCTACCTATATTTAATTTAAAGCTCATATCCCCCTTTTTAGTTGATTGTGGGTGGTTAAGGTTAAAAGAATCTATAGGAGAGGCCAGGATGGGGGACGGGATATTCATCAGTACAGAAGGCAACTGCCTCAGAGCCTTTCCCCCCTCTGTCTCTCACCCCATAGACGCCACACATGTTAGAACAATTCCACGCCTGCTGCATTTTAAACTTTTCCATAGTTATTTTCTAGACAACAGGCCAGGCCCATAACCAAAAGTTTTAAGATGAGGGGGCAAGACAAGCATGCCAGATCCCCATCAACTCTTAGACTCATTGGTAGCATTGCCAACCTCCAGGTGGTGGCTGGACATCTCCCGCTATTACAACTGATCTCCGGTCCCCCTGGAGAAAATGGATGCTTTGGCCATTGGACTATACGGCATTGAAGTCCCTCCCCTCTCCAAACCCCACCCTCCTCAGGCTCTCAGCCCCACCTTCCTCACAAGGTGTCTGTTGTGGGGAGAGAAAGGGAAGGTGATTGTAAGCAGCTTTGAGACTCCTTAAAAGGTAGAGAAAAGTGGGTATAAAAACCAACTCCTTCTTCCACTCCATTTTATCTTCACAACAATCCTTTGAATTAAGTTAGGCTTAGAGAGTGTGACTGGCCCAAGGTCACCCAGACAGCTTCCATGGCACGAGTGGGGATTCGAACCTGAGTCTTCCAGATGCTAGTATGACAATCTTAACCACTATACCACGCTGACTCATATTTGCCCTGCTGAGGAAACTACATCTTCTGTCAAGGCATCTAAGTTTTCCCAACGGGCAAATAGCAGCTCCCTGGAACCATTTCAAGCTGGGAAAACAGTGGGTCAGGGAGGCCTATGCACCCTCTCCCCACATGCTCTGGTCCTGATCCAAGTCAGGCTCACGTGTACTTGGAAATTAGATTCACGTTGTGGAACTCCCAGACCATTACTGTTAAACTCCACCAGAAAAAGGGGGGGGAACGTGGCCCTTGAAATGTGTAAATTGGTCAAAATGGGGGATTTTGCAGCCCAGTCTTATAACTAGTATGTGAACCAGCTCTTCAAGTTCAAAATCTGGTTTCAAACAACAAATCTATGTTTAGCCACAGGAGGAATATTGAGGCTGGCTATGGTCAAGGAGCGGCACATGTGTCTAAGACCGCATCAACAAATTTCTCTGAAACAGTAGATTTCCAACAGTAGTTTCTGATAGGGCAGCAACAGGAAAAGAGAAACAGTCAAATACCCCCCTGGGTACATTCAAGAACTTCCAACTGCATTGCAACCTGAAAGAGCGCATTCGCTGCTCCTTAAAATAGCATTTGATGGCAACAATACAAGGCACTGTTTTGGTGTTACCACTCTTTCTAAAGACAACATCCTCTTTGTACAATAATGTAGAAGAAGAAGAAGAAGAAGAAGAAGAAGAAGAAGAAGAAGAAGAAGAAGAAGAAGAAGAAGAAGAAGAGTTGGTTTTTATATGCTGACTTTCTCTACCACTTAAGGCAGAATCAAATTGGCTTACAATCACCTTCCCTTCCTCTCCCCACAACAGACACCCTGTGAGGTAGGTGGGGCTGAGACAGCTCTAAGAGAGCTGTAACTAGTCCAAGGTCACCCAGCTGGTTTCAGGTGGAGGAGTGGGGAGACCAACTCAGTTCACCAGATTAGCCTCCGCCACTCATGTGGAGGAGTGGGGAATCAAACCCAGTTCTCCAGATTAAAGTCCACTGCTCCAAACCACCGCTCTTAACCACTACACCACACTGGCTAACAAGGCACTGTTGTGGTGTTACCACTGTTTTCTAAAGACAGCATCCTCTTTGTACAAAAATGTATTGCTTGATGGAGGAATGGTACAGGAAGCATATGCAGACGGAGTGATGCTATGTCCATTTTTGACCAGGTAATAAGCATCACATGAGCGCTGTGAAAAACACAGAAAGAAAGGGACTCATCGGGGTTGGATGCAGAATTCCTTTTTCAATACAGAAATAGGAGAATGTCACGAAGCAAGGTTGTTTCCTTGGTGACAAGCGACTCCGCAGCCCCTATAAAGCAGTTGAAAGCATAACGTTCTGATCCCTTTCACATAGGGAAGGAACTCAATCTTTCCCCCTGTGTCAATGCTTTAAAAACAACATGACAGTTAATTGTACATCTCAGAGAACAGCTTAAGCATTATTAGTAATCTTGAGCAGAATGTAGGGCAGCATCTAAGTAATGGTATGGTGACGCAAGGCATGCAAACACAGAAGAAAAGAGATAATTAAATCACATTTTGTACAGGGTTTTCCATTTCATCAGTGCTGAGGTTTACAGGCAATGGTAGATGATGAAGAATGGGAAATAAAAAGCTAGCGGGCTCATCTATTTCACAGCAAAGAGTGAAATAGCAGCACAATATGTTTGGGACCAGATCTCTGAGTCAATATAATAATGTCTATCCTCCCCCCTTCCAAGTTGGTGCATTTCATTTTTGGGATTTCAAATGTTACTTTTGTTTAATTTGTTGAGCCATATCTGCTTTTTTGTTATTCCTTCTTGGTTAGGGTTTTGTTGAAATCAAAGTGGTACGGGAAGAAATGGGGAAGTAAAATGCTACAATGTATGAAGAGTCGGAGAGAAACAGAACAGGGACATGTTTAAAAAGGTGAGAGTAAAAGTTTTTAAAAGAAGGATAGAGGGAAAGTTGGGGTGGAAGGAGAGGGGGAAACTAAAAAGGACTGAAGAAACAGAACCCTGATTCCTAACCATCTTTTTCTTCTGTGTGATGGAGCTCGGATGGATTTCTTCGGCAGGTGCGCCATTTACCAAGACGCTTGAAGAAATTCTCCTCTTCCTCCCGCCCGTTCTCCAAACCAGTTCCTGGGCCTCCTTCGGACAGCTTCACCGTGCTCGTGAATTTCACCTGGAGAAAGAGGAAGGAATTGCTTGCGGTTTGTGGACCCCCACCCCCCAAAATTAATTATTTTGTTGCCCTCTGATTTGAAAAAGAACATCAACACCAAAATAACAAAGAATTGAAACCTTTTGACAACAACCACTCTTCTACCCTACTGCAAAAATATCCACCCCATTTCAAGCAATTATATAGTCCATTGGTTCTTGTAGGTTATCCGGGCTGTGTAACCGTGGTCTTGGAATAATTCCAAGACCACAGTTACACAGCCCGGATAACCTACAAGAACCAATGCACTCTGACCGTGAAAGCCTTCGACAATAATTATATAGTCCATTTGTCCTGACCTGTATAGACCAGGCTAGCCTAATCTCGTCGGATCTCGGAAGCTAAGCAGGGTTCCCCCTGGCTAATATTTGGATGGGAAACCCCCCAGGAAGTCCAGGGTCATGACACAGAGGCAGGCAATGGCAACCCACCTCTGAAGGTCTCTTGCTTTGAAAACCCTACCGGGTCACCATACGTTGGCTGCGACTTGACGGCACTTCCCTCCACCACCCCCACTGGCTGGATCTAAAGCACCACCAGTGAAGTGAGGCTTGAGGGGGCAGAACTATGTCACCTTTCCCCTCCTACTTCAGCCCATGAGGCTTCCCCTCCAAATTCTTCTCCTGGGAGTCAGGGGACCCCCAGGCAAAGTGGGGTTCTACAGTGGGAAGGGGAATCGGTGGAAATCTCCCTGCCTCCCCCTACAGAAGTGGGGGAATGATTACAACAGTGCAATATCTAAGGACATGTGGATCCCATGCAAGACACAATAAATATTCCAACTCTTTATTTGTCAACTCGCCTGGTGAGGCTTGTCTACCTTGGAACTCTGCCTGATGAAAGAGAGGCGGTCGACAGAGCTGATATCCAGAAGGTCTTCGACACCATCGGCTAGACCAGAAAGGGACGAGCGTTTCAGCCAATTCCCTGGAAAGAAAAAGCAATAAGCACCCTGATAAGAAGCACAATGCAGTGAGAGTGTGCATTCATTCCCACCACCCTGATTGTTACTTCTGGGTGCTTTCACATATGCTGAATAATGCACTTTCAATCCACTTTCAATACAGTTTATAGCTGGATTTTACTGGGCTTTTACGTATTTTGTTTCCTTGGGTCTAACTTCCTGTTTCTTCGAAGGTTTTTTTTCCAGTTCTACATGCATTCTGATTCCTCTGATGGTTGATTTGACATCGAACAGATTTAAATGAAGCGTTTCTCCCTGCAGTTTAAATCAGCAGCTTTTTCCGCTTGATAAAAATTGGTTTTCTATCAAATTGACCACTAGAGGGAGCCAAACATGTGCAGAACTGCCCCCACTTCCAGGTGTTGGCTGGAGATCTCCCGCTACTACAACTAATCTCCAGGTGTTAGAAATCAGTTTCCCTGGAAAATGGCCACTTTGTCAATTGAACTCTATGGCACTGAAGTCCTTCCTCAGACTCTGCACCCAAAATCTCCAGGTATTTCCCAACCCGGAGCTGGCAACCCTAGCTCAGAGGAAGGGTTGCCAGTTCCATGTTGTAAAATACCTGGAGATTTTGGGAGTGGAGACTTAGGAGGGCAGGGTTTCAGGAGGAGAGGGACTTCAGTGGGGTATAATGCCATAGAGATCTTCCAACGTGGCCATTTTCTCCAGGTGAACTGATCTCTGTCTCCTGGAGATCAGTTGTAATTCCAGGAATTCAACCACCACGTGGAGGCTGGCAACCCTACACAGAGGCTAGTCACATTAAGGTGATGTGGCACTAAGACAAACTTTTACCTAGGGGGAGTTTGAGCTTCTTTCTGAGAGAGATCCGTCTGGAGCGGGAGCGCGAACGCCTCTCTGTGGTAGTCGCTGAGTGTGCCGTGGTGCATTCTGAGGTGTCCTGCTCCGACTGACTGCTGGTATCGCTCGCGGCGCTCTGAGATTTGAACATCTTCCTCCAGAAGTCTTTGCGGCCAAGGGCGGCTCCCTGCATCTGCTCATCACTGTGAGGAAACCCATCACGGGATGGATAACATTTAGCCAAATGGACTCAGTAACCTGCCAACTGCTGCAGCATCCTACTTTTTAAAACTTGTGCTTGAGTAATGAATAATCATTCAATGCAATGATATTTACAACCCATTCCTGAGGTTGGGGCCCAAATGGGTTTAGGAGGCGGCGTGACCCCCTATGCTGGCGTCCGTGCCCTTTGCGCCATCTAAACTGGCATGGATGCTGGCATAGGGGTACTTATGCCAGCCACCCTGGACTGCGTCAGCAGCACAGCCCTCAGACGCTGGCTCAGCCTCCCGCCAGTGTTCGCCCGGCGCAAGTCCTCATGCCGGCATTCCCGGAGGCGTTCCTGGGGCATTCCGGGGAGCAGAGTTGTCATTCGGCAGCTTCCTAACCCCTTTCAACCTGTTAACACCCCCTTAAGCAATGGTGGTGCTGCACCACCTTTTTGTTGGCGCAGCTTCGCTGTTTTCAATGGGGCTTTCCCCCCTTTTCCTAATTTTTATTTTAAAATAGCCCTCTCCTCCCCATCCCCAGCCTCTGAAGCTCTCGTGAATGGGCTGTTTGCTTGTTTTGGTCTATAGGTTCCCAAATGTGAGCCGCCTTGAGCTTGACCCTGATCGGGAAAGGGCAGGATAAAAATCTTTAAAAATAAATTAATAAATAACTAAAGCACAGCGTTGTTCAGAATACAAATGCTGTAGAACACATGATATAAATGGACCACATCAAAGGGAGAGGAGAAGCCCACAGACCAGCTGTTCTGCTGTGGCCCTTGGTGAGAAATCATTTCCATCCCCCTCCTTCCCTCCGAACTCTCATGATCTCTCTTTGGACTTAATACTCTATACAGCAAAGAGCAGGAATGTGGGGACATCATTGTTTTCAGCCAAGTCTTACAGGCCATTTTATGCATGGCTGTTTCCTCGCGGTCACCCCGCCGACTACTTCAGGGCTTTGCTTTGATTACGCTAGCGTTTTCCGGCTGTCAGAGGTCACCCCACTCTCCCCGTGAGTTTCCACAAGTTCCCCCTGAGCTTCCTGGCTGCTGGCTAAACATGAATCCAGAAAACACGGGCAAAACTCGATTTGGAGAAAGGGGGGTGGTAAGAGAGGGGACAGAGCTCCAAAATATCTACTTACTGCTCTGGAGTCTGTAATGGGCGGCTTGAGATATAACTACGGCATTCGTCAGGAGCAGAAGATGGCTGACCTTTGTCAATGACAACGCTTCCAACTTCAGATCTATGCAGACAAAACAATGAGGTTTGAGAGGTAGGTTTCAGTATCTGCAAATTCAAGGTTATCTGCTGAGCATTCAACCCAGTGTTTCTGAATGCAGACAGAGATCCATATTCCAGTTCTAACAAACTGCCCATTTGCACACAGCAATGATCATAAATCTGGGAAGACAAGGAGGGTCTCGGGCAGAGGTCTTTCACGTCACCTACTTGCCTGGTCCCTTTAACTGGAGATGCCCGGAATTGAACCTGGGACTTATGCATGCCAAGCAGACCCTCTACAAACTGAGCCACAGTAAGGGGGACTTACTTCTGATCATGTTTGCATTTCACATGTCCGCGTGCTTTGATACATACTGTAAAGAACTCTGTGCCTTTCCCGCCTGATACAGACCTTTTACTGCCTGGTGGTTTGGGTTCTTGTTCAGTCGTTTCCTCTGTTTTTCTTCCTGGTACCAATTTCTCAGCACTATCCAGCAGCGCACTAAGAGCTACTCTTCTAAAGACATTCCCGTGAGCTTCCTTGATAAACTGAACCAGTTGCCTGATGTCACAGTACAATCCCTAAAGAATGCAGAAGGAAGGAAGGAAGGAAGGAAGGAAGGAAGGAAGGAAGGAAGGAAGGAAGGAAGGAAGGAAGGAAGGAAGGAAGGAAGGAAGGAAGGAAGGAAGGAAGGAAGGAAACAGGGACAGAAGGAAGTCCAGCTTGTTAGGATCTCAGCAAAGGAAGCAAAATAATAATTTCTTTATTTCTTTCTCTAGTAATTTATTTATTTAATGTATTTATTAAATCATTTATATCCTGACTTTCTTTGTGGTTCAAGGTGGCTTCAGGCCCAAGAACCTGAACCAAACTTTGAAAGACCAAGAAACAGCTAAACAAGGCCAGTTTCTTGACACCCCTAATTTCAGTCCATTTGTTTTAAAATATGTGCTGTTGCCTGCATATGCTTAAGAGTGCTCTCAAAGGGAATTCCTATGAGTTTCCATCTCCCCAAACACAGTCTTCAGATACAAAGACAATTCCTTAAGCCAACACAGTGACAGGGTTAGATCTGGCGAACATCAGATTCCAAAAGTCGCTTGCTAACATAATTTCCCGCTCCTGGAAAGGGGAACAGCTCTCATAGGCCAAAGTATTAAAATTCATGTTCATTTCGAATATATATCCATATTTGTGGGCAAAAGCATACCGTGAGCTCGAGGTTCACACTTGCTTAACTGTCCAGTGGGCCTGTTGGTCTCTCTGGCTGGCGTGGAAATCAGATAAAGGGGCCATGCAGACACATAATCATATGAACCAAAACGAATATTGCTGGGGTTTCATAGGCCTTTCATGCATGGTTGTTTTCCTCACTATCACTCCTCCCTTGACTTCAGGTCTTTGTTTCGATTATGCATGCCGTATCCAACTACCAGAAGTCATATTGCTCTTTCCCTACGTTTCCCAGTGTTTTCAGGGACCTGTTTTATCTCGAATTTGAAAACGCGGGCAAAATGTGGGGAAACACAGGAGGAGAGGAAGGTGACCCCTGACGGTTGTAAACAGCATGCCTAAGCAAAACAAAGACCCGAGTTGTTGGAGAGGTGACAGCGAGTGGAACAGCCTTGCATCAAAGACCATACATTCCTGACGGCGAAAGGTAAATGCAAACTTTGTTCTTACCAGATTCTCTGGACTGTGGAGCTCATGCGTAGTAGAGGCACAACGGGTGATCAGCGATTTGAACATGGCACTGACAATGATCCCTTCCACACTTTGAGCAGTAGACTTATTGTCCACCGTGCTGAAGTTATTTCCAAAACCAGCCCTGTCTGCAAAATGCAAGCAGGAAAGGGTCAAATCTTCCTGCCCGGCTACATACAAACGCAACCTGTGCATCAGTGAGACCTCTGTCGGCGGCAGCCCTGATGCGCTGGATCATGTGCTGTCCCTCCCCTAGAGGGGAGCAAGAAGGGGGCCTTTGGGGGCTGCCCACACTTACTGTCTGTGACAGGCTCCATGCAGAATCCAAGCAAAGCATGCAAAAAATCCACCACGTTGTTGAGGGAGTCTTTGTTCACGTAGTCCCTCATGGTCTGACGGAACTGCATCTTGTCCAGCTTGTACAATTTTGTGAGGCAGTTTTGAGCCTGTGGAGACATTTGAAGGACCGAAACATCATTGTATATTGATCTTACTCCTTATGTTTATTCCCTGCACCTGTTTTTGTGCTGGTCAGGGACCGTTTTATTACGGTCCCTGCACAAAAACAGGTGCAGGGAATAAACATAAGGAGTAAGATCAATATGCAATGATGTCTGATGATGATGATAAACAGAAACATCTGCTTAGCTTCTGGGGGACACCAAGGATTGCCCGGAGTGCTCTCTAAGAAACAGAGCTGCACAGCCTAGGAAGTTCAATTCACAGTGGAAAGGCGTCGTTTGGAAGATGCTGCCAAAAACATCAGCCCTGAATCTGCACCTCTCTCAACTGGTGACAGGGGAAGCTCTTTGGGCCCCTCCCTTCTGCTCGGCAGCCTCACACTCCCTTGGCAGAGTCTTTTCAGCTCTTTTTCAGACCTCACAAGATGTCTGTTGTGGGGAGGGGAAGGGAAGATGATTGTAAGCCGGTCTGATTCTTCCTTAAGTGGTAGAGAAAGTCGGCGCATAAAAACCAACACTTCTTCTTCTTCTTCTTCTTGCTGCCTCTATTTATTAAACAACTTTACACTCCATCTTCCCTTCATCTGAGAAAGTGGACACAAAGTTGAAAAACAGCTGGGATATTATTCTATCATTGTACAGATTTATTGTTTTAAATTTGTCAACCATCAACCACCTTGAATGAAGGAGCGGAAGAGCATAAAATCTTTTAATAAACAGCTAAATGAGACTGTGATGTCCTGTCTGAGTAATAACCTTCTCCCTGTAGTGTGGCTTTTCCCGAAAACACCGGCAAGACGCGCAGGGAGAGGGAGGCGACCTCTGACCGTTGGAAAAGGCATGCATAAGCAAAAGGAAGCCCCGAAGCAGTTGGTGGGGGTGACCGCACGGAAACGTCCCTGCATAAAAGGCCTGTACGTGGCTTGCACATTCGCCGGTACCAAGGTTCTGCAAAATACACAACTTCGTTTTGTTTTCATTGAGTTTCATTCACTCACAGAATTTAGTTTCTTCTCCTAGCAGTCGGAAACACAGTCTTACGAATGGGATTAATAATTTCAGCCCCGAAAGGAAAGGAAAGGAAGAAAAGGAAGGAGTATTTGCTCAGATAATACTGGTTTGAGGATCCACTGAGGTATAGTCGACAGACATCTGGACTTGATTCTGGTGACCAGGGTTTGATTCCCCACATGGTCATGAAGCAAACTGGGTGGTCTTAGGCTGCTCACTCTCTCTCACACCCTAACCTAATGGGAGAGATACTCTCTCAGTCCAACATGTGAACTGGTTATAGAGCAGACCATGTTGTATTCTGAGGAAGATTCTTAATTGAAACAGGAAGAATACCGGATCCCTGTACTATTGCACTCTTGATACAAGTCAAGGGAACTTGTACACAGAAATTAATGTCTAGGAATGAAAGCTACATAGCACGTCGTCATTTGCTTTGGTGGCTCTTATAAAAGACCAGCTTTATATACTGATTTGGTCCGAAGACTCACCTTTCTACTTGGACTTTTGAATTGCATTTGCTTCTCTGCACATTATGGCATTGTATTGTATAGTCTGTATATTGTAAACTGCCTAACTTTGATACCTCCAACAACGCTTATATTTTGCAAATACTAGTGATATTATTGCCTTTCTGCTGTTATTTCCTGACTACCTTATGTGACAGCAGGCTAACCTATTTTTTGTCATCCTCCAGGTACTAGCTGGAGATCTCCTGCTATTACACCTGATCTCCAGCCGATAGAGATCAGGTCACCTGGAGAAAATGGCCGCTTTGGAGTCTATGGCATTGAAGTCCCTCCTCTCCCTGAACCCCGCCCTCCTCAGGCTCCGCCCCAAAAACCTCCCGCCGGTGGCAAAGAGGGACCTGGCAACTCTAAAGGTCCTGCAGACTCTAGTCTTCTACAACTTTTGGAATGTAAAAAGAAAAGTTTTTTAAAAATTTTGCTTCCAGGCTTTCTTCTGTATTTGCATACCTGGTGTCTTAGGCGGTCTCCAGATAGCCCACGGTGGCCTTCTCCACAGCCGTACGCACAGCCCAAAGACTTCACAATTTTGATCAACATTGTCAGAGCTAACCTGTGGGTGCTTGCTGGGGTGCTTTCCTCCTGAACGCCACCGATTTTTGGGAGAGGAGAGAAGAGAAAACGGACAACAATGTCCCGGTAAAGAGACTGATAGCATTCCTTTCCCTTCGAACCACTGTAGTTGCCACTCCCACACAGCCCATATGAAAGAGTGTACCAAATCCTTAACACAAAACTTGTTGTAATCGTTGTCAGGTTCACACAGAGTCCACTACAGGGGTCCCCAACCTTTTGAGACTGTGGGCACCTTTGGAATTCTGACACAGCGTGGTGGACGCAGCCACAAAATGGCTGTTTCTGGAGGCGGAGCCAGCCACAAAATGGCTGTTTCTGGAGGCGGAGCCAGCCACAAAATGGCTGCCGCAGCTTGCCTTCAGTCACAAAGTGAAGATCCTTGTGCTGTGGTGGCAGGAGATCTCCCGCTATTACAAGTGATCTCCAGGTGATAGAAATTAGTTCCCCTGTAGAAAATGGCCACTTTGGCCATTGGACTCTACAGCATTGAAGTCCCTCCCCTCCCCAAATTCCGTCTGCCTCAGACTCTATCCCCAATATCTCCAGGTATTTCCCAACCCGGAGCTGGCAACCCTAATAATTAACTATAAAATCAGAGCTCAGAATGGGTAAGCATGGCTCTTAAAAAAAAGGTAAGGTAAAGGTCCCCTGTGCAAGCACCGGGTCATTCCTGACCCATGGGGTGACGTCACATCCTGACATTTCCAAGGCAGACTTTTGTTTTGCGGGGTGGTTTGCCAGTGCCTTCCCCAGTCATCTTCCCTTTACCCCCAGCAAGCTGGGTACTCATTTTACCAACCTCGGAAGGATGGAAGGCTGAGTCGACCTTGAGCCGGCTACCTGAAACCGGCTTCCATCGGGATCAAACTCAGGTAGTGAGCAGAGCTTTTGACTGCGGTACTGCAGCTTAACACTCTGCCCCACGGGGCTCCTATGGCTCTTAAGGGTTTGTATTTAACAAGGCTCCAGTTGTGTGATTGAGGGAATGTGCCTAGGGCTTGCCTTTCCATGTCTTTTTGTATGCCTGATACATTTTTTGCATCCTGTCTGTACACCTGTCTGTACACCTGGGTTGCCAGTCTCCAGGTGGGACCTGGAGATCTCCTGGAATTACAACTGATCTCCAGACGACAGAGATCAGTTCCCCTGGAGGAAACGGCTGCTGTGGAGGGTGGACTGTATGGCATTATACCCTGCTAAGCTCCCTCCTCTCCCCAAACCTCACCCTCCCCAAGGTGTGTTTTGTAAAGGCAGCTTCCAGGCTGCATTTTTCCAAGGAGGAAAATGGCATGAGGAGAGAAGTTGGGGCGGGGGGACGACTTGATAAATTGCACCACCAGCCATTTTCCTTCTGAAACAAGGCCCCAAGCATTTTCCCCAGTAAGACTAACAGTGCATTCCTAAGGAGCGTTACTCCAGTCTAAGCCCATTGAAATGACATTCGCCTTAGGAATGTATTATAAAAGCAACTAAGGGTATTGGTTTTTTTCCAGCAAGAAAATTGCAGAATGGGTGGGGGTTAAGTTATACCTTTTTTCCAGCAGCCTTTTTTTTTTTTTTTGCATTTGTAAAAATAATAATAATGAACATAAAAAAATAGCATGTAGCTTGACCCTTAGCACTTCACTTGAATGGAAATGCCACGCCAGCTCTTGAGTCTCATACATGCAAGAGAATTCTCACGCAGCTGGCAGGAATACTGAAGCGAGACTGAGAAGTCAACTAAACTGAGGATTTAGGCTCCTTCAGATTTCAGTGCTTTAAAACTACTGCAAATTCCAGCATACCTGGATGGAATATCAAGTCAGTGAAAAGTGGTCCACGTAAACAAATTTACAGAATATGTGGAGCTGCCTTATACTGAATCGGACCATTGGTCTATCCAGGTTAGTACTGTCTTCTCAGACTGGTACCAGCTCTCCAGCGTCTCAGAATGAGGTATTTCACGTCACCTACTGCCTGGTCCTTTTTAACTGGAGATGCCAGGGATTGAACCTGGGACCTTCTGCATGCAAAGCAGAGGCTCTACCACTGAGCTACAACTCCACAGGTTGCCAAATAGTGAGAACTCCCTGCCCCAGGACGTGGTGATGGCTGCCAACTTGCAAGGCTTGAAGAGGGAAGTGGACATGTTCATGGAGGAGAGGGGTATTCTTGGCTACTAGTCAGAATGGATACTAGCCATAATGCATACCTATTATCTCCAGGATCAGAGGAACATGCCCATTATATTAGGTGCTGTGGAACAAAGGCAGGATGCTGCTGCAGTTGTCTTGTTTGTGGGCTTCCTAGAGGCACCTGGTTGGCCACTGTGTGAACAGACTGCTGGACTTGATGGGCCTTGGTCTGATCCAGCAGAGCCTTTCTTATGTTCTTAAGACACACATTAAAAGCATAGTTTGATATGCATCAATAGGAAACGACTTCTATTAGATGGTCACAACATACCTTGTTTTCCTTTTTATCATTCTTTTCATATGGCCTTCCTCCTCCTCCTCCATCTCCTCCTCCGTCTCCTCCTCCATCACCTTCGTCGCCTCCGCCGCCCCCTCCTCCTCCTCCTTCTTCTCCACCACCATCTCCAGTTCCACTGACCGGAGCTGCCCCGAATCCAGACGCCGAGTTGCTCAAAGCCCCCTTGAGTTGGAAGGAGGTCTCGCTCTGCCTCTTTTCGCCGGGCTCGTTCTCCTTGTTCTCGCTTTTCCTCCTGGCCTTCTCCACGCAGGGCACCACGCCCAGCTGAAGCAGGCATTCCACGATGTTGAGGGCCACGTCACAGATCCGGGAACTAATATCATGGTTCAGGACCAAATAGACAGCCTTTAGAACCACCTTGGCGGATGGGAGGAGGAAGGAAAAATAAGAGATTGTATCATGATAAAAGGAACGCTGTTAACAGGAACTAGCACAAAGAGAAATTTTTATAATAGTGTGTACTAGGGTTGCCAGATGCCTGTTAATGGCGGGCAATTGCTCTAGGGTTGCCAGCCTCCAGGTACTAGCTGGAGATCTCCAGCTATTACAACTGATCTCCAGCTGATAGAGATCAGTTCCCCTGGAGAAATTGGCCGCTTTGGCCATTGGACTCTATGGCTTTGAAGTCCCTCCCCTCCCCAAACCCCGCCTTCCTCAGGCTCCGCCTTGAAAGCCTCCCACTGGTGGTGAAGAGGGACCTGGCAGCCCTAAATTGCCTGTAAATTAACAGGCCTGCCTGCCGCCCCTCAGCTGGCTGGGGGGGAAGCAAGCCAGCTAAAAGGGAGACAATCTGCACGTTTGACAGCACATGGCAAAATAAAGTCCCTTGTGGTGTAAACTCTGAAGTGACGTGGACCCTCTAGCACATCCCTAAAAAAAAACCTCTATGGAAACCATAGAGTTTTTGGAGGAATATGCTAGAGTGTCCTGTCACTTCCAGGTTTGCCAGGGACGCTCTAGCACATTCCTCTCCAAACACTATGTTTTTCAGAGTTTTTTTTTTTTTTTAGGGACATGCTAGAGTGTCCCCGTTGCTTCCAGGTTTACCCCAGAAGGAACATTATCGTGTGCGCTGTGCGCTCACGAATCGCTCCTCCCAAAGCTCCCGCTGGAAGCAAGGGAGAACCTGGCAACCCTAGTGTGTACTGATGAGGTACTTCCATGCTTCAGTATAAATGTTCCTTCCTTTTAAAAGCAAGACTTTAATTTAAAAAAATAAATAAACTATTCTCAGGATGCCACAATGAATTGCGCTCGTTTTAACAAAAAGTCGACCGCATGGTTATTATGAAGTACTCAAGTTCGTCTCATGCAGTTGTCCTGGAATTTCTTTTAGGCACGCCGGATCACCCTAAAGGTTGAACCTGGAAACAACCACACCCAAACCAGGGACTCCGTAAACAGAAAACAGTATTTATTTAACATTCATGGGTCCAGGAATAGAAGGCTCAAGGACTCCTACTGAAGTTTACCCAGTACATTTATAGAAACTGGGGAAAGGTACTTTAGATTATTTAACTACTGGTGGCCTGACAGGCCTGCGCTGTTGCTATGAGGCAGACGTGACTTGCTTGCTTCAGCTAATGGCGTAATAGCCATTTCTGGACTCAACTTTAACGATTTCTCCTTTTGTTCCTAAAGGCATAACCCTGGGGTTGCCAGCCTCCAGATACTTCAACAAAATTACAACTTGAGCTGCAAAATTTGTAGTTATTCAAGCCTATGCAGCCACTATGGCAAAAATAATTGTGAAATAATACAACCACTGATCTCCAGCCGATAGAGATCAGTTCCCCTGGAGAAAATGGCCGCTTTGGCCATTGGACTCTACGGCATTGAAGTACCTCCCCTCCCCAAACCCCGCCCTCCTCAGGCTTCACCCCAAAAACCTCCCACCAGTGGCGAAGAGGGACTTGGCAACCCTAATGGCAAACCACCTCTGAGTGTCTCTTGCACTGAAAACCTCACGGGGTTTTCAACAATAATGATAATAATATGTTTAGGGGAGACAACCTAAACATATTTAGATACTAGCTGGAGATCTCCTGCTACTACAACTGATCTCCAGCCAATAGAGATCAGTTCCCCTGGAGAAAATGGCCGCTTTGGCAATTGGACTCTATGGTATTGAAGCCCCTCCCCAAACCCTGCCCTCCTCAGGCTCCACCCCCAAAACCTACCATTGGTGGTGAAGAGGGACCTGGCAACCCTACATAACCCTTTAAGGAACACAGTACTAAAAGAGAAAGGCTGGGATATAATCAGTGAAGATTGTTTTCTGCTTGGCCCCCGCCAAAGGAAGGGGCATGACTTCTCACTGCTATTTACCGAGAGATCCAGCATGCCGTTCTTGTGGACAAAGTTGCTGGTGCCGTCGATGTGGTCGGTGTCCTCGAGGCAGCTGTAGTTGATGCAGGAATCCGTCAAACTCCGAGGGAGGTTAGCACATGCCAGCGGCTCGTGGGGCATCTCTGGGATGGGCACCTGGTTGCAGAGCTTGCGCATGTGCTCACTGAAGAAGTCTGCGTAGCCCACGTTGAAGGAGGCCAGCGTGGTGTTGAAGGTGGCCACTGTGATGGTGGAAATTTGAGAACGTACTGTGTGAAAGAAAACAGGATAATGTTAGCCTCCCTGGACAGAGAATCAAGTGCATAAGAACATAAGAAAAGCCCTGCTGGATCAGACCAAGGCCCATCCAGTCCAGCAGTCTGATCACATAGTGGCCAACAGGTGCCTCTAGGAAGCCCACAAGCAAGACGGCTGCAGCAGCATTATCCTGCCCATGTTCCAAAGCACCCAGTATAATAGGCATGCTCCTCTGACCCTGGAGAGAATAGGTATGCATCATGAGTAGTAGCTATTTGTCTCTAATTACCATATAAACCACTGGTAATTTGAGGGTAGTTAAAGTGATGGCACCATCAACTGTCTAGCATTCAGTTGCAGACAAAACAATAGTTGCTTACATTTGATGAGGCTTAATGAAGTTTCCGGAAAAGTTTGCACATTCTACATTATCAAAGGTACCACTATATCTCTTTAAAAAGGCGTATTCATTTAGCTACGGTAGAATTAAAGGGAGTAAACCCTCAAATCTCCTTTAAATTTGCCATACTGGAATGAAATTTGTCTTCGCTTCTTTCGTCTGCATCCTCACCATGGCTGTTGGAGTGGTCCGGCAGGTCGGTAACCAGGGTATGGTGGGAGTGGGAATGCCGAGCGCTCAGGCTCTCCATATCTGTAGCTGTATCAGAACTGCCCCGCCTGGTGAACCTCCCTAGAGCGTGGGCAAAAAAAAATGCAGGATGTTTTTATGAGCACATGACTTTGAGGACTCTTATAAGAGGTGAACAACAGGACAAAGAAAGGAGATGGGGTTCACAGGGATTGGGGTCCCAATGCGACCTCACACTGCAGGTTTCGAAATTATCACATTTCATAACAGGCTGAATATATGCCCACTTTTAAGAACAGAAGGAGCACCCTGTGGGAGCCAACAAATGGTCTGTCTAAATCCAGCATTCTGCTTCACCTAGTGGCCAAAGCCCTAGAAGGAGTACATGGATTCCAAATAGGGTTTCCAACCTCCAGGTAATACCTGGAGATCTCCATTACAACTGATCTCCAGCTGATAGAGATCAGTTCCCCTGGAGAAAATGGCCATTTTGGCAATTGAACACTATGGCATTGAAGCCCCTCCCCTCCCCAAACCCTGCCCTCCTCAGGCTCCACCCCAAAAAACCCTCAGGTGGCAAAGAGGGACCTGGCAACCCTAAGTCCAAAGTCTCATCCTGTTGTTTTCCCATAACCATTGGTATGTAGAACATGGAATTTCTATTTGGCCATCATGGCTATTGATGGTAGGGTGGGGACTGGAGATCTCCTGCTACTACAACTGATCTCCAGATGACCAAGATCAGTTCCCCTGGAGAAAATGGCTGCTTTGGAAGGTGGACTCTATGGCATCAGACCTTGCTGAGGTCCCTTCGCAAACCTTGCTCTCCCCAGACTCCACTGCCCAAATCTCCAGGAATCTCTCAACCCAGAGCTGGCAACCCTAATTGATGGCCATATCCTCCATGAATAGGGCTGCCAGCTGTGGGTTGGGAAATACCTGGAGATTTGGGGGGGGGGGTGGAGCCTGAAGTGGGTGGGGTTAGGGGAGGGGAGGGACTTCAATGGGGTGTAATGTCATACAATCCACCTTCCAAAGCTGCCATTATTTTCCAGGTGAACTGATCTCTGTTGCATGGAGATCAATTGTAATAGCAGGAGAGCTCCAGCCACCAGCTGGAGGTTGGCAACCCTAACCCTGAATGAAGGATGCATAAGCTGGTTGCCATCTTGTCTAGTGCATCAGGATTTGCATGATGTGCTCTTATAGGTAAAACAGGATTTCTCCACCTCCACCCCCCACTGAATTAAATTGTACGGATCAAGTCATATGGGAGTCCCATTGTCTCATAAGGAAGAATAGTAAGTCTTTCTAAGTATTTGGGTGGGGGAAATATCACAAAGTATGTACAGCAACTTATGGGTAGCATACAAACCTAAGGACTTTGGCCATAGGGTAAAGTTGTCTCAAAACCAATAGTGTTCATCTAGTTATTAAACAGCAGAGAAGAACACTGTAAAGGTAATCTGTAAAACTAGCATAATTAAAGTGATAGTTCTGTAACAAGTATATTAGACAAGAAGAATAGTATATTACATTAATCTGGACTATCTTTTGTGGTTCATAAAAGGAAGGGAAAATTCCAGCACTCGCCCTGACTCTAAGGGATAGGGAAGTTACCAGTCCTGAAAGTCACCTAAGATGGTGGTTTGCCACCCTCCTCTCTCAATCCCACGTCGGTCTTCGCCGATCCCAGAGAAGCTGCCAAAGGAGAAAGTGCTCCGAGTGGGCGAGACGTCCAAGTGGTCTTCGTGGAGCAGGAACGGCATGCCCATCCTTCGCTGCCGTTTCTTCCCGGTGTGATGGAAAGGGATCGATCCCTTGCGCTCACGGTCCTCTTTGCGACTCTTGAACTGGAGGGAGGAAAAAATAATCAAGTGGAAGGAAGTGCGTCGAGATGGCAAGAAGAGAGTGGAATAAGCCCTTGGGAGCTGCGATTCTCAACTCTTCCCTATTCTGGAATCCAGTGTGCAAATGCATCTGGTGCCAACAGCATTATTTCAAGTCAGAGGTCCCCAACCTAGTGCCTGTGGGCATCAGGGCACCCGCTGATAACTTTTTCTGGTGTCCACCAATTGTTTTTAGAAAGTGGGTGGGACCAGCAGGGTTCCCAATTGGCCACTGGAGATGTGCTTGGCTGAGCAGATGAAAATAATGTTTTGGTGGCTGTACTTAGGCTTTGTGTGTGTGTGGCTGAGCCTCCAATGGTGGCCATTTTGTGGTTGCACCCACCACCCTGAGTCAGAATTAAAGGTGTGCACCAAATTTTTTGGTATGTTTTGGGTTCAGGTTTATTAAACCCCCTTTTTTAAAAAAATCCGGAAAACCTGGATTTTTTTGAAAATTTTCAGGTTAATAAACCTGAATCTGAAAAATACCCAAACCCGAAAAACAGGGTCTATACAGTTCCCGTCTCCAGAGTCTGGAGAAGTCTCTAGAGACTGGAGAACCGTGGATCTGCAGCCCAGGGCTTAGCTTCCCCTCCCCTGCGTCAGCGCGATCTTAAGTTCCCCTCTCCCGCCAAAGTACATATGGAGTCACCTGGAGACTCAGGTTTTCATCCCGGAATAATGCCAAATAAATTCGGCATATTCAGGGATCTGCTTTTCGGCTCCCTTTAATTGCAGCCATTTTTGTACCAGTAAAACAAAAATCCTGAAAAATACCTTTTTGGTATTTTTCAGGGTTCTTTTCAGTTGATGCCCACAGGCTCAAAAAGGCTGGGGACTCCTCCTTTAAGTCAGGTAGGGAAACTGCATACTAAAAATCCCCAATTTTTTGGTAAACCTTTGGGTCTGGTCTCCTAATGGCCTTTGGCAGGGAAAGGGGCTGAGGGGCAGAGAAAAAGGATTGAGCAGCTGAGAAAAAGAGTCATTCCTGAGGAGAGGGAGAGATTCCTCAGGAGATTTCTGAGTAGGGTCATTTCAATATACTTTTTTCACACACACACACACAAGGTACATCCATGACCTCCAGGGCCTGCCCCACCTCTGGCAAGGTCCCAACCAAGCCATGTCGTGGGCACTGACCATATTACAGCCAGAGACCACCAGCATAATTCAGCAAATGATAGCTCTACTCACCTTCTTAAAAATATTCATTCCCAAATCTGAGGAGAGGTCTGGAACGGCTGGCCGGCGGAGGTTTGTTAATGACACTTTGGCAAACGCTTCCGTGCTTAGAGATTTCTCCTCTTCGTTGCATTTCATGGTGAGATCCTATAGCCACAGAGAAAGACAGAAAGATACACCCAAACATACAGAAGCTAGATATTGTGCTGTTGGACAATTCTCTCTTTCCAGAGCAGTAAGAAGTTCCAGAGGCAGTACACACATGAATACACATGAAGCTGCCTTATACTGAATCAGACCCTTGGTCCATCAAAGTCAGTATTGTCTACTCAGACCGGCAGCGGCTCTCCAGGGTCTCACGTGGAGGTCTTTCACATCCCCTACTTGCCTAGTCCCTTTAACTGGAGATGCTGGGGATTGAACCTGGGACCTTCTGCATGCCACGCAGATGCTCTACCACTGAGCCACAGCCCCTCCCCAATGGTCAGGTTTAGCTTCCTTTGAATGAGAGACAGCACTTACGGTGTCTTCATAATTATTTTTTTAAAATTACAAATACACCACAGTGAAAGCAATTCCTCTGTAGACCTGATGAGCCCTGTATTGGGTTCCCAGAGAATGGTTGTTGTGGGGAGGGGCTGTGGCTCAGTGGTAGTGCATCTGCTTGGCATGCAGAAGGTCCCAGGTTCAATCCCCGGCATCTCCAATTAAAAAGAACTAGATAGTAGACGAAGGGAAATCCCTCAGCTAGAGAGCTGGAGACCCCGGAGAGCTGCTGCCTGTCTGAGTGGACAATACTGGCCTCGATGGACCCATGGTCCATCCCACTGACAAAGTATTCCCTCCTGACATCTGGAACAATATGTGTGTGAGAGTGTTGTGTACCATCAAGTCACTTCTGGCACATGGTGACCCTATGAATGAATGATCTCCAAAACTGCCTATCGTTAACAACCAAGATCAGGTCTTGAAAACTGAGGGCGGTGGATGTTTGTCTTCCTCTGGGCATAGAACAGGGGTCACTGGGGGAGTGAAAAGGGGGAGGTAGTTGTACATTTGTACATAATGGCATTCTAATGATGCACCATTAGTTTTTATGGAATTGGTCTGTTTTGAGATGATGTATATTTTATGTTTTTATTGTGTTAATATCTGACTATATATAATGTTGTGGGCCACCCTGAGCCCAGACTGGCCGGGGATAGAGGGTGGGGTAGAAATCAAAGAATAAATAAACAAATTTCATGTGTTGTGCTGGGGGTTGGACTAGATGACCATTGAGTTACCTTCCAGCTTTATGTTTCTACGTTTCCCTCTCAGTGCTGGACTAGATAGCCTTCTAGAGAGCCAGCGTGGTGTAGTGGTTAGGAGCGGTGGTTTGGAGCGGCGGAGTCTGATCTGGAGAACTGGGTTTGATTCCCCACTCCTCCACGGGAGCGGTGGAGGCTAATCTGGTGAACTGGATTTGTTTCCTCGCTCCTATACACAAAGCCAGCTGGGTGACCTTGGGCTAGTCACAGCTCTCTCAACCTCACCCACCTCACAGGGCGTCTGCTGTGGGGAGGGGAAGGGAAGGTGATTGTAAGCCAGTTTGATTCTCCCTTAAATTGTAAAGAAAGTCAGCATATAAAAAACCAACTCTTCTTCTTCTTCTCCTTCTTCCTCTTCCTCTTCCTCTATGTTTCTCTCTCAGGTCTGGACTAGATAGCCTGCTGTTGTGTACTCCTTTGGGAAGGTCTTGGCCAATATCTGGGCTTCTGGGTAGGTCCAAAGGACTTGAGCTGTTAGCCATATAATCCCCATATGCTTCTGGAACCCGACCTTGTCCCTACCTGGGTTTTGTGAGTGTTCACCAGCGAGGGGGTAGCAGCCACCATGGAACTGCTACGGGGTCTCGGCAACGGTGGGAAGTCCGGCTCTGGAGGTTTCTCGGGCTTCTCCTCTAACATATGGCGCAGCCTTTGGAGGTAATACATCAGGGACCACTGGGTGCCTTCCTCGGACCAATGGGGCTGAAGCAGGCAGCGTAATACGGCCACGTCGAAGTAGGTGGCATACCGAGACTTTTGGCATGGGGGAATCACCAAAGACACCCTGTCACAAACAAAAAAGGAAAGCACCGTATGGAGGATTTAGCCAGACAGATCCCGGTGAGCCCCGTCCCCACAAATTTCTTTACTGATTAAAATAATTCATCCGCCATTACTCTAAATGCAAAATTCAAAGTGGCTTACCATAAAAATCAGAAAAACAGTAAAGCCCATACAAACAACTCTTAATCACAGCAGAATGACAATTCAGACACCCAGCATCAAGAGAGAGAGAAGTAAAAATAGTAAATTACAAGGCGAACACATATACACACATACAAAGCTCCTCATAATTTGGGTTAATTAATGTTATAGAAAGAGAGCTTACGGGCTGTCAATTCACAAGCTCCAGGTAGTAGTTGGAGATCTCCAACCAATAGAGATCAGTTCACCTGGAGAAAATGGCTGCTTTGTAGGGTTGCCAGGTCCCTCTTCACCACCGGTGGGAGGTTTTTGGGGCAGAACCTGAGGCGGGAGGGGTTTGGGGAGGGGAGGGACTTCAGTACCATAGAGTCCAATTGCCAAACCGGCCATTTTCTCCAAGGGAACTGATCTTGATCGGCTGGAGATCAGTTGCAATAGCAGGAGATCTCCAGCTAGTACCTGGAGGTTGGCAACCCTACCGCTTTTGCCATTGGACTCTATGGCATTGAGATCCCTCCCCTCCCCAAAACCCTGCCCTCCTCAGGCTCCACCCCAAAAACCTCCCACTGGTGGCAAAGAGGAACCTGGCAACCCTACCCTGATGTCACTAGGCAGAGCATTCCACCAGGCTGGAGCCAGGGCCGAAAAAGCCCCAGCTCTTGTTGAGGACAGCTGCACACTCCTAGGGCCAGGGACCAACAACAGATTATTATTAGCGGAACGTAGAGTCCTTCGGGGAGTGTAGCAGGAGAGGCGGTCCTGAAGATATGAGGGTCCCAGATTGTGTAAGGCTTTAAAGGACAAAACCGGCACCTTACACCTGCTCTCAGCTTTCACTAAGGAAGTGATACTTTAAAGCTGACCCCCAACAAGATAGCTGCCACTCTGTTCCAAACTCCTTCTTTGGTAGGCTTGCCGATTGCCCTGTGGGGGCAGGCAAAATCACGCCAATCCACCGGGCTGCCCGCTGACCAGCTGAGGCTCAGTAGCCAAAAGAGAGCTAGGTAGAGGGGGAGGCATGTGTTGCGTGCGTGCATGACCCACACGACGTGCCCATGTTGCTTCCAGGTTTACCCAGAAGCAATGCGGATGCTCGATCAATCTCCGCCAAAGCTCTATGAAAACCATAGAGTTTTGGTGGAGATTGCTAGAGCCTCCGCGACGCTTCCGGATAAACCCGGAAGTAACATTGGCATGTCGTGTGGGGCGCATGCACCTTGCGGGGTGTGCATGGGTGTCACGCCCCCCAGCCACGCCCACAAAAAGCTCCCACCGGTGGAGCAAAGGGACCAGGCAACTCTACCTTTTGGGGGATAGGCTGTCCCATAAGGGATTTCTCTCCTGGCTCACTTGTAGGGTGGTGGTTTCATGGATCCCTGCCAATTTTATCCAGGACTAGGGTTGCCAGGTCCCTCTTCACCACCAGTGGGAGGTTTTTGGGGCGGAGCCTGAGGAGGGCGGGGTTTAAGGAGGGGAGGGACTCCAATGCCATTGAGTCCAATGGCCAAAGCGGCCATTTTCTCCAGGGGAACTGATCTCTGTTGGCTGGAGATCAGTTATAATAGCAGAAGATCTCCAGCTGCTGTCTGGAGGTCGGCAACCCTATCCAGGGCCCTCAGGCTCTAACTATGAACTAGAGAGACTGCTCCTTGGAAGTTCAGTCAGCTGGGTCAGCCAGCTAGAGAGGGATCTATTTCTCTCTCTAAATCCAAAGGTACTGCAAATTCTCCACCAGAAAGGCAACCTGAGTTTTGTTCAACGAGCTTGTTTTTAAATCCGCCTGTTTAATCCCAGTTTCAACCCCACGCTCAACCCGCCGGTTATTTTGCACCCCAAAAGACTGTAGGATTTGGGACATAAGAATTGATTTGTATTCTCCTTCAAGGGCAAAAGAATTCCACCGAGGCTGGTTCGGAAAGTGGAGCAAACATGTATTTCTTCCTGGACCGTTACCAGGCAACCAATGCTTCCCCCCCCCCCACTCCCCTGCCACCCATTCAGTTCAGAGTGATCAATGAGTTCAGCAAATGAAGAGAAATTAATGACGCAGGCTGCAGAGCGTGCCTGCCTGCAGCTCCATTGTCATGGCGACCGCCTGGCTGGGTGTCAGCAGCCCGTCGCTTCCCCTCCCTGCTCTCTAAAACCCAATTCCTCCTTCCTTCGGTGCTCTGAACTCGCCCGCCAAAGAAACAGCCACCCAAAAGGACAACGCAATCGCTTCGGCCCGAACACAAAATTTGATTTTTGCCCTTTTGAGGCAAACTGGTGTTCCGTTCCATTTTGATTCCAGTATGCAGGCTAAGATGGAGTGAGAGCATTGCTTCTCTCCCCCACCAGCGTAGACAAGGGGGTCCGTCATTCATGATGGTCCCCCGGTGGGAGCCACTTTCCCAGCGCTCCATCCCTAGGGTTGCCAGCCGTCAGGTACTAGCTGGAGGTCTCCTGCTGTTACAACCGGTCTCCAGCTGATACAGATCAGTTCCCCTGGAGAAAATGGCTGCTTTGGCAATTGGACTCTATGGCATCGAAGTCCCTCCCCTCTCCAAACCGTGCCCTCCTCAGGCTCTGCCCCCCCAAACCCCCGCCTGTGGCCAAGAGGGACCTGGCGACCCAATCCATCCCATTATGTTGCTGTAAGGTTCAAATGGTACCACCTGGGCAGGACTAATGCAAGTCCTTTCTCTATCATCATGGATGTCTGGGGAGCCAACATACATGTGTGGTATTTCCTGGAAAGGAAGGCAATAATTAATGGAAGACTGTCCCCCCTAAAATATTATTATTATCATTATTGTTGTTGTCAAGTTGCAGCCAACCTATGGCAACTCTGTGAGGTTTTCAATGCAAGAGACACTCAGAGGTGGTTTGCCATTAGGGTTGCCTGGTCCCTCTTTGCCCCCGGAGGGAGTTTTTTTGGGGCAGAGCCTGAGAGGGGTGGGGTTTGGGGAAGGGAGGGACTCCAATGCCATAGAGTCCAATGGCCAAAGCGGCCATTTTCTCCGGGCTGGAGATCAGTTGTAATAGCTGGAGATCTCCAGCTAGTACCTGGAGGTACTTCAATGCCATAGAGTCCAACTGCCAAAGTGGCCATTTTCTCCAGGTGAACAGATTTCTATTGGCTGGAGATCAGTTGTAATAGCCAGAGATCTCCAGCTAGTACCTGGAGGTTGGCAACCCTACCACAGGTGGTGAGATGTGATTGGCTATGAAGATTTTTAAAATGTTGCTTCAGCAGCAGCTGCCACCACAGAACCAGGATCTTCACTGTGTGGCCATTTTGTAAAGCCGTTTTATGGCTGCGCCCACCAAGTACTCCAGAATTCCCAAGGTGCCTGCAGGAGCAAAAAAGGTTGGGAACCTTTGTCGTTTCCATTTTACTGTATCATTTATAGTGAACGAGCGAGAAATCTGAAGCCGAGCAGCCTCGTACCTGGGATGTGGAGGACCCTTCTCCTGGGACGCTTGGGATGACACGCTCCCATCAATGGAGTTTCCGCGGTGACAACCTGCAACAGCTAGCTTGGGAGGCACGGAATCGGGCTGGGCTGTTTCGCACACGACCTGCAGACCCTTCAGACGTTTTTTGGAAAGAAATGTAATCAGCTACATCCCGCTTCCTCTCTCAACTGACAATGACTAGCACCATTGCTCTTCACCAGAAGAAGGGAACACTCAGGTACCCTTCCAAATACTTTGCTGCTGGATCCACTGTCGAATTGTACACTCAAGCTGTTGTCCAATGCACACTCAAGGGCTACTAGGGTTGCCAGGTCCCTCTTTGCCACCGGCGGGAGGTTCTTGGGGCAGAGCCTGAGGAGGGCAGGGTTTGGGGAGGGGAGGGACTTCAATGCCTTAGGGTCCAATTGCCAAAGCGGCCATTTTCTCCAGGGGAACTGATCTCTACCAGCTGGAGATCAGTTTGTAATAGCAGGAGATCTTCAGCTAGTACCTGGAGGTTGGCAACCCTAAACACTACTGAATTAAACGGGACAAAGGTAGGTAAAGGTAGTCCCCTGCTCAAGCACCAGGTCATTACTGACCCATGGGGTAACGTCACATCCCGACGTTTACTAAGCAGACTATGTTTACGGGGTGGTTTGCCATCGCCTTCCCCAGTCGTCTACACTTTACCCCCAGCAAGCTGGGTAGTAGATACTCATTTTACCAACCTTGGAAGGATGGAAGGCGGAGTAAACCTTGAGCCGGCTACCTGCAACCAACTTCTGTTGGGATTGAACTCAGGTTGTGAGCAGAGCTTTTGACTGCAGTATTGCAGCTTACCACTCTGCTCCACAGGGCTCTTAGAAATTACTTCTGAATAAACACGCGTAGGACTGAGCCATGAAGATCTACTGCTCTGATGTAGTAATGGGGACAGGGGACCAGATTTGCATCTACCAGGCATGAATCATGGATCCTTATCACCCTACTGTGTTTCTCTGCTACCTTACTTATAAAATGCAACAGGCAGGTTAGAATTCTCTGCATATGGCACAGAGCCTTGACTTAAAGGGCAATAACCGAACCCATGGGCTGTGGTAGTCCTTGGCACTCTGAGCTTCCTTAATATAACTGGCCAAGGTTAAGCAGTCATGGATGCTTTTTAGCTTTTGCTATTTTAAATACTGGCAATTAGGGTTGCCAGCCTCCAGGTGGTGGCTGGAGATCTCCTGCTATTACAACTGATCTCCAGGCGACAGAGATCAGCTCACCTGGAGAAAACAACTGCTTTGGCAATTGGACTCTATGGCATTGAAGTCCCTCCCCTCCCCAAACCCCACCCTCCTCAGGCTCCACTTCCTAAATCTCCGGGTATTTCCCAACCTGGAGCTGGCAACCCTAGGTGCGGCCCTCTTTCCTCACTTCTCTCCTGCCAGTCCTACCGGTAATATTTACATAGACTTTTTGTTTAAAATACTGTTGTTTAACTCAAGTCCCCGGGGAAACTGGGACTGCTATGCAGTGAATAAAAATAATCAAAGCGATGGTTTCCTGCTGAGGCAAATCACAGCAAATCACAGCATCCCTGGTTCCGTTTTCTTATCTCACCTTTCCAGAGCTGATTCCCACTAGGCTCTACAGTCTCAGTCCTTACCTCGGTACATCTGGCATCCAGAATAGGAGACTCATATGTCGAAATCTGGTTTTTGATTGGAGAACTTCTCTTAGCTGGAAAACAGACGAGTGAATCATTCATTTGCAAATCCAACCTGAGCCATTCTGACAGCCTTTTTAAGCTACAATGCAGGCAAGATAGGTTTTTTTTGACATCAGAAAAGGGGTAATGCTTTTTCTGGTTTTTTCCCCTTTAACATTGACTAGGGGCAGGTTTCAGTGAAGTTATTTCTCTTTTTTGTGACTTTTTTTTTTTAATGGCGAGCTGCTCTGAGCCGCTAGGAAAAAAAGCATGATCAAAATGTTGAAATAAACAAACTGAAATAGCTCATGAAATCAAACACGGGAGAGAAGCGCCTGAATAAGACACCCTTCCTCAAATTCCACCCTCCTCAGGCTCCATCCCTAAAATCTCCAGGCATTTCCCAACTCCAGGTATTTCCCAACCCTAGGTAGGGCCCTCTTTCCTCACCTCTCTCCTGCCAGTCTGTCTTACCATTTCCCACCCACTGGATAGACGCAACTTTAAAATGCATGCATTAATACCAGAAGGGACTCTGGGTTGCCGCCCTTGGTACAGAAGCAGCAGCTTCTGTGTCAGGTCTATCCCCCAGTCACACACCTGTGATTATATTCCTGATGGGTTTCACCATCGAAGTAAAGGCCGAAACGTCGGGTTGCCTGTGCTCCCACATTGGCTGCCAGATGACGAGACCGCTGGCCAGACGGAAAGTCAGATCGGATTCCTGAAAGCACATGGAGACGATGCCACATCTGGATGAGCGTGGGCTGAGCTAAGCTGATAGTGTCTGTTTCTAGACCAGAATGCTTCATTGCAAAGACAACCAGTCCTTTAATTCTAAAACACTTCCCATGGCGTAGGGTCACCAGCCTCCAGGTGGTGGCTGGGGATCTCCCACTATTACAACTGATGACAGAGATAAGTTCGCCTGGAGAAAATGGCTGCTTTGGAAGGTGGACTCTATGGCATTATACTCCACTGAAGTCCCTCCCTTCCTCAAACCCCGCTCTCCTCTGGATCCACCCCCAAATCTCCAGGTTTTTCCCAACCCAGAGCTTGCAAAGTTACCACTGGTAGTGAGATCAAAACCCCAAATTGGGATTCAAAGATCCTAGGCTGTAAACTAGAAAATAAGGTTGCTTTTAAAAACTCCCTCTAGCCCTCCCTGTAATGTCATGTTTATTACAACATAGCTAGATGTGAGCCCATTTTGTGACCAAAAGGCAGGTTGTGTGTGTGTAAAGTGCCGTCAAGTGGCAGCTGACTTATGGCAACCCCAGCAAGGAGCCGTCAAGGTAAGTAACTAAGCAGAGGTGTTTTGCTATCGCCTTCCTCTGCGTAGTGACCCTGAACTTCAACCAATATCATAAGCCTCTCTGAGTTTCCGTTTCAAAGAAGAAGAATAGTTGGTTTTTGAATGCCAACTTCTACCTTTTAAGGAGAGTCAAACCGGCTTACAATCACCTTCTCTTCCTCTCCCTACAACAGACATCTTGTGAGGTGGGTGGGGCTGAGAGAGTTCGGAGAGAGCTGTGACTAGCCCAAGGTCACCCAGCTGGCTTCATGTGGAGGAGCGGGGAAGCCAACCCGGCTCACCAGATTAGAGTCCACCACTCTTAACCATACTCCATGCTGGTTTTACACTGAGAGGCAGGATCACAGTGAAAAACTAAACGTGACTGTAGAAGAGGCCGGAGGCAAACATAAAAACATAAGAAAAGCCCTGCTGGATCAGACCAAGGCCCATCAAGTCCAGCAGTCTGTTCACTCAGTGGCCAACCAGGTGCCTCTAGGAAGCCCACAAGCAAGATGACTGTAGCAGCATTATCCTGCCTGGGTTCCACAGCACCTCATATAATAGGCATGCTCCTCTGATCCTGGAGAGAATAGGTATGCACCATGACTAGTATCCATTTTGACTAGTAGCCATGAATAGCCCTCTCCTCCATGAACATGTTCACTCCACTCTTAAAGCCTTCCCAGTTGGCAGCCATCACCACATCCTGGGGCAGGGAGTTCCACAATTTACCTACACGTTGTGTGAAGAAATACTTCCTTTTATCAGTTTTGAATCTCTCACCCTCCAGCTTCAGCAGATGACCCCGCATTCTAATATTACGAGGGAGAAAAACTTCTCCCTGTCCACTCTCTCCAAACCATGTATAATTTTAGACCTCTATCATGTCTCCCCTCAACCACCTTCTTCCCAAGCTAAACAGCCCAAAGTGTTTCAACCGCTCCTCATAGGGGAGTTGCTCTAGTCCCCTAATCATTTTGGTTGCTCTTTTCTGCAACTTCTCAAACTCTTCTCAAACTTTTTTTAGGTGTGGTGACCAGAACTCTATGATAGGGTAGCCAAGTGCCAGGTGGTGGTGGGCAAACCCCCACCAATCCACCTGGCTGCCCGCTGACCAGCTGAAGGTCGGCGGGCAACACGTGCAAGAGGGCATACCCACAGGGCCACGTCACTTCTGGTTTATACCCAGAAGCGCCGCATCGCAAGGGGCCATTTACCACTCAAACTCCCAGTTTGAGTGGTAAAGGCCCCTTGTGATGCAGCACTTCCAGGTGTAAACCAGAAGTGAAGCGATCGAGTTGGTGCTGCTGCAATCGTGCATGATCATATTTCTCCACCGCCCAAAAAATCTCCTGCCGGAGGAGAGGAGGGACCTGGTAAGCCTGCTGTAAGAATGTGACCTCCACCTCCTCTTCTCCCACTAGTAGCGCTTTAGGCACTTACTCTAATCCGATGCACCAGAGGCGCAAACAAGAAGACAAAGAGCTCCACCGTGGCCATGGAATTCTGGAAGAACTTCCTGCGGTTGTTCTCTTCCTCGTCGTTGGTGCTGTCCTGCCTGGGGTAGGCCGGAGAGCCTTGGTTCTCCATCTGGTGGATGAAGGCGCTGCTGCTGCTCCTCCAGCTGGAGCCCCGCTCGCCGCCCCCAAAGCGGTCATTGCTGCAGTCCTGAGGTGCTTCCAGAAGCATCCAGTGGAGGGTGTGAAGGAGCTTTGTTTCCGCAACCCCCAGCTTGTCCTGATGTCCTAGGAGACATGACACAACCCTTCAGCCTTTCCCCAGAGCTATGCTAAACGCCTCACGTTCTGATACCCAACTCTCCATTCCACCAATTTTCAATATGACATTGTTGCGCTTCATCCTTGCCTTTCATCTCTATGCTGTCTAGAGTTAGAATTATAGAATCATAGAGTTGGAAGGAACCACCAGGATCATCTAATCCAACCCCTTGCACAATGCAGGAAATTCACAACTACCCCCACACATACCCCCAGTGACCCATACTCCAAGCCCAGAAGATGCCCAAGATGCCCTCCTTTTTATTATTTTATTATTTATTATTATTAAAAGGGATAAGTTGAGAAGGCCTGGAAAAGATTGAGGAGGGGAACAGACCCCCATTCGGAGACTTTTAAAGTTTAGAAGTATAAAGAGGAGGGATGATTATGAGTAGAAATATACAAGTGTTGACTGTTACAAGCATTCATCTGCATTGTGTGATGGAAACCATTTGCCACCTGAGAGGTTTCTTATCCCATTTGAAAAATGCATTGGGAAAGAGGAGTGAGAAAGAATAAAACCAACTTGGGCGGGGGGCAGTTGCCTCTGTATTGTATTATTGTGATCTCAACTTCCCATTGGATCTTCAGTGGCCAACTGGAAGCCCTGCTGGACAAGAGTCCCACCTGGCCCCGCCCACTTTATAAAAATGCTCGGTTGGTGCCAGGAAAGGGGACCCGTGTGCTGCAGTCATTACAAAGAGGATGGCCAGCAGGGGAATGAAAGCATACAACACATCTGGTAGGAAAGGGACAGAGAAGACCTCCTGTGTCCTCTAGTAATTGCCTGTGCGACATTCGCACTCCTCGAGATCCACAATCTCAGCTTCCTGGGAAACGTTCCCAGCATGACATAGCACAGCAATCTCTCTTTGCAATCTCACATTCGCACTCACCTAGCTTGTTGCGATTGGAGAGCAGAGTGGCAGTGCAGTGCAGCACATGGGGTAAGGCAGCTTGGACCAGTTCCCAGCGAGAAATGCTCTGTATGGCTTCCGAGAGGGCCGGTGAAAGCCCGTGCAGCTTGTTCTCGACCAAAACCCTTTCAAAAGACTGAGGGGGATAAAAAGAGGAAGGGGGGAAAGTTAATTTAGGACATTCTCTTGAGAAAAATTAAATCTATTGGCCTTAACTTCGACTCCTTGCTTATGCTTACTGAGGCAGAAGCTTTCCAAAGGATAAAATGCAGACTCTTAGATATAGGACTCCAAGACCTAAATAGCGCTGCTAATAAAACATGTTCCCCATCAAATTTAGGGGTATCTTTTGACATTTACCAGCCCTCCCCATACTTATCTCACCTGTGTGATCCTTCTCAACATAGAGCCATTTCTCTGGCCGGATTTAATATTTTGCCATCTGCGCTACTTGAAGGCAGATTTTGGGGTGGATCCTAAGGAGAGGGCGGGGTTTGGGGAGGGACTTCAATGCCATAGTCCAATTGCCCAAGCAGCCATTTTCTCCAGGTGATCTGATCTCTATCAGCTGGAGATCAGTAGTAGAAAAGGGCAAGAGTCCAGTAGCACCTTAAAGACTAACAAAAAGCTGGAGATCAGTTGTAATAGCGGGAGATCTCCAGCTACTACCTGGAGGTTGGCAAACCTAGCTACAGCCCCCCTCCAAATGATCATGCTTTATTTTATTGTCTCTCTCTTCCTCATTCCATTTGTTTGTGAGATCAGATTCCACGGCTATGAATAATTCTAACCTTCTGGCAGTTTTCTCATTCACAAGTCATTTAGCCAATTTGAATGTGTTAATGGAGATCCAGGAGAGTGGGTGAACACATGCTCAAGGGTGCTTCAAATGCCATCTTTTCACATTAAAAATGCATATATTAGCATCACAAAGGTGCACACCAGCACACACACCGTGCACTCCTCTGATAAATAGTGCCATAAGTGCAGGAAAACGATTCATCTCAAAGAAAACCCTTAGAAGGGGCTCCTGATGTCCCTCCACAATAGCTGTAACTGGGCTGACTGAAAACGCTGTGAAACAACCTTCTCTTGCAGATAGTTTCAGAGAGTAGCCATGTTGGTCTGCAGCTAGACTCGAGCCCAGTAGCACCTTAGAGACCAACAAGAGTTTCAGGGTACACGTTTCCGAGAGTCAAATCTCATTTTATCAGATAAAAAAGAAAAGGTAGTCCCCTGCACAAGCACCAGGTCATTCCTGACCCATGGGGTGACGTCACATCACAACGTTCCCCAGGAAGACTATGTTTACGGGGTGGTTTGCCATTGCCTTCCCCAGTCGTCAACACTTTACCCCCAGCAAGCCAGGTACTCATTTTACCGACCTCGGAAAGACGGAAGGTTGAGTCAACCTTGAGCTGGCTACCTGAAACTGACTTCCGTTGGGCTCGAACTCAGGTCGTGAGCAGAGCTTTTGACTGCAGTACTGCACCTTACCACCCTGCGCCACGGGGCTCTATCAGATACCTGCAGTAAAACAGATTCGAGTCCAGTAGCACCTCAGACACCGACAAGAGTTTCAGGGTATATATTTTCGAGAGGCAAATCTCCCTATATCGGATACCTGCAGCAGAACAGTTAGATTCGTGTCCAGCAGCACCTTAAGAGACCAACAACAGTTTCAGGGTATAAGCTTTCGAGAGTCAACGCTCCCTTTGTCAGATACCTTTTCTTAAAGATGGCCGCACAGTCTAAAACTCATTAGAATTTTGCCTGCACATCATTTGGAAACAATACTTTTTTAGCTGACCAGTTTCTTTATGTCGCACATGCAAGATGTTCGCTGGGGTGGGGGCTTCAGATTTAAGACCTTTTGGGGGAGTCTTTTCAGCTCTATGATCATATAGTCCCATTATTGCCTAGGAAGGAAGGAAGAACCCTCTTGATAATACTGGTTGCTACTAGCAAGCAGACAGATGAATGGAAAATGGCCAACCTCATAGGAAGCCTTGATCACATTTCGCTGGGGACTGAGTTCCGTAAAGTTCCCCATGATATTGTCAGGTTAATGTGTGTTCAGGTCACGAGAAAAAAAGACAAGATGTCTAAGTAACACAAATGATTGTGTGGAGTTGATTAAAGGGAAGGTGTTGAATGTAATGAACTTGGTGCTGAATGCAATTATGGCTTCTAGTGTAGCAGCTGGATTTAAAAGGGGATCAGACAAATTAATGGAGGACGTGGCTATCAGTGACTACTGGGGTTGCCAACCTCCAGGTAGTAGCTGGAGATCTCCTGCTATTACAACTGATCTCCAGCCGATTCAGATCAGTTCGCCTGGAGAAAATGGACACTTTGGCAATCAGACTGTATGGCACTGAAGTCCCCCTCCTCCCCAAACCCTGCCGTCCTCAGGCTCTGCCCCCAAAACCTCCCACTATGGTGAAGAGGGACCTGGCAACCCTAGTGATTACCAAGTAAGGAACCCTCCAAATTCCAGAGCTTGGAGAGGCTTGTCCACCACTTGTGGAGCTTGGAGAGGCTTGTCCACCTGAGTGAAACAGGATGTTGGACTAGATCGACCATTGGTCTGATCCAAGATGGCTGCTTTTAAGCCCTCATTCTATTCTTACCACTACTGTAATTGCTACATTTGAGTCATTTAGGACCTTAGAGACCAGCAAGATTTTTTGAATATAAGCTACCGAGAGTCAAAGCTCCCTTCAACAGAAGCTTTGACTCTCGAAAGTGTATACCCCCAAAGTCTTGTTGGTCTCTGAGTAGCTACTGGACTCGAATCTAGCTGTTCTACTGCAGACCAACATGGCAACCCACTGAAACTACTGTAGTTGTTACTAGCCCTGACCTGGATAGCCCAGGATAGCCCAATCTCATCAGATTTTGGAAGCTAAGCAAAACCAGCCCCAGTAAGTATTTGGATAGAAGACCACCGAGGAGGTCCAGGGTCACTACACTGATGCTGGCAATGGCAAACCACCTCTGTTCATCTCTTGCCTTGAAAGCCCAATGTAGTCACCAGAAGTCTGCTGCGACTTGACGGCACTTTGTACTAGCACTTGTTATCATGGCTCGAAATGGCCTCTTTTATCAGGGGAAAGCAACCTTACAAGTGACCTCCAAATAGAAGACAACAAAGCTACACTCATGAAAGATTCTAAAATACAAAACGGACATCTAAAAATAGTGTCCCATCAAATACTTCAATGGCTTCTGCTGACAACTCAGGTCCTAAAAATACTCGGGGACGTGGCTGATTTTTATAAGCCTATTATAATCTGAAATGACTACGACCGGAACTTTTGTCTCTGTGACATTTGGGAAATTATAGTGGGAACAGAAGAAAAGGATTGGAGCAAATGCCTGAAAGGACTGGCAGACACAGAAACACATGAACACATGAAGCTGCCTTATACTGAATCAGACCCTTGGTCCATCAAAGTCAGTACTGTCTACTCAGACCAGCTGTGGCTCTCCAGGGTCTCAGGCAGGGGTCTTTCACATCACCTACTTGCCTGGTCCCTTTAACTGGAGATGCCGGGGATTGAACCTGGGACCTTCTGCATGCCAAGCAGATGCTCTACCACTGAGCTACGGCTTTTCCCGAATAGATGTGGACAAGATGATGACCAGCATGCAAATATTCTGTTTGGACAGGGAGTCAAGAATCTAATTGGGTTTCCTTCAGCTGAAATGACCCCTGTGAAACAGGGATATCCAGGGCCAAAGTTTGCTAAGAAAGGTGCCTTTTATTGTCTCGTAATCTGCCATCTGTTTGTTCCTTCTATCTTTGTTCAATAAAGTTCAGTTTAGTTCCAGTTAGTTTCTCTCTCTCTTCCGATACTTTCCTCAAATATTGTCCAAAATACACACCTATGTATGCGGAGTCTTAGGATCCCATACAAGTAGGGTTGCCAGGTCCCTCTTTGCCACCGGCAGTAGATTTTGGGGGCAGAGCCTGAGGAGGGCAGGGTTTGGGGAGGGGGGGACTTCAATGCCATACAGTCCAATGGCCAAAGCAGCCATTTTCTCTATAGGCTGGAGATCAGTTGAAATAGCAGGAGATCTCCTGCTACTTCCTGGAGTTTGGCAACCCTACATACAAGGGTCAGGAAGCGAACATGTAAAGGTCATACACTTTTTTTTACTTCCCTGGGCACTTCAGGTGACTATCTCTTGATAGGCTGAAATGTTCATTTCCCCCTTATTTCCCAAAATAAAAACGGATGACCCTGTTTGTACCATTCGCACAACAGGCGGATGTTTAAATCTCACTCCCCCTCATAAAATAATACCTGCACACTCAAAAAGCTATCATTTTTTGGGGGGGGGGGGCTAACTTTAAGCCTCATCCCAGATGTGCCTGTTTGGGGGTCAGGGAAAGGATATTTTCTGTTGGGGGCCAATGCCATTCGAATATCCAGCCCTCACCTGTAGCATGAAATGATATAACCCAGCAATAGATGTGAAGCTTCTAATTTTAATAAATCTGAGAAATTAGAACGAAGAGGAGGGTGAGAGAGATTTTAATTTAAAATGTATGTGCAGCAGGAACATTATCGGATAACATTAGTGAGAGGAGAGTCCTTCTATTTTTAACGGGATGGCGGGAAATTATGGGGGTAATCCTTTCCTTTCCTTTTATCCCTTCGAAGCTCCTTGATCAATTGATCTTGAGCAGCATATATCTAGTGTTGGAGGGATATAAGGACTGAAACAAATCTTGCCACTGACAATGTAGCCTTGGTGTCCCTATCAGTAAAAAAGGCATTATGTCCATCACAGAGGCATTGGATTTGTATATTAAAAGGGGGAAAATATAGTGCGATCGAAGATCCTCGTAAAAGCGGCATTCCAAAAGGGCATGGGCTAATGAGTCAATAGAGCCAGAAGAGCAAGGGCAGATCCTGTCTGAGTATGGTATATTCAGAATTCTGCCCTGCATTACCATAGAAAGGTTAGCATTCAATCTAGCCAAGCAAAAAGATCTACAGAGATATGGGGGTAATCAGAGTTTCCCTAATATGACTATAGATCTTACAATAAAAAAAAGATATGCTTTAGGGTCTCCGCTAACAAGTGTTTTTGCTGGGGCACAAGAACAATCTCACGTGATAGATAAGGTACACAAAGGATCCAAGAACCGTAGGAAGCTCTCCAGCACCTAATGAGATCTCAGCTCAGGGACGAAGGAGCTCTCCTCAGCAGCAGGGTACGTAGAGGGCTCTGCTAGGCCCAGGCACCTTCGTTTTGGCTTGTTACAGCTGCTTTTAAAAAACCGTGCAGAGCCGGCTCCGGCAGCTCCCGGTGTCATCGCCTGGCTAAGAGGACGTTTCTTCTGAAAATCTGGCTGTTACGTAACGTTGTTTGTGCTAGGAGACTGGAGAGCGAGCAAGCGAGGGGGGCCTCTCTGAAGATGACTTTTAAGCACCACGAGCCAGGATTATTTGGGGGGTTGGTCTGAGCAACTCTGTCCTGTTGATTTCACGGAGGAAATGTGGGCAGGGTTCAGGCTTGCCAACCTCCAGGTGGGGCCTGGAGACCCCCTGGAATTATAACTGATCTCCAGACGACTTAGATCAGTTCCTCGGGAGAAAAGGGCTGCTTTGGAGGGTGGACCCAATGAGATTACATCCCTGCTGAGCTCTCTCCCCTCCCCAAACTCTGCCCTCCCCAGCCTCCACCCCCAAATCTCCAGGAATTTCCCACTGCGGAGGTGGTCATAGCAAGGACACACACCACAAATGGTAAGTATCTCAAGGGTGATATTCCATCCCAGTAACAGCCCATCTAGGGTTGCCAGGTCCAGGTTGGGAAATACCTGGAGATTTTGGGGGTGGAGGGGAGCCATCTGCGCTACTTGAAGGCAGATTTTGGGGTGGAGCCTGAGGAGGGCGGGGTTTGGAGAAGGGAGGGACTTCAATGCCATAGAGTCCAATTGCCAAAGCAGCCATTTTCTCCAGGGGAACTGATCTCTGTTGACTGGTGATCCATTGTAATAGCAGGAGATCGCCAGCTAGGGCCTGGAGGTTGGCAACCCTAAGCCCATCATGCCTCATGTGGGGAGGGGTCCTGCCAGAGGACCTCCCAACTTTGGGGGGGGGTTGTTGCAGCAGCATCCTGGATGCTCTTGACAGAAGAGAGAGCTGAAAAGCCTCCCCTTCCAAGTGTGCTTAAGCAGAATTTCAGCCCTGGTGAGCTGGATCCTGCCCTTTGTGGTTTTCAGCGCCAGAGGCGTCTTTGGTTACAGTGGCATCGCCTGGCAAAAATTCCAATGGAGGGTTAATAGGGTTGCCAACCTCCAGGTACTAGCTGGCAGTGGCGGACCTGCATTTTCGGGACCCTGAAGCTTGAACTGTTATGGGGCCCCTTTCACAATCAGCAACAACACGGCAACATCCAACAAGGTTCAAGGGGCCTTGCTGCCCTCGCAAGGACCTCGAGGCCCAAATGGCGGAGAACAGGGTGGTGGGGTGGAGTCCTTGAAAATGGGCCATACAGTGAGCCCCTTCCCACCATCAATGAAGTCTGGGTAACCGCTGTTATCTTCTTCAGCGGGGTTGTTCGATGGCAGATGTATTGGTTAATTCTCTAATAGAGAGGTAGAAGGCCATCAGAGGGGGCTCATTAGGATAAAGAGGTGAAAATCTGATTTTTGGTCTTAAAATGCACAAGCGAGATGAGTGCAGCCCGAATTGAGAATTCAGATGTCTTTTTATGGTTCTGATTGGCTATAGCCTAAGGGCTGAGCTATAGAACTATTAAGCCTTGCAGGAGCGAAGGATTCAAGGATCCAGCTGCCATAGTATAGGCTATGAATAGATTCTGGAGAGCTCAGTGAGCCCAGACAGCTGGGGGTTCAGGTGCCACAAGCCCCCGAGAAAATTTTGAAATTTTTGAAGGTTGCTTCAGGGATTAGGGGCCCTGAAGTTTAAGCTTCATTAGTTTCATAGTAGATCCGCCACTGCTAGCTGGTAATCTCCTGCTCTTACAACTGATCTCCAGGTGATAAAGATCAGTTCCCCTGGAGATAATGGCCCCTTTGGCAATTGGACTCTATAGCATTGAAGTCCCTCCCTTCCCCAAACCCGGCCTTCCTTGGGCTTTGCCCCCCAAACCTCCCGCTGGTGGTGAAAAGGGATCTGGCAACCCTAGGTGTTAACCAGAGGGATCTGGCAACCCTAGGTGTTAACCACAAGAGTTAGCATTGCCAACTACAGGTTGGGAAATACCAGGAGATTTGGGGGAGGGGCACGGTTTCGGGAGGGGAGGGAGTTCAATGGGGCATATTGCCTTAGTGTCTACCTTCCAAAGCGACCATTTTCTCCAGGGCAGCTGATCTCTGTCTCCTGGAAATCAGCTGTAATCCCAACAGATCTCCTGCCACCACCTGGGAGTTAGTAACCGTAACAGTAGCACGAGGCCTGCATTTGGTCGTTTCAGTCTAGCTAAGGTTCATTCAAGAAATTCTAGAGTGGGAGCCAAGCCAGTTTCCCGCAGCCAAAATTACAAACAGTCCTGAGGCACCAGAAAAACTAATCAAGAGGGTGAGGATGATGAGGATGAAGATGAGGATGACAACATAAACTGGCATGAGCCGCTTGCACGCACCTGACAAAGCAGGCTCTGGCTGACAGAAGAAAAAGAAGAAGAGGAAGAAGAAGAAGAAGAAGAAGAGTTGGTTTTTATATGCCGACTTTCTCTACCACTTAAGGAAGAATCAAACCAGTTTATAATCACCTTCCCTTCCCCTTCCCACAACAGACACCCTGTGAGGTAAGTGGGGCTGAGAGAGCCCTAAGAGAGCTGTGACTGGCACAAGGTCACCCAGCTGGCTTCATGTGGAGGAGTGAGGAAACAAACCCGGGTCACCAGATTAACCTCTGTGGCTCACGTGAAGGAGTGGGGAATCAAACCCGGTTGTCCAGATTATAGTCCGATGCTCCAAACCACCGCTCTTAACCACTATATCACACTGGCTTATGCCACCTTATGCTGTCATATAAACATGTCCATCTAAAGACGCCACAAGATTCAAAAGGGGCCCTGGGCTCCCACCCCCAAAACAAGCAATCCATGCAAATCCGAAGAAAAGAAAGAAAATACGAAGTCACCTACCACGCACGATGCTTCATATTGTTTTCCGAGCTTGGGCCTCAAAAATGCACTGTGGAAAAATGCAGAGGCATGTTAAAAAGGGATCATAGGCATTGCATGCAGACAAACACACCTAATTTCGATAAGGGTTGCGTTGGTGGGATTGCTTAGAACCCAGTAACTAGCTGTTCCAGGAGACAGAAAGGAGGGCTAGCAGAGGTGGGACCATCAGTTGAGGATGACATTATAGCACAGCTGTGGCAACTTGTTTAGAGGAGCATGTTGACAAAATCAAGGAGCCCCAAAGCCATTTGGAGTGTGCAAAGAGGGGCAGCTGGTACGAGGGTCTAATGTCAGGTGGGAAAGGGGCGCCCTTGAAAAACTTTCAGCCACTTGCCTGAGGCAGGGCCTAGTCCAAGGGTCCCCAACGTGGTGCTTGTGGGTGCCATGGTTAGGGTTGCCACATCTGGGTTGGGAAATACCTGGAGGTTTTGGGGCAGAGCCTGAGGAGGGTGGGTTTTTGGGGAGGGGAGAGACTTCAATGCCATGGTGGGGAGGGACTGTGGCTCAGTGGCAGAACATCTGTTTGTCATGCAGAAGGTCCCAGGTTCAATCCCCGGCATCTCCAGTTAAAGAGATTAGGCAAGTAGGTGATGTGAAAGACCTCTACCTGAGACCCTGGAGAGCCGCTGCCAGTCTGAGTAGACAATACTGACTTTGATGGACCAAGGGTCTCATTCAGTATAAGGCAGCTTCATGTGTTCAATTGCCAAAGCGGCCATTTTTCTCCCGGTGAACTGATCTCTATTGGCAGGAGAACAATTGTAATAGCAGGAGATCTCCATTGTGTGCCTGCAGGTTGGAAACCCTACCCATGGTGCCTGCCAACATTTTTCCTGGGGGCTGCTAAGTGTTTTTGGAAAGTAGGCAAAGCCAGGTGGGGCTTTTGCCCAGTAAGGCTTTCGATTGTTTTTTTGAAATTTGATTGACTTTACAGGGTTTTTTTTTAAATGTTGCTTCGACATATCCTGGGATTACAACTGACCTCCAGGAGACAGAGATCAGCTCCCCTGGAGAAAATGGCCACTTTGGAAGGTGGACACTATATAGGGTTGCCAACCTCCAGGTGGTGGCTGGAGATCTTCTGCTATTACCATGACAGCACCAGGATCTTCACTGTGTGACTGAAGGTAAGCTGAAGCAGCCATTTTGTGGCTGGCCTCACCTCCTGTGGAAGACATTTTCAGGCAGCCATTTTTTTTGAGCAGTGCCCACCCTGCTATATCAGGATTCTGAAACTGCCCACAGGCTCAAAAAGATTGGGGACCCCAGCTTAGTCAGTAGGTAATACTGGATCAGATCCAGCATGGTTTAGTGGTTAAGGCGTTGGCCTAGGACCCGGGAAACCCAGGTTCGAATCCCCACTCATACCATAGAAGCTTGCTGGGTGACCTTGGGCAAGTCACACACTCTCAGCCTCGACCCTGGCATGTATTTGGATGGGAGACCTCCAAGAAATACCAGGGTCGTGACATGGAGGCAGGCAATGGCAAACCACCTCCAAATGTGTCTTGCCTTGAAAACCCTACAGGGTCACCATACATTAGCTGTGGCTTCTCGGCAAAAAACAAAAAACAGATGAAAACCTACTTCTGTAAAGCCTACTTCTGAGCTGAATAAGAAGAATTAACATCATATCCATATACGTATACGTATTATTTACCAGCCTTACAGGGGAGTTGTTGAAAAGATTAATAACAGGATTGTGTAACATGCTTTGGAGCCTCTATAAAAGCTATTTTTAAAGTATAAATCACAGTATTTTCTCCTGTGCAATACTAGGTTTTTTCCATGTATGTCACCAAAAAGGGGAGGGGTCATCTTACATTTGCATACAGAATACAGTTATATCCAGTTAAAAATTGAGGAGGGGAAGATAACATTTTTGGAGGGTCCTGTTGTGTGTTAAGTGCCGTCAAGTCGCTTCTGACTCATGGCGACCCTATGAATCAACGTCCTCCAAAATGTCCTATCTTTGACAGCCTTGCTCAGATCTTGCAAATTTGAGGGCTGTGGCTTCCTTTATCAAGTCAATCCATCTCCTGTTGGGTCTTTCTTTTTTCCTGCTGCCTTCAGTTTTTTCCTAGCAAGACTGTCTTTTCCAGTGACTCTTGCCTTCTCATAATGTGACCAAAATACGACAGCCTCAGTTTAGTCATTTTAGCTTCTAGGGTCAGTTCAGGCTGATTTGATCTATAACCCACTGATTTTTTTTTTTTTTTTGGGCGGTCCAAGGTATCCCTAACACTTTCCTCCAACACCACATTTCAAAGGGTCCTCTTACATTTAGGTGAAACTTGCTTGCTTTAGATTAAATACAGTGGTGGAAAGTGCCATCACAGCTGACTTAGGCAACCCCATAAGGCAAGAGTTGTTCAGAGGTGGGTTTGCCATTGCCTGCCTCTGTGCAGCAACCCTGGGCTTCCTGGGTGGTGTCCCATCCAAACACTAACCAGGGCTGACCTTCCTTAGCTTCCACTACTAACTCAGGCTAGCCTAGGCCATCCAGGTCAGGGCAAACCCAGTAGGTAGAACAACTTAAAAATATATGCTTTTTGGCAGGTCTCTGGGCAATCCCTTCCTAGAGGCAATAGTATTGGCCTTTGACCCCAAGGGAGAAGAACCCCATGGTGCAGAATGGTAAGCTGCATTACTGCAGTCCAAGCTCTGCTAATCACCTGAGTTTGATCCCGAGGGAATTAGGCTTCAGGTAGCCGGCTCAAGGTTGACTCAGCCTTCCATCCTTCTGAGGTCGGTAAAATGAATACCCAGCTTGGTGGGGGTAAAGTGTAGACGACTGGGGAAGGCAATGGCAAACCACCCTGTAAACATAGTCTGCCTAGTAAATGTCAGGATGTGACATCACCCCATGGGTCAGGAATGACCCAGTGCGTGCACACCTTTACCTTTTTACCTTGACCCCAAGGGCCGCCAACCAACCCACCAACCGAGTCACAAGGTGTGTTGGTTGGTTGGTCACTTATCAGGTGCTCATCCTTGCATGCACCCATTTTCCAGATGGAAAAGGGAGACCCAGTGACCCTTGGCCCGAGCCAGCTCCCCCATCCTGTGTTTTCCTAAGAGATCAGTGATTGCTAAGGATTTCGGAGTGTCCTGAAGCTTCGGGACGGCCACCTGGAGAGCAAGCCCTATGAGGAAAGTCTGAGGGAGTTGGGAATGTTTAGTCTGGAAGAGGAGGTTGAGGGGGGACATGATTGCTCTCTATAAGTATTTGAAGGGCTGTCACTTAGAGGAGGGCAGGGAGCTGTTCCTGTTGACAGCAGAGGAGAGGACCCACAATAATGGGTTCATATTGGGGGCAGAGACTGGATATTAGGAAAACATTTTTTACAGTAAGAGTTGGTCAACTGTGGAACCAGTTACCTAGGGAGGGGGTGAGCTCCCCCTCACTGGCAGCATTTAAGCAGAGGCTGGACAAGCACTTGTCAGGGATGCTCTACACTGATCCTGCATTGAGCAGGGGGTTGGACTAGATGGCCTTTATGGACCCTTCCAACTCTACAATTCTATGATTCTATCCCCCTACACACCAATTTGGGGCAAGAAGCCAGATTCCACTCCCCCCCAGCCATGGTGCCCTGGCTCTGGCTGGGCATTGCCCCCCCTCCCACTTGCCACCCGGGATCCCTCTCCAGGCCAGGGGTCTGGCTGGGGTTGGATGAGGCCACCCAAGGGACCGGGGAAGGGGGGATAGAGGGAGAGAAACCTCTCCAGGGAGACAGCGGCCAGCGTGCGGCTCTCTGGCAGAGAAAGGGTGGGGGGCACCCCGCATTCAGCCCTCCTGGGGCTCAATCCTGCCCTTAAAGCAGCCCTTCAAATCAGCCCCTCAAATCAGCCTCCCAAAGGAGCCCCCCAAAGCAGACCTTCCAAGCAGCCCTTCCAAGCAGCCCCCCAAAGCAGCCCCACAAAGGAGCCCCTCTAAAGCAGCCCTTCCAAGCAGCCCCCCCAAAGGAGCCCCCCAAAAGAGCCCCCCAAAGGAGCCCCTCTAAAGCAGCCCTTCCAAGCAGCCCCCCAAGCAGCTTTCAAAGCAGCCCCCCAAAGGAGCCCCCCAAAGCAGCCCTTCCAAGCGGCCCTTCCAAGTAGCCCCCCCCAAAGCAGCCCCCCCAAGCAGCTTTCAAAGCAGCCCCCCAAAGGAGCCCCCCAAAGCAGCCCTTCCAAGCGGCCCCCCCCAAAGCAGCCCCCCAAGCAGCTTTCAAAGCAGCCCCCCAAAGGAGCCCCCCAAAGCAGCCCTTCCAAGCGGCCCTTCCAAGTAGCCCCCCCAAAGCAGCCCCCCCAAGCAGCTTTCAAAGCAGCCCCCCAAAGGAGCCCCCCAAAGCAGCCCTTCCAAGCGGCCCTTCCAAGTAGCCCCCCCCAAAGCAGCCCCCCCAAGCAGCTTTCAAAGCAGCCCCCCAAAGGAGCCCCCCAAAGCAGCCCTTCCAAGCGGCCCCCCCCCAAAGCAGCCCCCCCAAGCAGCTTCCAAAGCAGCCCCCAGCGGGGCACCCCAGATCCCGCCTCCCGGGGCCCGATCCCGCCCCCTCCCCGCGCCTACCTGGTCTGCCTCCAGAGGAAGGTCTGGATGGGCAGCGGGACGCCGCGGCCGCTCTCCGCCTCGGCGCCCTCCGAGCTCTTGCGCTTCACCATGGCGCCGCTCGCCCGCCCGGCCCGGCCCGGCCCGGCCCGGCCCGGCCCCGCTGGCCCGCCCGGCCCCAAGCTAGCCCATCGCCACCCCCCCCCCCCCCGCCGCTAAAGATGGCTGCAGAGACGGCCTTCAGCACCGCGGACAGCGACCCGGCGGCCGCCCGCCCGGCCGAGGCGGAGGAGGAGGAGGAGGAGGAGGAGGGCTCGCCCGGCGCGCGCCGCCGAGCGCACCGCTGCGCTGGGGCGAGGGAGGAAGCGCCGTGGGGCTTGGGGCCCTACCCCCGAGGAGACGCGGCCCCCATGGCGCTGGAGCCGGGGGAAGCTTCTGCTGGGGGAGGAGAAGGCGCAATAAATCCAGCTTTGGCCAGCTGGAAGTTGACGGGTGCGCTGGGGACCGGGAGGCGCAGGGAGCAGATCACTCCCTCTCTCTCCAAACGTCCCCCCCACCCCCCACCCCCAGATCCCTTCAGATCCCTCAGCAGTGCCTGCCCACTTCTCTGCTGAGGATGAAGCTTTAGGCAGGGACCGCAGCAAATGGCCTTTTGAAACCCACTGGGTAGGATCACATGAACACACCCCTGGCTGGGACTGAAAGATTAAAAACTACAAGGAGAAGGAGGGGGGGGAAGGGAGGGGGGTGGAAGGGGTTAAAAGGAAATATGAAATGGACGGGATAAAAACAATAAGTAACATATATCAAAAACCTGTATAAAAAGAACTAATAATAATAATTAAAAAAAAGGATCACATAAACACATGACTCTGCCTTCTACTGAATCAGACCCTTGGTCCATCAAAGTCAATATTGTCTACTCAGACCGGCAGCGGTTCTCTAGGGTCTCAGGCAAAGGGTCTTTCACATCACCTACTTCCCCAGTCCCTTTAGCTGGAGATGCCGAGGATTGAACCTGGGACCTTCTGCATGCCAAGCAGATGCTCTGCCACTTAGCCCCTCCCCTCCCCAAGCAACTGCTTGGCATGCAGAAGGTCCCAGGTTCGATCCCCGGTGTCTCCAGTTAAAGGGGTCTCGGCAAGTAGGTGATGAGAAAGACCTGAGATGCTGGAGAGCCGCTGCCAGTCTGAGTAGCCAATACTGACTTTGTTGGACCAAGGGTCTGATTCAGTATAAGGTAGCTTCGTATGTTCATGCTCTGCCACTGAGCCACAGCCCCTCCCCTAACACATGAACACATGAAGCTGCCTTATACTGAAACAGACCCGTGGTCCATCGAAGTAAGTATTGTCTACTCAGACCGGCAGTGGCTCTCCAGGGTCTCAGCAAAAGGTCTTTCACATCACCTCCTTGCCTACGCCATTTAACCTGGGACCTTCTGCATGCCAAGCAGGTGCTCTACCACTGAGCCACAGCCCCTCCCCATCAATCCAGTCCACTGCAGGAAATGCTCCCAAGCCTCTTCTGATGGGGGAAGGGGGCTCCAGCATTGCAGGTCCGTCTTAACAGCACCATCCTCCCCCCCCCCCCGGCAAAGCAGTACACTGGGCCCCCTACCTACACAGCCACTCACAGGAATAAAAATGTAAATGGTCGATAAAATTAAAGATAGGCCTCTAATTTGGGGGGGATGCTTTCTTACATTATATTTCAGTATTTATTCTGAATCCACACCCAAATTAATATTGTTCATTATCTTTAGTAAAATACACGGGGAGAGGCGATGGCTCAGCGGCAGAGCATCTGCTTGGCATGCAGGTTCAATCCCAGGTTCAATCCCCTGCATCTCCAGTTAAAGGGACTAGGCAAGTAGGTGATGTGAAAGACCTCAGCCTGAGACCCTGGAGAGCCAGAGCCAGTTTGAGTACACAGTACTGACGTTGATGGACCAAGGGCCCATCAATAAGCAGAGAAAAGAGGACCCCAGAAAGGAGCTATTTGGAGCCAGATAATAAAAGGACAACATTGGTCATTTATGTATGGTAGTTTTACCTGAGGTTTGTTGCTGACTGGACCCACACTTTCCTGTTGGGAATCTCTGCACCAGTGGTCTCCAAGCTCAAATCAAGTCCCGCCCCTTTAAATGCTGCTTGGTAATTGGCTTACTTCACAGTGGTCACTGTGAGAGAAAATTCCCCCTCCCTAAACCCAATTGCTGCATAAAAAAGCATTTTAAGAACAAAAAAACGGAGCAATCTAAAAGAAGGGGGTGGGGAGAAATCCAATCCTCAATTCTAAAAAGCCTTCCTTTTGCTCAGAAAGAGCTCAGGGGAATCAGTAAACATCTGAATCCCCACCTCTTGACACGCTGCTTTGTGATTGGCTGTGAGAGAAGCCAATCTACTGTGTCCTTTGCTTTGCCTTCTGCATGGAGATTTCAGCCGGGCTGAGTTTGGGGGGAGGGAAGAGGCGGGTTAACAGAGGAATAGGAAGACCCGGACATTGCGAGGGCTGGCAGCGAGGTCATTTCTAATGGATGGAAAACTCACGCAGAACAACCGAGTCAGACAGGGGGCGAACATGAGTCCAAGTACCCATGCATAAATGACCACTGCTGGCTACAAGAACTGTTCTGAGATATGCCATCTCCCCCTGCACCAAGATGCCCCCTCCTCAGTTACCTTAGCATTTATGCCTCCTTCCTCCAAATTGACATGGAGAATAGACCAAGCCAGGCATGCAGTTTGGATTAAAAAAATCTGCTTCCCAGGGAAAGTGACTTCAGTAAATCTCTTCATGGACCAGCGGATATTTCTCCCTTTGCTGCTTTATGGCTAAGATAGATGGTAGAATCTGAATTGGGGTTGCCAACTCAAGACTGGGAAACTCCTGGAGATTTTGGGGAGGGGTGGAGCCTGGAGAGGAGAGGATTTGAGGGGAGGGACCTCAGTGGGACATAATGTCCTACAGCCCACTCTCCAAAGCAGCCATTTTCTCCAGGGGAATGGATCTCAGTTGTCTGGAGATCAGTCGCGATTCTCGGAGATCTCCAGGCCCCACCTGGAGATTGACAACCCTGATCTGAATGCAGCAACATGCCATTGCTATGATAACGGTTTTGCATTGAATGTTTTGCATTTAATTCCTGCTTCTCTTCCAGGACCCAGCTGCCATATGTGGGGTGTATATATTAGAAAAGAAGTCACAACAACCGACCAATGTGTGTGTGTGTGTGTGTGTGTGTGTGTAAAATCCCATTTCCGGAGGTAATTCATAGCAACAGATGCTTTCAAAGTCCTTCCAGTTTTGAATGTGGTAATAAACACTTCTTGGAGCCGTGTTTTCAAGACAGGGTGTTGCTCCAGCCAGATTGTCAGCCCTGCTCAGTCTGGGATGCCTCTGGGCCAGATGCTGAAATTACTTTGGTGGCCCAAAACCCTTCTGAAAATCATGGTTATGGCTTTGCACCTGTGACAGACAGGAGGCGGTCCCCTCCCTGAGGGGGAAAATAGCCACTCAGCTGTTTCATTAAGGTTTCCAGGTCCCTCTTCACCATCTGCGAGAGGTTTTTGGGGCAGAGCCTGAGGCGGGCGGGGTTTGGGGAAGGACTTCAATGCCATAGAGTCCAACTGCCCAAGCGGCCATTTTCTCCAGGGGAACTGATCTCTAACGGCAGGAGATCAGTTGTAACACAGAGATAGGGCTGCCAGGTCCCTCTTCACCATCTGCGAGAGGTTTTGGGGGCAGAGCCTGAGGAGGGCAGGGTTTGGGGAGGGGAGGGACTTCAATGCCATAGAGTCCAATTACACAAGCAGCCATTTTCTCCAGGTGAACTGATCTCTATCGGCTGGAGATCAGTTATAATAGCAGGAGATCTCCAGCTAGTACCTGGAGGTTAGGCTAGTAGAAACAACAGTACGAGGGCTCAATTAATAAACAAACCAATACACACTTTTTTCTCTGTGTACCTGGAGGTTGGCAGCCCTACACAGAGACAAGAGGTGAGCACCTGCTGTTGGAAAAATGGCACCTATAGACTTGCTCAAAAACACGATAGCTGTGAGGTGCAATAAAGCGAAGCGAAATAAAGCGAGGTATACCTATACTTGGATGGGAGGCCACCAAAAAAGTCCAGGGTTGCTATGCAGAGGCAAGTAATGGCAAACCGCCTCTTTTGGTCTCTCACCTTGAAAACCCTACAGGGTCACCATAAATTGGCTGTGACTTGTCCGCACTTCCCTCCACCACCCTTTATCAGTGTGCATGGCATGAAACACTGCCAGATGCGGAAGGGGGGGGGAAATACAGCCGGGACACCAGGAGTTTGATGACAAGCGATTTTTATTTGCAAAACAATCACTATACAGCAACAAATACACCTGCAAATCGGATTGAAAAACATGAACTACCTACCACCAGCCATTCAAGAAATGCCTCTTTTATGATAACAGGATCTAGAATTGTTAGGGGGGGGGAATTAAACCCACAAGCTTGTAATAGGCTATTGTGTTTCTTAAAAAAAAAAAATTCCCAGCACACCTAAGATGATTTTATATTTTTCTTTGCTAAAGTTGAAATGATCATTGGGCCTGATGTGTGACCAGATCTGCATGGTAGTTCTTCTTCCTACAAACAGCTCAGCTATCTGGGGGGGGGGGGGCAGGTGACCGAGCTCTAACACAACGTTTAAGCTAGGCTGGCGTAACATGTGATTCACCTATACTGCCTGCAAACCACCGGAAACGCATGCTGGCCCTGACTCGGGACTCAAGACTTCCCAACCTTTGCGGCGCCAGCAAAACCAGGAGAACCCTTGAACCTCTGATGGCTGCCCTGCGGGGCAGGTGACCATTTCCAGCCTGGCAGGGGACAGATTGTACCCGCGTGTTTTAGGCTGACCTTTGGTCTGCTGCTTCTTCGTGCTCCGCAAAGGCCCTCTGCTCTTCATGGTGGCTTTTGGAAGGGATGCTGGGGCCCAGCGCTACAGAAAGGTCCTTGGTATGCTCGTGGTGATACGGTAGTCCACATTTTTGGATCCTTGTATACTAGACAGGCACACAGATTTGCAAAAGGCCAGAATGAAATGTCGCAGCTGTACATGAGCATACCTCTTAGGTTTCTAATGCCAGTAGACGGGGCACTTATAAATAGCAGCTTAGACTACTGTTGCCAGAAAAAGGCTTGCTTAATTCCCCCAGCCCCAGTCCCTTCCGGCCTGGGAATACACAGAAGCAGATAGTATGCAGGTAAAGAAAAACACCCAGAATCTGCCTTCCATATGGATAGGTTTGGTTTCGACTGAACAGTTTAGAGCTTGGTCCTCGTTAAAATTCAGCTTGCTCACTTGAGACATATTAAACGTTCATTTGTTTATTTTATCTTAGCTCAGCTTATTTGAGATCTTACTGGCTAAGGGGCTGGTATCAGACCAACAGAACTGGTAATGATCAAACACCGCTACCGGGCCCAATCCTCTGGGGAGTTCTGCTGGGCGTGTCTTGCTGCAAATGAACACCAGGAGAGCTCTTGGTTAGCTCTTTATGTTGACAGGACTCAAGCAAGAGAACTTCCCACAGGACTGTGCCAGTCCAGCTATGCTCAGAAAAGAGCTAAACTACCCCCCCCCCAGCAATGAAGCTCTAGTCCTGTGACATAGTTCGTGCATTTATATTTTACAAGTTCTCCCGTCCGACGTGTACCACTCCATCCAAATTCGACAACTCTTTCGAATGGGAGAATGACGACAGATTACAAGGACTTTGCTTGAAGATGAGAAAGATTAAAAAGTCACAGCATGAAAAACTTAACGACAGCTCCGGACACGCACACCGAAATCATTTAACTTTGCCATCTAGAATGTGTTTATATTCCAAAAAGAGCAGAATACAAAAGTCACAGATACGACACTGTTCCGACTGGCTGGCAGTCAGCAGCATGCGTCTGCGAGAAGCGCAGAAGTACCCTAGGTGCTTTCTTGCTCTCGCTCTCTCGCTCCAAGATTTGGAAAAAAGACAGAATAACACAGAGAGGCTAATGTGCAAGAACCAGCGGCATAGAGCCAAGAGTGACATTTCCTTAAAAAATACAGCTCTTTTGCCTTCTCTCTCTATTTTTCTGGAGCGGCGGCCAGGCGCCCCATAGCATTCCGGGTTCTCTGGCCCTTCGGTCTGGTTCCAGACGGGGTCTGCTTACATTCTTAAAGTACCTTGTACGATTATTCTAAGAGACATCACCGCAATCACCGGGTAGAACCGTCCTCCTGATGCACTTTAGATGCTAAATGAACTTTTCCCCCTTAACTAAAGGATAAATCGTATTAGGCGTCTCACTGCAGGAGACCGCTTTCAAGATTTCATGTGTCAGGGTCTTTAGGATTTCACCTTCGATAAGGATCATAGTCCCTGCATGGCCCGATCTTGTCTGATCTCTGAAGCTAAGCGGGGTCGGCTCTGGTTAGTACTTGGATGGGAGACCACCAAGGAAGTTTATGGTTGCAGGCAGCGGCAAACCACCTGTTTGTTTCTTGCATTGAAAACCCTACAGGGTCGCCATAAGTTGGCAGCAACTTGACGGCGGTTTTCACCGCCAAGGATCATAGTTCGTCCTTCATAATGCGGTCAATCAGCTGTCCTGAAGATCTGCTGGTCCCCATTCATTTACAAATAAGAGCCCCCAGCATGTAGGACACCATTTTATAAATGCAGAGGCTGATCTTAGTTCTATCAATCTCCCTACTGTTACAGAATAACACCGGAATTCATTTGGGAATCAGGTTTCTGCATCGGACCAAACGGACTCTCCTCTCCAAACACTTAAGCTACAGCGAGTTTCTTACTCTTTAAGGTGCCGCGGGATTATCAGTTGTTCATACCGTTGATACTTTAATTTTTTTTAAATTATGTGCGCGTCAGCGTCAGCCCTAGGTACAGGATACACACCACAGGAATTGAGGCAGCCCTTCTTCCAACACCTAAAGCCATCCTAATGAATCGTTCATGTATAGCTCAGCTTAAGAACATGCAAGTGTGATAGAGATGATTTTGTAAGGATCACAGCAATCAATCTGCAGGCCGAAATAGGCAATTCAATTATCGTTTAGTCAATGCCAGCGCTCATAACATAGGTGAACTTTCGTCCACCAATGGGTCAGTCATATTACCACACCACATTCACTGTCTTCTAGGTGACAGCGGTGGAAATCCCACAGACTCCACTGGTTTAAATATTTAGGTGTCCCTGTATTATTTCCTATTATATACACTTGTCTTATACTTTTTATACTCAGTATATTTTTGCTGCAGATTAATTCACCATCCCCTCGGTGACGCTATCTAGAGATTATTTATTTAAGTGACTGGTAATTGTCATGCAGAAAAATATGTCTTTCTCCAAAGCATCGTTTTCCCATCTGAGGCTCTGAGCAAATCTATGCAAAGATGCTGGTAAGGAATGGAATAATTTCTGCTAAAACTACCTATCTCTTGGAATTTCAACTTTAGCAAAAGAAAAAACAACAACTTTAGACTTAACTCTTACCATAGGTTTGTTTTTTTAAAAAAAGCTGGAACGAAACCATTTTTAAATGTTTGGTTTTTAAAAAAAACACAGTTTTTGGAGACTTTTTGATAGTTACCTGACCCCACAAAATCAGTCATATTGAAGAAAAAAAAACAAGGAAAGGAAAGAGAGGAAAGGGAGAATAACATTTCTAATATCACAGAAGAGACTCGTATCTGGCACTAAATCAAGGTCACAGTTTTGAGATGTTACAGAAAGCAATTTCATGCTAAATGATTTGTCCTTTTTTTGTTTGTTCTTAATCTGAAAACCCTGCTAACATCTACTTTTACATACCTAAAATTGCAACACCAAAGGGTGCAAAGACACAGATACTGTGAATAAGGAAGTAGAATATTCAAGTATGAGAGGGGAAGATCACGAATGGCCACAGAGAAATATATACCTATAATAATACTGTATCAAACAGATGGGAAGGATGTGAAATCAGTAGTGTAGACACAAAAAGCGAGCTGCTTAGCCAATATTCTAATCAGACAGAGTTCCACTGCTTAGTTTCAGTAGCTTGCTTTAGAAAAAAGGAAAAAATGCCACTTTCTCGATACAGTCCATACAATTTCCCCCCAACTACGTTCTTTAATTATTAGTTAAATAATTTATTGGAATCAGCTATACACTGATATCGTTATCCAAGTTCCACGACGTTAATAATTTAATTGACTCTTTCTTCAACCCATTTATATAAAATAAACCCCCCTCCCCGCCCCCCTCAGGCTCTTTTTGACATCTTTATTTTGCGCTCTTCTGCCCGGTACCCAAGACTCTCCGGTTTAATTTAACCTTAATAAATTACAGTGGGAGACGTCCCCTTCATCCCCTCCGTCAACCCAATGGTAACATGAGCAACTCAACATACCGAACAAGGTTCTTCCACGAGTGGTTGGCCCTCAGGCACAAAATGCATTGTGTCCTAGCACAGAGACTCCATGCAAGACAGCGCAGAGCGACAAGAATTGTCCAATGGAATATACTGCGATTGTACCCACATTAAAAGCCAGCGTCTTCCCGCTCAGAATGGAAATCAGGCCAATTTCTGCAACTATGTGTTATCTTTTTTTTATCCCCCGGTTTTATTTTATGGTTACTACAGTCTTGGGAGGTGACTTAATTTTAGACATGGTAAAGGATGAATGTGAACACCTGCTCAGAGCCTGTTCCTGGCGAGAGCTCATGCCTAAATATTATTACTTCAAACACTGCTAAATGAAGCGAATTCATAAGCCCTGCTTAGCCAGGGCCGCAGTGACATCTTCAGCGAGGGTGGCGAGCTGAGGAGATTCAAGCAGGTTGATGCTGCCGGAGGAGGAGACGTTGCTGAGCCTCCGCGGGGAAGCCACGCTGGATCGGCCGGGCGACTGCATGATGATCTCAGCCCCATGGTCCACGCGGGCCTTGGCGTGCTCTCGGAAGTTGAGCTTCTGGCTGTCAATCTGCACAAGGAACGTGACAACAATTAGGGTGCTGGGGGCAGGGAACTCCCTACCCTGGGTCACACCCCCTGATGCTGTCAGTTAGCTGGTGGGGGGAATGACCCGCAGCAAGGAGTGACCTACACCTGATTCGCCAGCAATGCGGTGATGACACTTCTAGCATGCGCCGGAAGTGACATCATTGTGTTGCTGGCGATGTGGGACACTATGGTATTTGGGCAAAAATTCTATGGTATAAATATCTTCAATAATGGTTCCTATCTGTTTTTATCTTTTACTGTTTATGTCAATTGTTAAACTATGTGTTTAATATTTTTGGAAAAAATTATTCTTAATGAGACCATTTAAAGAATACTCTTTGATCTAATTCCATATTTACCCTTTTTATTATTTTTATATTAGGTATTGATCTAATAATGTTAGATAGGACAAGAATATATTAATTAAAATATACCTTGTATTAATTTTATATTAGGTATTGATTTAATAATGTTAGATAGGATAAGAACAGATTAATTAAAATAATATTGGGATTAGTTCCATTAGCAAAGGTTTATACAATTTATTTTTAGATGGAAAAAGGAGAGGGGGAAGTCATTTTATTGTTAAATTAGTGATGTTATTTGTTTTTTTTATTACGGTTGTTTTTAGTATTGGATATTGTTTTTATGTTGATATGCTAAATGAAGAAAATATTTTAAAAATTATTTTAAAAAAATTCTATGGTAAAACTGGCTTCTTCCATAGTTTTTTGCCCAAATTCCTGAACGTCCCCCATCATGTCGCCATACAGCCGGTGACGCTGGCCTAGGCCTCTCCTCACTGCTGGTAAGTCCGGGTTGTGCCTGATAAAATTGTGTTTTTTCCCCCTGAACGTCTTCCAAAAATCCTACAGGTAACAAGAAACGCCTAAGCCGAAGGCTTCAAATTCACCTCAAACCTTCAGTCAAAGAGCTCAATATGTTTGTTTACAAGTTGTCTCTGGGTTCATAGCTTTGATCAGGGTCATGTCAACTCCAAGAATGTCGGTTTATAAGCCTCAGAAGCTGATTTTGCTGCTGATGGGGCAGCACTGGTAGAGGAGGGGGCTCCTGCTTCCGCCCAGCTTGTTTTCTTAAGCCTAAAGACACCCCTCCCCTATGGGAAGTTTTTCACTTAATTTTGGAGTTGCTCAGACTACTCCATGTATCATGTAGTTTAGCCCAGTCAAGAGGCTACTTGGTTAGCCCCGCAATGAGACACTATTGCATTTCTATCAAAATAATTTAATTTTTCCTCACATTTCTTACAGGTGTTTGTCTTCAAATTCATTTCACGTTTATAAACACATTTAATTCAATGGGGATGCAGCTGTGTGCTTTCCCCCATGATAAATTTTGCTGATTTTTTTGTCAGTACCTTCAAATTTCCTCCAGTTGTTCACCTCAGCGGGACACCAAGTTCCAGATTCACCTCTCATCCTGCTTTAGGCAATTCTCATCACAACACTTCAATCTTATTTTTAGGATATTCAGCATAAACTGATTTATTCCCCAGTAGCGTCCCTAGGCCCTGACCTGGATGGCCCAGACTAGCTTGATCTCCTCAGATCTTGGCAGCTAAGCAGGGTCGGCCTTGGTTATTATTTGGATGGGAGACCACCAAGGAAGTCCATGGTTGCTATGGAGAAGCAGGCAACGACTAACCACCTCTTGCCTTGAAAACCCTATGGTAGTGGTGTCGAATTCATTTGTTATGAGGGCCGGATATGACATAAATATCAGTTGGTTGGGTCAAGCCTTGCCTCGCCAGCCCAGATAGGGAGCATGGAGTGGCTGCCTTGGCTGGCGACCCCACAATGAGCTCGCCAGGCCAGATGGTGATTGGGGTGGGTGGGCTGGCTGCATCAGCTGGCTCGCAGACTGAATAAGAACTCTCAAGGGTTGCTTCCGTAAGTCCGCCCAGCCTTGGGTTGTCGGAACTGGCTGGGGTTGTGGCTAAAATCCTAGCTCTTCCACTTTTTCCGCATGTCTCTGTTGGCAAGATGCAACCTCTCTTTCTTATCAGAATAATTAATTATTTCCAGGCAACATAATGCATAGTTCAAGATGGGCGGCTTTTCCAGTGACTGACTTGGATACACCATGGTCGTTTATGCATGGGTATTTTCACTCATGTTCGCCCCTGGTCTGACTCGGTTGTTCTTTGGAGTTATGAGTTTCTCGTCCATTACAGATGACCTCGTGCCCAGCCCTTGCAAATCTTGGGACTTCCCGCTGTAGTTATAACTCGATTCTTCGATCTCTCCTGAGATCAGCCCAGGTGAAATCTCCATACATAAGCCAAAGGATGGGGCACTGAAGTTTGGGGGGGGCGGGGGTGATGTTTTTCTCCCATTAAGCACCACAGCCAATTACAAAGCAGCATTCCGAGGGGCGGGGACTCAAATGCTTCTTGATTTGAGCTTGGTGACTGTTGGTGCATAGCAATTTTTGGATTCGCAACAGAAAAGTGTGAGTCCAGCAAGCAACAAACCCCAGGTAAGACTCTCATGCATAAACGACCAGTGTGGAAATTGGAACTGGCCAGTTGTCCTTTGCACAGCACTCATAACATAAGGCATAGCTATGCTGCAGAGAAAAGAGTCTTGTGACAGTGAGTGCAAAGACTAGGCCAACACAGCACGGAGCAGGCGGTGTCTTTACCTTGATGTTTCCTCCTCCGGGCATGTGGTGAGCGTTGTCAAGTGAGCCGACCTTTGCATGGGCCTTTTCTTTAAAATCCAGTTTCACGCTTTCGATTTTCACTCGACCCCCACCTATACGGAAAGGGGGGGGAATGGAGACTGAACGAAGGCAAAACCATCCTAGGTCTGAAGTCTTCTACGAGTCACTTTTCAATAGGCGCGTGGTGGACTGGAAGCTGCTACAAGTGAGCTTCGCGATAAGCCCTTTCTCGCTCCTCTGTGGACCTCTGCGCGGAAGCAGCAGCCAGGAATTCTGAGCATGGAACGAAACTCTGCTTGGGGAGGGGACCTGAAAATGCTTCATAGCTCATGCTCATAGCACATGATTTGTGACTGCTCATAAAATGTCCCAATTCTGAAAGCTTTTTGTCCCCCCCCCCACCAAACCCCCTGATTCTCTCACACCATTCTGACTATTACTTCTTTAGTCACAGGTTTGTTACTCCTCTCCCCTGGCCCTTGGGATATGGATATCTGATCCCATCCCCTAGAAGATGCAAAAAGAGACCTGTAGAAGAAAAGAGGCACAGGCAATACACTAGTCCACTAAATATTCTTGCACAGGATGGTACCAGTGTAGTGTAGGGGTTAAGAGAAGTGGACTCTGATCTGGAGAACTGGGTTTGATTCCCCATTCCTCTACATGAGCGGCGGACTCTAATCTGGTGAACTGGGTTTGATTCCCCATTCCTCCACATGAGCGGCGGACTCTGATCTGGAGAACCGGGTTTGATCCCCCATTTCGCCACATGAGCGGCGGACTCTGATCTGGAGAACCGGGTTTGATTCCCCACTCCTCCACATCAGCGGCAGACTCTAATCTGGTGAACTGGACTTGATTCCCCATTCCTCCACATGAGCGGCGGACTCTGATCTGGTGAACTGGGTTTGATTCCCCACTCCTCCACATCAGCGGCAGACTCTAATCTGGTGAACTTTGTTTGATTCCCCATTCCTCCACATGAGCGGCAGACTCTGATCTGGAGAACCGGGTTTGATTCCCCATTCCTCCACATGAGCGGTGGACTCTAATCTGGTGAACTGGGTTTGATTCCCCATTCCTCCACATGAGCGGCGGACTCTGATCTGGAGAACCGGGTTTGATTCCCCATTCCTCCACATGAGCGGCGGACTCTGATCTGGAGAACCGGGTTTGATTCCCCACTCCTCCACATGAGCGGCAGACTCTAATCTGGTGGTGAATCGGGTTTGATTCCCCACTCCTCCACATGAAACCATCAGGATGACCTTGGGCTACTCACAGTTCTCTCAGAACTCTCTCAGCCCCACCTGCCTCACAAGGTATCTGTTGTGGGGAGGGGAAGGGAAGGCAATGCAGAGAACCCAATACACACATTGTTATTGTGTCAACTGCTGATTTTTTTTGAAAAAAAGGAAGCCCTACAATGGCCACTGCTGGGGGCCTGGGGCCTGGGAAATGTGGGGAGACCTGCCATGTGGAAGCCCCATTTGCCACTGTACTATATTGGCAGCTGCAGCAGCAACAGGGGAACCACACAGACCCTCTAAGTTAGGGGTGTCAAACCTACAGCCCGTTCCCGTATTACCTGGCCTGTGACGAATATTCTTCAGCGAGCCACACTTTGAAGTCACATGACTCAGGTCTATCTTCTTGGTCACAATTTGCACCTGTTAGAAGTATACACAGTACAGCTTAGCAACATGGCAAATACAGGCGAGCAGAGTGGGTTTGTGCAGACTATGAAAAACACTGTTAAGGAAAGAGATGCTTAGTAGACTACACAGCATGCCACAAAGCGGGGGAACACCCAGATTAATACAGCAAGCTTCCCAGTTCTGCAAAAGAGCTATGTTAAACGCTTTCCGTTAGTACAGCGAAGGAGTGAATCAGGAAGAAAAAAAACGAGTGTGGTTATTTTCTTACACGTTTCACATGAAAGTGCTGCGTGCTGAACCGTCTGTGGGATACTGACTCGTTCCTTCTCTTAGATTTCCGGAATATTCTGAGTCGTCTCAGTTTCGGCAAATAACATCTTCCCAAAGTGCTGTCTCCAAATGAATAATTTACAGCACCGTCTTGTGCCCGTTATATTCATTGAGGTGTAAGTGTGCAGAGGATTTCAACCCTCGTGAATGCCAATTAACAGTGCAATCCTATGTGGAATGACTCCCTTTTAAACCCCTTAATTTTAATGGGTTTAGGCTTTATAGGAGTGCACTCCTAGCTTGTTACAAACAGGTTTCTTTCTTTTTTAAAAAAAAACTTTGTCTTAAAAACACTACATAATAATTACCGTAACAGGATGGAATTAAATGAGGGGAAGACAGATGGGGAAAGTGTAAGAGGCCCAGAGTCCATCCTTAATCCCTTGCGTCTGCATTACTTAGGAGACGGTGCTTTCTTGGTCCCGTACATGATAAAAGAAAATGGCCCCCTAGGCTCAGAAAGTCATGTTTCCTGAGAAACAGCCCTTTGTTTTATTATTTTATTTTATTTCTATCCCACCCTTTCCCAACAAAGTCGGGCTCGGGGCAGATAACAACATATGCTTTTAATATATAAAACAATCATAAAGGTATATATTAAAATTTATATAGTTAAAAACCAAACTGGCTAAGATGGTGCACAGATGGTAAAAAAAAAACCCTCTTGTGTTGTTATTTATCATAGGAGGAGGATCATCTTCCCATGGGTAAAAGTTCCCAGGACTAAGTACTAACAGCAGGGGACATGAACCTCTAGTAAGGTCTGGCAAGCGAGGTCAATTGATGTAAAACCATCGCTGCCCTCAACCACAGGCACATAGTCTATGGAGGGACTATGTCTATCATCTTATGATTGAGACAGTTCCAGGGTATATTAACATTCAGACTCACCACGAGGCACTTATGTTAGTCAGTTTAGAATGAGATTCCCCTTAGGGGTTGCCAGAATGGTCTAGGATAGACAAGGGACTGCTTTGGCAGACCAGACCCTTCCTATGACCCATTTTCCCCTGGGGCTTTGAGAATTCATGGCGAGTCGGCATCAATGAGAATCATCCCTCCTCGCTATATCGCTCCCTGTGGTGTAGACTGCCCCCTGGTGAGGAAGATCTCACCAGCTCCAGTGACATTTTGCCTGTCCCTCCTCTCTGCACTGAATAAGGACACGGCAACTTAACCAAGCGTCCGTGACTCTGCACTGACATCCCTTAACATCTCCTCATGTTGCGTGACATTTCTGAAGCCATGAATAACCGTTTGGTTTTACGTGGATTGATGGCAGCAACAGGTTCCGACTCCCGAAGGATGATGCTCGGAGATGCTGCGCCCTCCAGAGCTCTTTCTCAGCTGGTTGTCGATGCAGCCTGTCGTTGGGGGAGAAGAAGGGGTCCTATCTCATCCTAGCCCTTTGTTCCTCTGCTCCTCTCCCTGCAAGGCAGAGGTCTGACCTGTCCTCCCTGGCTACTTGGCATTTTGCCTTTTGAATGACTTCACATGGGCAGGGCAGCCATATGTCCCTTGACAGCCCCATGAAATGGGGCTTGCCCTACTGGGTATGAAGAACAGAGGGGGGTTGGGTTCCCAGCCTAGGTCTTCTCTTCCTGTACCTCTTCATCCTGCTACCTTGGAGGGCCTTTCCTCTGGCCTGTGCTGGCCTAAGTAGGGTTGCCAGGTTGCTTTGATTGGCAGGCAATTGCCTGCCAATCTATTGCCTGGCTCGAAAGCAGGGATCGTGTGTGTGTGCGGCTGCGCCGATGCAATCCCGTCACTTCCGGTTTACACCCGGAAGCGCCACATCGTAATGGGCCTTTTACCACTCAAACTCCCAGTTTGATTGTGAAGGGAGGCCTCTGCTTTCCCAGGGGATTTGCTGTGGTCTGTCAGGAAGGATGGAGATGACCACCACTCAACACACAAAGCTGACACATCACTAGACCAAGGGGACAGGTGGAGCATGAGCAAGAAGGGAAAGAGTGCTCGGTAAGGAGGCAAGGAGCCAGGTTGTGCAGAGGCGGAGGGGATTCACCGGTGCCATCGCGGGTACCATGTCAGGCCCCATCTCTACTTACATTTCCTCCCCCTGCTGAATGTCTGAGGTTATCCTTGGAACCACATCTGGATTGAATATCGCTAAAATCAATCTTCTGGTTTAAAATCCTAACCTAAAAGGAATCGGAAGTCAATGTACTTTAAAAGCGTCCCTCCTTGGGCTGACGCCACAATAGGTTCCTCCCGACCGTGGGGGCGGTTTGGTTTTCAAAGGAATGCTCTCGCAAGCTCAAGGACTTTGCAAAGCTGCCTCTGGCATGAAGAATATCTCAATGTTTCTTTTTTGATTCCTCACCAGTTACCAACTTGGGAATTGGAGGGGGGGGTTCTCTCTGAGGTCCCAAGAAGCAGATGACAAACCCAGCGTGGTGTAGTGGTTAAGGGCGGTGGTTTGGAGTGGTGGACTCTGATCTGGAGAACCGGGTTAGATTCCCCACTCCTCCACATGAGCGGTGGACCCTAACCTGGAGGAACGGGTTTGATTCACCACTCCTTCACATGAAGCCAGCTGGGTGACCTTGTGCTAGTCATAGCTCTTAGAGTTCTCTCAACCCCACCTACCTCACAGGGTGTCTGTTGTGGGGAGGCAAAGGTGATTGTAAGCCGGTTTGATTCTCCCTTCAGTGGTAAAGAAAGTCACCAAATAAAAACCAACTCTTCTTCTTCTACATCTGTGAATATTTATTGTACCTCAGACTCTCATTATTGTGACCCAAAGCTGAACTGAAGGAAGGCCTAGGACAGGGGAGTCAAACATAAGGCCCATGGGGTGGATGTGGCCCCCTGAGAGCTCTTATCTGGCCCGTAAGCCACTTGAGACAACCACCCCCACCAGTCCCGATCTGGGTTGGTAAGGCATGTCCCGGCCCGACCAAGTGACATTTATGTCATATCCGGCTCTGGTAACAAATGAAATCGACACCCCTAGCCTATGACACCCAAGCCACCCCGGTTGTATAGGTATACAAAATAGGTATACAAATCAAACATTTACTGATTATAAATAATAAAGAAACCTTTTACTGTTGCCAAATTTTTCGCGACCCCCACATTCAGTTAGGCGACCCCATATGGGGTCACAACCCACAGTTTAAGAAGCTTTGGTCTAACCTACTAGTCCAGGTGGACCCACAGATATCTGAGATCAACAACTGAAACATATCAGGAGCTGTTGATGGCTCAAAGAAGGAGTACCGAAATTTAATGACAGATTGCTATGTAATAGATGATATGTTCGGGAGCCCCAGTTTTGATCGTAGAGTGGAGGAAGAGATACATCATGGAATACCCAGCAAGTTTCTAAAAAAAATAATAACATGAAGAATATCAAGATGTTCTAGTCGGCCAGTGTACCAAACTGGAGCAGCATATCTAAGAATCTGTATTGTACATCCCTGTATTAGTTTGTCTCAAGAATCCCACAATTGTCCTAAATCACCATGACCTTTCTACGGCAGAATAATGTTAGCTCTTTTTGTCCCACGATCATTCCCTTCTCCAATTCCAGATGTTCCCTGGTTCCACATTCTGGCCTTGTCTCCCTCTTTCCCCTGTAACCTCGGTCACATTTTACATCCTCGGATGATCTGCTCTGTGAAGAAGATTGCCGGGTCCCCCCTCCCGATCGGCGGGAGGTTTTAGGGGGTGGGGCTGAAGTGGCCGCACGTGCGCGGCTGGTTTAACACTCAAACCCCCAAATTTTGGGGGTTTTCTAGCAATTTTTGCTCTTGACACTGGGACACCTCACATATTGTAGGTTTGTTGATAGTGCAATAAATCGTTGTTGAAATGAGAAGAAAAGGGCCCCCTTGTGAAGACTGCTCCAAACCACTCCAAGGTATGTTTTCCCGTCAGCGCTTGCGGTAAAAAGCTTACAAATCCGTTAGAACTTGCAGTAAAAAGCTTACACATTTTGGGGGTTTGAGTGCAAAAGCAGCCGCGGCGATGCGGCGCTTCCGGAAGTAAAACCGGAAGTGCCATCGTCGCGAGTGCCCGCATGCGCACACAGCCATGGCCACAGAGTGGCTGGGTGGATTGGCGGGCCATTGCCCACCAATACCACCCACCTGGCAACCCTATCTGTGAATGCCAAGCAGTTGCCTACTTCTCTTACTCCCCATATCATCATTCTCTGGAGGAAAGGTTGTAGTATAGGTTTAGGGCATGGGACATGAGGGGAGCCCCTTTTTGCTGTTTGAGCGTACCATGATACTTCCCCTCCAGCCATCTTCTGAAAAGAGGACTGTCTTTTTCCAGCAATTTTGGCTCTCGACACTGGGACACTTAATATATTATATGTCTGTTGTTGAAATGAGAAAAAAGGCCCCTTTGTGAAGATTGCTCCAAACCACTCCAAGGTATGTTTCCCCATCAGCGCTTCTGGTAAAAAGCTTACAAATCCATCAGAACTTGCGGTTAAAAAGCTTACAAATATTGCCACTTCCATGGGTCAAGTAATGGATCAATCGTTATTAGGCCGTTCATATGCATGCTATTTGACAGAGGAAGAGCAGTAACATGGATCCCTGTCCTTAGGAGTCCACAATCTCAAAGCTGATACAGTAACAGTGATAGAAAGGAGGGAAATGGAGGAGAGGTAGGGTTGCCAACCTCCAGGTATTAGCTGGAGATCTCTTGCTATTACAACTGATTTCCAGCCGATAGAGATCAGTTCCCCTGAAGAAAACAGCTGCTTTGGCAATTGGACTCTATGGCAGTGAAGTCCCTCCCCTCCCCAAACCCCACCCTCCTCAGGCTCCGCCCCTAAAATCTCCAGGTATTTTCAAACCTGGACCTGGCAACCCTAAAGGGAGGGTAAAAAAGGGTCAGAATCAATTAAACGCAGAGGTTTGGTTGGGGATTACAGAGTGAAGCCAAAGCCTTCACAGAAGGAGGACAGACTGGAGGGCAGAGAAAGGCTCAGAAAGGTGGCACCACACAGATGTCCAGGAAGGCAGTTCGAGGGCTGAGAGGCAGCTAAGGGGAAATGATAGGGAAGGCTGGGGTTGGTGGAGCTGCAGAAGGCAAAGGCAGAAGCAGGGATGGGTTTTATATTATGGAGTTTCACTTTTAGGTCAATTTACACTTCTTGATTATTTACAAAACAACCTCGATGTGAAAGTCTGGTTCTGGCTTCCAGAAAGCAGAAGATGGACGGAACAGCCCCAAGTCCTCGCAGAAATTCATGTCTAGCTGTCCCTAGCGGTGAGGAATCAGCGACACCTCTGAGCCGTGACTGGGAGGCAGGATTTGCTCCGCAAACTCCGACTCAGGTCAGAGCAAGTCCAAAGCGCTGGAAGGTCTCTTCAACAGTCTAATTGAGAAACAGGCCCCTGGGGATGTGATGTGAGAGGCTCCCTGAATGGATTCCACAACAGAAGAGTCCTCTTTTCCACCTCGTCTCCTATGGATTAGCATCAACCAAAGCAAGGATTGCAGCCTGCATGGTTCAGGCTGCGACCTCCTGTTCATAGGGGTTCCAGCTCCGAGTTAGGTAATACCTGGGCAGAGCCTGAGGAGGGCAGGGTTTGGAAAGGAGAGGGACTTCAATGCCATAGAGTCCAATTGCCATTTTCCCCAGGTGACCTCGGGTGACCTCTGCCACCTGGAGATCCGTTGTAATAGCAGGAGATCTCCAGCCACCACCTGGAGGTTGGGAACCCTACCTGTTCATCTGGGTAAGTGCTAGGGTTGCCAGCTCCAGGTTGGGAAACACCTGGAGATTTTGGAGGCAGAGCCTGAGGAGGGCGGGGTTTGGGGAGGGGAGGGACTTCAATGCCATAGAGTCCAGTTGCCAAAGTGGACATTTTCTCCAGGGGAACTGATTTCTATCGGCTGGAGATCAGTTGTAATAGCAGGAGATCTCCAGCTAGTACCTGGAGGTTTACTGATATGTAGCTAGTAAATCCCTAAGGAAATAATATCAGTACACAGCCACTAATCGTTTTAACATATGCAAATTTACTTATATATTATATCACAATATGCACGTAATGTATGCGTAACACTCTTTTGTATAAAGTTCTGAGCTGCAAATAGCCTAAACGTGATGAAAATAATAGGCTTTAACACTCTGTACAACTCCACAATTCTCTTTTAAATATTACAAACATTTCAGAACATACAAACCCCCGGGGGAATAATTCTTACAACCAGCAGTAGGGTCCACAAAGTCTTTCCAGATGTATTGAAATACTAGTACCTGGAGGTTGGCAACCCTAGTAAGTGCTCCTCCTTTTAGAAACTTGGGGGTACAGCCGTCTTCAAGCCAGGCTCTGCACCCTTGTTTCTGCTAGGCTGGTACAACGTGCAGCGTGCCCTTAGCCAATATATCCTCTCATCCTGGCCTGAAGTCAGAGCCGAGGTACTGGATCCATCTAGGTCTTGACACCTAAGGCTGCTCCAAGTTCCTTTCCTCCTGTGATGTCTGCCTGCATATTCCCAAGCATTTCATCCCTCCCGTCTACATTAAGTTGTTTCGCTCAAGGATCCAATACCAAAAACAGCTCATCTGAAAGCTTTCTGGCATTCGCTGCTTCCTTGCTGCTAAGTTGTAGTGCATGCTCGGTTTCCTATAGACAGCTTCCTTCTTACTGGTTATCTGACAAGAAGGCCAATCTCTCCCCAAAATCCCAGCAGAGTTTAGAGTGCATTATTATTCACCTGTGTCTCAACAGCCCACTGAACAAGCGCAGCTGGAGTTGAGTCCAGTAGCGCCTTCAAGACGAGTAAGATTTTGGAGGGTACGAGCTTGCAAGAGTCAAAGCTCTTTTCAGCTGACTCTTGAAAGGTCATACCCCAAAAAATCTTGTTTTACTGGAGTCGTATCTAGCTGGTCTGCAGCAGACCAATACAGCTACCCTCTAAAACACGGGTGTCGAACTCAATTGTTACGAGGGCCGGATATGACAGAAATGCAGTAGAAAAAGAGCAAGAGTCCAGCAGCACCTTAGACTAAAAAAAATTCTGGCAGGGTATTGAGCTTTCGTGAGCCACAGCTCACTTCTTCAGATACAGAAAAGAGCTAGAGTCCAGTAGTACCTTAAAGACTAACACAATTTCTGGCAAGGCCTCAGCTGTCGTGAGCCACAGCTCACTTCTTCAGATTAGAAAAGGAAGGCGGTCAGTGAATGTATCAAGACATGACTATTCATGGAGTAGGCAAATGGTCTGGCACAAGAACTCTCATAATACTCTCACAAAATCAATGCCCTCTAGTGTACACAACCTGTCAGCGGCTGTCCCCACTACACACTTCAAGTGTCTTTATTCCCGTTCAAAACAACAAACTTTTAAAATGTTCCTTCTTCCTTTGCCGTCCCTTTCAATCGGCTCTTTTTACTAACTTTTAAACCATGTTGACCTCTTATGCAATAGGAGTTCTGAATTACATGCAGGCAATCTATTGAAAGGTTTATGAAAATTCATGTGCTCTTCAGGGGCTGTTCCCTTCTGTATACGTCTGTGTAACTTTCGATGGTAATGGATTCCTTCGGGGACCAATTCTACCATCCTTGTTGACTTCAAGTTCCCTTTGAGGGATACAAGACATGTCACAGGCAATGGGACTAGACAGTTGGCTATGACCCAGTCTACTTCTACTTTAGAAAGTGGAACATCATGGGGGGAGGGGGGAGGAATATCGAGACAGTCCCTTGGCCTTGGCACCATCAGCTGTCACCCTAATCCATGACCTTGCCAAGCCCACCTGGAAAGGTTCAGGTCCTAGCACTTGATTTAATTCCGAGAGGCTGGGGATTCAAGGTTCGTTTATGCATGTTCTCATGTTCGCCCCTGGTCTGTCTTGGTTGTTCCTTGGAGTTATGAATGAGTTTTCCATCCATTAGAGATGACCTCACTGCAAGCCCTCACAAATCCCAGGACTTCCTGTTCCTCTGTTAACCCGATTCTTCCCTCTCCTGAGCTCAGCCAGGGTGAAATCCCCGTGCACAAGGCAAAATGCGGGACACTCAAGCTTGGTTTCTCTCACAGCCAATTACAAAGCAGGGTGTAAAGAGGCGGGGATTCAAATGCTTCCTGCTTCCTCAGAGCTCTTTCTGAGCAGAAGAAAGGCTTTTTAAAACCAAGGCTTGGATTTCTCCCTTGCCCACCTTTTAGATTGCTCCATTTTTTGTTCTTAAAATGCTTTTTTATGCAGCAATTGGGTTTTTTGGGGAGGAATTGTCTCTCACAGTAAGCTCTACAAAGAAAGCCAATTACAAGGCAGCACTGAAAGGGGCGAGGATTCAAATACTTCCTGATTTGAGCTTGGAGACTGCTGGTGCATCGATTCCCAACAGGAAAGTGTGGGTCCAGCGAGCAACAAACCTCAGGTAAAACTCCCATGCACAAATGACCAAGAAGTCTGATTTGTGCTGGCGTATAGTGCAGCAGGTAAGAGGTGAGATGGGAAATTCCTAGTTCAAAACTCAACTCAGTAACAAAGCCACATCTAGGAATCGGGCCCCGATTGCAAGCTGGCCTCTCCGACAGGGCTAATTGAGAACTCAAATATAACATATATCAACTGCAGCTCTCTGGAATCATCAGCCACATTCCTAGCTCCCCAACCCCCCTGAGCATCTGGTTGGATTTACCTGAGCCCTAAGTCAGAACTTTGCACACCCCACCCACAGCTATGTCCTCAAGTTGCTGTTGCGGGTGGGTGCAAGGAGGGGAACATGAACACATGAAGCTGCCTTATACTGAATCAGACCCTTCTCGGTCCATCAAAGTCAGTACTGTCTACTCAGACTGGCAGTGGCTCTCCAGGATCTCAGGCGGAGGTCTTTCCCATCACCTACTTGCCTATAACTGGTGATGCCAGGGGTTGAACCTGTGACCTTCTGCATGCCAGGCAGATGCTCTACCACTGAGCCACAGTCCCTACCCAAAAATCCTTGGTCTCTAAGGTGCTACAGGACTCTAATCTAGCTGTTCTAGGAAGACCAACACGGGTACCCTCTGAAACCTTTCAGAGTGGGATACCTGAACTATTAACTGACTTGAACACATGAAGCTGCCTTATAATGAATCAGACCCTTGGACCATCAAAGTCAGGGTTGTCTACTCAGACCGGCAGCGGCTCTCCAGGATCTCAGGTAGAGGTCTTTCACATCACTCAGCTGGCTTCATGTGGAGGAGCAAGGAAACAAATCCAGTTCACCAGATTAGCCTCCGCCGCTCATGTGAAGGAGAGTGGAATCGAACCTGGTTCTCCAGATCAGAGTCCACCACTCCAAACCACTGCACTTAACCACTACACCACGCTGATGTAAGAGAAATGTCTGAGTTTGAGGGAACAAGCGGCGTGTTACCAACCCACTGATATTATCATCCTGTTATCCTGGACAATCCTTTAATAGGAACAACCCAGAGATTTTGCTACTTTGTGGTACTTGTGGATTATTGTCGAAAGCAAAAGTTTCTTAACTATCTGACCAGATAAAAAACATAGAGCCTTATCAACTACTGAGACTTTCATTAATGCTCCTAGTTATATGTAACCTTTGCACACATTGCAGTGCCGTGTTACTATTGCTCATAAGGGCAGGTAGCCAACTGTGAAATCCGAACCCGTACTCTCCTTTTATCTAGAGCAGTGGTTCCCAAACTTTTCGGGCCACCGTCCCCTTGGTTCCACCAACTCAACCCCAGCGCCCCCTACCCTATCCAACAAAACACATGATGGGGCCCACCTCTAGCACCCCCTGCTGCCCCCTTGCCTCCTAGTGCCCCCCTAGGTAATCCCACTGCCCCCCCAGGGGGTGGTACTGCCCACTTTGGGAACCACTGATCTAGATGGTGCTTGCTATAAGAAATGAGGCGGTCAAGAAAGCTGCGGCATAAATTGTTACATTACTTTAAGGAGGTGTCCTAATTAGATAGGACTGCCTAGAAAAGGGTTGTTGTTTTTTTGTAAAAGGGCATGTGATGCAAAAGACTCAATCTTGTCCCCAGAAAGTTAGCAGACTAAACTGGATGATTCCCCCACCCCTGCAAATAGTACCAGGAGAAATTCTCTTCCCTCTATAACTCTTATTAGAGTTACAAAGTGATTCATATTGTATCTAAAGTTGTGGAAACAGATATATCTATGAAACCAGAAACAATTTTACTAAATCGTCTACCGATTATGCATAAAAAAAATCTCGATATATTCCTCCACATGTTAACAATAGCAAGGGTAAATATTGCTAGAATGTTGGAAAGGAAAAAACTCACCAGATTTAATTAGTTGGTTTGACAAAGTGAAAGAGACCTATGTCTTGATTAAACTGACCTATTACCAAAATGATAAAAACATTGAGTATTTAGAGGAAGTATGTAGTCCTACAATTTCCAGAATGGAAAATATATTTAAAAGTCTAGCATCAGATGGAAGTGGATCATAAAGCGATTGCTTGTTCGAAATATATTTTTTATAGGTTGTATATTCCTATACGTTTTGGTTGGTGTTTGGATTGGATTGTTTCTTTTAATGCTGTAATATTTTTTTAAAAAATAGATAAGACTGCCTAGAAATGAGGGGTTCGTAAAAGGGCACGTGATGCAGAAGGCTCAATCTTGTCCCCAGTAACTAAGCAAACTAAATTGGATGATTTTTTCCTGCAAATAGTACCAGGTGAAATTCTCTTCCCTATATAACTCTTAAAGGTATAGGAACCCTCCTAGCAGCCTGAAATTTGTGAGGACATATCGAAGTGATGACGCCGCTCCTGATGAAACATGCCTATTATTGTAAGAACGAAAAAACCTTACCTGTCCTCCTTTAGGTTGATATCTGATGTTCTCCGTTGACCCGATTTTGGATCGGACATTCTTGAGATCGGGCAGAGGCTGATTGATGAGCCGTAGTTGCTTGGGGGTGGCCGGAGACTTCGGAGGTGTGCGTATGATCGCCACTTTCTTCTCGGTAGGCACCAGAATAGCGGATCTGGGCGTACCCGGTGTGTGGGGGGTTCTGGAGTAGCTGGGGGTGCCGGGGGTGCCAGGAGTACGGGATGAATAGCTAGGTGGGGTCCCAGGAGTGATGGCGGTGGATCCTGGAGTAGTCGGGGTAGACGTGCCGCTCTTTCCTGTTCGGCTGCGAATAGGCTCTGATCCTGTATTGAGAAAAGAGTACCGTTTATAACATTGACATTTAAAGTATAACATACTGGCATTTAACAGTGTTTGTGTGTGTTATGTGCCGTCAAGTCACTTCCGACTCAAGGCGACCCTATAAATCAACGTCCTCCAAAATGTCCTATCTTTGACAGCCTTTCTCAGGTCTTGCAAACTGAGGGCTGTGGCTTCTTTTATTGAGTCAATCCATCTCTTGTTAGGTTTTCCTCTTTTCCTGCTACCCTCAAGTTTTCCTAGTATTATTGTCTTTTCCAGTGACTCTTGTCTTCTCATAATGTGACCAAAATATGATAGCCTCAGTGTAGTTATTTTAGCTTTAGGGTCAGTTCAGGCTTGATTTGATCTAGAACCCACTAATTTGTTTTTTGGGCGGTCCAGGGTATCCGTGACACTCTCCTCCAACACCACATTTCAAAGGAATCTTCTTTCTTCCTATCAGCTTTCTTCAATGTCCAGATTTCACATCCACGGTGTTTAAGTACACCTTATAACAGGAGCCCCCAATGTGGTGCCCATGGGCACCGTGACACCCACCAACCCTGTTCCAGGTTCCCACCAAGTGGTTTTAGAAAGTGGATGGGGCCAGGGGGAGCTTTTGCCCAGCAGGGCTTCTGACTGGCTGTGGAGATTTTCACAAAGTTGTGTCAAAACAGCTTCCGCCACGGCATATGTTATAGTGCCTTAAATGGTAAAGAGTCATGATTGTGTAGTGGTGATGATGGTGTAGTGGTTAAGACCGGTGGTTTGGAGCAGTGGACTCTAATCTGGAGAACTGGGTTTAATTCCCCACCCCTCTACATGAGCGGTGGAGGCTAATCTGGTGAACCGGGTTGGTTTCCCCACTCCTACACATGAAGCCTGCTGGGTGACCTTAGGCTAGTCACAGCTCTTTAGAGCTCTCTCAGCCCTACCTATCTCACAAGGTGTCTGTTGTGGGGAGGGGAAGGGAAGGTGATGGTAAGCCAGTTTGATTCTTTCTCAAGTGGTAGAGAAAGTTGGCATATAAAAACCAACTCTTCTTCTTAGGAAGGCTGAGAAGGTCATCTGGAGCCAGGCAGGCAATAGGTGGCATGAATTGTACATATTGACTTTTCATTTAAGACTCTGGCAAACAGATATTAAGAACATAAGAACATAAGAAAAGCCCTGCAGGATCAGACCCAGGCCCATCAAGTCCAGCAGTCTGTTCACATAGTGGCCCAACCAGGTGCCTCTAGGAAGCCCACAAACAAGACGACTGCAGCAGATTATCCTGCCTGTGTTCCAAAGCACCCAAATAGGCATGCTCCTCTGATACGGGAGAGAATTGGTGTGCTTCATGACTAGTAGCCATTTTTACTAGTAGCCATGAATAGCCCTGAACATGTCCACTCCCCTCTGAAAGCCTTCCAATTTGACAGACGTCACCACATCCTAGGGCAGGGAGTTCCACAATTTAATTTAACTGCGTTGAGTAAAGAAATACTTCCTTTTGTTTTTTTTAATCTCTCACCCTCCAGCTGCAGCAGTTTCATAAACTATTATTTGGATTTTCATTTTTTAAGACTTCTCTTTCATTTAAACACAAACCCAGGCTAACTTTAAGATCCCGAGTTGTACATAAAGGCCATCCCAAAGCTGAAGAAAATGTGGCGAGAGCAACATTTAAAGGAGACAGGAGGGGCAGACAAACATACTTGTGGTCCGTCGTACTGAGGAGGAGATGGTGCTGTTCAGGGTGAAAGAATTCTCGTCCCGTTCTCGATCCCCTGAGATGCCTCTCCGGGTAGGTAGAATAGAAGAAGGCCTTGGTAAGGAGGAGCGCTTTTCTGGACTCTTTGTTACTCCATCCTAGCAGGAACAAAAGACAGTATTTTTCTTTTTTTTAAAAATACAAGACACAGTAAAATGAAGAGTCCAGGACTGTATGTAGCTTGACCTCCCCCTGCCACTGGAAGCAGCTTTAAAATTATATCACAGCAAAGAAGATCTATTCAAGCCTGGATAGTTTAATTTTCAATAGTCCAACATCAAGATAATGTTTCTTTTATCCCCAAAATTATTCAACATTGACTTGAATTTGCTTGTAGCTGAGGGCCAACTATCCTGACTCGGATACAGGGTTGCCAACTTCCAGGTGGAGGCTGGAGATCTCCCGCTATTGCAACCGATCTCCAGGCGACAGAGATCAGTTCCCCCGGAGAAAAACAGACGCATTGGCAATTGGACTCTATGGCATTGAAGTCTCTCCCTTCCCCAAACCCCGCACTCCTCAGGCTCTGCCCCCAAAATCTCCAGGTGTTTCCCAACCTGGGGCTGGCAACCCTACCTGGATAGCCCCAGGCTAGCCCAATCTCATCAGATCTGAGAAATTAAGCAGGGTTGGCCCTGACTGGTAATTGGATGGGGACCACCAAGGAATACCAGCACTGCTGTGCAGAGGCAGGCAATGACAAACCACCTCCGAATTTCTCTTGCCTTGAAAACCCCACTAGGAGTCACCATACGTCAGCTGTGTAGGCTGGAGATCAGTTGTCATAGGAGGAGATCCCCAGCTAGTACCTGCAGGTTGGCAAACCTAGTATATACAGAGATAACATTGATCTTGATGAAGATGCATCCTTGTGGGGTTTGTGGGGCTTTTTAGGGGGAGGGGGGAAAACCCTGCAAAGCCCCGCAAAACCTGTTTAGTATAGTTGACAGAAAACACCACTAGCTTCCTTCATACCACCTTCAGCACTCTGGAAAAATTATAATTTGTTTCCAGCCCCAAAACAGTATATATAACAGACATACTCCTAGGAATGGAATGAAATCCCACAAAAGGGGCAAGGGGGTAAGTTATAGATCAGGAGCTACAGTTTTAATAAAAAAGATCTAAGCACCAATGTTTTGTTTCCTCTTCAATCCAACTTATAGAGGAACCGCCGGGTTTGGTACATTATGCTTCATATGGTAAATTCCGTGATGCTTGAACAGCTGGTTACTCAGGCAGTAAAGCTGTACAGTAATTTTAAACGCAGCTAAAGGGCTATTATAAAAAGGTTCCCACAGTCTCTCCGCTGCGCATTTTAATCGTTTCCGTCTGTTCTCTGGTCTATCATTTTACCGTCTGCAATAATTAAGGCCAACGTTGGCTTTAAGTGGATCAATTGCCACGGGCTCCCAATAAATAAACGGGGTGCAAGGGGTGCTTCTTTATCTAGAAATCCCAGATTATTCAAGGGATCTGTTTTTATTACCAACTCTCACCAGTTGCCGACAACAGTCCATGAATACAAATTCATTATGTTGAAAAGGGATGGCAAAAAACCCACTGCTTTCCTAACTCCATCCTTGTAAACAGGGTATATCATCTATTTTATTGTCTATATTTGTAATATTATAACGTTTTAAAGTCCTTTACAATTTTATAATGTTTTAAGGCTGTTTCATTTTTTTATGTATTCTTCATGCTTAATAATAAAGGAATTTATAATAAAGGAAAGGTAAACCGGGTATGTAGGGAAGCCAGACCATGAGAGCTTTAGCAGTCCAACCAGAAATATCTACAACCTCTTAGTTATCGGTACAGGAGCCCCATGGCCAGAGTGGTAAGCTGCACTACTGCAGTCAAAAGCTCTGCTCCCGACCTGAGTTCGATCCTGACGGAAGTCGGTTTCAGGTAGTACTGAACTGTGAATTTTATAAGGATCTCAGAAATCACCTAATCTCGCCTCTGCTATCCAAGTTAAGAACATAAGAAAAGCCCTGCTGGGTCAGGCCAACGCCCATCAAGTCCAGCAGTCTGTTCACACCGTGGCCCAACCAGGTGCTTCTAGGAAGCCCCCAAACAAGACAACTGCAGCATTAATCCTGCCTGTGTTCCGCTGCACCTAATATAATGGGCATGCTCCTCTGATCCTGGAGAGAATAGGCATGCATCATGACTAGTATAGGGGTAGAAGGTCATCAGAGGAGGCTCGTTAGGATTAAAGAGGTGAAAGTTCGCCTGGTGCCTCCATAGAGATACAGTGTGATACACTTTGTCTCTATGGAGGTGCGGGGTGAACTTTCCTACAGTTTAAAGCCCGGCTTCTCCATTGAGATACACTGCAAAGATCAGATTAAAGAGTCTGAACACAGCCACTTTGCCAATGCATTTCAATGGAGAAGGATGGGGTGACCCCTTCCAGACCCCATAACTCTAGACCCCCTGACCCAATCTTTACCAAACTTAGGGGTTCTTGCAAGGAGAGTCCCTTCTAGCTACCCTGAACATTTGGGACCTCTACCTGCAAAAATGACCCCCAGGAGCTGCGAAAAGCCACGAAATAGGTTTAATGGGTTTAAATGGCTGAATTTTTTGGGAATCCCGAATTTAAAGCTGAATTCCTACTTTTACCGGTATAGGAAACTCGGCATTCAAGTTTTCCCAGGGGGGAAAAGGCCAATAAACCCGAACCAGAATTTTCCCTAATTCCCCCCCCCCCCCGAACAGCCCTATTATAGGGATGAATAGAAACATTCTGATGTTTGGTATAGTTTAATTGCTTACCTTATCACATAATATTTATTCTTGTATTTACTATTGAATTTTTTAACCATATATTTCCTGTCAAAGGCTTTCACGGTCAGAGTTCATTGGTTCTTGTAGGTTATCCGGGCTGTGTAACCGTGGTCTTGGAACTTTCCTGTGTAACCTATCAGCTGGAGATGTGCCCCAGAGCTTGCTGATGGCTGCCAACTGGGAAGGCTTTAAGTGGACACGTTCATGGAGGAGAGGGGTATTCAGGGCTACTAGTCAAAAAGGATACTAGTCATGATGCATACCTATTCTCTCCAGAATCAGATGAGTGTGCCTATTATATGAGGTGCTGTGGAACACAGGCAGGATGGTGCTGCTGCAGACATCTTGATTGTGGCATCCTAGAGGGACCTGGTTGGCCACTGTGTGAACAGACTGCTGGACTTGATGGGCCTGGGTCTGATACAGCAGGGCCTTTCTTATGCTCTTATGAGATCAGCTGTAATAGTGGGAGAGCTCCAGCTAGTTCCTGGAGTTTGGCAGCCCTATGTTCAATGGATATAGGGAGCTTGGGCAAAGAGTTTTTTTGGGGGGACACAGCTTTAAATCCAAGTACTTCCATTAATGATAGGATGTTTTGGAGGTCATTAATTCATTTTTTTTTTTGCTGTCAAGTTACAGTTGACTTACGGCGATCCATAGGGTTTTCAAGGGAAGAGATGTTCAGAGGTGGTTTGCCACTGCCTGCCGCCTCATCACGACCCTGGTATTCCCTGGAGGTCTCCCATCCAAGTACTAACCAGGGCCGACCCTGCTTAGCTTCTGAGATCTGACGAGATCAGGCCAGCCTGGGCCATCCGGGTCAGGGCATACGGTCGCCACAGGTTGGAAGCGACTTGATAGCACTTACGCATGCACATGCACACTTCCATTTAAGGGAGATGTGGAGTGCGTCCTTCCCCAAAGAGGTAGCAAATCGACTGGTTCTGCGAAGGGGTGACTGGGGTTGCTGTGAACCTTCCGAATTAGGTGAGTAAAAAATTACAGGCATAATTTAGTAAAGTCTGACTAGTTTGCCCACGTATCAGCTTTGCGTTGTATAACAGCTATGAAGCTTTAGCCGTCGACAACTAAAGCAAAACAAAGAGGACATGTTTAAAAAATGGCAGATAGATTCTACAGATTCCAAACAAATGACCACAAAAGCATCTAAAACATGAAGAAGGAAGGGACAGGCATGATGCAGAAGATAGATATATTTACTTACTGAAAGTTTTTCTTTTGCTTGCTTAAACACTCCAGGAGTTTGATTTGTTTCGCCTCCAGCAGCTATTAGGTAGAGATTTAAAAAAAAAGAAAAAGAAAACAACTTTACTGGTCGGAAATGGCCATTTCAGAGTCACCCTTTAGTCTGAAGCACCATGCAACCCGAACAAACTATTACGTTCATAATTAGCAAAAGCTTGTGCTAAATTAAAAAAAGGAAGTAAGAAACCAGGAAACTGGAAAGCCATTCTCTGCTCTATTTTTTTTTCTGCACTGGCAACTATCTCAAAAAAGACGGCAGCTTTTTAAAGTCACTCGTGATTTTGCAACAAACGGGGAAATTTGGATCCTATTCAGGCAACCAGAGTACCAGTTTCGCCAGGTAAGATGGAGGTGAAACACACGGGCTGGGTGGGGTATCTCGATACTTGATGCGGCATTGCATGGACATTTCCAGGCACGGTTCTGCGAAGGGCGGGGAAGAAGCATTTTACACAAATCAGTAATAATGACGATATCCCTGACAAGCTGGTTTTGGGTGGTGACTGATGAGTGGCATGCGGCTTGAATCAGAGTCATCCTCACACACACAGAGAAAGCAGCGCTTGGAGACACGGGTTTGCATCCAATGCACAACTTTTGTGTTCTGCAGTCTGCATAGGACTACAGCAGATGGGGTTCCCAGAATCTTATGTCTCGGATTTGGTTCTACACTCTAAATAGGGTTGCTAGATTACTCTTCACCACCGGTGGGAGGTTTTTGGGGCAGAGCCTGGGGAGGGAGGGGTTTGTCATCTGGAATCCAAAGGACGACAAAAACGAGTGGACAGGACTAAAAGATGCGCTTGAGACAGCAGGAATCATTCGAATTTTTGGCCTACTATCTCGGATCTGTGCAGAGGGCAGCTACGACACGATCCCCCTAGGCCAGGGCCAGTTCCATGAGTGCCCTGAGGCCCCCTCTCTTCCTCCACTGCCACCAGGACCCTCATTCATGCCTTCCTTCCAGCCCACCCCCGCCTGTGTGTACTCCCCCCCTTTGCTCGTTTGAGTGCCTTCTCATTGACTTATGTCCTTTTTCCCAATGGTGCTGGGAGGGGGTGCTGATGAGAACCTCATTACTGTGCCCGCCAGAAGTGCCACCATTGAATACCCCTGAATATCCTTTTCTGGAAGCGTGTGGTTGGGGGGGCTCTGCAGCATCGGGCCCCCGCCAGAAACTGCCCCACCTCAGGGGATGCTAACTCGCCCTGGCCCAGGCAAATGGAGCAGACAGGGCTTGCCAAAAACTTCCATTCCTTTTCTATTGCCAGTGTGGAGAACTGGAGATCTGGATGACATAAAGTCATTGAGTTACGTGCATTTTAGAACATCTTTTACTTTGTGGGATGGTATGTTACTGACATTTATTGCCAGCATGGCTGCACTTTCCTTTTGATGGAGTGCCCCCTCACTTAGAGAGCCAGCATGGTGTAGAAGAAGAGTTGGTTTTTATATGCCGATTTTCTCTGCCACTTAAGGAGGAATCACCTTCCCTCCCCCTCCCCACAACAGACACCCTGTGAGGTAGGTGGGGCTGAGAGAGATCAAAGAGAGCTGTGACTAGCCGAAGGTCACCCAGCTGGCTTCATGTGGAGGAGTGAGAAAACAAATCCAGTTCACTAGAATAGCCTCTGCCGTTCATGTGGAAGAGTGGGGAATCAAACCCAGTTCACCAGATTAGAGTCCACCGCTCCAAACCACAGCTCTTAACCACTACACCATGCTGGTTAAGAGCAGTTAAGTGGTTAAGAGCGGTGTGGTGGTTAAGAGTGGTGGACTCTAACCTGGAGAACAGGGTTCGATTTCTCGCTCCTCCACATGAAGCCTGCTGGGTGACTTTGGGCCAGTTACGGTTCTCTTCGAACTCTCTCAGCCCATGTGGAGGCAGGCAATGGCAAACCACATCTGACAGTCTCCTGCCTTGAAAACCCTACGGGGTTGCCGTAAGTCAGCTGTGACTTGGCGGCTCTTTCCTGACTTAAATGACCTTTTATTGCCTTCGATAACTATCTGGGGTGGGGAGTAAAAAAAGAGAGCACAGAAAAGAACATGGACAGTCCCACTTGTACGCCTCCAGCGGGATCCGTTCATCATGATGCTTTATTAATTCTGCTTCTGTCGGTTCCTTCCCCACTACGTTCTTCCCCTGGAGCCAGGCGCCAAATCTCTGCTGCGGCGAAACAAACAGAAACCACCTCTCACCCCCAGCTTACCTGAAAGACTCCCCATCACTCCATCTTGACAATAACCCTGGATCATGGCTCCACCCTGTCCTTTACCAATTCACTCACGCAATGGACATGTTTTAACCCTGGGGCAGTCACCCAGATGTTGGAGAGGGGGGAAGACAACCCTAACACATGGTTGTCCTGGCTGAAAAGCCTCAGCTGAGGCTCCTGTTTGCCCTATGATATCGGGGCTGTGATGTCACAAAGGGGAAACAAGTGTCTGACCTTTCTGGCCAATCAAAGAGCACAGACCGATGAAGGGCCCGTTCAAACCACAAAGGCGACCTGAAACACTTTCTTCCGAAATATTGCCTCCCCCGCTCTTCTTTTCCGTTTTGCGTATCGCTAAGGAGGGGTAGCAATCCAGAATCCACATCTGGAATAACAAGTATCCTTAGGGTTGCCAACCTCCAGGTACTGTGTGTGGGGAAAAAGGCACCTCTATGCTAGTACCTAGGTTTCGAAATCAGCATAGATGCGAAGAGTTTAAACAAAGTGCAAAACTTTATGATGCTATTCACTTATACAAACCACAAGGTGATACGAATGAAAACAAGAACAAAACCAATGTGTATAACATAGAAGAACAATCAAAAGCAGTCACATGTACAATCCAAAGGAAAGGAGCCCTTTGAAAAGTAAAATTCAATAGACCGGCCTGCATCTTCACTACATGGCAACCTTTGTGGGACCATTGCTAATTGTGAACACTTACCTTACCAAGGACTATTGAATTTTACTTTTCAAAGGGCTCCTTTCCTTTGGATTGTACATGTGACTGCTTTTGATTGTTCTTCTATGTTATACACATTGGTTTTGTTCTTGTTTTCATTTGTATCACCCTGTGGTTTGTATAAGTGAGTAGCATCATAAAGTTTAAACTCTTCGCATCTATGCTGATTTCCAAACCTCCAGGTACTAGCTGGAGATCTCCTGCTAATACAACTGATCTCCAGCTGATAGAGATCAGTTCACCTGGAGAAAATGGCCGCTTTGGCCTTTGGACTCTATGGCATTGAAGTCCCTCCCCTCCCCCAACCCTGCCCTCCTCAGGCTCCACCCAAAAAACCTCCCGCCCACCGGTGGCAAAGAAGGACCTAGCAACCCTAGGGGACCTAGCAACCCTAGGTATACTTGATTATGTGAAGAAACCCTTAAATCCTCTGGGTCCCCCTCCAAAAAAAACTTATATTACAAGGTTACTCTTTTATGAAATCTATGCAAGTTTACTTGGAATAAAGTCCCATTGATTTTCACAGGATCGTCTTCCAGGTAAATATGTTGAAGACTGCAGCTACAAAAATGTAATAGAGTACTTTTAAGGACTCTTGGCCTATGGATTAGTCACAAACAGGGCTGTTTTTACAGAAATAACCAAAATAAGGGATGTGTATTATGTGAAACTTAGGGCATTCTGAAACAAAACACTCTAGAAGATAAGGTTCCTGTTCCTTCTTCAAAGCTCACTACTGAAAAGTAGGAAGCAAAGGAAGTCTTGAGTAGGGTTGCCAGGTCCCACTTTGCCACCAGTGGGAGGTTTTTGGGGTGAAGCCTGAGGAGGGTGGGGTTTGGGGAGGGGCTTCAGTGCCATGGAGTCCAATGGCCAAAGTGGCCATTTTCTCTAGGGGAATTGATCTCTGTTGGCTGGAGATCAGTTGTAATAGCAGGAGATCTTCTGCTAGTACCTGGAGGCTAAAGCAAACCAGAAACAGCACGCAAGAACAATATGATATAAATACAAATATATTAAAGTGACAAGTGAAAAGGTGAAATAAGCAAAAATACAAACAGAACAAAATGCACAAATATATACAACAAAAAATCCCTAGCCTAGACAATTCAAACAATCGTCAGAAACTGATATAACAAGTTCAAAGATAAGTATTCAGATCACAGATCTTGAAAATGCTTGTTCTAAATAATCTTGTATTTCTCTTTTGCAGGAAGAAGTAGACAGCAGGCTTGGGAATAAACATCAAGAATTAATCCATCGCTTCACTGATAGGACGTGTTGTCTAGATCATGGGACCACGTTTCGCTATGGGCTTCATCAGCTATGCAATCTGTGCATAATAAAACATACTTATATTGACATATATTTATGACTAGTTCTTTAACAAAAATATTAGTATTAAAACCATTATATTATACAAATCAAAAAAATATTATAAATACAATATACCATTCTTACCAAAAAAAGAGGAAATAGAATGCACCTAATAGGTATCATTTCATAACGGACCAGACTGGTTCCTCACAAGGATCTCAAAGACAGGATGAGAAAACATTTCACTTTGTTTCAATAAGACAAGAATTGCAGGTGTGAGCAATGAAGCAAAAGGTCAGTTTGCTAACTAAAAGGAATGTATCTTAAAGGAACATCAAACAATTTGTATCATTATGCCTATAAGAAGCAAGAATACTCAATTTCAGTATTCAAGCCCCCAGGTGCGAGGGTCCAGAATAAAAAAAATAAATTTGGTCTCCATTTGGAGAAAATTTTTTTGGGTATTTTGAAGATCATATGGGAGTCCTCTGTATTGCCATAATACACAAAAGACGTCATTTTCATTATGACCTTTTTCTACAAAGTGTGATGTTAAAGTGCTTCCATAACGCGAGCGCGTATTCTCGAGCGGTGTTCACATATGCGTGTTCTTACTGTCCTAATCGTACTACCCATGTACATTAATTTACATTTGCAAATAATGCAATAAACGACCTGCTTAGATGCAGTTAGAAAATTGTCGTAATGTGAACTTGAACCCGGTGCTCACAGAGCTGAGTTCTTTCACTGGCAGGCAAAGATTGCAAACTGAACGGGATCCACAGCGATGATGACCTATGGCTGGTGGTAAGAGGGAAGTGTTAGGAAGTTCAACAGAAGAATTAGTAAGAAGATAGTCAGTGTGTATTATAGCATCCCTAATAGCCCGAGATCGGCATAATCCACAAAGGGGGGGGGGAGACTGGCAACCTGGAATAGTATCCAGTAGGTGTCAATGTTTTCTTATGATGTTGTTTATAAGATGTGAATGGGAACTGAATTGTAAAGACCAGTTGATATTATTAGAATCCCTGTTAGCACTAGTATTAGTGAAAAGGGTGTCCCTAGCCCTCTTTTTTTTTTTTAGTAAGAATGGTATATTATATTTATAATATTTTTTGATTTGTATAATATGATGGTTTTAATACTAATATTTTTGTTAAATAATTAGTCATAAATATATGTCAATATAAGTATGTTTTATTATGCACAGATTGCATAGCTGATGAAGCTCATAGCGAAACGTGGTCACATGATCTAGACAACACGTCCTATCAATGAAGCTATGGATTAATTCTTGATGTTTGTTCCCAAGCCTGCTGTCTACTTCTTCCTGCAAAAGAGAAATACAAGATTATATAGGACAAGCATTTTCAAGATCTGTGATCTGAATATTTACCTTTGAACTTGTTACATTATATCAGTTTCTGATGATTGAATTGTCTAGGCTGGGAATTTTTTGTTGTGTATATTTGTGCATTTTGTTGTTTGTATTTTTGCTTATTTCACCTTTTCACTTGTCACTTTAATATATTTGTATTTATATCATATTGTTCTTGCGTGCTGTTTCTGGTTTGGTTTACCTACTATACAGCACGGAGCCTTCCCTTTTTTTCCAGTACCTGGAGGCTGGCAACCCTAGCCTTGAGCCACCCATGGATAACACACCCATGATGCTCTGAACATAGAAACAGTGAGCGCGGTGGCTAGCAGCTCTCAGAACCGAATGCAGAACTGAGTAAACAAAACCAAATAGTTTCAGTTTTGCCACGCTCACCCCATTTCTGAGAGAAGGGAATGGACAGCTACATTTCCAAGGTCCCTCATAGAGGAAATAAGCTTTCATTTCCACCCCACCCCCTTGTTCATATACAGCAGGAAACATTTCCTCATGAGGAAGACTCTATGCTCCTTCCCCGAATTTAAATTTTCAGCTTTAATTTTTTTAAAGTACTGATGACTTTTATTGTTATATAGAAAGAGTGTGCAAACAGCAGCTTGGATCCAATGGAGAGTTTCAGTGAACAGGAAGGAAGGGTGATTATCGCCAAATCCTCCCTCTCACTACGAACACAGGACTTCCCCTCCACAACAGCATTTATGAGGCAGAAAATACCAGTGATGAAGGATTTTAAAACCATGAAAGCTTAGGCTGTTGTACACTGCAATCCAAATAATAGTTTCCCTTCACACTCCAAAAGTAGGGGTATGATACACATTATGGGCGCATTCCTGGGGAGGTCCCCCGAATCGGCTTAGGAGGCGGCGTGACTCCTACACCGGCGTCTGTGCCACTCGCTCAGTCTAAACTGGCAGGGATGCCAGCGTAGGGGCACTTACGCCGTCTCCCTTGGACTGTGGCGGTAGCACGGTCCACGGACGCTGGCTCGGGCTCCCACTGGTGTCCTCCTGGCACAAGACCTCACGCCAGCATCCCAGGAGGCATTCCCGGGGCATTCTGGGGGGACAGAGCTACCGTTAGGCAGCTTCCTAACTCCTTCCAGCCCGAGAACGCCCCTTTAAGCAACGGCAGTGGTGTACCACGTTTTTGTTGGTGCACCATTGCTCTTCTGTATGGGGCTTTCCCACCTCATTTTCCATCATTTTTTTAAAAATTGCCCTTTTTACCTGCCGCAGCAGCCGCAAAATCTCATTGGAGGAGTCGTGGTGCCACCGCGGCAACACCATTCCCACTTGTGGCAACTCTCAGGAATGGGCTGTATGTGACCAATCTCTCCAATTGAGAGCAGCATACATAAATGACACCACTTTCTATAAATCTATGTTTTTTTCTCGGTTTTGTGGGGTCAGGCACCGGCAAAAAAATATATCTTTGCAGCTGTATTTTATAAAACAGATTGTATCTGCTATAAAATACAGCTTTCATCGTCAAGGAGTATAAGCCAAGGACCATCTTTCTATAAATGTAATTCAGGTAAAAATTTCAAAAGAGCTTCACGATGTTATTCTGCACTCTAGTGGAATTGCACAGATATTAACTAAAGCATCCCTTTATTTCCAAATGCCTAGTGCAAAAATACCATTAACTATATAAACAAGCAAACAAACGAAAGGAGGATGTTTTCATCAGTGCTGCTCAAACTGGCAGGAAATAAAAGTGATTTTCCTGGGGTTAGCCGAATCTAAATCAGGGTTCCTCAAACTTGCTCGGCCTGTGGACGCTTAGGGAATTATAAGAAAAGGTAGTAGGCGCCAGCACAAAATTGCCACCTTGGGCGTGTGTGTAAGACCAATTACAAGATGGGTACTGGGGGGGGGGGGAAATCACAAAATATTGGGAGGATCAGAGTCAAGCATCCCCCTGAGATGGGAACAGCTATTTCCAAATGGGTCCAGGTCCTCCAGGTCCAAAGGTGGTATCTCCTGGGGTCAACTGGCCCTTTCTTTTAGGAAAGCAATGCTTTAGGGAAAAAGAAGAAGAGCCAGTGTGGTGTAGTGGTTAAGAGCAGTGGTTTGGAGCGCTGGACTCTGATCTGGAGAACCGAGTTTGACTCCCCACTCCTCCGCATGAGAGGCGGAGGCTAATCTGGTGAAACGGGTTGGTTTCCCAACTCCTACACTGAAGTCAGCTGGGTGACCTTGGACTAGTCACAGTTCTCTCAGCCCCATCTACCTCACAGGGCGTCTGTAGTGGGGAGGGGAAGGAGACTGTAAGCTGGTTTGATTCTTCCTTAAGTGGTAGAGTCAGCATATAAAAAGAAGAAAAAGAGTTGGTTTTTGTACGCTGGCTTTCTCTACCACTTAAGGAAGAAACAAACCATCTTACAATCACCTTTCCCTTCCCCTTCCCCTCCCCACAACAGACACCCTGTGAGGTAGGTGGGGCTGAGAGAGCTCTAAGAGCTGTGACTTGCCCAAGATCACCCAGCTGGCTTCATGTGTAGGAGTGGGGAATCAAACCCGGTTCTCCAGATCAGAGTCCATTGCTCCAAACCCCCACTCTTAACCACTACACCACAAGTGGGCACTGGAAATACATTGGTGTCCCATGGTTGCCCATGGGTGCCACATTAGTGATCACTGCTCATTGTATCAGATATGTTCATACGCTGCAAGAATTTTCCATTTTCCCCTCCTAGATTTTCCAGGGTCCTCTTTGTAAAACATAAATATCCGAGAAAGCTATTTAGGTTGAAATTGGTGTGCTGCCCCAACTGGTGATTTCTTCTCTTCTGGCTTCGTCACAGACCTGGATTCACCTGCAGATGTTGTGGTTTTATACATAAAACTTTAAACATGTAAACCACAGCCATTAGACTTGAAAGACCCAATGCAGACAATATCAATACAAGCTCAAACGAATGCGGAGATGCTTCTCGTTGTTATGCATGAGAGGGAAAAAAGGGAAAAGGAGATGGGGAAAAAATGTAAACCATGGTTTAAAGCCATCAGCATTTCCCCACCAGAACAGCAAAAAGAAAAATTTAAAAATAATGAAAACAACCCAAATAAAATAAAGGGTCTATCTACCACACCACTGTCAAAACACAATGCCAAAAAACAACCACGGCACTCGAGAGTCCGAGAATGACAAGCAGGCATGAGCATGGCCTGTTAAATAAAAAGAAGAGCATGAAAACACACACACACACAGAGCAAATAAGCCATATCATTCACGACAGCCGAAAAAAGTCTCGGAGGAAAGAAAAAAATTCAAATTAAAACTTTTGAGCAGCCAGTAGAGCGATGAAATTCCAAATAATAATAATAAGAACGATGTCTATGTTTGCCAGCCACGTTGCATAAATTCAAGACCGCAGTCACCTGTCTGCTTCCGCTTAACACAGGAGTGATGAGTTGGTCTAGTATGTTTGATAGCAGGTTTTAAAATGATTTTCCTGGAAGGAGAGTGAGCCTGAACATCAGCTTTTTTAGCAAGTTCGGCTTTCTTATACACAGCTATAGACGAGAGAACAAGAGCATACAATCAGAAATAAATATATATTTATATTCGAAACAGAAATATAATTCAACATGACAGTATACTACGGGTTGTTGGCGGCAAGGGAGCCAGTCAACAAGACCTTGAAGTTGTCGAGAATGAGAGGGTGTCGCAGGGAACAACTGGCTCCCTTTACATTGTGGGGTGACCGATGACACCCCCACCCGCCACCACTGCCCTTGCAAGAGGGGCAAATTGTACTCCAAGTGCATAGGACTGTCCAAAATCCCCATGGCTGTCACGGTACAATCATGTCTCTTTCATTGTGGGGACTTCAGCAAAGATCTCAACAGTGAACCCCCCCCCCCAATGGTGAACATACTGTGGCACACAACTCAAGATGCTTACAGTTCAGTGACCGAGCTGTAGGGTCTAGGCCTATCTTTGGCTTTGGCAGCGTGGCCTGGGTCAGAGCGCCGAACACTCACCCGTCCCCACAAAACCACAGACCAGCTCGGCAAGTTGTCCTTTCTCAGTTTCAGTCCTCTTGCTGGTAAAAATAGCAGCGGTAGCGAGACACCTCCCTCACCTGGATGGCCCAGGCTAGCCCGATCCCATCAGATCTCGGAAGCTAAGCAGGGTTGGCCCCGGCTGGTGTTTGGATGGGAGACCCACCAAGGAAGTCCAGGGTTGCTATGCGGAGGCGGGCAGTGGCCAACCGCCTCGGACCGTATCGTCTTGAAAACCCTACGGCAGGGGGCATCGAACTCAATTGTTACAAGGGCCACATATGACATAAATGTCACTTGGTCGGGCTGGGCCATGCCTTGCCAGCCCAGATCAAGAGTGGGAGGGGGGCTGCCTCGGCAGGCTCACGTGCCGGATAATAGCTCTCAAGGGGGTGGATCCGGCCTGCAGGCCTTATGTTTGACACCCTTGCCCTACGGGGTTGCCATAAGTCAGCCGAGACGTGATAGTACTTTCCACCACCACCAGCGAGACAGCTCATGTGACTGATTTGGCAACTAACGAGATTGAAATAGTACCGTGTCGACGGCCAGAGCACTACAAGTTTCAGTTAAATTATGTCGGTCATATTCCTTTGGGATTAAAGAATATGAAGAGGCAGTGATTAAATGTCAGCGTCATGGCCCAGCCAGGTCCAGGGGACTCCGATGACTACTCTGATGAAGAGTCAGCCAGCAGCCGCTGGCTTCTATCCACAGCCAGCGGCTGAGGTGGTACAGGAAGAAGCAGCCCCTGCGGGGCCAGGCCCAAAGTTGCAGCCAGGAACCAGCGCAGCAACTCCTCCTCAGCTCTGAGCCAGCTACGGGAAGCCAACTGCCTGTCTGCTCACCCCCCTCATCACCAGAGCCTCAGGAATGGTGGAGGAGGCATACACGTAGGACCTTACAGGACCGGAGGCGAAGTGCACGACTGGCAGCTCGGTACCGACCCAACACTGACAGCGGGGATGAGTGCTTGCAGGAGCAGGTCTGAGGTGGCTGGCAGGTTCATGGCATTACAGGCTGCCTGAGTGGCGTGCTGTTGATAAGCATCTGGGAAGGGCAGAGATGTGTGGAAGCAACGTGTCTATCTACTCCTGACCTTGCTGAACCTGCTGTGAACTGTTTGCTCTGTCTGGACCTCGGCTTGAACCCTTGGACTTGGCTTTTGGAGTACCCTTGGGCCGGTCCTGTGAAATTTGAAACTGTTCAGTGTGTGTGGTCTGGGGGATCACAAGAGTCATATACGGTGCTGAGTTGATCCATAAAAGGACACTACGGGTTTAGAAGTCAAGGAGTCCGCGTACCTTGCCATTAACCCAAATGAATGTCTTTCAATTAAAATGGGGGACAGTACTTCTAAAATACTCTTCTTGCAGAACAGATGAACAGCTCATAGTATGGCACGAAAGGAAACGAGAGTATTACATGAACCTTTTTTCCTTCTCGCTTCGTCTCTGGAGATTGTGCTAGGTTCCTTTTTAGCTATTTTCCTTTCAGGAGTAGAAATCCTGCCTTTCCCCGTTTTTAAAGGTTTCTCTTTTTTATGCTTATCAAGGGACGGTCTCCGCAATTCTGTCTCTGCCTTCTCCTCTTTAGGAACAGGCTCTAACTGTTCCGTCATGATGCTCCTATCATCATCTGCAGGATCAGAGTAAATTACAACAACAATAAAAAAAACAGAATTAGTAAGAAAAATGTTAATTGTGTTCTGAAGGGTTTTCAAAAAATTTTTTTTTATAAAAATCAGGTAGCTTTACACTGGCATTAACTTTTTAAAACAATAATCTTGAATGTACTAAGATTAATTATTATCATTTGATTATTAGGAAACTATTTGGGGAGGGGGAAAAGGTAAAAGGATAAGGCACACCTTGAGTATCCACCCATATGCTGTCTGTGTCCAGGATGGAGTCATCAATGGTCGTTTCATCTTTATAATCATCGTATGTCTCTGTCTTGTAATCCGTTAAGGGGACTCCTTCCATCTCTGGAGAGCCAGGAGCTTCCAGAGAGCTTTCTTTTGTCTCCATTTCAACGTCAGTGACCATCTCTATTCCTGCCTCCTCTTCAGGCTGGATCCCTTCTTCTTCTGTTTTGGCCTGCTGGGTTTCAGCAAAGCGCACGCTATGGGAGCTGGTTTCTCCTTCGTCTACTGTGGTCTGCACTATTGTAATGAAGTCATCCTCAATTGTTACAACAGATTCTATTATTCCTTTCAGCTCAGATGGTTCCCCTGGGGCTGCCTTCTCCTCTGCGCCCTGTTTCTTCCCGTCCCTTTCTTTGCTCGTTTTCTTAGTCTCTTCTTCCTCTTGTTTGCTCTCTTCCTCCTGCTGATCTCCTTGCTTCTCCTCCTCCTCTTCTATTTCCTGCTTCCTCTCTTCTCGTTCTACTTTCTGCTTTTTCTCTTCCTCTGGTTCTTCTTGTTTGTGCTCCACTTTTTGTTCATCTTGCTTACTTTTTCCTTCCTCTTCTTCTCGCTGGCTCTCTTCCTCTCGTTTTACCTGTCCCGTAATCTCTTCCACTTGTTCTGCTTCTTCCTTACTCTCTTCTATTTGTTTTACATCTTCCTTGCTCTCTTGCTTTGGTTCTTCTCCTTCTTTGTCTCCTATTGCTTTCCTGTGCATTAAATCACATGGTAGAGACTCTTTGGTTTCCACAGGGCCAGCAGCTTCCAGAGTTTCCATGTTATTTTCTTTAGCCTGTGGTATACTCTCCATTTGAATCTCATGTGTTTCTTCTTGTGTTGTTTCAGAGGCATCTGCTTCTGCGGGTGGCTGTTTTGCTACTAGCAGTGATGCAATTTCCTTTTCTGGCAGAGGTGGTCTTTCTCTTTTGCCATCCAATGGTTTTGCAGCTTCTCCCGGCAAGCTTTCTTGGGGTTGATCGTTATCTCCACTTGACTCATAGGATTCTTCTTTATCGACTGCTTCTTGATGCACCAGGTCAGGTTTGGGTCCCTTTTCCTTCACTTCACTCTCTGTTAGCTTGATGGCGTCTTTTGCATGACTAGGCTCAGCTTTTGCACAGGTTGCGGGTTCTTGGGGCAACGTGGCTAGGGTCTGTTCTTGATGCTCTGTGCCCTGCTGTGAAACAGACTCACTGACATGAACTCCTAACTTACTTTGGTATTCTTCCTCAACTTTCCGAGCAGCGGAATCCATATCATGCTTTATAGCATCATAGTTTGGTTTGTAGGAGACGTCTGTCTTGCCTGCCTCTGCAGCAATGTGCACGTCCTTTTCATCCCCCACAGTCAACAAAGACACTTTCTCATCCAATCCAACTAGATTTTTATCTGCACTTTCTGACGTAGAAGTAAGCTTTGTTGTTTCATGTTCGGTGTCCTCCGAAGAACAGGCTTCTTTAGAATCAACATGCTCCTCACTTTTTTCTAGCACGGTGTCAAGTTTATCGATTGCTTTCCTCTCCTGCTCAAACTCCTTGCCCAAAATTGCTAAGTCGCCAGAAGCATCTTGTTGCTCTTTGGCTCGCTCGGCCGCGGCCAACTTCACTTCTATCAAAGACAGGTCCGTGACGACACTTCTCCTCATTTTCTCGTCAAAAGGGCAGGCCTCTCCCCCCAAATTCTCGCTGTCTTGGACTGGAGACGGCATCGGCACGGTGTACTTGTTGAAAACACAGTAGCCCAGATCTTCTAGCTGACTGTCAGCTTTTAGAGTCATGTGGTTTTCATCGGCTATAAGGTGGTGGGTTGCGCCACTGTCCTCTACAACAGCCTCTGGAGAAACAGGCTTCTTTTGAGTCCCTTCAGCATCTGCACTCACAGATGCGAGTCTCGACCTTGTGCCAGCTAAGTCTAACATTTCAGGCAAGTCTGGAGCCATTACAGACCCATTCTTGTAGTAATCTTTAGCCAGGAAGGGCGACTCACACAAGGGTTCAACTTGAATATCTCCTCCTCCTGTTCCTTTTGGCACCTCAATTTTCTCCTCTTCTTCCCTGCTCTCTGGTGGGAAGGAGGGGGCTTTTTCTCCTGCTGGGGTGGTGGCTGGCAAATAGTCCTCTCCCTCGTCCCCACTGCCATTATCCATAATATCTGAACCTAGTGGTGAGAGGTCATGCATGCGCCCAAAGTTAAATCCCAGGGCTATGGAATCCAAGCAGGACATGGGCAAGTTAATAGACATACTCCTCTGCTCTATGGCGGATCGACCACCCAGTCCCAAGCTCCTGCTTAGGGTCAAGTCATCTTTATTTTTACTATGGAGTTCTCTCTTATCTCCATACACGTTTGGGTCAATTGTGTACAGTCTTTCTGTAGGAGAGCTGGGACCCTCAGATTTCTCTTCCGGGAACCCCTGAACAAGAGTACTATACCCTACTTCATGAGCAGACCCACTGGGGTGTTGTGCTGACTCTAGAGTAAATTCCTCAGGATCTTTTTTAGATACTAAGAAGTCTTTATGATAAGGGTCATAGGCCTGTTCTTTAGTATCACTCAGTTCATAGTATCCAGTACCCTGTTCCAGCACGTCGCCCTTAGCAGGTTCATCTTTAAGGGTTGACGTCTCAAAATACTTAGACATTCCTGATTTATCTTCTTCTGCCTGCACCTTGTGAGTTGCTGAATCGGCAACAGAAAATGTTTCCCCTCTTCCATCCTTTCCAGCACCTTTTCCTTTCAGAGGTTCTTCACTTGGATCAACGGGGATTTCCTCTGTTACTGGAGATGATAAAACTTTATCTGAAGTCTCTTTACACTTTTCACGACACAATTCTTGGTTGAACCTGTCTCTGGCAGTCTCATGCTTTTCCACTTTTTTAACATCAAGTATTGTTGAATCTGCAATAGTCTCTAGCCCTCCTTCTCCTCTGAGAACATCAGATGATTTTTTAAGGTCCATTTCTTTCCCCGTGATTTCTGCACCCAAAACTGTTGTGGGTTGGTCATGCGTTACATAAATCTGATCATCTAATGCTCTGAGTTTCTCTCTGTGTGGGGCAGAGTACCTTTCTTCATCACTTTCTTCCTCTGTCATATCTTTCTCTTCTTCCCAAAGAGGAACATTCTTGGTTGATGTTTGCTCCGAAAACGGTTTTGAGGCATGACTAGCTATCACCGCAAATTCGTCTCCCAGTTTTTTCACTGGGTCTTTGTCCATTTTTCTGTCTCTTGAAAAGTCTTTGGTAATCACTGTAACGGTGGACATAGGTGTCATTTTTTTACTATCCTCTGGTGGAGATATATGCAGACCAGCTTGCAAAGTTTCAGAAGCAAAGGCACTTTTAAATGTGCCTGTAATGTTCATTGCAGATTCGGAAGGTGAGAAGGAACCTATGCTTTCACCTATGCTTTTTTTAACATCTACAAGATCCGTGGTAGACTTTAAGGGTATTGTTTCAATGACAGCTTTCTTTGTGGACTTTTCCTCAGTTTTATTTTCTTTTTGCAATCCTGCTGAGAAATCTTCTTTTTGATGTAGATGAAACTCTCCGGTTAAATCGACACTGGGTTTTACAAAATGCCAGTCCTCTTTCTTTAGCAGACTTCCATCTAAAGTCTGTCCCAATAGAACTGGAAGCGTGTCCTCGTCTTCTTCGCCCTCTGTTTTTCCTAGAGTCTCTGTTTTTGCTGGCTGGGGAACTAAGGCATCATGTATAGGTTGCTCACTAGTCTTACTTCCTCGCTCTGATTCCTTTGTGTGTAACGGCTCGGCTGCAAATGGGGATGCACCTTCTTGGCCACGGATTTCCATCTTGGAAGCTGCAAGTAAATCTGTAGTTGTTTGACTGGATTTTATAACATTATCATTTTCAAGCATTTACAAGCAGAGGCATCAATTGGCAAGGCAGAGTGGTAAAAACACGGCCACATGCAACCAAGGCAGCCTATTTAGAGAGCTGTTTTTGAACAGTTTATTTATTTTTTGCTCTCTTTTAGAAGAACAAAACTTACGTTAATGTGTGCCACACACATAAACCCAAATAGAACCAAATGGCCAATTATAATACTTGTTTGTCACAGGCCAATTTCTTCACAATCATTAGACTGGAGACAAACCCAACTTTGTATTTGTTTGCTTTCTCGCCCAACGAAGTGGACATAAATCCCGGACTGTGGTCCTATAAAAGTGTAGTTGTACATTTTACAACAGGCACGAGGAGGACTGTATTCTGACAATATTAATGACACAATTCTTTATGACTGACCGGTACCAAAGTAACAATAGCATAGCAACATAGCCACTTGTTATGGGGAAAATGTTTTTCTTTTGTTCCATTTTATTTATTTCAAACCCGGCTCACCCGGCCCCAGATCACTGTGATGAAATTGTTCTTATACAAGATGAACTGAACACAGAACTCCTCACACATTCTTGGAGAGGAAGATTTTATAGGGGCGGGGGAAAGGAAAATATGTACAAGCTGCGATATCTAGCCCATTGCCGAGAAGATCCAGGTCTTTGGTTTTCTGATTTTAAATATGTGGAAATGGTAATATTTTTAATGTAACTTTTTCAATAATGATGCATTTCCCAAATATTTTGCAAGTACTTGATAAAATTTCTGATTCCTCCATTCAATTTTTGGGGCCAGTCACAATGCAATCTACTACATATGTTAAGACATATGTTAGAATATGTCTGAGGTCAGCAGACAATAAGAGGTATCTTTCATTAATTTTGAAGGAATCCAAAATAATATATCATTAATGCTGCTAACCTGTGTGCACTTACTTGGGACTAAACCCCAGTGCAGTCAGTTGGGCTTACTTCTGAGTAAACATGCATAGCATTGGGCTGCAAAACATGTACATATTATTGTTAGTATCCTTCTAAACAGAGGGAAAAAATTCAATGTTGTCAAACGTTCTCGTAGTTCTAGTATAATATTTTCGACTTGGCTTTCTTCCCACAGACTTTGAAGTATCATCACTGATTTGATAATCATCTCATAAATTCACAAATTTAAGCAGGATGAAGAAGGCCAGTAACAAACTGCATCGTGTGAGCATGGAAATAAACACTGTGGACTGTGATCCAGAGGATTCGTTCTGAAGAACAGCAGCGGGATCTCTTTTGCGGAGAAGCACTTTTCCTTGTACAAGTGCTAACACAGGAACCCAACATAAGAAAAAGCTGTTTCACTTTGCTATGCACTATAAGTTGAACAATTAACTATGTAAAAACTGTCTTGCTGGGTCAGTCCCAAAGCCCTTCCCATCCAGCACTCCAAGAGATGACAGTGAGATACCTCTGGAAGCTTACCAACTGGGAATATGTTGAGCTGTAATTTAATTATCTCGAGAACTAAGCAGGGTAGGCCCTGGTTAGTATTTGGATGGGAGACCGCCAAGGAGGTCCAGGGTCACTATGTAGAGGAAGGCAACGGCAAACCCACCTCTGAACGCCTGTTGCCTTGAAAACCTTACAGGGTCTCCGTAAGTCAACTGCAACTTGATGGCACTTCACACACATACAGTTTAGTTTATTTTCACGGTGTTGCCTATCAGGTGCAGGTTGGAAAGGACAGTCACACTCTGGGCATTGTGCAACTTACAGTTTTGCAAAACTGAATGAATACACAAATACATGAAGCTGCCTTACATTGAATCAGACCATTGGACCATCAAGGTCAATATTGTCTACTCAGACTGGCAGTGGCTCTCCAGGGCCACAGGCTGAGGTCTTTCACATCACCTACGACCTGATCCTTTCAACTGGAGATAGTGGGAATTGAACCGGGGACCTTCTGCACGCCAAGCTGATCCTCTTCCACTAAGACACCTTTGCACCTGACTCTATCCAGATGTGTAGCCGTGTTACTCTGTTGCTGCAGAACAAAACAGGACTCTACTAGCAACTTAAAGACTAGCCAACGTTTAGTCCAGCATAATCTTTGCAAAGCCAGAGTTCAATTCACTGCATCTGATGAAGACATCTGATTACTACATAAAGCTTCAGTCCCCCTCTTCAGGATTGCAAGCAAAATGTATTAACTCACTTTGGCAGAATTTCTAAATAGCCACGATAGCTCAAGCCCTTAACCATTAATAATTATAACCTAGCACTAGTAATTATAATCTAACCAACCAACAACCTAAAGGTTGTTGAAAGTATATCCACTATAAGTATATTCCTCACAATTTTTCTTTTACTTCTGCAAGGAGACAATTCTCCAGTGTCAATTTTCCTAATAGTGTGTGTGTGAGGTGCCATCAAATTGACCTCCAAAATATCCTCCCATTAAGTCATTTTAAGTCCCCATCAATGAGTATGATGTTAGATTTCCCCCCTCCCAATGCACATGATTTCCTCATCTGCCATTTGTACACTCACAGAATCATCGGATCATAGAGTTGGAAGGGGCCATACTGGCCATCTAGCCCAACCCCCTGCTTAATGCAGTATCAGTCATGAAGAAGAAGAAGAGTTGGTTTTTATATGCCGACTTTCTCTACCACTTAAGGCAGACTGGCTTACAAGCACCTTCCCTTCCCCTCCCCACAACAGACACCCTGTGAGGTGGGTGAGGCTGAGAGAGTATGACTTGTCCAAGGTCACCCAGCTGGCTTCATGTGTAGGAGTGGGGAAACAAATCCAGTTCACCAGATTAGCCTCCACTGCTCATGTGGAGGAGTGGGGAATCAAACCCAGTTCTCCAGATCAGACACCACCACTCCAAACCACTGCTCTTAACCACTACACCACGCTAAGCATCCCTGACAAGCATTTGCCCAGCTTCTGCTTGAAGACTGCCAGTGAGGGGGAGCTCACCACCTCCCTAAGTAGCTGAACAACTCTTACTGTAAACATTTCCCCCTAATATCCAGCCGCTACCTTTCCGCCTGAATTTTAAACCCATTATTGCAAGTTCTCTCCTCTGCTGCCAACAGGAACAGCTCCTTGCCCTCCTCTAAGTGACAGCCCTTCAAAGACTTAAAGGGTATTTAATAATGCTTTTCATAAAAAATACCTGTCATGGAATTTAAGATGAATTCTCACACAATTATCTGTGCAACGGCTAGTGCATCTGTTTGCAGAGAAACATGACGCTTGCACACCTTGACCTCTGGATCACAGCCCATCTGGCTGAAGAGGGTTCAAACTACCATGAAAAGCCCAAATTGAGAAGCTCGTATTTAATTTTCACCCAAGCAGAAGTTTCGGCGTGATTCGCTTGAGTTAGCAACGCATGAATTTACCCTCCACACCTAAAATCGGGCTCTTCGTTATGATCTCCAGAAGACCTCGTGAATCCATGTGATTTTTCTCCCCGCTCTGGGATTTCCACTTGAGTCAACAACTTGTAAGAAGGGTCAAGTAGCTGTAAACTCAATATTTTGGGCCACGGCTAAAGAGGGTCATGGTGGGCTGCAATGAATGGCAAGGATATGACAGAAGCCATAAGCGGCGACAGCCTTGAGGAAACGGGAGCCAGAAAATGCACGGGAAGCAGAAGCGGAACTACATTGCACACTGCAAACAAGGCACATTCGAACAGTTTCAGCCTCTTTATGTCAAAGTCAAGGTCAACCACTCGGTTTATTGAAATGAAAAGCAGATGAACCTCTGTGCTGAGAAAAAAAAATACACTGATCAGCAATGTGACTGGCAAACACATCGGCAATGGGAAGGGAGGGAAAGCTTTGTGGTACATCGGCTCGGCTGCATAGCATACTGTATCATGGGCAGAAATAATTTTTTTTAAAAAGAGAGACAGGAATCAGCTGCGGTGGTGGGAAAGCGCATCATCAGACAGCATTGGCACAACCGGCTTGCCTCTTATGCACTCCTCAAGCAGAACAACAAGAGCATCAGTAATGAGGGGAATCCATGGGAAGCCAGAGAGGCGAAAGCTCAAGAACAGCTTGGATGCAGCTGACACATGCAGGTCCGTACGGAGGACACACCTTCCTCAACAGAGGGAGGCTCAGGGGCTTTCAGGGGCTCCTCCGCTACCACATTCTCCCCATTGCGGGTCACGGGTTCTTCAGCCATGGAACCTTGCTGGGCCTCGCTATGGCCCTCGGCCCACTGCATAGGCTCCAGTGGCCCACCCGTTTTCTCACGTTCCTCACCAAGGGGAACGAGCAGCTTAGGTTCAGACTCCACTGGACCTTTAATCATTTCCTCTTCTTCCTCTTCTTCTGTGTGGAGCAGGAGGAAAGGGGGAAAGGATGGAGAAATGAGGCAACATCAAGACTAGCAGACAACAGGAGCGGCACACATCCACAGAAACCGGAATACCCACACGCAGGACATTTTCAGCTCTACACGGAAGCCGCACATTCTCCTCATATTGACGGCCACCCCGTTTCAAGCACAATGTGGAGGCGGGTGAGGTTGGGTTAAATAAAAAAAGGATGCATAGTGTTCTATGACAGTACCATTTATAACCTTGAGGGAATGTCTTTTTCTGTCCTGAAAGCCATGCCTTGAGTCAGACTTCACTTTATCCAATTACTGAACCACGGTTGTGTGCTGGGGAACACCCCATGGGCTCAGCTGTTCCTCCCCCTCCCTTCTCTGGCCCACATTAGATCTGAATCGGTGGTAGTGTAGCCGCTGGTTTTAAACTAGCAGCTAATCCTGGTTTCAATCTCTGGTGTAGAAGCTAGTTTATTATTTTTAAAAATGTATACCTTCCCCTTTCCCAGCATGAACGGGCTCAGGGCAGCTTACAGTATAGACAATAAACAATAAGGAGATATAAAGTATAAGACTAAAGCATATAACTAAGACCATAAATCCTGATCTAGTACAGTGCAATATAGCACCCTAAACGACGCTCCTACCTCATAAAGGGGGAGTTACCACTGATATGGTGACGGTGGACCAAAATATGATAACAGGGGAGACCGCCAAGTGAGCGGAAGTCTGACAGGTCCAAAAGGGAAGGAGACAAAGAACAAAGGGGAAAAGGGAAAGGAAAGGGGAAAGGAGGCCAGCCAATATGTCATTCTGTAGTTATGACAAGCAGTAACTATGTTTGTACCAGTTCAGGCATAGTGCTGAATTGTACTTTGGTTTAAGGTGAGCAGGGCTGGGGAAGGTTTGTGGAAGCCTGAGTCAAAAGGAGGAGGAAAGGGAAAGTGAGCACAAGCCCGTGGGGCAATCCCGATGGCCAAGCCACTGTTTGGCGACTGGGCAATCACAGAACGAGATCCATGTTCCCGGTGTGAGATAAAGGACATCTTTTTTTTTTTGAAGGAGGGAGAGGAAAATGTTTTATCGTTCTCCAAACGGGAATGAGGGTAGATCAAATTGAAGCTCAGTAATCAATGGAAATGGTGCGGTGGTGGTGGGAGATGGTTTCTAAAAAGATGGGTCGACTTGAAGACAAAACAACATGGTGCTCGTCTTTTCATCACGTCCTTGTGAAAATTAAGGCGCAATTACCTGTCAGGGAGGAAACGGTCAACACACTTGTTGGTATTGTCGAAGGCTTTCACGGTCAGAGTTCATTGGTTCTTGTAGGTTGTCCGGGCTGTGTCACCGTGGTCTTGGTATTTTCTTTCCTGACGTTTTGCCTGCAGCTGTGGCAGGCATCTTCAGAGGAGTAACACTGTGTTAATCCTCTGAAGATGCCTGCCACAGCTGCGGGCGAAACGTCAGGAAAGAAAATACTAAGACCACAGTGACACAGCCCGGACAACCTACAGGAACCAACATTTGTTGGTATTTGACACAATTAAACAGCTGTGTGAACGGCTCCAGCTCTCTGCCTGCTCAGAAGAACCATGCCCTCAGAATCCATTTGGCACGCTCTGCACAGCAGCTCAACAAGCTTACCTTTCCCTTCAACTCAGCAATGCACAGTGAAATTACTAAAACTCCTGATTTTTCCTATAAGGAATTCAGTAACGTCAAGGAAGGATATTTTGTTAAGTAATAGTGGCAAGGGTAGTATATGCAGGAAAATGGAAGGCAGATGAATGTTCAGAATTGAATGAATTGATAAATAAATTAAACGAGTATGCAGTTACGGCAAAGGCAACATCACTAATACATAATCAATCAACTTCTGAATTGAATGAAAAATTGAATTTTTAAACCTTATGCTAAGAAATAGAAGTCAAAATCAAGAACAGTAAATGTGTATTATATGAGAATATAATGATGATATAGAGAAGTCAAAGAATTTAATAACTGAAGGATAATTTCAAGTAAGCTCTAATACAATGTAGTGATCTCACGGAATATGCTTTTATGTTTATGTTTAATGTTAGTATTTGTAAAGCTGGAAAAAATAAAGTAAAATAAAAAGGAAGGATATTTTTTAACTGTTAGCGGACAATGCTAAAAAGAAAATGGATGAGGTCTGTTTTTTGTTTTGCCGTCAAGTGACTGTTTAGGCCTACAAAATAAAACATATTTTATTTCACTCATTGCATCATGATTAATAAAATGCTTTTGCAATACTTGGAAAGACTAGGCATGCACACTATCTCATGAATCTTCCGAGTTTGGCGAACGAGAACTTCAGTGAAGGAGCAGCTCTCTGCTGTGAAAAGGGATGAGTTTGCAGAATTGGCCTCTTCAGTGAGGGGTATGGGGTCACCCTTGCAGGGAGTGGAGGTCTCCATGAGCACGGATCCACCCGCACAGCCAATTATTGCACCAGGCACACATGCACTGTGCCAAAACAGGGACACAACATGAAAATATTAAAGTGAAACAGAAATGGCAAACATGAAGATGACAGGTATGAACACATAAAACACTCCCTATTACTGAACCAGAGAGCTGGTCCATCAAAGTCAGTATTGTCTACTCAGACCGGCAGCGGCTCTCCAGGGTCTCAGGCGGAGGTCTTTCCCATCACCTACTACCTGATCCTTTTCACTGGAGATGAAAAGTCAGCCAGCCAAAGCCCCTCCCCATAAACATCTTTGCGATCACTAGCTCAGAAATGTACCCAATGAACAAGACAAGTATTATCATATGTGCAAAAAACAAAAATTAAATCACTGCATTTTTTTTTCATTGTGGAGGAGGCAGAAGGTTCACACATACGTCTTCATGAAACACAAATCCATGGCTATTATCATGTTGCGTCTATATATCCATGGAATTTCTGAAGATAATAGCTTTATGGCTTGCCAGGCTTGGGGGAAGGGGCATAGCAGGATCTGTGCCAGAGGTCCCGATCCATGACTGAGCAGATTACCCTAGAGATGCTTCCATGCATGTATCTTCCTATCAACTATAAGATAAACCAAGACGAGTAGCCGTGTTAGTCTGTCAATAGCAGTAGAAATGAGCAAGAGTCCAGTAGCACCTTAAAGACTTACAAAGTTTCTGGCAGGGTATGAGCTTGCTGAAGGAAGCTCATCTTTCTGAAGAAGTGAGCTGTAGCTCATGAAAGCTCATGTGTGTGTTAATTGCTATCACGTCGCTTCTGACTCACGGCGACCCTATAAATCAATGACCTCTAAAATGTCCTATCTTTGACAGCCTTACTCAGATCTTGCAAATTGAAGGCTGTGGCTTCCTTTATTGAGTCAATCCATCTCTTGTTGGGTCTTCCTCTTTTCCTGCTGCCCTCAACTTTTCCTAGCATGACTGTCTTTTCTAGTGACTTTTGTCTTCTCATAATGTGACCAAAATACGGTAGCCTCAGTTTAGTCATTTTAGCTTCTAGGGTCAGTTCAGGCTTGATTTGATCTATAACCCACTGATTTGTTTTTTTGGCATTCCTCGGTATCTGTAACTCTCTCCTCCAACACCACATTTCAAAGGAAGCTACTTTCTTCCTATCAGCTTTTTTCAATGTCCAGCTTTGAAAACCTCATACCCTGCCAGAGATTTTGTTAGTCTTTAAGGTGCTACTGGACTCTTGCTCATCTCTATTGCTATCAACTATAAGAAATATCTAGTTGATTGTATGCATGGCTGTATGCTGGAAAGAGCTACACGATGATGCAAACATGTTCACTCACTCATTTGCTGGCTCTGTGGAAGGGAAAAGAAGTCTGACAGAAAACAAAGGGAATGGGAAAGCTGAAGACAGAGCAAAGTATTGCTTGGCCCGTTTTCAGAATGAATGATAAAAAAGCTCTGTGTAAAATTATGATTATCTTTAATCTTATATCTCACCCTTCTATTAGCCGAAGTCGGTCTACTGATAGGTTGAGTCACACAAGGCACAGTCAACCTATGGGGGGAAAATTGGAAATACAAATCTGGACAATCCTCATCTGCTCTAGATTCAGGCCCCAGATGCTCAGATGTACTGGAGACATACTGTGGTACAGCTGGGCACCGGTCTACTGTAACCACTGAATGCACCCATGGCTCATAACATCCAAGGACACACTGCCTATGTGCAGACTGGGCTTGGCATTACCACCATGGGTTCCAGCTAAGTACTGTTCTTCCATTCCCCTGCCCCTGCGCCTCAGCCTCTGGGTTCTGGCACAGGCTAATGATGCACTGACCCATGTTCTGGTGGAAAGGTATGATTGAACTTTCTAGTTCGGATGGTGCTTTTCCTGTTTCTGACAGGCCAAGCCACATGTTCAAGGAAACAGCCAAATCCACCTGAAACTCATTCTCTCTCCTTCATCATAGATATATTTCTACAGATATCTGCAACATCCCTACTCCAGCATGGTGTAGTGGTTAGAAGCGGCGGATTCTAATCTGGAGAATCGGGTTGCTTTCCCCACTCCTACACATGAAGATGGCTGGGTGACCTTGGGCTAGTCACAGTTCTCTCTGAACTCTCTCAGCCTCACCTGCCTCACAGAGTGCCTGTTGGGGGGAGGGGAAGGGAAAGCGATTGTAAGCCAGTTTGATTCTTCTTAAAAGGTAGAGAAAATATAAAAACCACCTCTTCTTCTTCCCACAACTCCTTCTCCCAGGGGATTGAGCCAGAACAAACGGATGGAGTTGCTCAGTGTCTCGAGGCTCAAAGGGTAGGGTCGAGCTGGAATGCTAAAGGGTGGTGCTCCAGAGATCAGACGGTGAAGCCCGGTTTGCGGCAAAGAATGGCCAACGGAAATGCCTTGTTGTCAGTGCCTTAGGCTACAACCGGACGGATAGCAGTGTTTGCACATATGATAAAACCTCTTAAGCCCCGCCAAAAACAGCCCGACCCCTTGATTCCGGCCCAAGGACTTCCAAACCCTTCAGGTAACACCCTGAGACTTGGCAGCCTTGGGCACAAATGACAAAATGAATGGGGCATGCCAGGGTGAGGGAGAGGAGGAAGAGAGAGGGACCATGCTTCGTTCACCTTCGTCACGGCCCAACAAGGCTCCTGCCCTCTGGGCTGTGGCCCCAGGGGGGTTACCAGCATCCGTCTGCTCGGAGCTGAACCAAAGGTGCTCATAATATTCCTCGTCCGAATTGTACGGCTCGTCATCGGGCACAGAGACCGAAATGGAGGGGGCGAGGAGCTTAGGCCTCGTCCCTGCGGCAGTGGGCCCGCGCCCTGCGCTGCTCTGGAGAGGTCCCAACTCATCCTCAGCTCCTTCATCTACAGACAGACACACAGGAAGAAATGGCAGGAAGAACTTGGACAGACTGACAAGACAGACACAGGTAAGACAAGACAGGATGGAAGTATGCCTAGACACACGGAGAACAACACATCGTCATGGGATGGACACCAGCCATGCGGAGCTCGGCGCAAAGGCATAAATGGGATGCAATTAATGCATCATCGAGTTAATGCATCAGTTATCTCCCCACAGGGCCTATAAGAAGAATAAAGGTAGTTTGCTATTTGAGCTACGCAAATGAATTCAACGGCTTATAACAAGTATATCGAGCCAAAAGATGTAATTCAGTAAAGAAATGCCATGTATACAAGTCAAAGGCAAATTTAGCGTAATATGCTCCTGCAAGTATTCTTTACAGGCAAATAAAATCAATTAGAACAGGCAAGATGTTTAGCAACAGAAGAAAAGTAGAATAAAAGAGAGATTTCCCCTTTCCTTTAAAACAAAATGAATGGACTGGAATTATAAGCTTTTTATAGTGGTTCTTTTCTTCTTCTTTTTTTTAAAAAAAAAAGCTTCTGGAACTTCTAGGTATCTCTCCATCATCCTGTAGAAAGTAAAATTCAGTCTAATTCCCAAAAGATTTATGAAAATAGTGGGGAAAATGCCAATATCTGACTGTTCGTAATTTAAAGAAACAAGAGAGATTTGCAAACTGTTTCACAGAGGAGGTGACCATCTCTTGGTACAAGCTACCAACTGCTGTTACTCAAGACCCAACTAGATGTGACAGGATTTATCTGTGATATTTCCTGGCTTATGTGACTGCCCATTCAAATTTACAGTGAGTGTGTATGGGAAGAATGTCGTTTTGAACGCAAACATCTTTTCTCCATCCCCATCTTGCCTCCCCTCACGCCACTGCTTCTCGGACTTCTCCCCAGCCCAGCTTTGGCACAACCCTTTGGAAATAAAAATGATGCCCTCGCTAGAGTTGCCAACCTCCAGGTACTAGCTGGAGATCTCCTGCTATTACAGCTCATCTCCAGCCGATAGAGATCAGTTCACCTGGAGAAAACAACCGCTTTGGCCATTGGACTCCTTGGCATTAAAGTCCCTCCCCTCCCCAAAACCCGCTCTCCTCAGGCTCTGCCCCAAAAACCTCCCGACGATGGCAAAGAGGGACTTGGTAACCCTAGCCCTCACTGAAACCCTGGACTCTGCCATCCTACCTCTGACTCTGCAGACATCTTGCTCAGTGCCAATCCATGGGAACTAGAAGCCTGCCAACCGTGTAAACTGGGAGTGTGAGCAGCCCCTTGGTCTCCTACGTGGGTTCACAAGCCAGCACTTTAGAAAATCAAGTTTCTGGTTTGCAGGGAGGGGAGCTGTACCCGAAGAGAAAACCCACACATTGCCTAATGCGCATGAGACGTTGACCGCATAGGTGGGATGCATTGAACTTATACACGCAACCGGAAAGCCCAGGTTTGCACAAGCGGTAATGTCCGCACAACTCGACTGACGAAAGGGGGGAGATTTGTAAATGGGGACACGCCCCTGTTGTTTTTAATGACAAGCGTCTGCAAACAGGGTAAATATTACAACCTCTCATTGCTGCTTCAATTTCTTCCTTCCACTTTCAGTTACATAACATTCTTCATCAACACAAAGTAGGGTGGCCAGGTCCCTCTACGCCACTGGCAGGAGATTTTTGGGGTGGAGCCTAAGGAAGGCGGGATTGTGGGAGGGGAGGGACTTCAATGCCATAGAGTCCAATTGCCAAAGCGGCCATTTTCTCCAGGGGAACTGATCTCTATCGGCTGGAGATCAGTTGTAATAGTGGGAGATCTCCAGCTAGTACCTGGAAGTTGGCAACCCTATCAGGGAAGCTGTGAGCCCGTTGGAGCCTGCCCCACTTCTTTGTTAAAATACAACTCTGCCAACAGCGGGAGACCATCTGAGCTCCTCCCAGTGTGAGTTCCATGCCGAGCAGGGGGTGAGCGAAGATCCCTACCTACCAAACCCCATTAAAGCAGAGACACCGTCGTGAAACGATGCAAATGTTTATTGAACAGCATCAGAACAGTGTTCTAGACTCAAGTTAGATGAATGAGACGACCGGCTATCTTCCTTTAGCCTTTGAAAGACACACAGCCAGACGGTGGAATCCCCAGAAGAGCTGCCCCTATCACATCAGGCCTGCGATCGATACAACTGAACCGGTCATACGGCTGTCTGAAACAGCACAGGAGCCAGGCTGGAAGAATGAGTTGGCAATCCCACGGCAGAGCAGCTTAGAGGCGCATCGGCTGCTGCAGCCGGTTGGGACTGCGCTGAGAACGGGGTCCATTCTGGCCTTCTGTCAGAGGGCTCCTGGAAAGAGCCAACAGAAACGTAAGTAACGGGCAGTATTCAGCAGTAGCAACAAAGAGAATGTGGTTCAAGCACTCTGCACATGGCATGAGCTACAAATCAACACAATGGTCCCATCTAGGTGCTCTTTCCAATCCTATTCACCTCCCCAAGGGATCCACACTTTAGGATTCAGCTGTTGGGGGAGGGCAGTGTCGTCACATGAATACATGAACCCATGAAACTGCCTTATACTGAATCAGACCCTTGGTCCATCAAAGTCAGTATTGTCTACTCAGACCGGCAGCGGCTCTCCAGGGTCTCAGGCTGAGGTCTTTCACATCACCTACTTGCCTAGTCCCTTTATCGGGAGATGCCGGGGATTGAACCTGGGACCTTCTGCATGCCAAGCAAATGCTCTGCCACTGAGCCACAGCCCCTCCCCAATGGGTTGATACTTACTGAACACTTGTAAGGAGTTGCACTGGAAATCTGCCTGCAGCTTCCACTGGGGCTTGTTGATGGGGATCTGACCTTGTAAGACAAAAATGGTCACAAATGTTTGGTCAGCAGGAGCAATGGCTGGAGCAGCTGATGTTCAACACGTCCTGTGGCCCTGCTCCCTGTTTCCCCCCACTCCCGCGCAGGACTAGCATGATATCACACTAACGTCAAAGCAACTTTGTGCCTGTATATCTCCAAGGAAACCCTTCCTTCTGTGCTGGGCATACTTTAGGGTTGCCAGGTCCCTCTTCACCACCAGCAGGAGGTTTTGGGGTAGAGCCTGAGCAGGGTGGGGTTTGGGGAGGGGAGGGACTTCAGTGGCATAGAGTCCAAAGGCCAAAGTGGCAATTTTCTCCAGGTGGACTGTTTTCCATTGGCTGGAGATCAGTTGTAATAGCAGGAGATCTCCAGCTAGTACCTGGAGGTTGGAAACCCTAGCATACTTACCCTGTGCCCCTCTGTGGGAGGCCTCGCTAGTCACTTGAGTTGGTGAGCCAATGCATAGTAGGTACCTGTTGCCAGGGGAAGGGAGGGTCACTTGCAGCAGTCAGAGTTTGAGGTGTGGAACCCCCTTTCTTTGCTTACCTGAACATGGGCACGGTGTCGCGGCATCTCAGGGGAAAGGAGCGGAGGATCCTGGTCGGTGGTCTCAGGCAGAGGACCTGAAACAATTCTGAACACGGCAATGTCAGCGATCGGGTGTGATATAGGTTCTCGCCCTCGGCAGTTAGTGCACAGGGCTCCTTTTCTGGTGCAAAAATCCCTCTCTCTCAATTTCCTACTCCCAAGGATGCCTTGTGTTAAGAACATAAGAAAAGCCCTGCTGGATCAGACCAAGGTCCATCAAGTCCAGCAGTCTGTTCACACAGTGGCCAACCACAGGCCTCTAGGAAGCCCACAAACAAGACATCTTCAGCAGCACCATCCTGCCTGTGCTCCACAGCACCCTATATAACAGGCATGCTCCTCTGATCCAGGAGAGAATAGGTATGTGTCATGACAAGTATCCATTTTTACTAGTAGCCATGAATACCCCTTCCCTCTATGAATATGTCCACTCCCCTCTTAAAGCCTTCCAAGATGGCAACCATCACCACATCCTAGGACAGGCAGTTCCACCATTTAACTATGTGTTGTGTGAAGAAATATGTCCTTTTATCAGTTTTGAATCTGTCACACTCCAGCTTCAGCAGATGACCCCGCGTTCTAGTATTATGAGAGAGGGAGAAAAGCTTCTCCCTGTCCACTCTCTCCAAACCATGCATAATTTTATAGACCTCTATCATGTCTGAACTGGCTTCTTTCCAAGCTAAACAGCCCAAAGTGTTTTAACCGCTCCTCATAGGGCATGTGCACATGACACAGTTATAGCCTGTACTACTGGAGCCATGTGGCCAGGCCTACAACTGGGATTAACTGCAGGCTCACTGGGTAGCATAACTAAATTCGAACCCAGTAGCACCTTAGAGACCAACAAGATTTCCAGGGTATAAAGCTTTCAAGGGTCAAAGCTCCCTTCATCAGATAGAAGTAGGAATGGAGATCTCTCAGTCCTGATATCCCAGTCAGAAGGTGGGAGAGGTGTTGCAAAGAAGGGACTCAGGATGCAGAGGAACAATGGACATTGTAATCAGCTTGATTAGACCAGGGTAGAAATGCTTAGGCGCAGATAACCAGCATCTGTAGTGAGATAAGTATTCTGTGTCCTTATTCAGTCCTGGGCAGTCCATTGTTCTGAACTTGTGAATGAACTCAACCTCAGCAACCTTGTGTTGTAATCTCCCTTTGAAGCCTCTCTGTTTGAGGACTGTCACTCTTAGGGGAGCCTACACCATGCTGTGGCTGCGCGGGCATGGAGGAGAAAATGCTGTTTGCTCCAACTGAAGGGCATAATTTGGGCCAAAGGGGCGTAGGATATCAACTGAGCCAAACCCCTGCCCCAACAGACCCTTGGAACTGCCCTTTTGTGGGACTAGTTTACACTGGCACAGAGTTGGCCAGGCAGAATGTCAGCCAGTCTCCATCTGTAGGGCTCAAGTGCTATCCTAAGCAACCCAAGGGAGCAATCCCAACCTGGACTACTTGGAAGTAAGTCCCATTTTATGCAATGGGGTTTACTCCCAGGAAAGCGTGGTTAGATTTTCATCCTCAGATTAGGTTTAGGACTGCGTTGATGTTAAGAGCCCTCATTGTGTTGCCAGGTCCCTTTTCGCCACCAGCAAGAGGTTTTTGGGGCAGAGCCTGAGGAGGGTGGGGTTTGGGGAGGGGAGGGACTTCAATGCCATAGAGTCCAATTGCCAAAGCAGTCGTTTTCTCCAGGTGAGCTGATCTCTGTCAGCTGGAGATCAGTTGTAATAGCAGGAGATCTCCAGCTAGTACCTGGAGGTTGGCAACTCCAAGCCCCCACCAGACAAATTTTAATTGAACAATTAAATTGCTGTAATACCTTCAAATGGGTTACATTTTAAACAGAGCACATATTTTACAACTGTTTGGTCTGCCGTAGTAAGTGCTCTTTAACAGTAATTTAATATTTGAAACAAAAGCAAACGCTAGCGACCACAAGGAGCCTTTTCGGATTGCTTTTAAACTGTGATTTAGGAAGACCCTTTGACGTGAATTAGGTCTGATCTGACAGCCATTCTGAAGAGGATAGCCCAGCGGATAAATATTTTTATACAAAGGAGGATTTAATTCCAGCTGCTGGAGATCTCCTGAAGAACAATGCGGATTTCAAAACGTCTCCTAATTACGTCACAACATCTGGCCCTAGCTAATTCGTGAAACAGTCCCAGGTTCCAAAACCCTTCTTCCAATGCATAATTTACCCGCAAAGTGGCGTACCCTGGGCTGCCTTCTTTCCCTTCACCGTTTTTAATCTTTGCATTTCTACCGAAAGCGGGTTACTCTATGAGTTTCACCTTGTGTAGTATCTTGTAGACAAAAGGGGAGGTGAGTCGTCTGTATAAGATGCGGCACCCCCACCCCCGATTAAACAGTGCCGACACCACTCAGGGAAAAGGTTGGACCCTGAACAATGGAACCCAGCCACAATTTTTCCCCAATATCTAACAATATCTAACATAGCTCCAATAAAATCAAAGTAGGTCTCTTACCTCCCACAGTAGTGAAAACAGGCCCACTCATTCTTTATTTGTTGGGAGGGGGAGGCTGTTATCAAGACAGAACAACGCGCCCACCACCACGAGAACCGTCTCTCTTCTCTGTGAGTCAAACCTCTCTCTCTTACTTGCTCCGATTTGTGTTTGCTGCATGGCTGGCCACATCTACCTTCATCATATCTACTACACGGTGATTTCCACCACAGGATGACTGAAGGAAACCTCCCTCCTATTTGCGGCTACCCAACCTGCTGACGAGGTTAAGGCCGTCAAACTGCTGCGGGGGGAAAGGATGGAATTGAAGAGGCAGTTGGACATCCCTTTGGAGCCCCTGAATTCAATCCACATTCTAAGCCAAAGAAATGTTCCACATCAACCAGAAAGGATCCTTCGATTCTCCTCTCAAATTATGCAAATCTACCTTTGTCTTGTTTTGCGTTAACTCCAACTATATACTCATGAGCACATGAAGACTTATACTGAGTCAGATCCTGGGTCCATCAAGGTAAAGACTGCCTACTATAATTGGCACAGGTTCTGCCATTTATTTATTTATTTGTTGGATTTTTATGCCGCCTATTCCTGAACAAGTCAGGCTCTGAGCAGCTCACAACCATTAAAAAGGTCAAGGTAGTCTCCTGTGCAAGCACTGGGTCATTACTGACCCTTGGGGTGACGTCACATCCCGACGTTTATTAGGCACACTATATTTATGGGGTGGTTTGACATTGCCTTCCCCAGTCATCTACAATGTACCCCAAGCAAGATGGCTACTCATCTTACTGACCTCGGAAGGATGGAAGGCTGAGTCAACCTTGAGCCAGCTGCCTGAAACCGACTTCCGTCAGGATCGAACTCAGAACGTGAGCAGAGCTTTTGACTACAGTATTGCAGCTTACAACTCTGCGCCAATTAAAATAACCATAATTTACAATTAGGATCATAGGATCATAGAGTTGGAAGGGGCCATACAAGCCATCTAGTCCAACCCCCTGCTTAATGCAGGATCAGCTTAGAGCATCCCTGACACGTGTTTGTCCAACCTCTGCTTAAAGACGGCCAGTGAGGGGGAGCTCACCACCTCCCTAGGAAGCTGATTCCACTGTTGAACTCAGACAGTAAAAAATGTTTTCCTAATATCGAGCTGGTATCTTTCCACCCTCAATTTAAACCCATCATTGCACGTCCTATCCTCTGCTGCCAACACGAACAGCTGGTGGACCACATAGCAACATCTCTGACAATTCATACAACGCAGCCCAAATTAAACTATACTGGTTTCAGTGGAAGCGAATGTGTTCAACATTCCTAGGGAAATCAACAGAATTAAAACCGCTCACATTTGCTTTAATGGCCAAGCTTACAAATCAAGTAAATTCAATAATATTGATAAAACAGCATCCATTTTTCTTGGAATAGATCAGGATATTCCAAGAAAAATGGATGCTGTTTTATCAATATTACTGATTTTATTATGTTTATTTCAAATTGATATTAGGGTTAATAGCAATACATAGTAATAAAGATAGTAAATTACATCGTAAATAATTATTTGTAATTTTATACAGATAGGCATGTTTTATTGGGTGATTATGTCTTTTATCATTCAATCTGGACTATAATTAAGCTTGTGTACTAAAAAAAGAAATGAAGATAAGAAGTTAAGAAAAGAAAGAAAAAATACAGGATAAGAAATGTGGAAAATATTGGATATTATTTTTTGTGGCTAGCTTGCAATGTATTGGTGAGTTTACTGTAACATAATCTGGGTGCCAAGGAATAAATATATGTAATTTTATATTACCTTCTTCTGTTTTCCCCTCCCCCCTTGTTACTTTAATAATAATGATGATGATGATGATGATGATGATGATGATGAATTAAAACCGCTCAACTCAGGTTGACTTGAATGAAGGTTTTCCTGTTAAACTCTTTTGGGGAGGTTATAGAAGTATTTTAATAAAGAAATATAAAAAACAGGCTAAATTTGCATTGGTGCTAAAAAAGAGAACAAACATTATTATTACTGTTTTTGTCATTATTATTATTACCACCACCACCAAGATGGAAACAGAAAATACTGTCCTAATAATACAGTGAGGACCATGCACATATTGGCTTCAGTTCTACACAGACACACATCCTTTGGTCAGTTCTGATAAGCATCATTCACTCTCTGTCTTCACACACGCACACAAAGACTGAAATACAGATAAATTACCAGCCAGTGTTGCGAACAACTTGATCTACTGAGTCAGAATGACCTGGAGATGTTTCGTGTCTTTGAAACGCTAATATACCAAACAATTAGCTGGCAGTTAAATAGATTTGGCATTTGGAATCCTTAACATTCTTGGAAATCGATCAGCTGTCATTCTATGCAAAAACGAAAGCCGACTAGCAAACAACAGCCCTAATGTTAATGACAGGCGTCTGAAAGCCAATGTCAAAGTGAAAAAGGAACGTTGGTATCTTAAATCTCAATCAAAATCCAGATCAGTAACTTTGGGGTATGGAGCAAAAAAGTTAAAAAGCACACCAGAGGAGTGCAACCAGGAAAGTGCTTACCCTCGATTTGTTAAAAGTGAGCACCGAGGCAAATATTGCTAGCCACAAAAGGGTTTGTTAACACGAACGTGGAAGAAAAAAGAGGGGAATAAGACCCAACCTAAAAGCAGAAACTGGGTACCCGAGGTTGGGTTAAAGGGAATATATATATATATGTGTGTGTGTATAAATACTGCAGATATAATTAATTTGAAGTTCTATATAAAGGTTAAAATATTTTTTAAAAATTAAAATAGCACAATGGCATTTCCTAAGGCTGACATCTGTAACCACAACCAAACGCGTTTCGGCCTAGTGGCCCTTCATCAGTGGTTAATTAAAACCCATGTTAAGCCTGCACACATTTACAGAAATAAATAAATACATACATATATAAACAGTTCAAACCCAACCAGGCATGTGTATAGGTTGTCTGGTTAGTATATGCCTCTCATATACTATGTGTGTAGGTATCAACCTAGTAGATTGACACCTGCACACGTAGTATATGAGATATATATATTCCTTTTACCCAACTTCGGGTACCCAGTTAACACAGGCAAGCCCCAATTGTTAAATGTAAGTTCTGTACGTGGAAGACTGTATGGTTGAGTCCTTACTTCCCAAACAGATGCCTGATAAAGTCAATTACCACACTATTTCCATCTCGCAATGATGAAATTTATTTACTCATTTACTTTATTTAGGGCCTGCTTTTCTCACCGAGTCTCAAGGAGGATTACTGGATTTACACACCACAAAACCAGCTCGCTTCCACTGTCAGGCCAGCTTTGGGTATGAGAAGAATTGCTTTAGGATGCCTTAAAGAAAGTTCAGCAGAGATCCACTCAATGGGTGGACCGATCCAACTTCTCTGGTTGGAATAAAAGGAGGAGATCTCCTTTGACTGCCAAAAAGCTTATGGTAGGGCCAAAAACCATATTGGGAGGGGGCTGTTAATAAGGAGTAGAAATGTGCATTTGGCTAAAGCTGAACCGAAAACTCCCGAAAAATACTTCATCAGCCGAGCCCAGTGTTCAGCTTGCATATTTTTCGGGTTCGGGTTTGATAAACCTGAAAATTTTGAATTATTGAAAAAAGACAATATAAACATTTGGCTTTTTTGAAAATCTCTAGGTTTATTAAACCCGAATCTGAAAAATACCCGAAAAATAGTGCACAGTCCTAATAAGGAGTGGAATGCTTTGGAGCAATTGGATCTCCTTGTAGTGGACTGAGTGGAGTTGGCATTTGAAGAGCAGGGACCCTAGCCCTGCTGCTTGAAATGCAGTTTGTGTAGTGGCTGAGAAAGCCTTTCAGCTGCATCTGGCTTGCCAACTCTCGCCCTTCTTAGACTCAGCTGATCTGGCCTTGCTGACTCATGCTGTTGTACCCTTCTGGCTGGACTACTCTAGGGCACTCTGCATTGGGCTGCCCTGGAAGACCATCTAGAAACTGCAGCTGGATCAGAATGCAGCAGCCCAATGATGATCTGGCTGGCAGAAGCATATCTTGCCTACCTTAAAAGAGTTATTTTGGTTGCCAGGTTGTTTCTGAGTCCAATTCAAGGTGCCAGTTATGACCTCTAAAGCCTTCCATGGCCTGGGGCTCACATATTTAAAGGAACCTCTCCTCCCATATGTCCCCTTGTACCAATGATGGTCCACATAATGCTGCAGTCCCAGGCTCTGTCCTTTCAAAATGCAAATATGAGAAACACGACTGAATGTTCCAAACCTACCTGCCTGCATCCTGTCAGGGTGCCAAGCTCTAACTCCCTAGTTAGCTAAGCCTTCTGTTACAGAGAATTTTGAGTTATTTGAATGCTCAACCATATAAAATTACAAAATCCCCAGTTCCATAGGTAATTTATGTAGTCAGATGAGGACAGTGCCATGAATCTTTTAGAATCATAGAATCATAGAGTTGGAAGGGGTCATACAAGCCATCAAGTCCGACTCCTTGCTCAATGCAGGATCAGCCTAGAGCATCTCTGATAAGTGTTTGTCCAGCCACTGCTTGAAGACTGCCATGTTTTCTGAACATGAAACTCATCTCTCTTGTTATACGTTGTCTTACACAAATATCAAGAAGGTGATTATGCTCTTGATCACGGCTACAAAATACTGGATGTATAGCTTGATTGGCCCACTAATGGCTATGAAATACAAAAGCAGGTATCCTATTACATACCATACACTAGGCTTGATCTATTCACAGTCACCCACTTGGAAGTCTCACTAATTTTCAGTGAGACCAATTTCAGCAAATGTTTAAATCATCCATCGTGATCCCTAGAACAAAAATAGTTAGCTTTGTGGCTACATCATACCCATCCTGACATAAAATGGATACAGAATATCCTGGAAAAAGAGCTGATAGTGCTTTTTGCACTGTAACTATTTACATTTTTTTTACAAATATATCCTGTAAAGGGTTGAATTTCTCAAGCGGCCAGCACAATTTTCATCAGTTCAACACAGATGAACTTCCTCTTGAAGTATTATTGACCAAAAAGGATCATCAGCAGTAGAGGATGGAAATTTCAGATATGCAGGCTGTCATATGAAACTTGCCGCCACCAAAGGCACTCGGTGGTCATGACAGACCCCTTGAATATTTGCAGATATGTAGAACACATTTCTTCCTTGCCCTGCTTGTCCCCTCCTAGGATTTCAATGGACTTAAAAACTCAGTGTTAGACGGCGGACACAAACACTAAACATGGAAGGTGAGCATGAAGAGAATATGGAGGCAGAAAATGCATGGGATTTTTCTGGGATGGTTTTGGGACAGGTGATTCATATCGAAAAGCCACCTTCACTCTATGAATGACATTTTTTTTTAACCAGCAGGGCTTCTCCCAATGCAGGGTATAAACAAAATCCACTCAGCAACTGAACTGACGTTCATAACGGGACAGAAGTCCTGCCCCTGCTTGCCATACGGAAGTTCTTTCATTACCCAAGCTTCGTGTCAGTGAAGGCATGACCGCAATATCAATGTAAAACAATACCAACAACTAACAAGAAATTCCCACCCTCTTGAATTATTTCTGACATTCCATCCCCTGTACATGCTTAGACTTAGACAAGCAAATAAATCCCATTGGTCGGAGTAGGTTTTTGGTGAATATGTGACTGGAGACTTTCATAAATAGCTCTTGATTTAAGCTCATATTCCAGTTCCTTGATGCTTTGGGGCCTTGCTGAGTGCTAGGGATGGAGGCTACTGGAGCCACTGAGTTCTGCAACAAGAAACTGATCTCGGTTCTTCGTAAGGGTTGAGTTCCCCTAAACAAAAAGAGAGCTCATGAATCTGGACACAGAAACACATAATCTTGTGAAGTCACGGCATGGAGTCATTATAGTTTGTGGGCATGTGCTTCATGCTGCAAAAGTGTCACCGATTATCGATCCAGTAGACTGTTGCTTTGCGAAGAGATCTCGATACAAAACGGTTAGAATATTAACATTTATTAGTCAGTATATGTGCCAACTGTTTTATTTTCCTGGAAGGGTCCTGTGCTTTTTACAGTTGTCAAGCAGAAATTAACCAGTATGTGAAACAGGAGAGACACATATAAAATACTGACAGTTCGGAAGAATGCGGACCACACTTTATCTCTAACTGTGGTCAAGAAACAATTACTTCAAATGCCCACTAATTAATGTACTTCCTGTGTTCCACTGTTGCTTCTTATGAGGTTGTACATTGTGTATAGTTATGTTTTATGGACACTGTTTATTGTCCTTAGTTCAGTCGGACAGAAAACAAGTTCCTTCACTGGTCAGTTATCAACGGCATCCAGAGCCCATTGGCATTCCTCTTTTTTTTAAACGTAAAAGTCGATGGTTGTTTTTATATATATAACACACAACACTTACTATCAAACATCCCTTTCCTTCCCTCTTCCTTAGCCCTAAACAGAAAAGAGTGAGGGAAAGGAGGGTGACAAATGGGGGGGGGGGAATCAAGAAACAAAACAGAAAAGCTGAAGAAGGGATTTTGGGGATCCTCTCCATCCCCATGATATCAGGCAATAATTAGGAGCATTTGGGCTCAATCCTGAGAGGGTCTTCTATTTTAAAAGAGGTACAGGAGAATTCTCCCACCCCCAACCTCCGGGTGCCCTTTTCCACATTTCAGAGCTTCAGTGAAGAGCGGTCACACCTGGTGGGATTCCCCTTTTACTACAACCCTTGAAAAGTACAGAAGCCCCTTCAGCTCTAACTGCGCATCAGCAACACAATGCAGACGTCTCTTTGGCCATGCTAACGTACACTCCCCGATGTCACCAAGCACGCATGTGCGGGCGCCCGCACGTTAACTTACTACGAGGCAGAGGCCTTGACAGAAACATCCACTTCTCTCTTACTAGGGTGTGTGGCTTTCCCTTCTGAAAGATCCATCCTTCCAAAGCCCAAGGAACCGCTTACCTTCTTCCAGCATTCCAGTCTTCTCTGAGGCGGGCGATGGGGGCGGCGAAGGAGGCAGGTTGGCCGTTTCTTCAACTGCTAAAGAAGGGACAGTGGAAACGAGACACAAACGATCAATTATTTTGGTCCGAGGGCATGCCAACTGGACAATCTCTCCGTTACAGAGGTCCCGCCACATCTGATATCATTTTGGCAGCAAACTGGGATCGAGAGACCATTAACTTCGATAACGTCTGAGGTCAACAATTGTGGCAGTTCATTTCAGTTTCAGCAGCATGATGCTCCGGAGTCTCCTCTAACATTGTACAATTCTTCGTCTTTAATGACTTATAAATGACAAGGGGTTTTTATTTTGTCACAGATGCCGGCTATTGGCATGATTGACCTCATTGTTCGTACATCGCCTTGAAGAAAAGCTCAGTCACAAGCAAAAGCAGGGAAATAATATTCAAGTGAGATATTTTTTT